>NC_080402.1:55090833-55741666 GCF_030265065.1 Corythoichthys intestinalis
TACCTTGACTCAGGCTTCCTCCCATTTCTTCTTCATTTGTCTTGTTGTACATCTTCTCTTTTCAAGACATTTGGCCTTTGGTTGTTTGTCATGACGTTTGGATGTCTTCCTCGGCCTACCAGTACGCTTAACTTTAACAACCTTGCCAAGTTGTTTGTACTGGTCCACATTTTTGATACAGCTGACTGTGAACAGCATGGCCGTATTACGGACCAGGCCCAAGGGTCCAGGGGCCCGGGGGGGAAATGGCAGTGTGTGATTTGGGACAGGAAAGGTGTTCCGTGATACAGATGTGAACTCTCCCTGAAATCTTTGTCAGGTACTTGCTGGGGTTCAAGAACTGAATCAACAAAGGCTCTTTGGAAATATTTATGCACAATTGAGAGAGGCATTGAACAATATTTCCAAAGATTCATAGGAGAAACGTGAAACTAGGAGTGAGACCTCCACACTCTGCGGCAAGCTGGACACCTTAGAGAAAGCTTTCATGGCCCACTTTTGGGATACAATACTGCAGCGGTTCCAAGCCTCGAACCTGCAGTTGCAGAAACATGATCTTGACATCCACATAGCTGCACAGCTTCTCCTTTCACTTCATGACTTTGTGTCAGCACAGAGAAACAATTTTGCCTTTTTTGAAGGGTCAGCTTTAAATGCTACTGATTCAGTCTCCCAAGATTACAGACAAGACCTCCAGCGTACAAGAAGCGCAAATGTACGGCTGATGAAAGTGCAGAGCCAGGTGTTGAATATAGTGGAAAAGAAAAGTTTCGGATTGAAACGTTTAAGGTTCTAATTGACAAACTTGTGTCCTGTCTTAACCATCGGTTAACTGCATACAAACACTTGACCAATCTTTTTCATGTTCTTTTCGTTCCTAATAATTTGTCCAACAGTGAGCTCACTTTGAGGGCCAAATCTCTTGCTGCAGCATATCCCACTGATCTGACCATGAGCTTGGCAGATGAATTTGTTCAGTACAAATCATTCATTTCAGAGGATCAAAAGTGTCCAAATACAATGCTAAAGACCATGGTAAACTTGGATTTACAGTCCACGTTCCCAAATGTTTACATAGCACTCAGACTATTTTTGACCCTGCCAATAACAAACTGTGAAGGGGAACCGTCTCTCTCCAGACTGGCTTGAATAAAAAATGAGCTCAGGATGAAAGTGCCAAAATCAGTTGAATTCACTCTCCCTTTCTTGCAATAGAATCAGAGTTTGTTCGACAGCTCAACTTTGATGAGTTAGTGGACGACGCGGGGGGGGTGCAAACTCCTGGCCTTGGGTCCCAGACCCCCATAATCCATTCCTGGTGAACAGCCCACATCTTTGGCAACCATACGTGTAGCTTTACTTTCTTCAAGTTTGATAATCCTCTCCTTGGTCTCAAGAGACATATCTCTTGTTGGAGCCATGATTCTTGTGAATCCACTTGGTTCATCAGCACCCCAAGGTGTGATAACTGCACTGTTTTTAACTGCTGACTAACGAGCAGATCTAATCTGAGGCAGGGGCCCAATTAAGGAAAGGAAATTGACTGGGTGTGTCTGTGTTTTCTACTCAAAATGGAGTGATTCCATATTTTTTTCTTCAGAATGGAGTGATTTTATATTTATTTCCCTGCACTAGCTCTATAAAAGTAATATATACTGACCACCACAATGTTTTTTTTATTCATTTCTTTTAGTGTTTCTGAATGCCAAGGAATTGCACTTTTGAACTAATTCATTATTTTTTCAAGCTTTTTATGTGAGTTTGTTCTACATAATAAAATGTCTGAGTGAGTGCTCGTCCGACACTGGTGATTCCATACTTTTTGCTAGGGGTTGTAGTAACATCCTCAATACCCTTTGTTTAGTTTCACAATTTGGTTTCTATTACAGACTCAGTAGAATAATACAGCTAATCCTGTCTTTCAAACTGATTAATATTAACAACTAGTGGGGCGGGAGAAATAAGAAAGTAAATAGTTTGATTGTTGTATTGTTCTTTTGGTCAATATTTCAGCTCTCTCTTCGCTCCTAATTGAAAGGCCAAGGGAGGGGACTGGAGCAGTAAATAGCATGATCAATACAATGCTTGATGTGTAAATTGATTGTACTCGTGTGGCTGACACTTTTCATGTGCACATGCGTCTGAGTTATGGAAGAGGCTTTCACCCGCGCAACCCTGACCATGTAGCTTTGCACTCTCACTTATTGAAGTGTTCAATCAGTGTAATTCATTCTCGCCCAGAGAATTGAGTGGTTGTAGGACGATTCATTTACTCTGCATGCTCCAATCAAAACTATTCCCAGCATTCCCTGCTGTAATAATCACTGCATATGAAATTAGAAGATCCATAATATAACTGCTTCCCACCAAGGTCCAAGCCAGCGCACAAGGGAGAGTGAGTCTTTATTAGTCTTTATGGCAGACTGGTATTTTTAGTTTACACGATGTATATTTAATTACAAATAATATTTGTACGAAAATTATTTTCAATTTGTTTTCCTGAATCTCTTAAACTAATCTACTGGTATAAAATAAATATAGCAAGATGATTTACAACTAATTCAAAGCGTAAGCCAAGCCACCTCTTACATAAATGGATGGTTATTTAACTATCTTGCTTGTCATTGTATATATATATATATAAATATATAAATATATATATATATATATATATATATATATATATATATATATATATATATATATATATATATATATATATATATATATATATATATATATATATATATATATATATATATATATATATATATATACTGGACTGTCTCAGGAAATTAGAATACACAATATTCTAATTTTTTGAGACAGTCCTGTATATTCCGTGAAACTGGTATTTCATTGTGATCTTGGTGGAACTTATTGTGTTTTATGATTGACTACCTGTCAGTAGTAAGTACCTCAGTTTTTTTTTGTGTGTGTGTGTGTTTATTGTTCCTTGAAATTTTGTGATTTGTTTATTTTTAATTTCCTCATATAATTGCTCTTTTTGTATGGGTGTTTTTTTTCCCTCTCTCATTGTGCTTTTTCCATTGAAACTAACTTTTGTAGTTTTGTGATCTCGGTTGTTTTGAGATCGTTAATCAGTTATCACCACATATAACAGCGGAATCATTTTTAATGGTTTTGACATCATTATACATCACTGTGTTCATAAATGTATGCTAATCAACAGAGGCCATGCTGTACAATTCTACATTTTTTGTAAGGTTAAATGACATTAAGTAGTTCCACAATGACCAAATTTTTCCATTTTGAATTAAAAATTTTAGACTCATTTCTTTTCTTAATTTCATATTCATTTTTCAAGTGGTGATTCTTTTATACTGTCTAGTCTACTTTGATTCTTTTACCAGCTTCTTAATTTTGTTGTGTTATACAGCTGCCAATCATAAAATTATAGAAGCAGCAGAATGAATGACTTATTAGCATATCCGCCTCACATTGCTGGGGTTGCGGATTCTGAATCCAGGCACAGGCCATTCTGTGGGGATTTTACATGATGTTCTCCTTTTGGTTTTATGAGTTTTCTTTCCATACTCTGGCTTCCTCACACATTCCCAAAACATTCATCTTTGGTTTATTAAAGACTAAATTGTCCTTTGGTGTTTGAGTGGGAATAGTAGTTTGTTGTTGTGTTTCCTGTAAAACGGCTGTCAACCTGTCCAAGGTGTGTATCGCCTCATAGCTAATGTCAGCTGGGATGGGTATCACAGCACCATCCTTCAGGGCTCCTGCACAGAATGCGTTTGTATGCCTCTGCTATTAAACACCAACTTGTGTTGAGTGTTAAAGACTAGTGAACAGATGAATGCATCAGATTATTAGACTTACTTTAAATAAATATTCCCGCAGTATTTGTTCTTATTAAGCAATACATCTAGAAGTTGGTCATATTTTCACCTCACTCAAGAAAAAAATGCTTTCAAATAATGTTTTGAGCCATATGTAATCTTGAATTAACAACATTTATGATACTGAAGAGCTTTTTAAAGATAAAATATACTAATCTATTGCTTAAAAATAAGTCTGTTAAGCCTATTTTCAGCATAATGAAAGCCTAACTGTTATTTCAAGAAACCTAAGTGAGTAAAACTTACTTGTAGCACTGGCAGATAATTTCACTTATTTCTGTATATGTGTATATATATACAGTATATATATATATATATATATATATATATATATATATATATATATATATATATATATATATATATATATATATATATATATATATATATATATATATATATATATATATATATATATATATATATATATATAGATACTTCTTTGTCACAAAAAACATTCATGAAGTTTGGTTCTTTTATGACTTTATTATAGGTTAACAGAAAAAGTGATCAAATCTGCTGGGTCAAAAATATACATACATGGATCTGGAAAAAGCGAATCATTGACTTGAACAAGTCAGGAAAGTCACTTGGAGCCATTTCAAAGCAGCTGCAGGTCCCAAGAGCAACCGTGCAAACAATTGTTTGTAAGTATTAAGTGCATGGCACTGTTTTGTCACTGCCACGATCAGGAAGAAAACTCAATTTATCACCTGCTGCTGAGAGAAAATTGGTCAGGAGGGTGAAGATTCAACCGAGAATCACCAAAAAGCAGATCTGCCAAGAATTAGAAGCTGCTGGAACACAGGTGTCAGTGTCCACAGTCAAGCGTGTTTTGCATCTCCATGGACTGAGAGGCTGCCGTGCAAGAAGGAAGCCCTTGCTCCAAAAGCGGCACCTTAAGGCTCGACTGAAGTTTGCTGCTGATCACATGGACAAAGATAAGACCTTTTGGAGGAAAGTTCTGTGGTCAGACGAAACAAAAATCGAGCTGTTTGGCCACAATGCCCAGCAATATGTTTGGAGGAGAAAAGGTGAGGACTTTAACCCAAGTACACCATGCCTACCGTCAAGCACGGTGGTGGTAGTATTATGCTGTGGGGCTGTTTTGCTGCCAATGGAACTGGTGCTTTACAGAGAGTAAATGGGATAATGAAGAAGGAGGATTACCTTCAAATTCTTCAAGACAACCTAACGTCATCAGCCCGAAGATTGGGTCTTGGGCGCAGTTGGGTGTTCCAACAGGACAATGACCCCGAACACACATCAAAAGTGGTAATGGAATGGCTAAATCAGGCTAGAATTAAGGTTTTCGAATGGCCTTCCCAAAGTCCTGACTTAAACCCCATTGAGAACTTGTGGACAATGCTGAAGAAACAAGTCCATGTCAGAAAGCCATCAAATTTAACTGAACTGCACCAATTCTGTCAAAAGGAGTGGTCAAAGATTCAACCAGAAGCTTGCCAGAAGCTTGTGGATGGCAACCAAAAGCGCCTAATTGAAGTGAAAATGGCCAAGGGACATGTTACCAAATATTAGCGCTGCTGTATATATATTTTTGACCCAGCAGATTTGATCACTTTTTTCTGTTCACCCATAATAAAGTCATAAAAGAACCAAACTTCATGAATGTTTTTTGTGACAAAGAAGTATCTGTTCCAATCACTCTATCAGAGAAAAATCTGAGTTGTAGAAATAACTGAAAACTCAAGATAGCCATGACATTATGTTCTTCACAAGTGTATGTAAACTTTTGACCACAACTGTATATTAGGGCTGTCAAAGGATTAAAATTTTTAATCGGGTTAATTACAGCTTAAAAATTAATTAATCGTAATTAATCGCAATTAATCACAATTCAAACCATCTATAAAATATGCCATATTTTTCTGTAAATTATTGTTGGAATGGAAAGATTAGACACAAGATGGATATATACATTCAACATACGGTACATAAGGACTGTATTTGTTTATTATAACAATAAATCAACAAGATGGCATTAACATTATTAACATTCTGTTAAAGCGATCCATGGATAGAAAGACTTGTAGTTCTTAAAAGAAAATTGTTAGTACAAGTTATAGAAATCTTATATTAAAACCCCTCTTAATGTTTTCGTTTTAATAACATTTGTAAAATTTTCAATCAAAAAATAAACTAGTAGCCCGCCATTGTTGATGTCAATAATTACTTACACAATGCTCATGGGTGCTGAAGCCTATAAAATCAGTCGCACCCAAACGCCAGCAGAGGGCGGCAAAACTCCATAAAACACAATTAACAAATGAGCGTTTCACTGTACCGTCATTTAAATGTGTCTGAGCGGGGCATCTGCGTTAATTGCGTCAAATATTTTGACGTGATTAATTTAAAAAATTAATTAACGCCCGTTAACGCGATAATTTTGACAGCCCTAATATATCTCTCTCTCTCTCTCTCTCTATATATATATGTGTGTGTGTGTGTGTGTATGTATGTATGTATACATATATATACTGTATATATACTGGACTGTCTCAGGAAATTAGAATACACAATATTCTAATTTTTTGAGACAGTCCTGTGTATATATACAGGACTGTCTCAGGAAATTAGAATACACAATATTCTAATTTCCTGAGACAGTCCAGGAAATTAGAATATTGTGTATTCTAATTTCCTGAGACAGTCCTGTATATATACACAGGACTGTCTCAAAAAATTAGAATATTGTGTATTCTAATTTCCTGAGACAGTCCAGTATATATATATATACAGTGTCTTGCAAAAGTATTCTGCCCCCTTGAATCTTGCAACCTTTCGCCACATTTCAGGCTTCAAACATAAAGATATGAAATTTAATTTTTTTGTCAAGAATCAACAACAAGTGGGACACAATCGTGAAGTGGAACAACATTTATTGGATAATTCAAACTTTTTTAACAAATAAAAAACTGAAAAGTGGGGCGTGCAATATTATTCGGCCCCTTTACTTTCAGTGCAGCAAACTCACTCCAGAGGTTCAGTGATGATCTCTGAATTATCCAATGTTGTCCTAAATGACCGATGATGATAAATAGAATCCAACTGTGTGTAATCAAGTCTCCGTATAAATGCACCTGCTCTGTGATAGTCTCAGGGTTCTGTTTAAAGTGCAGAGAGCATTATGAAAACCAAGGACCACACCAGGCAGGTCCGAGATACTGTTGTGGAGAAGTTTAAAGCCGGATTTGGATACAAAAAGATTTCCCTTTAAACATCTCAAGGAGCATTGTGCAAGCCATCATATTGAAATGGAAGGAGCATCAGACCACTGCAAATCTCCCAAGACCCGGCCGTCCTTCCACACTTTCTTCTCAAACAAGGAGAAAACTGATCAGAGATGCAGCCAAGAGGCCCATGATCACTCTGGATGAAATGCAGAGATCTACAGCTGAGGTGGGAGAGTCTGTCCATAGAACAACAATCAGTCATACACTGCACAAATCTGGCCTTTATGGAAGAGTGGCAAGAAGAAAGCCATTTCTCAACGATATCCATAAAAAGTCTCGTTTAAAGTTTGCCACAAGCCACCTGGGAGACACACCAAACATGTGGAAGAAGGTGCTCTGGTCAGATGAAACAAAAATTGAACTTTTTGGCCACAATGCAAAACGATATGTTTGGCGTAAAAGCAACACAGCTCATCACCCTGAACACACCATCCCCACTGTCAAACATGGTGGTGGCAGCATCATGGTTTGGGCCTGCTTTTCTTCAGCAGGGACAGGGAAGATGGTTAAAATTGACGGGAAGATGGATGCAGCCAAATACAGGAACATTCTGGAAGAAAACCTGTTGGTATCTGCACAAGACCTGAGACTGGGATGGAGATTTATCTTCCAACAGGACAATGATCCAAAACATAAAGCCAAATCTACATTGGAATGGTTCAAAAATAAACGTATCCAGGTGTTAGAATGGCCAAGTCAAAGTCCAGACCTGAATCCAATCGAGAATCTGTGGAAAGAGCTGAAGACTGCTGTTCACAAACACTCTCCATCCAACCTCACTGAGCTCGAGCTGTTTTGCAAGGAAGAATGGGCAAGAATGTCAGTCTCTCGATGTGCAAAACTGATAGAAACATACCCCAAGCGACTTGCAGCTGTAACTGGAGCAAAAGGTGGCGCTACAAAGTATTAACGCAAGGAGGGCCGAATAATATTGCACGCCCCGCTTTTCAGTTTTTTATTTGTTAAAAAAGTTTAAATTATCCAATACATTTTGTTCCACTTCACGATTGTGTCCCACTTGTTGTTGATTCTTGACTAAAAATTTATATCTTTATGTTTGAAGCCTCAAATGTGGCGAAAGTTTGCAAGGTTCAAGGGGGCCGAATACTTTTGCAAGGCACTGTATATATACACCTATACAGTGGGGCAAATAAGTAAAGCAAATCATGGTGGAAAATAAGTATTTGCTCAATACCAAAAGTTCATCTCGATACTTTGTTATGTACCCTTTGTTGGCAATAACGGAGACAAAACGTTTTCTGGAGCTCTTCACAAGCTTTTCACGGACTGGTACTGGTATTTTGGCCCATTCCTCCACGAAGATCATCACGCAGAGCAGTGATGTTTTGGGGCTGTGGTTGGGCAACACGGACTTTCAAATCCCTCCACAGATTTTCTGTCGGGTTGAGATCTGGAGACTGGCTAGGCCACTCCAGGAGCTTTAAATGCTTCTTACGAAGCCACTCCTTTGTTGCCCTGGCTGTGTGTTTGGGATCATTGTCATGCTGAAAGACCCAGCCACGTCTCATCTTCAATGGCCTTGCTGATGGAAGGAGATTTTCACTCAGAATCTCTCGATACATGGCCCCATTCATTCTTTCCTTTACACAGATCAGTCGTCCTGGTCCCTTTGCAGAAAAACAGCCCCAAAGCATGATGTTTCCACCCCCATGTTTCACAGTGGGTATGGTATTCTTCGGGTGCAATTCAGTATTCTTTTTCCTCCAAACATGAGAACCTGTGTTTCTACCATAAAGTTCTATTTGGTTTCTTCTGACCATAACACATTCTCCCAGTCCTCATCTGGTATCATCCAAATGCTCTCTAGCGAACCGCAGACAGGCCGGGACGTGTACTGGTTTCAGCAGGGAGACACGTCTGGCAGTGCAGGATTTGAGTCCCTGGCGGCGCATTGTGTTACTGATAGTAGCCTTTGTTACTGTGGTCCCAGCTCTCTGTAGGTCATTCACAAGGTCCCCCCCGTGGGCTTCTGGGATTTTTGCTCAACGTTCTTGTCATTTTGATGCCACGGGGTGAGATCTTGCATGGAGCCCCAGATCGAGGGAGATTATCAGTGGTCTTGTATGTCTTCAGTTTTCTAATAATTGCTCCCCCAGTGGATTTCTTTACACCAAGCGTTTTACCTATTGCAGATTCAGTCTTCCCAGCCTTGTCTCTGTTGTCCTTCGACGGCTCTTTGGTCTTGGCCATAGTGGAATTTGGAGTGTGACTGACTGAGGTGGTGGACAGGGGTCTTTTATACTGGAAATGAGTTAAAATAGGTGCCATTAATACAGGTAACGAGTGGAGCCTCGTTAGACCTCGTTAGAAGTTAGACCTCTTTGACAGCCAGAAATCTTGCTTGTTTGTAGGTGACCAAAAACTTATTTTCCACTCTAATTTGGAAAAAAATTCTTTAAAAATCAAACGTGATTTTCTGTATTCCCCCCCCCCATTCTGTCTCTCATGGTTGAGGTTTACCCATGTTGACAGTTACAGGCCTCTCTAATCTTTTCAAGTAGGTGAACTTGCACAATTGGAGGTTGACTAAATACTTATTTGCCCCACTGTATATATACGCAGTGATCTCTTGTTTTCCCCCCGCGAAAATTGAAAATCCGTGAAGTAGACTTTTTAAAAAATTTATTCAGATTTAACAGCTTTAGAAAGATATTATATATATATATATATATATGTATAAGACATGCCCCCCCCCCAAGTATACAAAAAAAAAAAAAATTATGTGCATACGTATGCAGTGGTACTTCAACATGCGATCATATCGACACTTATGACGACTAGTTCGAAATACGACGATTTATGACAGTGTCGCAGGTTCATTGTTTTCCCGTAAGGGTGACGCAAGGATTTTCTTGAGAGAAATCAACATGGGTCCCAAGAAAATATGAAAAGAAATTGAAATTTGTTAAGGCATAATTTAGACCAAAAAAGATAAGCAGGTTAATTGATGAAGAAAGCATTCTCTTTTTTGACTGTTTTATAAAAACAAAAAATACATGTTCCCATCAGCAGCAGAATTGTGTTGAAATGCTATTAAGTTGTACTTGCATGTATGAGATTAATATACCGTACAAAAGTGAGTAAACGCCTTACATTTCTGCAGATATTTAATTATATCTTTTCAATGGACAACACTGAAGATATGACTTACACAAGTAAAATTTGTCAGTCTGCTATATAGGAGCGTAAATTTATTCTTCCTTCAAAATAATGTAAATTATTTAAATACATGTTCACCAGTATCTATTAGTTAAGGTGGCAATAAAAACAGTTTTTTAAATATCCATTCATTATTATTATTATTGTTCCGATTTGTATTTATAATTCATTTGTTTTGCTATGTGTAATTGCAATTAGTAATTGTACCTGCAGTATTTATTAAGTACTCAACGTAGGTTAATCGAATTGTAATGTAATCTTATGAGAAAATCCCGCTCAACATACAACCATTTTAGCTTACAAACCAGATCATGGATAGAATTAAATTTGTATTTAGATGTACCACTGTATTTTGATTAATGGTTTTTAAGCAATGCAAATATAAAAAAAATATGATATTAATTAGATATATATAAAAGAAAACAATAATTTGTACATGGATACCTTTATATAGCTTAACATCTTTAAATAACATATTTATTTTTTTAATTGAAAAAAAATGGTCATCGACTGAGGGCACGAAGTTTGAAGCGCGATACAACAATGGATCACTGTAAATATACTGTATATACGTATATATGTTAAAAATGACTCAAATACTCAAACTAAACATGTCTACATTTTTTCCTGATGTTTTGATTTGTGCTGTTAGTGCTATTACAATTGGAGATGGAAAGCATGATAAAAGCTACACTGCTGGCCAAAAGTATTGGCAGCCCTGCAATTTGTCAGATAATGCTCAATTTCTCCCAGAAAATGATTGCAATTACAAATGTTTTGGTAGTAATATCTTCATTTATTTAGCTTACAATGAAAAAACACAAAAGAGAATGAAAAAAAATTTAAATCTTAATCACTTTACACAAAACTCCAAAAATGGGCCAGACAAAAGTATTGGCACCCGCAGCCTAATACTTGTTAGCACAACCTTTAGATGAAATAACTGCGAACAACTGCTTCCGGTATCCATCAATAAGTTTCTTACAAAGCTCTGCTGGAATTTTAGACCATTCTTCTTTGGCCAACTGCTCCAGGTCTCTGAGATTTGAAGGGTGCCTTCCCCAAACTGCCATTTTCAGATCTCTCGACAGGTGTTCTATGGGATTCAGGTCTGGACTCATTGCTGGTCACTTTAGAGGTCTACAGTGCTTTCTCTCAAACCATTTTGTAGTGCTTTTTGAAGTGTGTTTTGGGTCATTGTCCTGCTGCATGGAAGACCCATATAAAAATACAACAGAGAACAACATGCTGAATAAGTGAACAGTGTATAATGCATGAACAACGAAATGCGATATATATGCGATATATGCGAAATGCGACATATATATATATATATATATACTGGACTGTCTCAGGAAATTAGAATACACAATATTCTAATTTTTTGAGACAGTCCTGTAAAACAACAGAAAGTGACAATCTGCGCATGGTAATATTCCACTATCTCCTCTCCACAACTATTCCAAACCTTCAAAATTCTGTAATAGGCCGTTATAAAGCATTCATTTTTGCTGCTGCTACTGCTGCTTGAAATCCAAACTTCAATTGTGTGTCTCTTGATGAATGCAACTGCCTGAAATGAATAAATCCATTATTATTTTTTAAATTACAAAAATAAGGCAAATCATTACTGTTCAACAACAAAAAAACAATATCCATTGAACATACCATCCATCTAAAAGTAAAATTGATGTCAATATTTTTATAGCACAAAGTAGAGGTAACAAAAGTATTAGTTTTTTTTACCTTTTAGACTAAAGCATCGAAATAGGAATCTCACACCAATAAAATATGACAAAATGCACAACAAACCTCAGTACATCAGGTACAAATGGGAAGAACTGTAATCCATATGTGTACAGAATTTTAAATGGAAAGACAACCCTTTAATCATGTCCATCACAGCAGAAAAAAAGCTTGTTTTGATTAATTGAAAAAAATGAATTGCTTTATTCTGGTGTAGTATGACACGTCGAAATTGCTGCAACCATAAATTGTGCCTTTTTTCTCATACATTGTTTTCTCCATTATCAGTGGTGTATGAAATTTGTCTAAATACTTTGAACAAAACTGTCTTTTATATGGTGATCGTTTTTACTAGGTGTTGTCTTGTGCTTCAAGGTTCACTCCCGTTGGTTTTAAATAGTTGTTCATAGCATGACATGCGTGCTGTAAATAAAGTATGTGTGAAAAGTGTCTTTTGTGTTTCATTCAGGACAGCATATTCCTGCTGTTAATCCTTGCTGTTTGCAATCAGTGTTGTCACTAACGCGTTACTGTAATCTGATTACTTTCTTTCAGTAACGAGTAATCTAACGCATTCATTTTTCCAGTAACCTAATTAGGTGACCTTGGAAAGAGTCTGCCTCCTCGCCTGAGTCTGTTTCTGTTTTGCCTTGCCGTTTGATCGCTGTCGACCTGAATAAATTGTCAACTTGTGCTTCTAAGCCTTTTTTTCAGCTTTCAACATGGAGTCAGTAAAAGGGGTTAAGACTGAGGTGAACGCGCAGTGTTTGGCCTTTTAGCCGGGTTGTTAGATTTCATCGGCCCAGGTCATTGGAGCTGCGCCAGCGCAGGTTCGGCGGTTCGGCTGGCGCGATTCCTGCAATCTGGCTAAAAGGTCAGATTCCTTCATTACGAAGAGCATTTTGAATAGAAAATGCTAGAAAGGTTCCCGCTACGTGTTCGTTTCCATGGCAAACACATTTCCTTCCTTTTTGATCTATAGTCGGACCCGCTAAGTGTTTTGGGACTGAGACTGGGATTTTTTACATCAGGCTTAATCTTCGAGTTAGCGTCGGTTTGATTAGTTGGTGGAGCTGATTTGAACAAATTCCATGCAGTTTGTCAGGTATTTGTTAGTTTCAGGGCTCCGGAGTGGCTAAGCTAGAGTGAGTCAATGGTAGTTGAAATCAACTCCATCGAGTAATTAAACCTCGCTAACTCGAAGATTCCTTTTGTGAAAAAAATTTCCCCTTTAAATTCAAATGTCACAAACACATGCGATTACATTTTTATGTTGTCATTCTTGCAAAGGGAGAAAAATTGGTAAAAAGTAACTGATAAATTACTTTAAAAATAACTTACTTTGATAATAAAGTAATCAGTAAAGTAACTAAATTACTTTTTTGAGGTGTTATTGGTGATTAAATTACTTTTTCAAGGAATCTCTGACAACACTGTTTACAATCGTGGTGTCACTTAACCCGGAAAGTCTTGCGAATGCAACCAATGGGAGCGTACCGTTGCCACATCGAACGCACAAAAAGGAAAGTCGCGCTGACATACCATCGCAGCATCGACAGTTCTCCTAGTGACACTACAATATAATATTTTTTCATATAAATTAATATTTTTTATTTGGGAGATATGAATGAAGTAATATTTTACTTCAATATTGTACTTCATATGTATGTGCCCCAAAAAAATATTGATTTATAGCAGAAGCCACGTTTGCGTCTTTGGTAAGGCTCATTTTCATATCCCACGCCAGAAGCAGAATAACTTCCTAGTTTATTAGTACCTACCCTATCCGATAGATTCGTCCAATCAGCAATGAGTGTACTTTTTAACTTTGACTGTAATTTTGTTTTTTGATTTGCCATCGTGTTTTCTGAATTGTCGTTGTGTTTTTTTAATTTTTGTTGTTGTTGTTGTTGTTCTCTAATTTTTTAAAATTTAAAATTTAAGTTTAGAATTTTTCATTTCTTTTCTTGATTTGTCGTAGTGTTTTTGAATTTGCCGTTTTGTTTTTGAATCTGCCATTTTAATTCGTGATTTGCCGTTGTGTTTTGGAATTTTTCGTTTTGTTTTTTTATCTGCTGCTGTGTTTTGCACTTCAATGCCACCCTATGTTCTTGTGCCCGAATGTAATAATACAAATGATATTGGCCAGAAAATACTTCAATCTCAATCCAGTCAAAAATCTGTATTTGAAAATGAAAAAGGAAAATGGTCAAAACATGACATGGTGGCTTAGTTCTCTCTCTTAACTACACAGTAAGTAGTAGTTGAAAGAACCGATTAACCCCGCTTGGAGGACAATCAGCCAAGTCTAGCTACTATTGATTTAATGCCCAGAGAAATGAAAAAAATACTTTGTTATCACATGCCTCAGAGATTGCAAGCTGTTACTGTATAAAAAACAGTGGTAGTGCTACAAAGTACGGCTATGGTGATGTAGGAATTCCAATTTTTTTGTCCCTTACTTGCTTTACCTTTTTCTTGCTTTATTCTTTTGTGTACCCATAAGGAAAAGAAATAGAAAAAAACTATAAGAATTTCCTTTAGTCCAGTAATAAATCTTTATAAATCTCTGACGATGATTTACACTTGAAAGTAGCCACCTTCGCATTGTTTTCATGCAAGATAGTTAAAGGATTTGAGTATGAAACAAGTAAACATTTTATATGTGGTACAAAAGGAAAGTATATGACAAATTATATTTTCCCTTGATGTTTCATATGAGTTTTAACGATATGTCAGTTTTAAAGATGTTCTATTTCCATAGATGAATATATACCATTAAATATATAGGTTTTCTGCATGTAAAGCGTATATATTTTGCATGGAGATTATGCATTCTTTATATACTTCATATAGGTTCATTATATGCCATGTGATTAAGATTAAGTAAAACATATATGAGTAATACATCATAACATACAGTTTTTTTGGTATGCTGTGGAATCTTGTAACAGCAAGAATGAAGCAAGTAAGTGCATTGTTTTCTATCTTTGCCATTACGTTTGATTAATTTATTTCTGTCAGGGAATGCGCGGGCAGGCAGGTGGTGTGGACCCAAATGCAGAGAAACAAAAACGCAAGGCAGGTGGCAGAGAACTCAAAAAATGGTTTTAATTATAACTAACAAAAGCACAAAGTACAAACAAAACCACTGGGGATCAAAGGGCAAGATTCAAACAAAACGTACTTAAATCAGAGGGACTGGTACACGAGGGCTTGGAACGGACTTGAAGTTTGCAAAGACGGACATAGACAATGACGCAACAAGGGGTGACAAGGAACTGGGTCATTATATACACACGCAGACAAGGGGTAACGAGACGAGGAACAGCTGGGTAACACAGGTGGATGCAGATTGCAGGATACACTGGGAGAACACACACAGGTGAAATCAATGGGTAATCACAGAGACAAGTCACACTAGGAAAAACCCAACACAAAACCTAACAATTTCAAAATATATTTTTCATGTCTTATTTGATGGACAGCAGTAGTATCCAACTCCGGTCCTCGAGAGCCCCTATCCAGCTTGTTTTCCATGTCTCCCTCCTCCAACACACCTGACTCAAAATATCAGGATCGTTATCAGGCTCCTACAGAGCTTGCTGATGAGCTGATCATTTCATTCAGGTGTATTAAAGGAGGGAGACATGGAAAACAAGCTGGATAGGGCTGTCGAGGACCGGAGTTTTATACCTCTGATATACAGTAATATCTCATTTATAACATTAAGATTAGCTCCAAGACCAGCTGCGCGAGGTGAATTTCCTCAAAATTGGGACAATTAAAAAAAAAAGTATTTTTAGCACCATAAAGTGCACCAATTTCTTTGTGTATTCTAAATTAAAATGTTTTCCTATTTCACACTTGTTTTATTGTTCATACACAGTGAAATAAAATTCATTTATCATATTCTAACAGATTGAATGAAATCAGATCAATTTTCAGATCTATTATATATACAACGATTTTTTAATGAATTCAGCCCGAAAAGTCGTGAATGCGTGATAGTCCAACCCCAAAGCAGCAATGATTACTGTAGTTGCTAAAATACAGGGTGTTTCTAAAAGAATGTGCCAAAATGAGCACTAAATATTTCAAACATGAAAACCAATACAACACTTCACCTTGAAAAATGTGTTGTTCATACTATCAAGTTTTTTTATTTCAATCTTTCAATCAATATGAAAATTACAGGAAATCAAATAACAGCTGGAATCAACACGGTGGACTGCAACATCCTGAGGCACATTTGAAAAGAATTCCCATATGATGTTGTCCATGGTACTGGTGGTGACTTCATTTAGTACTTGTAAAACATAAAATAAAAACTTGAAATTACTGTATGTACAACACATGTCTCAAGATGGGGTGTTCTATTGGTTTTCCTGTTTGAAATAATGAGTGTTGATTTTGGCACATTCTTTTTGAAACACCCCGTATCATAGACTTCACAGTCTATCTCCGTATTATGTATTACCCATGTAATAGTTTTAAGAAAATCAATCGGTTGAGAGAGAATAAGCTCCCATATGGAAAAGAAATAGAAAAAAACCTCTAAGAATTTGCATCAACTCCAGTAATAAATCTTAATAGGCCTCATACTATGATTTACTCTTGAAAGTGGCCACTTTCTCATTCTTTTCATGCAACATAATTAAAGGATTTAAGTTTGAAATAAGTGAAAATTATTTATGTGGCATAAAAGACTAGCCTACAGCAAAATATATTTTCCATTGATTTTTCATATAGGTTTTTGAAGTTTTTAACTAAATGACATACTCCTTTTAATATACTGTATGAATATATTTCATTACATATGTATAAGTTTTTTTGCATATAAAGTGTATATATTGTGCAGGGAGATGTTCTATATACTATACTTCATTTAGGTTCATTATATGCCATGTGGTTAAAATTAAAACATCTATGGGTAATCATCATCATCATTACATACAGTTTTTGGTATGCTGTGGTATATGTCAGCCTATGAAATTCATAATAGCGACATATAAATCACATACTTTTAGTTCATGAAAAATGAGTCTGGGTTCTCATGGGTTAAACATCTTGTAACAACAAGAATGGACTGAATAAGTGCCTTGTTTTCGGTCTTTGCCATTACATTTTGATAATTTATTTTTTTAAAAATGTTTTTCTTGTCTTATTTGGTGTACAGTAATACCTCGTTTATAACCTTAGATATGGTCCAAGGCCAGCCGCATTAGGGTAATTTCTGCAAATTTGGGACACTGTTTTTGCGGGATCTATTTACGCATTTTTAGCACCATAAAGCACACCTATTACACCGAAGCGCACCAATGTCTTTGTTATGAATTAAAATATGTTTTTCTTATTTTATGCTTGTGTTATTTTTCATACACTGTGAAATAAAATGTATTATATTTTAACAGATTTAATAAAATCAGTTTTCAAATCATTTATATATACAGCGCATCCAAGTCGTGAATCTGTAATAGTCAAACCATAAAGAAGCAAGGATTACTGTAATTGCTAAAGTATTATGTATTACACATGTAATAATTTCAAGAAAATCAATTGGTTGAGAGACAATGAGCTACCTATCTTTGAGAAAGCTTAAATGTGTCAAAGCAAATCATTTTTAGTAATCTGTGCTTTCCATGTGAATTTGTTTAAGGACTTTTTTTTTTTTTTTTTAATTTCAATGTATCATATATGTGCCACTGCACCTATTATGTTTTCTATAATATTTGCAATTTTTATGTTCACTGATACTTTTCTAACACATAGTTTTATTTAACGCATACATATCTTCTAAGGATATTGCATGGGCAATTCTGTCAACCATTGTTCTTTTAAATTCCCAAATTATACAAGTTTCATCTTGTACAAATTCACTAAGGATCATACATGTGGTTTGAGTGCCATATGCTTTACATACAAGTTCCAGATAAAACAGATTTGAACTTTATGAATGTTATAGGTACCCGTATTTTTCAGGCAATGAATCGCACCTGAGTATAAGTTGCGCCAGCCATAAAATGCCCAACAAAGAGTAAAAAAAACATATATAAGTCACACCGGAGTACAAGTCGTATTTTTGGGGGAAATTTACTTGATAAAATCCACCGCATAGAACAGATATGTCATCTTGAAAGGCAATTTAAAATAAAAATACAATAAAGAACAACATGATTAATAGTATGATATTATATGTATATTATTTATATTATATTTAGATTATTTATATTACATGATATGTTACATATGTTACATGATGCATGATACAACGAAATGCGAACGTGGTCGGGATGTTAACGTAACATAGCTATTAAGAGTTATTCAGATAACTATAGCATAAAGAACATGCTAACCAGTTTACTAAACCATCAGTGTCAGTCCAAAACACTAAAATAACATTTGAAATTATATAATAATGGGTTAATAATTTCACAAATAAATCGCTCCAGAGTATAAATCGCACCCCCAGCCAAACTATGAAAAAAACCGCAATTTATAGTCCAAAAAATACGGTCTCTTTTCCATATAGGTGAAGGCCAAACGGTGGTTTAAAAATAGCTTTATTGAAAAATCCATGATTTACCTTTCTTTAAATTCCATTATTCAGAAATTTAAATGATCATACTCCAGAAGCAATGAGTCCTTAACTTTTCCAAGGCTTGAATTAAACAAAAACATAATTCTGTATTTTATGTTTTGCTGTCCTGATTATTAAATACATTCATTGAAATGTATTTTAACCCTAAATATATTGAGTTTTTGTTCATGTGCTTATATATATATTGTTATATGCTTTCATGTGACAATGCAAGGAGTGGAAGGATAAAGGTTTAAAACGGCGCCTGTCTGGTAACAGGTCCATTATGGGTTTAAAGTACTTTTAGTCTTTGTAACATTCCTCTCTCTCACTTGCTCTCTTGCTCGCTCTATTCCCTCCTTGCCCCCCTCCACCCCCACAATGTCTGTCTCACTCTGTGATGTCTCCAAACTTCTCTCTAGCCAATTAGTGCTCTGGCTGTTTCAGCAGAAGACAATATGTCTCCTCTAAATCCAGAGAGGAGGCTTTAAACATTCTCCAGAGATTCAGAGAGTAGGCAGTAGCATAGGAGAGAATGATGAAGAGAGCCCTCACGCGCCCACACACACACACACACACGTGCACATACTGCAAACTCACACACACCGCAAACTCACGCCTGCATTAGGTAGCGAATGTCTTCTGGGCCCTCTAGCGTTTTGCGAAAAGTACCTGATTTACTTTTAGGAATAGATTTTTATGTTGTCATGTCTTTGTTGTCGTTGTTCTTTGTCCACTTAAAACATACTTTGGAGTATCAGCAACTCATGCTATGCAAGTGATAAAAAAGATACAATAAAATATTTTGGATTCATTTTTTTTAACCTAAATAGGAAAGGCTACTGTCCTCATCTGGAGGCCGAACTCTGAATTGATTTGCGTGCCTTGATCTTCTGCTCTTTACTATCAAATCAACAGGACTGCAGTCTGAGTAGGAGTGGCGTCACTGACATGGCGTATTGTTTTTATTCTGTCTCGTGATTACCGGCTCCATTGAAACGGTACCCAATTCAAACCGCATTTCGGAACCCAAATATGCTCATCAGTGAAGTATGGGCAAGAAAGTTAAAAAAGTCAGTAAAATGTTTCTGAACTCATTGGACAGCACAGATGAATGAGTTGAAGCATACTTTAAAAGTTATTTGAGTGGGAGGTTTTGTAAGAGACAGAGGCCCATTTCTAGCCGTTTGAGAAGGCCATGATGCAAAGACAAGTTTCTATTGAGTCATGTATGAAATACAAGGGCGTAGGTTTGGTCTCAACATTGGTAGGGCGATATAACAGCATAACCTGTGTGTAAAAAGTTTTACTGAGGACGGGACATTAATAAGACCAAACAGATTGGGTCCACGGAGGTCAGGGCTACATTTCTCACAAATATGAACCTAATTCATTGATAGGCTTAATGATCAAGGCAAAATAAATCTGTACTGATTTATTCTTTCATACAGTGGTATGAAAAAGTATCTGAACCTTTTGGAATTTCTCACATTTGCGTGTAAAATCACCATCATATGTGATCTGATCTTTGGCAAAATCACACAGATGAAAAAGTGTCTACTTTAACTAAAACCACCCAAACATTTGTAGGTTTTCATATTTTAATGAGGATAGCATGCAATCAATGAAATATGTGGAGTGTGGGGGGAGTAATTGAGCCATCTGCCTAACCAAACAATTTAAGTCAAGTGTGTGCCCAATCATTGATGAGTGGTTTAAAGTTGCCCTGCCCACTATAAAACACACACCTGGTAAGGATTGTCTTGATGAGAAGCATTGTCTGATGTGCATTATGGATCGGTCAAAAGAGCTGTCTGAAGACCTGCTATCAAGGATTGTCGATTTGTATAAAGCTGGGAAAGGGTACAAAACCATCTCAAGAAGTCTGGATCTGCATCAATCACCAGTCAGAGAAGTTGTCTACAAATGGAGAGAGTTAGGTACTGTTGCTTTTCTCCCAAGGAGTGGCCGTCCACCAAAGAGGACGCCAAGAGTTGAGTGCAGAATTCACAGAGGGTTAAAAAAGAACCCTCGAGTGTCTGCTAAAGACTTACAGAAATCACTGGCACAGTCCAATATCTCTGTGCAAACATCAACTATATCTAAAACTATGGCCAAGAATGGTGTTAATGGGATAACTCCACGGAGGAAGCCACTGCTGTCTAAAAAAAACATTGTTGCTCGTTTAATGTTCGCAAAAAGGCACATTGACACTCCACAGAAGTTTTGGCAAAATGTTTTGTGGACAGATGAAGCCAAAGCTAAATTGTTTGGGAGTAACACACGCCATGTGTGGAGGAAAACGGAAACAGCTCGCCAACATCAACACCTCATAACCACCGTGAAGCATGGTGGAGGGAGCATCATGATTTGGAGCTGTTTTACTGCCCCAGGGCCTGGACAATTTGCAATCATTAATGAATTAATTCAAATGTTTATCAGGATGTTTTGCAGGAAATCCTGAGGCTGTCAGACAGTTGAAGCTAAAAAGAGGATGAATGTTGCAACAAGACAATGATCCAAAACACAGAAGTAAATTAACTTCAAAATGGTTTCAGAAGAACCAAATACACGTTCTGGAGGGGCCAAGTCAAAGTCCAGACTTGAACCTCATTTAGATGTTATGGCATGACCTAAAGACAGCGATTCATGGCAGATATTCCAGGAATATGAAGGAACAACAGCAGTTTTGTAGAGAAGAACGGTCCAAGATTAGTCCTGATCGATTTGCCAGACTGATCTGCAGCTGCAGGAAGCGTCTGGTTGAAGTTATTCCTGCCAAAGGGGGGGGGCACAAAATATTAAATGTGATGGTTCATTTAATTATTTTTCCGCCTTCGGTCATTGTTTGCATACTATCCTCATCAAAATATGAAAACCTATAAATGTTTGTGTGGTTTTAGTTAAAGCAGACACTGTTTTTTCATCTGTTTGATTTTGACAAATATCAGATCACATTTGATGGGGATTTTATGCAGAAATGTGAGAAATTTCAAAAGGTTCAGAAACTTTGTCATACCACTTTATGAAAGTTAGAATAAATCAATACATGCTTTCTACTCGAGTTTTTCATGTTGCCTAATTCACAGTTTAATGTTAAACTAACTCTGATGCAGGTAAGACTTTCAGTAGTAAAATTAGTTGTGTGTTCCCCACCTCCACAACATTGACTCCTTTTAACATTACTTGCTGCTGCTGGCCGTAAAAAACTTCCAACATCCCTTCTCTTCGAAGGGGGCGGCGTAGGCGGCATGTTGTCATCATGTTGTATTTCTGTCGGGGCTTTTATGTGGAGTTGGTTCAAGTCATCAGCCAATCAAACGTGCGTTTGAGAAAAAAATCTTAACATAATGAAAGTTATTCACTTAATAATGGTCAATGACTCAATTCTATCCTTAGAACATATGGAAATACATTCTAAATTACTTATATAACTGAAGTCATTATATAAAGTAAATAACGTTGCTTGAAAGTTGGTGGGAACAATTTGTCCATCCTGAAAAGTTTGGTAGTGATATGTTCCTACCGTCCCTATGCAAAAGTATATAGCTTTCAAAAATCAACTCAAAGTAAAATTGTTACTTGAATGTGCTTTAGAATTACAGTGGTAACTCTACATACGACTTTAATTCGCTCCAGGACCTGGTTTATAAGTCGAAATGGTCGTATGTCAAGTGGGACTTTCCCATTAGAAAACACTATAATTGTATTCATTTGTTCCACGGGCCAAAAACCTATGTTAAATCCTTCATACATGCGGCAGGTAATATTAAAAATGGCAATTACACATAGCAAAACAAATAAATTTTAAATAAAAATCGGAATAATAATATACTATAATAAAAATGTGGCGAATCGAGTTTTCATGTGGCTGTTGTGTTTTGCATGCTGTTCCTGAACTGTGACTGACGAGAGAGCGAGAGAGGTGTGGAAGAGATGGAAGATTTTACTCTTTTCATGTTTTGCTGTTGTTGGCGTCAGCTACTGTGGACAGTAGCCGTGTGTGTGCACAAGTTCTGAAATAAATGATTAAAAACCTGACGAAGCTCGCGATTTCCTTGCCGATGTTACAATAATAATAATTGTCACCAGTGGCGTCTTTAGGCCTATTTTAGGGGGGCTTCAAATATTCTCAACCCCCCCTTCCTGTAATAATTTGGTGTTATTTAAAAAATAAATAAATAAATGACTTACAAAAAATGCTGACAGTCAATATGAAGTTGCCAGAATATTAGTTTAAATCAATAATCATATAACCTGTCATTATTAACTTAAATATCATTACAAATCTGTCAGTTTCCTTCATAGAGTAAGGTGGAGCGCCCGATCAGTGCGTCGCTATCCAATCCATTCCATTTGTTCATATAGAGAACGACCACATCTCTGAAAATCCAGTCCGCGTTTTCACTGTGACATTGCTTGCAGTCGGTACTCCATTTTGTTTTTTTCGCAATCGGTCTCTGCCCGCCTCTTACCTCTGTTGTTTTGCGGTCAAAAGTTACATCCCATCTCAAAAATAACGCCGCTACCTAGCTGCTGCTAGCTAGTTAGTCTGAAATGCATTGTGAAGGTCCTAGGATAGTGAAGTGTGCACTCTTGTTATCACTATCTTTGGAGTGACTTCCTTCTGGACCATCAGCTGTGTTTCTCACTTTACGCATAGATGAGTACAGGAGCTGTGCTTATTCATGTATGATTGTCATCAGTGAATATTCTTAATAATATACTAATAATAATAATCACTCCACCGCCTTTATCGACTTGTCGGAGTCAGAACAGAGGAGCAAAGAGGGTGACAGGGGAGAGACCTCTACTATGAGTTGGAGAGTAATGATTAGAAAGTGGAGAAAGCCAAGAAGATGATTTTATATGTATATGGTGGAAAAAACAGACAAGGCTGAAAAAGCAGTTTCTGCTCTTGCACCCCTCTTTAAAAGAAAATGCTGTATTTTAAGCCAAAACAACTGTTGTGTTTGACAGAACAATAAGTCTATATGCTGCAATAGCAGATTCATGGCACATTAAGCCCCCGAACTATTTTTAATTTGTCCGTTTTACCCTGGAAACACCCGTTTACAGACGTCGCGTAACCGCTTTTGTTTCAACCCAGCCATCATATTTGTTATTCAAAATGTCTGTCATTTTTAGCTTAGAATCATGAATTGATTTCCAATATTTCGACCACTCCTTGATGTCTGTGATTTCTGCATCGCCACCCTTGTTATATTACCATGTTTCACCCATAAAATCCCCCCAAAATTCGGACTGTGGCCATTCACAGCTGTGTCTTGACACTCAGTGTTACACGCTACATAGAGTTTTTGGATCGAAAAGAGGTAAGTACCCGATAATATCTCGTTAAAATCATGGCGTCTTTAATTATGCTCTCGCATGCTCTCACCTCCAGTTAGGGTTTTGTTAGGGTTTTTTTTTTTTTTTTTTTTAAATGCCCTCCTGTTCAAAACTTTTCTTCCCCGGAAAATTGAGATTTTAAGCTTTCCAATGATGTATCCCACATGCATACCTGTATACTGTAGGACAATTTTGAAATTTGGCCAAATTCGGGGTCTCAGAGCGGAACTTCAAGTCACCTGGGTGTTTTCCGTCATACATATTTATTTAAATTCTCAGTCTTTTTTAGCTCTTTGTGAAGTTATGTATACGCTACGTTCACTAACATCCTGTGTAACTCATAGGGGCTAAGCCTCCCTGTTCTTAAAACCTAGTGACGCCCCTGATTGTCACCTTAATTTATGAAGACTGGTGAATGAAGGTCAATGAAAGATCATCGAAATCGTAGCCATACACCATGCTCATGTTTTTATATCATTTCCTTCTTAATTTGAATAATAAGCGTCACCTTTTGCCTTTTTTTCACCACCTGCACTAACCTTCTTGGGACCTATGTTGATATCTCTCACGAGAAAGTCCGCCAGGCGTCCGTCTTGCGTGAAAACAATGAAATTGCGACGCTGTCATAAGCTGTCATATGTCTGTCGTCATATGTCGAGACAAATAACGTGTCAAATTTTATGCCAAAAGGATCCTATGTCGATGCGATCCTATGTCGAGGTACTACTGTATACCACATGCCTGATAATTATGTGAGATCCCCCGTTTAAGACAAAGAAATGGAATTTAATTTAATGGTCAGATCAATTTCCTGACCTAAATCCAATTGAGCATGCATTTTAACTGAAGACAAATTAGAAGGGAAAGTCAATTAACACCCCATCACCCAATCCAACTAGTTGAATCCAACTTTATTGTCAACAATAGAATGAGATTTGTTAAAAATAAATGGAAAAATTGATAAAAAGCAATGATACCAAGTCGGGATAGTGCCTGTTTTATTTTATTTGTTTATTTAACCACTCTCCATTCATCTCTCTCTCTCCTTTCACGCCTCCCCTCTGCAGTATTTTCAGGGCAGCTGATTAATTAGGGGTTGCTAGTAATGAGCCATCTGGAATAATTGGGATCGTCAGTAAGCAGGAGACAGCGGGAGACATAATGCTTTGACATTTACTATCTCAAGAAGTCTAGTATTAGGGGGGGAAAATGTATGCAGGAGGTTCCAAAATCCCCAATGGTAAATGTTTAACGAAAACAAGAAATTATTTAACATAGAGTTAACTACACACTTACTAATTGTTTGTCCACTGTTGTTTGGCAACTGTTGTTTGTCGTTGAAGCCCTTTAAGATATCTTTAAGATTTAGTTATAGAAATAAACTTGGCATGACAACTTCAATTACTTTTTTTTTTTTTTTTAAAGTTCTATCATAAGCAGTTAACAATTTTCATAGAGTAGAATTGTTTCAACTAAAACCTAACTGATACAGTTCGGTTTACTTGAATTTTGCTGGTAGTAAAGGTATTTGTTTTAGGGTTATTTTAAAGAATGCACGTTAGCATTTGAACAAAAAAAAAAAAAATGCATTTGCAAGCGAATAAACGGTCCTTTCACAGACAAAAACAAATGAAATTAAATTAATACAGACAGGACAAACAATAAGCAATCAAGTAGTGTTTATTGAAGGAAAATTTCACTGAAACTTACGAAAACTGAAAAGGGGGAATGACGTATGTACTTGCCTGGAGGGACAATCAAGCAAAACGAGGTGGACATATTCACAATGGAAAAATGGCACATGTATAACTAAGAAAAAATTAAAAAATAATTTTAAAAAATCGAACAAATGCTATAGATGTGGAAAGCAGAAAATCAGATGCAGATTGAAGTACTCGTAAAAAAACAATTCAATCTTAAATTAGTACTTCAGAATTGCTGAAACAATGAAATGCTTGTTTTGTCTCATTTTATATCACAACATATACTCTGCTGGCCAAAAGTATTGGCCCCCCTGCATTTCTGTCAGATAATCAATTTCAGTTTTTCCCAGAAAATTGTTGCAATTACAAATGCTTTGGTATTAATATCTTCATTTATTTTGCTTGCAATGAAAAAACACAAAAGAGAATGGAATAAAAAATTAAATCATTATGATTTTACATAAAACTCAAAAAATTGGCTGGACAAAAGTATTGGCACCCTTTGAAAAAAATGCATTTCTAATTTATGTAATTAACAGCACCTGTTACTTACCTGTGGCACATAACAGGTGATGGCAATAACTAAATCACACTTGCAGCTAGTTAAAATGGATTAAGATTACAAAAAATAAGAAAAGACAGAAGACCAAAGAACTGTCTGAGGACTTGAGAAGCAAAATTGTGAGGAAGCATGGACAAGCTCAAGGCTAAAAGTACATCTCCAAAGACCTGAATGTTCCTATGGAACTGTGGCACACTTCCTTAGATATGGACGAAAAAGAAAAATTAACGAGAGATTTCAACGAAAGATTGTGCAGATGGATAAAGAACAGAGGGTACAACAGTGTCAACCAGTACTATCCGTCGGCGTCTGAATGAAAAGGGACTATATAGTAGGATACCCATGAAGACCCCACTTCTGACCTAGAGACATTAAAAAGCCAGGCTGGAGTTTGCCAAAATTTACCTGGAAAGACCAAAAACGTTTTGGAAGAATGTTCTCTGGTTAGATGAGATGAAAGTAGAGCTTTTGGGGAAAAGGCATCAACATAGAGTTTACCGGGGAAAAAAACCGAGGCCTTCAAAGAAAAGAACACGGTCCGTCCAGTCACACATGGCGTAGGTTACCTAATGTTTTGGTGTTCCTTTGCTGCCTCTGGTGCTGGACTGCTTGACTGTGTGCACGGCATTATGAAGTCTGAAGACTACCAACAAATTTTGCAGCTAATTTAGGGCACAGTTTGCGAAAGCTGCCCATAGCAAAAAAAAAAAAAAAAACTGCAAGATGAGATCTTGTTCATGTCTTATTTACATCTCTGAGAAATGAATCAGCAATAATAGAGAGCAGAGGGGTTTTCTTAGTTTTCTCAAATTTGTCTAATGAGAAATAAGTCTCATAGTTAGCATCACATGAGAAGGTTTTGAGAATAGTTCTACTGGCATGATTTTTCAATAAAGTCTCACAGTTTTCGCCTTTCAAAATCTCACCAAGAGACAACTATGAGTACTTGTGTCGATCTCAAATGTGTCTCAATTTTATCTCCTTACTTGGAGTCACAATCTCAGTAATGCCTTAGCAAAAGATATGGATGAGCAAAGTATTTTATTTCTTCAACTTGCCTCAAACCTGCCTCTTTTACTGATCTCGCGGAGAAACCTCATATTGTGCCAGTCAAAAATATTTCTCAATTTGATCTCCTTCCAGTCTGCAATTGCTCATTTTGGGTTTTCGAGATTCTTTCATTGTAAGAAAGAGTAGTGTCTGCTCTGACATGTCCAATCACATCTTAATTCTTCTCATGCCAAAATCCGAGAAAATTTTAGAATTGTTCAAATATTTGGTAACACTTTATAATAACTATCCATTTTACTAGTTAATAGATCATTAGTAAACTGTTGATAAATGATTTATTGTTGATTTGTGAAGTATTTGTTAACAATTTGTTAAGCATTTACAGGGTGTTCCAATATGGTTGACCCCAATCTAAATGCCCATGCTAGTTGATGGATCTTAATAAAACTATATACACTTTATGTTGAAGGTAAGGTAAGTTTTACTGGTTAAATATACAAAGAAAAGTACAAATATTTGTTGGTTTGTTGGCAGATTTTCATAAATGTGGAACATGAGCGCTGCCTGCAAAATGCCTTATCAAAATGCTTTTTTCTTTTGACGTGAACGGCATTTCTTAACCTGAAAAGATAGAAATGCCAAATGTTACACACAAAAACTTGAAACTTTTCTACACAAACTGTGTTTCAGGTTAAGAACACCCTGTAAATGCTTAACAAACTGTTAACAAATACTTCACAAACCAACAAAAATCATTTATCAACAGTTTACTAATAATCTATTAACTAGTAAAATGGATAGTTATTATAAAGTGTTACCAAATATTTAAATAACTTTTGGTTTATTTGGTTCATCTTGTTTAATGTA
Organism: Corythoichthys intestinalis; assembly: GCF_030265065.1. NCBI lineage: Eukaryota > Metazoa > Chordata > Actinopteri > Syngnathiformes > Syngnathidae > Corythoichthys > Corythoichthys intestinalis. Next base: position 55,118,961 of record NC_080402.1, read on the forward strand.
AAAATTAGAGATGTGACCAAAAATTTGGGGCTGAAAATGCATTATCGTTTTTTGGATTCGAAGACCGAAAGTTTACAAGAACCTTAGTCCTCTTGTTTGATGATGTAATTGAAACAGGCAACACGCTGGCTGACGATGTCTCGCTAAAACTATTGGCTCACAGGCAACATGTCTGCGATTTGGAATTTTATATATTTTTTTTAATATCAAGGAAATATATAAATTATTAAATGTACCAAAATATAATTAAAAAAAAAAAATTCATCGCTGCTACACGCTCTTTCTGAAGTTGCTTTCCATTGATGTGCTGCGTCACATCAAGCACAGTGCATCTGTCTGTGCCCGTGCGTGGCTCAGTGGTAGAGAAGTCGTTCCCGAACCTAGAGTTTGTGAGTTCAACTCCCTGTCCTGATGAATTCATCGTATCCTTGAGTAAGACACTGAACCCCGCGTTGTGGTGTCACCAGCAGGTAAATGAGGCTATAGTGTCAAAGCGCTTTGAGTGCCTGAGAGGTGCTGTATAAGTGTAACTCTATTTTTAATGAAGAGAATTTCCCTTCTCAAATATTGCTCAAATCTGGTTTTCTCAAATCAGTCTCATTTCTCTCAATGATGTCTTTGCTCATTTTGATTCACCACTTGCTCCTAAGGGTACCCTTAGGAGCACAAACTCAGAAACACATAAGCAGAGAATGGGATAAATTTCAGATGATCAAATTCGTCTCATGAGACGAGATTAAGCAACAGATGAGTAGCAAATTTTTGCTTTGGGTGGGTCTCCCTCAGAGGTCATGGGTCTTTCAGCAGGATCATGACCTAAAAAACACTTCAAAAAGCACTAGATAATTATTTGAGAGAAAGCACTGGAGACTTCTAAAGTGGCCAGCAATGAGTCCAGACCTGAATCTCATAGAACACCAGTGGAGAGATTTGAAAATGTCAGTTTGGAGAAGGCACCCTTCAAATCTCAGAGATCTGTAGCAGTTGGCCAAAGAAGAATGGCCTAAAATTTTTGCAGAGCATTGTAAGAAATTCATTGATGGATACCGGAAGCGGTTGTTCATAGTTATTTTTTCTCAAGGTTGTGCTAACAAGTATTAGGCTTAGGGTGCTAATACTTTTGTCCAGCCCATTTTTGGAGTCATCATCTGACAGAATCGCAGGGGTGCCAATACATTTGGCCAGCAGTGTATACGGAACACACATGAGACAAAACAGCCAGGCTGGCTGAAGGGAAAAACATGTTCAGAGCTCCGGCATATTACAACAACTGTATTCAAATTAATGCCGATTTGATGTAGGCCAGGGACCGCTGCTTGAATGGGCTCACTGCCAACTTTTTTACGACCATCCCCACTCTTTTCTCCTTAAATTTCCTTGTAGACGAGCTTCATATTGGCCAGCAAGAGAGTACTGTAAACTGTCCCCCAGAGATCGATTCGCGCTACTCTAGCCTGAAAGACTGCTTCCTAAAACTGTTCTTGCTTACATTACTATGTTTTGTTTCACTGATTTTCTTTTGGTGAAGAAGAGGTTTCGAAATAAAACCTATAAGCTATAGAAGCTGGCAAGTCCCCAAAAGAACAAAAAGAGGTTGGGAATAAAAATTGCATTTGATAACCTTTCATACTAAGTATTGAGATTTTCTATACCACGTCCTCTTTAGGGTCCCGGGTGTGCTGAACCCTATCCCAGAAGATGAACATGCAGAGTTGGACTGGCCATCGGGCATATCGTGCACTTCCCAATGGGCCGAGAAAAGTTTTTGGACCTATGACGCTGTTTAATGAAAAAAAAATGTTTCTCGGCCGTGGCAGGCAGCCCACTTGTCCGTCCAATTTTTGTTAGTCCAATGATATACTGTATATCACTGATCTGCTTACCTCCCAGACAACTGAGACAGAAATATATGAGAGGGAGTTGCAGAGATGCGACTGAAAAGCCTACAAGTTGATGCTGCGAAATTTGGCAGAATATCTGATATGTTTATTCGCAAAAAACCCTGTACAGAGTCAGCAAAAGTGGGTACGTCGACAGGGCTCCACGTGTGGTGTGTCTGCGCGCGTGTGTGTATGTGTGTGAGAAGAGAGAGTGATACACATAAAGAGTGATTAAAGTGCTTATTAAAGAGAGAAATTAATGAGTAGACTAGACTTTAATTTACAGTGCTCTTTTAGTTTTCTATAAAGTCACTTTGCATGTGTTACAATTTATAGCTATTATTTCCAAAATGTTTAAAATGTATAGCTAGAGTATATATATATTTGTAGTTGAACATTTCCCCACAGTGGGACTAATAATGTTTTTTCACATTTTAGCTTATGCTAAACTGGTAAGCATGTTTTTAAAATTTGCAGCAGCAAGAAATAAAACACTCATTAAGTAATCAATTAAAAATAATATTAATTATTAATAAATTAATAAACATCCTGTGCCCCTCTCTCACCCCATTAGTTAAGCCAGACTGATGAAAAAGGCATGGAGGAGTCAGCGAGGTTATGATTCTAAAAACATTGGTGTATTTAAAATACACCATATCATGACAATTTCTTGTACGCCGAGATGATGTCTCCTGAATCCCGCATGTTCTCCTATTTAAGGCTTATTAATGCTTCTGCGTAGTGGTGACGGCGGACCTACGCCATTAACGCAGACCTCTACGCGTCACGTCAACACGCGTTACGTGAACGTCAAAGGACTATGATTGGCCCGCTCAGAACGTTTCCGGTTCAGCACAACAACACCGCCATTTTCAAACATTCGCAAACGTCTTCTGTGTCTCCTACGCTTCTTCAACTTTTGTATTAACTTTTTTTTTGTTCGATATTGTTGAGCCGCAGCTGCAAATACACACATTCCATCTTCGTTGCCATTGCCGTCATGACCGGAGGAAAACTAAAGGAATTTGACAAGAGTCCCACAAAATCGTACAAAGACGAAGCCACACCCTTCTTGTGAAATTGCAGTGAATTACAGGGCAACGCGATCCCTTGACATAGAACTTAGAATGCTAAATGACGGCGTAGGGTCTACGCCGTCGCTCCGTCGTGTCGCAGTGGATGCACGCCTTCAGAGTGCACGCTGTTGTGACGTCCCACGCCGAACGTTAAATTTCAGGTTTTTAGCGCGTGCGGTCTGCACGGTCTGCCCCAGACAAGTGCATAACCTATCATTTGGACTGTCGGATTGATGATCCCGGCTGCATCTGGCGCACTGAGGCGTTCAGCAGACATGATTGCTATGTGAACCTGGTGAGCTGACGCAGGATCTGGTGTACAGTCACCTGCTATCGGGTTTTGAGTGTCAGATTGATGATCCCCGCCGCATCTGGTTCACTGATGCTAGTGGGCGTGATTGCTATGCAGATCTGGCGAGCTGACACTAGATCTGTTGCACAGTCACCAGCTATCCGTGTAGCTTGGCCCAACCCAGATAGCAAAATATAACTGGAGCTGACATGGACAGCAAATTTCGGCCTAATTTTATAAAATAGATCCGCCCCAGTATATTTTTGAACAATGGTCCAAACTCAGTAGGGAGTCACTTGCCGGTTCAGCTACTAGTTGTGGGGCCAGAACATGTTCGACTGGCCAGCTCCTTTTAAATGTTCCGAGGTCAAAACTTCAACAGTGGGGGGACCGATTTTTTGCGGTTGCTGCCCCTAGACTGTGGAATAGCCTTCCCCCTGAAATCCGCACCACTACGGATCTAGGTCTTTTTAAGTCTCGGTTAAAAACACACTTTTTTAGACTCGCCTTCTAACCGATTAGGATAGCCTGGTTTTATTTGCTTTAGGGTTTTTAATGTTTTTGACTTTATCGGTTTTAATGTTTTATCTGCTGGACTTCTATCGCGTTTCATTTACTTGTTTTTCTTAATGTCATTGTATAATACTTTCCTGCCTTTTATTTATCTTGAGTAATATTTTGTTGTAAAGCACTTTGAGGGCCTTTTGGTTTTTTTTTAAAGGGCTATATAAATTAATTTGATTGATTGATTTCATTGACTGGTCCAAAGTAGCAGACAGTACATTAATATATTGCCAGGGTTTGGCACATACAGTATGTTACCCAATCTGGGCCAGATTTGTATCAAAACCATTTTCAGTATTAAACATGGAGTCCATTTTGTTATCATACTGTCATGTGTTTATATTTTAAATTAAATTTGTTAATTTAAAGCAATGATGAACAACAGTTCTTTTTCATGCCATTTTTTAAGGGTAACATATTAATGCACCATAACAATACAATTCTTTTTCACACAATATTTTAATTGGAACATGCACCTCCACATTAAAGATGACTCATTTTTAGACTGAAAACAACATATTGTATTTGTTAAGGTTCTGGGTTATCGGGGGACCTAAGCATGGAGACCGAGGCAAACTGGCAGTGGTAACAAGAGTTCATTGACGAGAGGTAGTGGCAGATAGGGTCTGGGGGGCAATTTGGTGATAGAAAAGGTGAACGGGCAGGCAGGCGCTCTGGCAGGCAAGAAGTGCAGGATCTAGGGGAAAAAACAAAAATTAGTTCAGTATCAGGATTACAAGATTCTCTGTTAGCTGAAAGTCATGTCGTTGAGTTGTTGATCTGCTGATGATGTGAGGCCAAGGACCGGTTTAAGTAAGCTGCTGACGATGATCAGTGGCACCTGGTCTCAGGCTCATCCACCTGGTATAATAGTATTCAAACATTGAAACATTTACAGCAACACAGAGCAAATGGTTTCTCCTTCCGTATATTGTTATGCAACAAATTTTAAATTACTTAACTTGCAGACATGGTAGCTCACTTATATACAGCAGCCATTTTATTAACGCTCGGTTGGATAACTTGCTTAGCAGTCAAGAAGTGACTTCAAAACACAATTGTGACTTTGAATAAAGCATTTACCATAAACATTTCCGAACACGGAGATGACGTGTCCTGAATCCTGCATGTTCTCCTGTTTAGTGTCGCAGCGAATGCCCACCTTGAGGGTGCGTGCTGTTGTAACGTAACACATCAACCGTTAAATTTAAGATTTTTAGGGCGTCCGGTCTGCACGGTCCGCCCCGTGGATTGTCAGAGTCATGACCTGAGCCGCATCTGGCGCACTGACGTTCAGCAGGCGTGATTGTTGTTTGAATCTGACGAGCTGAGGCTGGATCCGGTACGACGTCACCTGCTATTGGGGAAGGTTGACAGTTATGTGATTCATGAAGCTAGACTTGCTTCAGTTTCAAGACATTTTTTTTTTTACAAAAGATACAAATCACCACGCTCCTACTTATTTTCCCATCATTAACACAAGGTGGGCCGTCGAGGACAGAAATGCAAGGGCCATTTTTTGGTTCCAGTCCACCCCTGGGCCTGGGACCGATCCCAGAAAACGTACTGTACATGCAAGACTTTATGGCAGCCAACCAATTAATTGGTACAAATACAGTAACATATAAATATAAACACAATAAAGATTATAACGCGGTCATAAAATACTGTAGTTTCTCAAGTACAATGCACAAATTTATTTCAAAATCCCATCACTTTGAATGCAAATTTTAGTTTGGTGTATGATAAAGGTTTTCCAATATGTGTTAGCATAGCGATGTTTCTGAAACAAAGTATCTATATAAGACAAAGTGTCCATTGCATACAATGATTGTGTTTTTTTAAGTGTTGTGTGGAAAAAGTCTCAAAAAGAAATCTTAATCATTTTGTGTTGGTGGATGTGTCTTTGTCTATATGTGTCTTGTTTTTGTTTTTTTTCTTAGATTGGTTAGCTTCAATACAAACATCAGCGTGGTAACAAAGAATCCTCTTGGTGCAAGCATTAAAAACATCTAATTTTCACCTGCACACACAATCAAGGCCATAAAACAATACGTTACGGCCTTGAATAATTACCAATGTGGCAACTTTCATAATTGAATAGCACCACTTAACCAATCCCACTTGGCTAAGGTGTATTAAAAAAGGACTGGTCTTAATTTGAATGTGTCAAAGAAAACAAATTAGATTGCTGTGTGGAGCAATCTCTCTGAAGTCAGGTAATAAGGTCGACATTCCAAACACTTGCCTACTTTGTTATTTGGGTTTTCCTAAATTAACCTCAGTTGGATGGTTTGAACATTTTAGAGAAGAAAATGGAATTTTACTTAATCCCAAACAAGTGCTAACATTGGCACAATGCACATCAACTCAAAACGTGTATTAGTTTGTTTTTTTATGACATCACACAACTGTACTCTGATGTTTCAATTATTCAAAAAGTCCTCTATGATTTTATTCTTCAAGGACTAATATCCTTAAACAACTGATTAAAAATAGTCAATTGATTTTAGACTTTTTTCACAGAGCAAAAACTAATTTTCCAGCCAGAGGGAAAAAACAATTATAATCATTTGCAGCAAATGTTCAGGATTTCTCCATTTTTTTAACCAGATAAATAAAGGGAATATATATGGAGGAAACACTCAAGTGACTTGAAGTTCCGCTCTGAGAAAATTGTCCTATAGGGATGTGTGATACATCATTGGAAAGCTTAAAATCTCAATTTTCTGGGGGATGAAAATTTTTGAACAAGAGGGCATTTAAAAAAAATAATAATAAAAAAATTAAACAGCAAAACCCAAATCGGAGGTGAGAGCATGCGAGAGCAGAATTAAAGACGCCATGATTTTAACGAGATATTATCGCGTACCTACCTCTTTTCGATCCAAAAGCTCCATGTAGCATATATCACCAAGTGTCAAGACACAGCTGTGAATGGCCAGAGATGGATTTTGGGGGGATTTTATGGGTGAAACATGGTAATATAACAAGGGTCTCGATGCAGAAATCGCAGACATCAAGGAGTGGTCGAGATTTTCTTTTTTATACATTTCCCCTTTAAAATTTTTTTTTTCTTCTTTTTTTTCTTTGTTTGGATCGATTATTTATCATCTAAAATATTGGGGGAAATGCGACGGTAACACAAAAATATGATCAAGCGATAGTTATGAGGTAGATATCCGTGACTTATTTACAGACACAATTTTTTTATTGTGACGTAATGTGTTTAAAACTTTAAAATATGCGAGTGAATACTTTTTTAAGTCTTTTTTTTTTTAATTAAATATTAGACATCAATTGATGATTCAAAGCTAAAAAATGACAGACATTTCGAATAATATAATTGCTTATCTTCTTTTTATGGCTGGGTTGAAACAAAAGAGGTTGCACGACATCTGTAAACGGGGGTTTCCAGGGTAAAACAGAAAAATTAAAAATTGTTCGGGTGCTTAATGCGCCATTAATCAGCTAAAGCATCATATGGATGTATTGTTCTATCAAACACAACGGTTCTTTTGGCTGAAAATACAGCAGTTCATTTTAAAGAGAGGTGCAAGAGCAGAAACTGCTTTTTCAGCCTTGTCTGTGTTTTCCGCCATATATATAGACTATATATACTGTATATATATATATATATATATATATATATATATATATATATATATATATATATATATATATATATATATATATATATATTTTTTTTTTTTTTTTTTTTTTTTTTTTTTTAATCATTTAAATAATAATAACAATTCCAAACATTTAAAGATGGATAATTGACTGCACTTTTCAAATACGCATATATTAATTTCAAGGAGAAAAAAAAGAATTACTTGGTTAAAATCAATGGCATATAATAATTGGTTATATTAAACAATTTCAACCTAGACTAAAATTTTAAGAATTAAAAAGACACAAAATAAATTGCCAGCTTTCCTTTCTTTCCAGCATTCTCTTCCTTCTGTCTTAGAAAACTGTTGGCAAGAAAATGTTTCTCATTCACCAATGGCCGTAACCTATTGAAATCAGAGGAGTGCCAAAATTAAAAAATAAATTAATATATGAATAAATGAAAAAATAAATATCAACCTGAATGAATGAATGAATGAATGAATAAAAGAATAAATAAATAAATGAAAACAGACGTTTATTTTGTCATTGACTTTTATTTTTTTCATTGAAAAACACAAACAAAAAAGACAATAGCAATTTTTTTCTTTGCTTTTGCCTTTTCTATTTCGCTTGTCTTTGCCTTTGCTGTCCCCGAAAGGAATGGTCTGTCAATCAAATGGCATTGGGAGGGGCTTTCCAAACGGGAAAGGGTGAGTTATCGACAGCATTGAATCTGATTGTCTTGCAGTCTGATTGTCTTGTCTAAGCAGTTATGAAAATGATTTTTTCATATCAATAACAATAGACAAGTTTCCGGGGCACTTCTGCATGTCTGCTAGCAACTTCCATTTTAGAGTTTCTCCATCCAAAACTAGAGTGGACCTGAAGTAACATTACTCATCAAAATCCTTTAAAAAAGACAATTTGGAAATACAGCATCCATCTGCCATCATCACGACAGGGGGGGACAACATGTTCATGAAGGTAGATGAGGAACCAAGCTTGTAACAGCACAAAGACCGGGTGTTTTTGGAGCCACGTTGCCGCTGTGTTATGAAAGGTAGGTTCTTCCTATCCCTGCATTTTCATGTGTCCGGTGCTCAAAAAATAGTTGGGCTAAAATCTTGAGCATGAAACAACTTGTTGCCTTTGATACTGCTTTTACGATAATGATTGTAATTATGATGATCTTTAAAATTAGCCTGTTGCTAATCAGTACGTGTAGATGGCATAATTATCTCAACGCATAACTGCAAGTGTAACAAGTTTAGTAAGTGTAACAAGTGTAACAACAACACTTACTCTACGTTGATGGACATATATCGAGACTATGTGTGTTCTACCCAGGGGTGGCCAAGAGGCTGGGACAGACGGTGGCTCACCTCGCAGCGGACCGTCAGCTCGATCCCGAGATCCAACTATGAGCTTTTTAACTGCAGCAACTTTAAGATACGCTATTGGAGCTGAAGTTACCAAGGACAGCGGGAGAAAGCCCGTCTATAGGCCGCCAACGGTCTGCGTAATGTCGGGTGAGAGTTTGGCGAGGCTCTCAAGCCGCTCGGGAGCTCTGCTGTCTGATATCACATTCTCGTATGCTATTTTTTTATGATGATTTTATAAATTGTGATTTATTGACCTATTTTGAACATGCACCAATCATTTTAAATAAAATAAGAATAAGAATCATGTTGTCCAAATGTTTTATTGCGATCAATAACTGCAATAAAAAAAAGAATGACATAGTATTTTGTTTAAATGTACATACCTTGTAGTATTTCCTTGTAACAACAAAATCTGTGTCAGCCTTTCTACATTCGGCAAATGTAATATAATTTGTAATTTCACCTCATTTTGGTCACTCAAGCGGCCGGCGTATCAATCTACACCTCATGTCAACACAGGCTTACAGGTTGTTATAATTTGTCGACGAATGATCAACAAAATCACAAGAACAATGATACAATCTTTTAGGAATATCCTTAGGTTTAAATCTCATCCTTAGCTTCTTGTCTGCTGCTGGTTTAGATTTAAGGCTTATGGCGAGGCCGATCCACACTGGCGCTTTGAAGCTGGACGCTGTTTAAAACATTCCACTTCAAACCATATATATGTATAGGCAGGGGTAAAAGTGGCTAGAATTTCTTGCCGGAACTCCCCGATGTGAAGGTCAACACGGAGCCAGAATTTTTTTTTGTTTTTGTTTTTTTTTTTTTTTGGGGGGGGGGGGGGCATCAAACCTCTTAAAACTACTGAAATGCAAAGAAAACTGTTTTGGCAGTTACTTCAATAACGGATACAAAAACTGATTTTCATTCAAAATTGTATTGTTTCAATGATTTGCAAAATAAAAGTTTACAAAAACAGCAATAACGCCAACCTTCATCCCCTAATTTTTATTTTCCCTCATTTCCTCACATACTAAATGCCAAATCTCAATTTGAACTACTTAAGAACATAGGATGTATATTAAAATTGAAGTTAATGTAAACGTTTACTTTTTTTTGTAATAAGATATAAGTAACATACATTCAGAAAAATAAGTACAAATGACTTATATTATGCAGAGTGAAATGGAATATATATTTTGACGATCACGCAAACATTTAGACTTTTTTTTTTTTAAATCATAAGGAAATGAATAAGTAGCCTAACATAAATGAACAAATATAAGTCCAAAGTGCATATTGACAGCTAAGATGTTCTGAACCTCCTCAACTCTTTTGTTGCTCTAAAAGATTTGATGTATTTTATGTTGCATTGGCTTTTTTTGTCTCATCAATTCAACAACCTTTGTTTTGTTTTTTTTGTTTTTTTTGCTGTTCCAGAAAACATGCACAGCATCTCTGCTGATCACATGTCAGTATGTCAGCCAATTGAACGGATAAATGAGTCCAGGCGTTTTGCTTTGCTGCGTGCATTCGCACATTGATGTGACTCATCGTCAGACTCAGATAACTGCAGCAGCTGGGGAAACCTCCATGCCGTCCGTGGAATAAAATAAATAATAAATAGTGGTGGAAACGGATTACGCAACACAAGCACTTTATTATGCTTGTTGTTAACACTTGTTTATGTAAATCTGATGTTGGTAGATTGTTTTTTTCTTGGAGATGAAATGCATGTGAGGCAGCTTAGCATTTTTTTGTTTGTTTGTTTGTTTTTTTTTACATAGCGTTTTGACAGTTGCCGTCATATTTTCGGAATCAAAGCACCGTGTACCGGAACAGCATTCCGGTCTTGAATCTAATACCGGAACTGTGTTCCTGACCGTTCTGGCCCACTTTTACCACTGTGTATAGGTGCTTCCAGGACAGCACAGAAAGTTGCGGTGTCTCATTTACGTCGTGCTCATTTGATTGATTTTGAAGTTTTAACTCTGTCAACACACTGCATACTTCAAACGCAATTCATGTTGTTCTTTCTAAACCAGATGTTCAAAGAAGAATTTTCCAAGATGGCGCCGCCCATGTTTCACTCAGGAAACTATAATAATAAATACTGTCGTACGTTGTTTCCAACAAAGTCCTCCTTCTCTCGTCCAATTCTGTGTCCTTTGCTTTTTCCGGGCGAATGTAACAAGTGATCTAATTGGAAGGCAAACAGCCAATTGGCTCTCTGGTTGGTTTGCTTCGTGGCACATTTGTAATGTTTGTGCCAAACGGAGTGAACCCAGGGGTCGAGAGATCGAGAGCGAGGGGAGAATTGAGCATGTTAAACTAACATGCAAACACAATTATGGAGCACAGAGTAGATTTTTTTTTTTTTTTTGCTCAATATACAGTATTTTTCTGTGCTCAAAATCTATCATTGCTTGGTCAGAACTGCGGTACAAATACAACGCCATAACTTTCCTTCAGGTTAACTAGGAGTAATCAGCTATCGACTACTATTCCTGTTAGGAAAGCTCCTCCTAACACCATTTGATTGACAGACCATTCCTCTCGGTAAAAGAGAAGTCAAAAGCAAAGGCAAAGACAATACCAGATGAAATAGAAAAGCCAAAGAAAAAAATTGTTTTTTTTTTTTTTCATTTGTATTTTTCAATGAAAAAAGTAAAAGTCAATGACAAAATACAATTTTTTATTTTCATTTATTTATTTATACATTAATTTCTATTTATCTATTCATTTTTTTATTTTTTTATTTTGGCACTCCTGTGATTCCATAGCAACCTGATAGGTTCCAATCTCATTTATCATTTAGGATTAATTTCACTTGTTTTTTTCTGCACCCTATGCTGTGTTTTCTGTGTTGCACACACACCGCACGGATGGAGAGAGGCATGCAAGAAGACATCCGGCGTGAAAGAGGCACGCAAACAGTGCTGTACTATTTGAGCCGAGAGGTGGGGACAGCGCACTGCTCAAGGGCACCTCAACAGGACCATTCTAAGTTGTGTTCATAGAACCACAGGTTTGGATGTAGGTGCATTGGAAAAACACATATCAACAAAAAATCAGTTTCATTTATGTTGATTTCAGTCCATCAATCCACTTTAGAGTATTAGTTTACATCCCAACTAATTAGACCCATCAGAATCGCAACACCTAGTTAATTAATAATATACTGTGTTTTCAAGTCACTGATTACCGTATTTTTCAAACTATAAGTCACACCTGAATATAAGTCGCACCAACCCAAAAATGCACAATGAAGAGGGAAAAAAAACATATAAGTCGCACCGGAGTATAAGTCGCATTTTGGGGGGAATTATTTGATCAAATCCAACACATAGAACAGATACTTCATCTTGAAAGGCAATTTAAAATACAATAGAGGACAACAGGCTGAATAGGTGTACGCTATGATGATTTTATAAGATGCATGAGCAACGAAATGCAAACATGGCCGGTTTGTTAGCGTAACATAGCTATTAAGAGTTATTCAGATAACTAAAGCATAAAAAACATGCTAACAAGTTTACCAAACCATCAGTGTCACGCCAAAACACCAAAATAACATGTGAAATGATATAATAATGTGTTAATAATTTAATACATAAGTCGCTCCAGAGTATAAGTCGCACCCCCAGCCAAACTATGAAAAAAACTGATTTATAGTCCGAAGAATACAGTAGATGGTTGGATGGAAGTTCGACTGAGTTTGGCTCAGGCATCTTGAGATCAAAATCCCATGATGTTACAGAAGTAGTTAACTCCAAAACAAATCCAAATCCCCTCAACCCTAAGATGCATAAGTGGGTCAAAAATGACCCGGTGAGGTTGTTTTCTTGAAATATCTTTAAAATGAAAAATTATCCATTTATATTCCAGGTATACCCCCAAAAACATGTTTTTGATATCATGCCATTCAATTTTTTAGAAATCGGAGGAAGTATTAATAGAGGTGGGACTAAATAAGTTTTACTTCTTACTTTTCAAATGTACTGTAAATTCTTATTTTAATTGCACTTTATTGTTGCCTGTATTGCTTTTTATGTCCTATCATCATCATCACGTGTAAAACAAAGAATTCAATCAATAGGGGACGCTATCACCTTGAAGAAAGGAATTGTACAATTTGCATTGACTTTTTTCAATCAGTTATTTCCAAGTAAATTCACCAAATGAATCCTTAGATTGTGACTTTGGTCAGAATCTGTTCAGATGTACTGCAAATGTATTTTCCAATGTGCCACAGACAAAAGCTCAAGAACGTTATACATAACCGCAGGCATAGAAGAATAGAAAAGGTTTTGAATACAGGATTGCAATGCAAATTGCAGCTCTAGTTTGGTACAGTACATGCAGGAAAGGGGAAAGCCAACAGAAGCAGGACTATGGCAAATAGGCAATAGGCTATAGCGTGAGCATTCCCAATAGTAACCAAACCCAAACACCGAAGCAGGGAGGGAGATTGGGCCAATGTGTCTCAAAGCTATTACTTTGTAGCCAGACACATAACAGCCCAGAGTCATCTCCTGTTAATGTTGAACTCTGATCTCCTTCGCAAACCCCCCGGCAACAGTCTCTACCAAACTACCAAGAAGTGGCAACACATTGTAGGCCTTTTATGTACACTGTATTTTTGCTCAAACAAACGTTTTCCCTTGTTTTTCTTTCAGTATGTTTGAGACAAAGAACCCCAATCTAATTTACTGACACCATTTCCGAAAGTAAATGATAATATTGACATATAATAGACTTACCACCACCTGCTTTAGACAAGGGACACATTTCTTTCAACCGATAACAACAAATATTTGAGCAAATCCCATTGCAGTGGGCTCGAAACTTCTTAAATGCATTACTTATTCAGGAAGTGTATGGGCGTGTTAATAATTGATCACCTAATTAGGGTGGGAGTTGGGAAGATATGGACCGACTGCCTCTTTACCAGTGGGCTTTTGGTAAGTGCATGGTTTCATTGTGCACGACAGTGAGGCGCCGACAAAAGTAACTTCTGACCAGCACCTATAATTCATTTTCAGATTAATTGACACAAGTATGGGCATACACTTAAATGCTAAAAGAATAACATGAGTGCAATGAGATTTATGGCTACATCTATGGGAAAGAAAAACCTTTCAAATGTCTGGCTTGGACCCCAAATATTAGTCGTAATTACGTTGACAAAGCTCAGCCTGGAGGAAAATGAAAATGCTTTTTCAAACCGCTCAATAATTACAGAACTTTTCAGGGTGTTTTCAGAAGACTGATTTAAAAAATGTATAAAGTGATGTATTCCTTTAAGGTTTATATTAGGGCTGTCAAAATTGTCGCGTTAATGGGCGGTAATTAATTTTTTCAATTAATCACGTTAAAATATTTGACGCAGATAACGCACATGCCCCGCTCAAACAGATTAAAAATGACAGCACAGTGTGATGTTACTTGTGTTTTTTTGTGTTTTGTCGCCCTCTGCTGGCACTTGGGTGTGACTGATTGTATGGGTTTCAGCACCATGAGAATTGTGTAGTTATTGACATCAACAATGGCGAGCTACAAGTTTATTTTTTGATTTAAAATTTTACAAATTTTATTTAAAGAAAAACATTAAGAGGGGTTTTTAATATAAAACTTCTACAACTTGTACTAACATTTATCATATAAGAACTACAAGTCTTTCTATCCATGGATCGCTTTAACAGAATGTTAATGTTAATGCCATCTTGTTGATTTATTGTTATAATAAACAAATACAGTACTTATGTACAGTATGTTGAATGTATACTATATATCCGTCTTGTGTCTTAACTTTCTATTCCAACAATAATTTACTGAAAAATATGGCATATTTTATAGATGGTTTGAATTGTGATTAATTACGATTAATTAATTTTTAAGGTGTGATTAACTCGATTACAAAATTTTAATCGTTTGACATCCATAGTTTATATCTATTTAAAATGGATGTACAGTGGTACCTCAACATGCGATCACATCGACATACGATCCTTTCCAGTGGTGGAATGTAACTATTGTACTTAAGTACAATTTTGTGTATCTGTACTTTATTTGAGTACAAATATGCAGTGGTACTTTTTACTTTTACTTCACTACATTTTACAGGAGGTACAGTTTCTGTACTTTTTACACCACTACTTTTCAAATTGTCTACTGCGTTACACATTACTTTTGTTTGTTTTCTTTTTTCTCGTTGTCAATTGATAGTTTCGTTTTCATGCTTCCGCTGCAATCGATCAGCTACGTGCAACTATACCGTAATTGAGCACTAGAGGTAGAAACACGAGTACAAGTAAGATTAGGCAGGTGAACAAGGTATTGACCAATAAAAAACACCATACTCTTGTACAGTAGGTGGCGGTATGCACCTGTTAGTTGCTTGCAATCCACAATTAAGCATTAAGCAATTAAGTTTTGGAGCTTTTTAAGCTTCTGCTTATAGTGCAGTCAGTTTTATTGCTTGTTTTTCCATTCTGCAGTTTTAAATAAAACTGAGCAGTATGTACAGACACAGTGGTATGGAAAAGTATCTATTTCTGCATAAAATCATAATCAAATGTGATCTGATCTTTGTCAAAATCACACAGATGAAAAAACAGCACCTTCTTTAACTTTAACCACCCAATCATTTATAGATTTTCATATTTTATTGAGGATAGCATGGAAACAATGACAGATGGGGGAAAATAAGTAAGTGAACCCTCTGCCTAAGGAGATCTAAAGACCAATTGAAACCAATTTTTACCAAACAATTTAAGTCAGGTGTGTGCCCAATCACTGATGAGTGGTTTAAAGTTGCCCTGCCCACTATAAAACACACACCTGGTAAGAAATGTCTTGAAGAGAGGATTGTTTGATGTGTATCACGGCTTGGTCAAAAGAGCTGTCTGAAAACCTGCGATCAAGGATTGTTGATTTGTATACAGACAATGATCCAAAACACAGAAGTAAATCAATTTTAGAATTGTTTCAGAAGAACAAAATACATGTTCTGGAGTGCCCAAGTCAAAGTCCAGACTTGAACCCCGATTGAGATGTTTTGGCATGACCTAAAGACAGCGATTAATGGTAGACATCCCAAGAATCAGTTTTGTAGAGAAGAATGGGCCAAGATAAGTCCTGGTTTATGTGCCAGACTGATCTGCAGCTACAAGAAGCGTCTGGTTAAAGTTATTGCTGCTAAAGGAGAGGTTGAGGGGGGGCACAAAATATTAAATGTGATGGTTCACATACTTATTTTTCCCCCTTTTATCATTATTTGCATGCTATCCCTATTAAAATAGGAAAACCTATAAATGTTTGGGTGGCTTTAGTTAAGGCAGACACTGTTTTATCATTTGTGGGATTTTGACAAAGATCAGATCACATCTGATGGTGATTTTATGCAAAAATGTGAGAAATTCCAAAAGGTTCAGATACATTTTCATACCACTGTATATACTGTATATTACATGTTTGCATCGGGACAAAATACTTTTACTTCTAAAGTAAATTTTAAAGCAAGTAAGTACTTTTGTACTATTACTCGAGTCATTTTTTTTTAAATACTTGTACTTTTACTTCAGTAACTTTTTTTTCACCTGAATCTGTACTTTTACTTAAATAAAAGTAGCGAGTACTTTATCCACCATTGATCCTTTCGGCATCCAACGTAAAATTTGACTCGTCATTTGTCTCGACATATGACGATATGCCCGAAATACGCCGATTTTATGGCACCGTTGGCGATTTGTTTACTCGCAAGGCTAATGCACAGTAGATTTTCTTGTGAGAGAAATCAATATGGGTCACAAGAAGGTTAGTGTGGGTGGTGAAAAAGGAAAAAGGTGACACGTACCATTGAAATTAAGAAGAAAATGATAGAAAAATATGAGCATGATGTGCACGCCAGTGATCTGGCTTGACAATTTATAATTTAAGGTGGCAATTATTAATATTGTAACATCGGCAAGGAAATCGCCAGCTTTATCAGGTTTTTTAATGATTTATTTCAGAACTTCTGCAACACAACACTGCTACTGTCTGCCGTAGCTGACGCCAATTCCTACATATAAAAGAAAGTCAAAACTCTTCCACACCTCCCTCCCTCTGTCATCACTCACACGGTACGTTCAGCAACAGCATGCAAAACACAACCACCACATTAGCACCCGAATTGTTACACTATTAATATTATTCTGATTTGTATTTATACTATATTTGTTTTGCGCAGTGTTGTTTTAGTCAACGATGACTATAACAAAAATATTTCGTCGATGAACAATTGTTTCATGACGATGAAGAGAAAACGAACTAAAAACGTGTTTTGGGAGACGAAAACATAACGAAACAAATGCCATTTATCATCTGACGAGATGAGAATGAGAAGAAAATGTGCAATAGTTTCCGTCACATGTTCACAATGTATGACTTTTTATGTGTAGTTAGCCAGCATCATAGCAGTGTCTGGTTGTGTCACTCATGTGTCGTGCTGTGTCCCTCCCCGACCCACCAGTGTCCTTCCCAGGCTTGCAGACATTGTAAGATTTGTTTTCTTATCTTGGCCAGAGAGAAAATGCATTGTTGCTTTAGCCTTTAAAAGTCTGTGCTGAGTGATCGTCACACATTAGATGTAACTCATAGCGTTAGCACAGCATTCACGTTAGTATTAGGTTAATGCTAACAGCGTGCGTCCTCTTTAACTTTTGGACAACTTTTTTCACATACAGTTCATGCCATCAAGGTGGGTATAATTCATTGAAAATAATGTTCTGTTTACGTACAGAGTGTGTATTATCACCAAGTTGGCGTTGTCCTTGTGGACGTTAGAATATGTGCTCGTCCGTCAATGTTCATCCGAAATAGTTGGAAACACTTATCTATTTAGTTCTGGAGAACGCCGACTAAAACTAGACGAAATTGGTCTCGAGTTTTTGTCGATAAAAACTAGACGAAGACAAGCACATTTTGAGATGACTTAAATATGACCAAGGCTAATCAATATTATTGTCCAAAAGACTAAGACAAAAATTAAAAGGTCTGCCAAAAACAACACTGGTTTGCAATGTGTAATTGCTTTTTTCTAAGAGCGTACCGCACAAATGCTATTTTTAGACTGGGACGTGGCATCGTAAAGCGGAAGTGGGACATTATAGACCCGCCCTCGAATAGAAACAATGTTATTTCTGCTACTTTTTCTCCGGTAATCTTTCAAAAACGAACATGCCGATCACACATTGTTTTTTAGGAACTTGTAGAAACGACTCTAGACATATGAAGGAGGTTTTCTACATACGTTTCCCGAAACCAAAAACTCAGGAAAAAATGTGAAGAATTATTCAAATCGCGTGGACGTTTAACGCCAGCCAGGTGAAGCCAGAGTTAAGCCATTCACATTTTATATGCAGTTAACATTTTGTCGGGTTGTCATTCTCATTCAGAGGACAAAGAGGTAAGCCATTTTGATATTTTCAACTTATTTTTCAGCGTGGCGTTGGGCCGTGCTGCTTCTGTCTGACAATGAATGACTTGAAAATAATTAAAATGGTATCTGACTGCCACTGTTACCCTTTCTGTTGTAAAAAGAAAAAAAAAAACGTTTGTAAGGGAGAATTGTAAATAAATTATAGAATTAAAAAGATTTGTTATTAATGAAAAAATTAAATGTTCGCTGGCTCTCAACGAGTAGCATTTGCGATCGCTACACAAAAATAGCAATGTACTGTACAGGGTGTTCCAAAATGGTTGACCCCATTCTAAATGCCCATATCTCGGAAACTACTTGATGGATCTTAATGAAACTAAATACACTTTATGTTGAAGGTCATAAATTTTATTGGTTAAATTTCCAAAGAAAAGTACGAATATTTCTTGGTTCTATGACATATTTCCATAAATGTTCAATATGAGCGGCGCCTGTGACACGTCGAGTCAGTATTCGAGCTCGTGCCAAACTCACTGTACCATGTGTTCGGCAACCGTTTCCAATGCATCTGTAATTCTCTGTTTTGTTGTTTAGTCGGTGCCTTTTTTGCAAAATTTGTGAAGAAGGCACGCTGCACTGTCTTCGGTGACTAAGTCCGAGCATACGCTAACACGCAAAATGCCTTTTCTTTTGAAGTGCACGGCATTTCTTAACCTGAAAAGATAGAAATGCCAAACGTTGCACACAAAAACTTGAAACATTTCTACACAAGCTGTGAAAATTTGAGGTCACTCCAACGAAAATTGTCCAAATTATTGGCCTACGAAATGAGGTCAAACATTTTGGAACACCTTGAAAATTACCCAAAAGAACGGTCAGAGACGTAAGACAAACAGAGGATATAATATATAAGATAGATAGGGCATGTGGTGGTAAAGGATAGATTGTTGAAACCGGAGAATGTCATCGTCAGTTGCGTAAGAAAATGGTGTCGATAAAAAAGGCTAAGGCTATGCTTAGGTCGGCTAATTTTTTTTTTTAATTTTTTCAGCCCTCGACACTCAAGCCATCTCTTTAACTGAACATTTTTATGTTCTTCTACATCTTTACCAGTGAATTTGGCACCAGGGACATCATTTTCGGACAGAATTGGTAGGTTTAGCTCTGTAAACATCTCCTTCGTACACGATTTCCATTCATTTCCTATTGGGGACAAACGGTAGCCTGTCCCCCTTTAGCAACATTAGCTAACGTCATGAATGTATTAATGAGCGGAAGTGACGTGTAGCGTGCAGTATTGTAGCAGCAGTATTTATGAAGGCCTTAGCTTAAGTTTTTGGGCTGTGGAACGAATTAATGGATTTATAATGTATTCTTGTGGGGAAATCCCGGTGGACAAAGGACCATTTCAATTTACAACCAGGTCCTGGAATGAATTAAATTCGTATGTAGAGATACTACTGTGCGCTGAATTCTTTTATTAGTTAATTTCTACTATAGCTCAGTCTCATTATAAAAGTCATGACAAACAGTGTGCAACTTCTGTCATCTACATCGATCAATTCATAGTGATAAGGTTAATTATCCAACATATTTGAAATATGATTTTGATTTAAAAAATGAGTGACTAGGTGACAGGCGGGACAAATGCACATTTATCAGTATTTGTGGCAACAGATCAATCAGTGCTCATTGTATATGCTAATAGTTCCCCTCAGAAGACATTCTATATCAGGAGTAATTATTTGTCAAAGGGACTATGTGAGAAATTGAAACAAATGTTGAGAGCGCACCAACAAAATCTCATTTATCTCACTGGATGCATATGACCACTTTAGACGTCCAATTTAAATTGGGAGGGATGGCAGTTATCATTCTGATGTCTATCACCAGAAATGAAACCAAATGAATATGTTATATTAATATATTCATTCAATACATTTTTTTTCTTCAGCTAAACTCATATCAAGGTCCTACTAACCTCACACTACTTAATTAATTAAGGATCCCTCTGATCCTGGCATGCACAATGATCCACTGAAGACTAGCTGAATTCACAATGAGTCCAGGTCATTTTCTTCAAATGATGTCCAAACAATAATCTTTGGAAAGTTCTAAATAATATATGCAGTTATTGACAGCAGAATGCAACTGCCCTTCATTTGAGTTCACGTAAACTCATTGTTTATCATTTTAATTAGCTTGCTTGCGAATTGAACCTTGACTCTTGTCACAATTAATTTTTAAGCAGGTATAGTAACACTTGCAACTGGAGCATAAGGTTGAAACTGACGCAAAAGTCTTGAAATCATGTCTCCAAACAGAAGATTAAAGTAGTATTTCAAAATTATTTCTGAGACATCGATTTCCAGCCGCCACCACAACAAGAATAAATGGTTGTGTTGTCTTTCAGAATATGTCGGTGCAGAACAAAAAAATTATCCTGAAATATGATGAATTATATCAATAAATTTTATTACTTGTGACACTCTACATACTGAACTGGTTGCCAGCCAACGGCAATACATGGCGGAAAACACTCCGGTGACTTGAAATTCTGCTCTGAGACCCCCAATTTGGCTAACTTTCAAAATTGTCTGATATGCATGTGTGATACATCATTGGAAAGCTTAAAATCTCAATTATCTGGGGGAAAAAAATTTGAACAGGAGGGCATTTTTAAAAAAAAAATTTTTTTTTTTTAAACAGCAAAACCCTATCTTGAGGTGAGAGCACACGAGAGCACAATTAAAGATGCCATGACTTGAACGAGATATTATCGCGTACTTACCTTGTTTCGATCCAAAAACTCCATTTAGCATGTATCACTGAGTGTCAAGACACAGCTGTTAATGGCCACAGCCGGATTTTGGGGGGATTTTATGGGTGAACATGGTAATATAACAAGGGTCGCGATTCAGAAATCGCACTTATGAGGTAGATATCTGTGACTTTTTTACTGACACCATTTTCTTCATTGTGACGTAATTTGTTTAAAAGTTTAAAGTTTAAGTTGATTTTTTAGTAGTTTTTTTTTTTAAACGTAATATTAGACATCAATTAATGAGTCTAAGCTAAAAATGACATTTTGAATAATAAATATTATTAACTACTTTCATACCTTCAGTTTCTGCACTTGCACTCCTTTTTAAAAGAAACTGCTTCATTTTAATCCAAAAGAAATGTTTTTTTTTGATAGAAAAATATGTCTGTATGCTGTCATAGCAGATTCATGGTGCATTAAGCCCCGAACTATTTTTAATTTGTCCGTTTTACCCTGAAAACCCCCGTTTACAGACGTTGCGCAGCTGCTTTTGTTTCAACCCAGCCATAAAACGAAGGTAATTATATCTTTTATTCAAAATGTCCGTCGTTTTTAGCTTAGAATCATTAATTGATGATATTTACAACTTTTAAACAAATTATGTCACAATGAAAAAAAATTTGTCTTTAAAAAAGTCACGGATATCTACCTCATAACTATCACTTAATTGTATTATATATATATATATATACTGTATATATATATACTCACCGCTGTTCCAGCTATTGAGTCTAGCCACCATTAAGCGGATAAAATTTCCAGGGAGGAGCAAGCCACAGCAAACAGACAGCGGAGTGGACCAATCAGCGACGGGCGGGACGAGGGACTTGCGCGCGGAAGTAAACACACGAGGAGAGCGGACTTTATTCAACATGGCTAGCGCGAGACAGACAGTTGTGAATGACCTGTGTAGATGTGTTATTGGTCATTTAAAACTGATTTTACCGTGGATTGGACCATATTCTCGGCTCTCCTGTTCGCCATCTGTGTTGTTGTGAAGACGGCTTCCGACGCGGAAGAGTGACGTTGCTCGTTAAGAACACATCACGCAAATAAACGAATCTGATTTGTCGATTGATTTTGTACTTGCTCGAGAGGCCGTTAATAGGCTGGGTCCCAGACTATTGTCTCAGTGTTTGAAAAACACAGGGAGAGCAGTCTGGCTGTGCCAGGCAAACCAAATCCATTAAATTTGATGAATACATTTCTTTTGAGTACCACACAATTGTTTTAACCATTAATGGGCCCCTACCCCTGAACTCCTCCCCAAAAAATTCAATTCTTCACAATTCTTTTAACATGATCATTTAAACCGGTGATTCTAACGGGGACATAAAATATGTTTTACATTCCTTTGAATGTAAATTTTGAAATATTCTAATCTACACGGATTTTAGTCACGCAGCTGACTAAAAACAAAGGATACACCTCAGGAACTGGTCATCTCACGCGGCCTGTCAACTGGTGCGCCCTTTGTTGTTGACTTAGCAGTTTTTGAACCCTATTGTGTGCTGTTTAATATCATTGCTTTTATAAAGTGGGAGTCCTCTGTGAGGACTGTCAAGAAATGTCATGTGACCCCTGAAGTGGCTGTAAATTTTCATTGAGGTTTTAGATAAATGCCTTCCTGTTGTTTTACCTGCCCCCCTCTGATTTTATAACTGAAATTTTAAACAGAACACTTAGATCAGCCCTTCATCTAGCTGTTCCTCTACAAACACAAAACATCCACACGAAATCCAAAACTCTGCAGTGAAAAAAAAACTGAACTGCTTGAGAAACTTATAAGTAACTGCAGGGTGGGTGAGAACAGTTGGAGAAAGAAGAAAATAATAGTAAATCACAGATGATCTGTTATAACGCGATAGGAAATTCACAAAATAACTACTACCGGTAATAATTCTTGGGCTTTATAGTTAACAAAAACAACCCCTAAATTTTCTTTTCTGCAATCATCAATGTTCTTACCTCATTTTAATGTAAAAGACTCCTTTTGCGGAAAGTGTAACTTTTTGTCTGCTCAAAGTACTGTGATTTTTAGCACATCTGAGTGTCTACTATTACAAGAGAAATCAATGGACAGTTTTGTCCTGGTCCTGAAATGTATTCTCCTCAGTGATACCCACCACTTGTCTTTTAGACCCAATTCCAGCCTTTTTTTTTTTTTTTAATTATTATTGTTTTAGTCATTTTATGAATTTTTTACAGATGAGCTGTTAACAATAATGATTTGCTCTGTGCAAACAGGGCCTTTCCTGCCGCCTCTTAAAGAGATGGTTGTGAGGCCATTGCTGAAGAAGAGCAATTTTGATTTTAATGGCAATATAAGGCAGTTAATAGAATAACAGGGCTAAATAACCAATTCAACAACTCACCTTACTAAGCAATAGGACTATTTAACTCCTTTTGGGAAAATGAAGCATTTTGACTACAAAGTAAAAAAAGTAATTAAAAAAAAAAAAAAAAAAAAAAAAAAAGCATAGGTAACACTTTACAATAAGGTCCCTTAATTAACATTAGTTCATGCATTTCTATACAATAATTAATGTTTAAGTAACACTATAGTAATTGATATAATCTAGGGTGACCATGTTTTGATTTCCAAAAAAGAGGACACTCGGCCCGGCCTCGAGATACATGATTTTTTTTTTTACGTTCACGCAAAGATGCCTATATCACTTTAATAGTTTTATGAAAAAACTTTTACTTTACTCGACAGGTTACTCAACAGGATTTATTCTTACTAAAAAAAATATTCAAACAATAAAAACGCAAAAAAAAAAAAAAAAAAAAAACAATTCTAATTCAATATACTATTCAACCAAATACACGAACGCAGAACAATTAATACAAGACCAGGGGTGAAAGTGGCTAGAATTTCTTGCCGGAACTCCCCGACGTGAAAGTCGCCATGGAGCCAGATATTTTATTTATCTTATTCTATTTTATTTTTTCCTTTTATTTGGGGGGTGGGGGGGTCAAACCTCCTAAAAATACTGAAATGCAAAGAAAACTGTTTTGGCACAGTTATTTCTACAGCACATACAAAAACTGATTTTCATTCAAAATTGTATTTTTTTCAATGATTTGCAAAATAAAAGTTAACAAAAACAGCAGTAACCCCAACCTCCATCTCTTAATTTCTATTTTCCCTCATTTCCTCACATACTAAATACCAAATCTCAATTTTAACTACTTAAGTACATGGGATGTATATTAAAATTGAAGTTAATGTACATTTACTTTTTTTTCTTTTTTTAAAAAAATAAGATATAATGAACATACGTTCAAAAAAATAAGTAAAATGACTTATATTATGCAGAGTGAAATGGAATATATTTTAAAGATCCCGAAAACATTGACTTTTTTAAAGCATAAGGAAATGAATAAGTAGCCTAACATAAATGAACAAATATAAGTCCAAAGTGAAAATTGACAGCTATTATGTTCTGAACCTCCCCATCAGAGCAAATAAAACTAAATATGATAAATAAGCCTCCTCAACTCTTTTCTTGCTCTTTGCTATTCCAGAAAACATGCACATTTGAACCAATCAGAGCTTAAAACCTCTGCTGATAACATGTCAGTATGTCAGCCAATTGAATGGATAAATGACTCCAGCCCAATGACTCTCAGAGCAATGTTTCCCAATTTGGAAAAATATATTCACTTACTCAGACCAGTATACATTAATAAATGCACCAATGTATATATAAATTAATGTTAAGTATTGCATGATAATATTTTTTTAATGAAACTTAATCATTATTTTAGTTACTGTCTGGTTCTGCATTAACTTATGTTATTTAATATATGTATAATTTAGTAATAGATCAGGGATTATACGAATTATTAAAGTTTTACTTAAACATTAGTTGTTGTCTAAAAATACATTAATTAAGGGATCCTTATTGGAAAGTGTTACAAAAATCAATTTCGGTTCGCCACTTCAACATTATACTGTATACTAAAAACAAAATAATTGTCTATGGTTTTCTGTCAATGATGGGCCGTTACAATTTTCATCAATTTGCCCTCTCGTGAAAGTGTCAACCAGAATTTGTAAATTTGCTATATTGCAAAATCACAAGTAAACTAGATTCATAGTGGCTCACAAGAGGTAGACTTGCTCGTGTAATTTCTCAATGCACTAATTTGCATGCAAGCAATTTAAGGGTAAATTTTCCATTATAATCACCTTTATAAGAAATACAGTTCTAAAGAATTGAATATGTTGTATTAATTTTAAATATCAACATGTATTATTTTAAAGCTTCACAACCAGCAATTTATTTATACAACAGACATCATCAAAAACATCTCAAGAGGCAAGGCAAGGTAAATTTATTTGAATAGCACAATTCAACACAAGGCAAATCAAAGAGCTTCACGTCACATGAAGATGATAAAATTCATATTCAATTAAAAAAAAAAAAAAGTTAAAACAAAGGCAATCGAAACAGGAAATAAAATGATACAAAAAAATCGCATTAAAAACAAATATGATTTAAAAAAATAATAATAATAATAATAATTGAAATCAGAAATGGAAATAAAGCAGAAAATGAATAAAAAGCAAATAGCTTGAGATTTGAAATATATAGACAGTTATGGATATGCTGTGATAAACAAAAGCGTTTTTAGCCCTGATTTAAAGGAGCTAACAGTTTGAGCGCACTTCAGACCTTCAGGTAATTTGCTCGAGAAGTGAGGAGCATAATAACTAAAGGCTGCCTTACCCTGCTTGGTTCTTGCTCTTGGAATATACAGAAGACAGGTTCCAGACGACTTTAGGGGTCAAGATGTTTCATAGGGATCCAACAAATCAAGCATGTATTTTGGTCCAACGCCATTAAGTGTTTTGTGGACAAGTAGTAGTATTTTAGTCTATCCTTTGACTCACTGGAAGCCACTGTAACGATTTCAAAACTGGTGTAATATGGTCTAGTTTCCTTGTATTTGTAAGGAATCTGGCAGCAGTATTCTGTACTAGGTGTAGCTTCCTGACTTATATTTTATCAAGGCATGTGAATATACCGTTGCAATAGTCCAATCTACTGAAAATGAATGCATGCATAAGAATATCCATGTCTTGTTGAGTCAGAAGCCCCTTAATTCTGGCTACATTTTTAGGTGGTATTTAGCAGATTTAGTGACAGACTTTAGATGGCTATCAAATTCTAGGTCGGAGTCAATAAGTACGGCACGATTTCTGACTTTCTGACTGGTAAGTGACATTGTTCTAAGGTGGATGCTTATCTTTGACCTTTCCTTTTTTTGTCCCAAAAACGATCACTTCTGTTTTCTCCACATTTAGCTGGAGCAAAATACTGACTGTCTTGCATTATTCAGTTCCTGGTTGTATTTGCGAAGACTCTCTTTGTAGATATCATAGAAAACCTGGAGTTAGTTTTTTCGCCACCTGCGTTCTGCTCGTCTGCAATCTTGGTTTTGTTTTAAAGTTAGTGTGGCATTTCTCCAGAGTGACCTCTTCTTTCATGACAAAGTTTTTGTCTTAATTGGGGCAATAGTGTCAATAACAGTCATCACGATGGAACTGATACTATTTACAACTGGAGCGGTTGTAAGGGTTAATGGTGATGCATAGGCCTGAGTGAATAACACACAATTGTTATCATTTGTGTAATGCTTCCTAATCATCTCTGCTTCCTTTGTTCAGGGGATGAACAGGGGTGGTCATTTTAAACAGAATGCAGTAATGATCAGAAAGAGCAATGTCATTCACTGTAACCTCAGAGATGTTAAGACCTTTGGATATTATTAAATCCAGTATGTGCCATTTGTTATGTGTTGGAACTGTGACATGCTGAGATAAACAAAATGTATCCAAAATATTCAAAAGCTCTCTAGCACATCCTTCTTCAGGATGAATGTTAAAGTCACCCACCAAAACAACACAATCAAAGTCTATGCAGACAAAAGACAGTATTTTGGTAAACTCATACCTGTCAAGTTGTAGGGTTTCGGCGTAATTTGTACAAGTGAGCACAGGTTTTTAAATGTGTACGTTGTACGTTCGAAATCTGTACGTTTTTTGTGCATTACGTATTTTTTTCTCCGTTCGGATTTTGTCAACGTTTCAGCAACAAGACAATGTGCGTTACTATGCATTCATGCGTTGGTTGAATGACGTGAGAAAAGTCAGAGGCACAAAGAGAGAAGAGCGGGAGTGGGAAGGAGGAACGAGTGTTGTGACGCTGTTGCAAACGAGATGCTAGACTAGGTGGCTCCAATATTTCCTGACTGTAGCCGACAGCCTATAATCTATGCCCACTTAATGCTAAACTAGATATCACATGCATATTGAACTAAATGAGAAATGACAGACTCGGCGGTGTTAGTAAACAGCCGCCATCTTAAAGCAGTAGACTTCTCAGAAAAGCTCTGTTATAGTGAACCTTCCTAGCGAATCTAAGTAACTTTTTATCTAAAATACTCCTAAATCAGCAAAATCTTGACTTGAATCTATCTTTAAAACGTTCACACGTCGAAAGTAGACAGAAGGGAACTAATGCAAAAACGGGAGCAATTTTAACAACTTTAACGGGTGATTCACAACATTAAATGACTTCCAAACATAGCAAAAGTTACTATGTTTTTGTTTTTTATTTTTTTCGTTTTTTGCTTGGGGAAAAAAAACATGAAAGGTAACACAGGTTGCTTTGCCAAGTAACTAATTACTCTTCCATTCAGGTAACTGAGTTACTAAGTCAATTACTTTTTGGGAGAAGTAATTTGTAACTAATTAATTGCTTTTTAAAAGTAAGATTAACAACACTGGTCATAAAGATACAGTCTGCAGAATGAAAAGCGACGATGGCGGAGATTTTATTCTGCCAATTTTTTGCCGAACACAATTTGCCTATTGCTGTTCACTTCTTAGAATTAGCAAAAGAAATGTTCCCTAACTCAAACATTGCATCAGTAATTTGATTTTATCAATTGACCTTTTTAATTAATAATTGGACACACTAACAAACTACCTTCAAGTCAAACTGAATTGCGAGCTGAAGTGCAGCCATCAAAAGACATGATAGAAATTGCCAAAAGTGCTACATACAATTATAACAAAAGTGCCTGTGAAATTTTAGTAATCATGATGTAGCTGAAAATATTGATTGTTTTTTGATTGCACCAGGTTATATGTTACAATATTACCAATAAATTCATATTATTTTAAAATTTGAGTTTTATTTTTGTTTCATATTGCACGCTATATACCACGTTGTAAGATTATTCACCAATTTGTAAGGGCATAGGTCACTTTTGTCAGGTATGTAAACTCATCAAAAAAACCTTGTGTCATATTTGGGTGGTCTGTAAATTGTTACGAAGGCAGGCTTCACAAATGCACTACTGACATTAAAATTTTGAATGATATTATCACATTAAACTAATAAATAACATTTTAGGAGTAATAATCAAAAAATGAGTCATTGATAAAGATGATGAATAAATATTCAAATAAAAATGATTCATGATGATTAATTATGATGTGCTCTGATGATGATGATGATGAAGACGATGGTGTTGAAGGAGCTGGCGCTAACTATCAAGATACTCAATGAAACTGTGAAATTGTTATTACACTCCCAATAATTCTGTGCGGGGTCCACATTGCCCCCATGCAGTCACCATTGCGCCACTGTAACCATCAAACCCAACTTAGACAAGTGACTTGTAGACTTAATTTCACGTAACAAATTCTTACATGGGCTTGACGCGACGTATTTAAAATGTTCTTAAAAAGACATGCCTAAAAACCATGATAGCAACACCATAAAACTTCCTTCGTTTCATACGTACTCTGACAGGATTTCAGAGAAATGACAGAGGTTTATAGATGCCAAAAGATTTCTCATTGAATGAGTGGGGGTGGCAAGTGTGGAGAAAAAGGATAAAAAGTAGGTCACCATTTTTACTACGATCTGTTTTTTCTTCTTCATTGTTACTGAGCAGCTTTAAACCCCCTGCTACGATGTAGAAATCAGTGACTTCTATTGGCTATGAGCTGGGAGTGACCTGCAGGTGCTGAGGATGCTGTTATTGGATCATTCGCAAAGGGGAGATGTGATTGGAAGAGAAATAGTTAGAAGTTAGACTGGGGCTGTAGAAAAACGGGGTGACGCTTCCCACCCACTGAGTTACTATGGCACCCCGGAGAGAGCTGGGGGCTGCAGAGAAGGTTTGGAGTTTGCAGGAATAGAATTAGGAGAAGCAGAAATGCAGCTTTAATTGGGATGACAGAATAAACATAGCAGTTGGTATAGAGGGGAAAAAATTGTGTATAAGTAAGGGCCTGCTTTTTCTGCACGAAGGGAGGTGTGTTTGTGTGTCTAAAGAATCTATGAGCACATTTTAGTTATCGTTATCAAACTTTTATATTTTGCCAAATTTCGTACCAGAAGTTTTTATCTCAATAATAGTAATCGTAATTCTGACTAGATGCAGATATACACTTCTGGCCCAAAGTGTTGGCACCCCTGCAATTCTGTCAGAAAATGTTCAGTTTCTCCCAGAAAATGATTACAATTACAAATGCTTTGGTGGTAATAGCTTCATTAATTTTGCTTGCAATTAAAACACACAAAAGCGAATGAAAAAAAGCTGCAAAATAACTGCAAACAACCGCTTCCAGTATCTGTCAATGAATTTCTTACAATGCTCTGCTGGGATATTAAACCATTCTTCTTTGGCCAGCTGCTCCAGGTCTCTGAGATTTGAAGGGTGCCTTTTCCAAACTTCCAATTTCAGATCTCTCCACAGATGTTCTAAGAGATTCAGGTCTGGACACATTGCTGGCTATTTTAGAAGTCTCCAGTGCTTTCTCTCAAACCATATTTTAGTGCTTTTTCAAGTGTGTTTTGGGTCATTGTCCTGCTGGAAGCAGTCCTCTGAGGGAGCCCCAGCTTTCTCACACTGGGCCCTATATTATGCTGCAAAATTTGTTGGTAGTCTTCAGACTTCATAATGCCATACACACGGTCAAGCAGTCCAGTGCCAGAGGCAGCAAAGTAACCCCAAAACATAAGGGAACCTCCGCCATGTTTGACTGTGGGGACCGTGTTCATTTCTTCGAAGGCCTCCTTTTTTTCCCCTGTAAACTCCGTGTTAATGCCTTATCCCAAAAAGCTCTACTTTTGTCTCATCTGACCAGAAAACATTCTTCCAAAATGTTTTTGGCTTTCTCAGGTAAGTTTTGATAAACTCTTGCCTGGCTTTTTTATGTCTCTGTGTCAGATGTGGGGTCTTCCTGGGTATCCTGTTATAGAGTCCATTTTCATTCAGACGCCGAAGGATAGTACGGGTTGACACTGTTGTACCCTCGGACTGCAGGACAGCTTGAACTTGTTTGGATGTTAGTCGAGGTTCTTTATCCACCATCCGCACAATCCTTCGTTGAAATCTCTCGTCAATTTTTCTTTTCAGTCCATATCTAGGGAGGTTAGCCACAGTGCCATGAGCTTTACGCAGGAACATTTAGGTCTTTGGAGATGAACTTGTAGCCTTGAGATTGCACATGCTTCCTCACAATTTTGATTATCAAGTCTTTCTTTTCTCCACGCTCAATGTGGTACACACAAGGACACAGGACAGAGGTTGAGTCAACTTTAATCCATTTTAACTGGCTGCTAGTGTGATTTAGTTATTGCTACCACCTGTTATGTGCCACAGGTAAGTAACACGTGCTTTAACTACATGAATTAGAGAAGCATCACATACATGATTTTTCAAAGGGTGCCAATACTTTTGTCCGGCCCATTTTTGGAGTTTTGTGTAAAATGATAATGATTTAATTATTTTTTTTCCACTCTCTTTTGTGTTTTCTCATTGCAAGCAAAATAAATGAAGATATTACTATCAAAGCATTTGTAATTGCAATTACTTTCTGGGAGAAATTGAGAATTATCTGACAGAACTGCAGGGGTGCCAATACTTTTGGCCAGCAGTGTAAGTTGGTTTTATTTGAAATGCATTCAAGGAGGGGCAGAAAATTCATATGTAATAATGATGGGGTATTGTATTGAAAAATAAAGAAATAAAACATAAACGTGACCGCTAAGACGGAAATTGTAATATCCTGTATGGATGAGCAATTGAAACGCTAATTGGTCATCCTAGACTTTGAAAGGTTGTCTTTCGCAAATGATGTTTGACATTTCTTTTTCATTGTATAGCATGTAAATATTCATGGACCTAAGGTAAAATATATATATATATATATACACATATACAAATATATATTATGTTTTCTTATAGCCTTCTGGTGATATCTGAAATTCATAAATGTCATCACTAGCTGATCAGGAGAAAACATGGATATTTAGTACAATGATTACATTATTTTGATAACTATAAACTGTTATTGAAATATGTTGTGACAAAAAGAGTGTATTGGAAATTTGAATACAGGGCACATGATTTTATTGTTTTACTTACACTATTTTTTATACTATTGTGTTTTATTTTATGAATAGACCCATATGCAAAAGAAATATATCATATTTATAAAGCTCATATGTGTTATATCTTGGACTTGTAAAATAAATAAATTAATTAATAAATAATTAAATAAATAAACATATGACACTCAAACTAAATATACGATCCTCAGTAAATTGTACAATATGAAACTTGTATAATTTGAGAATTTAAAAGAAGAATATATGACAGGAATGCACATACAATAGCCTTAGTAGATATATGTAAAATCAAACATAATCAAAATCATCAGTGGAACTAAAATCTTGCAAGTATTTTAAAAAAACATCATAGGTGTAGTGGCACATACGTGGTACATTGAAATAAAACATAGTCCTTACACAAAATCATATGGAAAAGCACAGATTACTAAAAATAATTGGCTGTTTTGACACGTAGTAACACAAATTTCTCAAAGACAGACAGCTAATTCCTTCTCAGCCAATTGATTTTCTTAAAATGACTACATGTGTAATACATAATATTTTAGCAATTAGAGTAACCCCTCACTACTTTGCAGTTTGACTATCGCGGATTCACGACTTTATGGGTCCAATTTGTTAAAATGCGCTGTGTATATGTAATAGATCTGATTTGATTTCATTAAATCTATTAAAATATGATAAACAAATTTCATTTCATAGTGTATGAACCATAAAACAAGCATAGAAAAAAAAAAAAAAACATTTTAAACCATAATCGACAAAGAAATGCACTTTGGTGGAAAAATACCGAAATGGATCCCGCAAAAACAGTGTCCCTAATTTATGGAAATTAACCTAACGAGGCTGGTCTTGGAACATATCTAACGTGATAAACGAGGTATTTATGTCCATCAAATAAGACATGAAAAATATTTCTTTAATAAATTAATCAAAATGTAATGGCAAAGACAGAAAACAATGCATTTATTCACTCCCTTCTTGCTGTTACAAGATTTTTAACCCATAAGAACCAAGACCCATTTTTCATGAACTAAAAGTGATTTATATATTGCTATTATCATATTTCATATACTGACATATACCACAGCGTACCAAAAACTGTATGTAATGGAGTATTACCTACTAGTATATACCTGTATGTTTTGATTTTAACCACATGGCATATAATGAACCTACACGTACTAATATATGAAATAAAGAAAGTATAATCCCAGTGCAAAATGTATACATGCGGAAAACGTATATGTCATGGTATGTATTCATAAATGAAAGAAGTATGTCTTAAGTATCTCAAATAGTTAAAATTTCAAAACCTATCTGAAAGATCAATGGAAAATATAATTTGCCCAATGCTTTCCATTATACCACATACATCATTTTTACTTTTGTCATACTCAAATCGTTTAAATATGTTGCATGAAAAATATGTGAACGTGTTATTACTGGAATTTATGTAAATTCTTAAAGATGTGAATATTCTCAAATAAAGTTGATCCTCTCGCTGTACAATGAAAAACACAAGTCACAATTTATAAGTTGTTTTCTTTTTATTTATTAACCACAACAAACAATGCATTTTGTGTTTTGTTTAGATAAAAAGGAGATCATGAAGAATTGGACATATGTGACATTTATTAGACAGCGCCAATATAATAAAAAATAATAAGAAAATGATAAATGAAATAACGATAAAGGTTTATATTTTCTTTACTCCTTTTTACAGTGTGTGCGTGCGTGCGTATTGTTTTAATAAAATAAAAAAATTCAAAAAAATAAAAGTAAAATATTTCATGTCCTTATTTATTGGTCATCTCAATCCTACTGCAATTAAAATTCGTTCAGTAAATTTATAAACATAAAACACAGAATCACAGTAAGGAATAAAACATTGTAAAAAGTAAAACACTGTAAGCCTATTAGTTCAGAAAGGCCTGTCAAAAGTATGTGCTTAACGTCTTTAAAAAAGAAAATAAATAAAACTCTATAGAATCTACAAAACACAAGGACAGAGGTTGCTCACTCCAGAGACCACCGCTTTAAAGGAACTGTTTCCTGGGGTATAGTAATGTATTCAGGGGCCTGTCCATGTCGAGCTCCAAATGTCAAAACCAAGATTTTAAAATTGTGTTTAAAAGAAACACTGAGCCAATGGAGGGATTTTCAAATAGCAGTGATGTGAAATCCCTTGTTATTACAGGACAGGTAAAATAAATATATAAACAACAAAAGAGAAAATACCGCAGCAAATGTAGTTTTGAAGACTCCGTGAAAACAAAGTGCACTACAAAGAATATATTTGACCGCTATCTCCAACAAGAAGAAAATGATTCATTCCACTCAATCAATGAATTCATGGTCAGAAAGCAATCGTTTTCCCTTGAGGGTCAAAACAAACACACGGGAGACGGCGTTGCTCACGTTCAATAAATTTTCTATGGAATGAGCGCGACGAGGCGAAAATCGCCAACTTTCTTGCGGCGAAGCAGCACGTGACGTTTGTGCACGTGAAATTTCACATTCGTACACGTGCACACCAGCGACGCACTCAGTGTTTTTGTTGGCAGCCCTTTCATTTTTCATTTAAGTCTTTTGGACAATAATACTTTTTAGTCTTATTCATATTTAGTCATCTCAAAATGTGTTTATCTTCGTCTAGTTATGTTGATGAGAACTCAAGACTAATTTCATCTAGTTTTAGTCGGCGTTCACTAAAATTGTTTTCAACTGTAAAATTAAAAAATTTTACTCCAAAAATAAATAAAGAAATATAAGTTTCCCACTATTTCAAATGAACATTGACAGACAAGCACAATAGTGTCTACAAGGACAACGCCAACTTGGTGATTATACATGCTCAGCAGAAAAACTACATTATTTTCAATGAATTATAGCCACCTGGATGCGACAAACTGTATGTACAAAAAGCTTTTCGAGAGTTTAGAGTACGCTCACTGTTAGTATTAGCCTAATGCTAATGCTAGGAGTTACATTTAGTGAGTGACAATCACTCAGCACAGACCTTTAAAGGCTAAAGCAACATTGTATATTCTCTCTGGCCAAGATAAGAAAACAAATCTGCTGAATCGGGAAGCGGGCAGACACTGCTACGATGAAGGCTAACTAAACAAAAAATTGTGAGAATGTGAACATGTGACAGAAAGTACAGTCCCTGACAAAAGTCTTGTCTCTTAACTATTTTGTAGAAACAATTGCTAATAACCTGACTTTTAAATATTACATTGGTTTCAAAAATGGCTCATATGAAAGCTAAGACCCTCCTAAATTATGCTGAATGTACAAAAATATTGTAGCGGTATGAAATGTTAAGAGTCTCGCTAGCTCATGTTACTGTGTCCAGCCGCTCGTAACTCTGCTGCTCTCTGTGAACTCTTGTGAACTCTGCACTCAGCCGGAAATCGCACGGCTCTTAAGTATATGTCACGTGACTGTGACGTAGCCGGTAACGCGCTCGGCCAAACGTACACACAACTTCCATGGGTGAATTATGTTCCAAAATAAAGGGTCACCACACAGGTCCCCCCAGAATTTACCCACAGAGGATACCAGGCACAACCCGAATCAACAAAACGGAACGTTCGGGTCGCGCGGCCGGGGCGTCAGTGGAAAACAATCGAACGGACGATCAGGCAGGCGTCCAGGATGCCAGATGCGGGACGTCCGAGCAGAACAGTCTGGAGGACGCCCAGGATGCCAGGCGGCGGCCGACCGAATGCGACATTCAGGAGGACGTCCAGGACGCCAGGCAGCAGACGACCGAAAGTGACGAGCAGGAAAATGTCCAGGATGCCAGGCGGTGGACGACCGAGCAGGACGATCAGGCGGCCGTCCAGACGAGGAGCGCGTCATGCAGCACCGCCCAGGCGAGGCCGGAGAAGCGGGCGCCGAGAGAAGCGGCACGCATTGCCCAGCTGCGGTCCAGTATGAGGTCGAGACGTGTGACGAGCAGCACCACCCAGTCGAGGCTGCAGACGAGGGCGATGGGCGCAGCGGTCGAAGCTGACCAGTCGAAGCCGGGGATGAGGGCAACTGGCGAAACGCACCAAGCCGACCAGTCGCAGCAAGAGCGAAGGAAATGCTGAAACCGGAGTCGAAGCAACGTCATTGTTGTCCAAAAGCGGTGGACGAGGAGAGACGTCGGGGGCTGCGTTCGCAGGCACTGGCAGAGGTGCGACCTCTGAGACTTCCGGAGGCGCCGGCACAGCAGCGAGGTTTGCGGCGGAGGCCAGCAGCGCTGGCGGAGGACTGACCTCGGAGACACCCGGAGGCGCAGAAGCGAGGTCAGTGGCGGAGGCTTCCAGCGGCGCTGGAAATGTGGCGACCTTGGAGACTTCCAGAGGCGCAGGTGCTGGAGCGACGTCAGCAGCGGCCAGAGACGCAGGCACAGGATTGACGCCGTTAGGAAGGCCAAGAGCAGGCGCAGCGTCGACAAAAAAACCAGGGCCGGACGAGACGCCGTCGAGAAAATCAGGCGGCCCCAGGCGGGCGGGGCATCGTCGAGTAGGCCCGAGAGCAGCACCGGAGCCGAGGTTTCTGTTAAATATATTTAACAAAATATTATAGGTGATGTTTCACTTATTTATTTTTCCCCCTTTTGTCATGGTTTGCATGCTATCCTCATTAAAGTATGAAAACCTATAAATGTTTGGGTGGTTTTAGTTAAACCAGACACTGTTTTTTCATCTGTGTGATTTTGACAAAGATCAGATCAAATTTGGGGGTGATTTTATGCAGAAATGTGAGAAATTCCAAAAGATTCAGATACTTTTTTATACCACTTTATCTCTTGTACTTTTGCTGCTCTTAGCAAGTTTCACTGATTGTATAGCATTGCTTGTCATCAAAAAAAAAAAAAAAACTTTGTCAACACAGAGGAGCGTGCCATTTTAGCAGTGTACGGGTGATCAGCACATACTTTAAGATACCTCTCGGCAACATTTCCGAGACATACAGTAAATAAAAAGCAGCAGCATGGGAAGTTGTTGGTGCTTAGAATAGACGGAAATTTCAAAATGCCCTTCAAATTCATAGCCAATCAGAGACAAGTGATGACGCACAGCCATAGCTTTCGCTGCGATCACATAATGCCCTGTGTGTTGGCTTTCGGCTCAACGGCGATGACTTTCACATTTCGTCATCGCTCATCACCTCCCGTGTGTTTTGCCCCTAAGCCTCCAGATCTGCTCCGTGTAAGACCTCCAAGCCCTGTCAAGATGCTGGGTATGGGCACCAATTTAGGGATCAACTGTGGTGAACAGTGTGATGATTATATCCTAGTCCAGAGAGTACCCGATAGGCACGCCACTCATCACTGAAGACAACTGAAGCTTCAGGTCTCATGATGAACAATTAGGGAAGTTGATGTCTTCGAGATCTTCTCTCCACAACGTACTTTGTCCTCGATGATGTTTGACTCCCAAAATACCAAAGACCCTCTTTTTCATTTTCCATATACCAGCCATTTAACCTCTGCCACACTGATGGAAAAACAAAAACAGTGACACAAAATGTAACATTATGTTGGCAACATCTTGTTTGACTCTCTTTGACCATTCACAATTCCAATTTATCCAACCTTTCTTTTGTACTGAAAATTATCATCTTTACGCCTTCCCACCCTTTCAACAGCCGTGACACAGACCTTCCTTATTTTTTAGGGATGGGTGTTGAACTGGCTGAAATTGTGTCAGACATCATATCAACACGTGGTCATCTTTGATGTTGAGAAAATATTGAGAGCAAATGAAAAAGAAGTATACAGTACATTTCATTATTCCAGTTGATTGCACACTCTTTTTTTCTAAGGTGTGATTTGAAGTATGAAAGGTTTATGTGTATATGTGCCTTGCGCCTTGTTGCAAACCAGCTGGGGGGTGGAGTGGCCTGGTAGTCATTGAAAGGCCGGCCCACTTCATGGACGGTGTTGCAAGCCATCCAGCCGGCAACACAAGTACCTGTACATTGATGAAAGGAAAACCAGCATTTGACGTTGTTTAGGACAAAAATCATATAATAAACAATAACCCTAGCCCTTAATTAGCCTAGACTAAAATAATTACAACAGTGTAGCAGAGACTCGTATACGTGTACGTATATATATATATATATATATATATATATATATATATATATATATATATATATATATATATATATATATATATATATATATGCGTATACGTATACGTACGTACGTACGTACATACATACATACATACATATATACATACATATATACATACATACAGTGATCTGAGCCAATATTGAATGAAAGAACCACAAAATTCATTGACTGCTCAATTTTATTTAAAACTGTGCAGAATGGGCAAAACAAGCAATAAAATTGACTGCACTGTAAACAGAAGCTTAACAAGCTCAAAAACTTCGCATACCGCGACCTACTGTACAAGAGTGTGTTGGTTTTAAATTGGCCAATATCTTGTTCACCTGCCTAATCTTGCTTGTACTGCTGTTGCTGCCTTTAGTGC
Source organism: Corythoichthys intestinalis (assembly GCF_030265065.1). NCBI lineage: Eukaryota > Metazoa > Chordata > Actinopteri > Syngnathiformes > Syngnathidae > Corythoichthys > Corythoichthys intestinalis. The sequence goes on from NC_080402.1 coordinate 55,156,975, forward strand.
TGGGTTACGGTATAGTTGCATGGGGCTTATCGATTGCGCCGGAGGCATGAAAATGAAACTATCAATTCACAAGGAAGGAGAAGCAAAAGTAATGTGTAACGCAGGAGACAATTTGAAAAGTAGTGGACTAAAAAGTACAGATACCTACTGTAAAATGTAGGAAGTAAAAGTAAAAAGTACTTCTTCATATTTGTACACAGAACAGATACACAAAAATGTACTGAAGTACAGTAACGAAATACTTTTACTTACTAAACTTTTACATGAGTTACAGTACCACAATAATAAGAACTGTAACCAGATCAAAGTTCATATACAAGACAAGTAATTCATTTTTCTAAATATTGATCCAATAAAAATTCTGTTTTGAGTATGTGAGCTGTCAGAGTCTACTAAAATTCACTAACCTTGGCCAGAACTTCTTCAAAATTGTGGATTTACAGTACCACAAAATAGAGAACTGTAACCTAATCAAAGTATACAAGTGGGACATTTAATTCATTTGTCTAAACATTGGTAGAGCAAAAATGCAGAGTTTTGAGTATGGGAGTAGTCAGAGAGGTCTACTACTAATATTCACCAACCTTGGCCAGAATTTATTCATATTTGTGGATTTACAGATTTTACTCTGAATGTACCTACAAATATCATTGTCTTACCAAGATTATGAGTCTCCACTGTTTGTCCTTCTGGCATATTGTGGATTTGACGCTTATTGTGAAGCTGTCTCCTCCTTTGAAATCCCTTTATTTGCTTCAGAGCATTTTTTTTTTCACCATTTCCTCCTTAAGCAGCCTCTCAAATCGTGTGAATCTGCTCATTACAACTAAACCACTTTGATCCACTGAAAAACTCACGCTCGAATTCGTCATTAGTGTGAGATGAAGCAAAATGCAACCACTACGTCGTCAACAGATCATCAACGTGCTTCGGCCGCAGGTCACCATTCCCGAGAAAAATCTTGAGAGTGTCCAAACTCAAGTGTAGTAATAAAAAGGGAGTCGGGTACCCCCAGTCAGGAAAATAAAAAAAAAAGAGAGACAGAGTAATCGTTAGAGGCCACCATATTGGAAATTGAAATCTAAAGATAGTGTGCTCGGTGCTAAGGATGGTGTGATTTGGGATCTAGCTCTGATTAAAGAAATGTGCCGAAAACACTGTAATGAATGCATGCAAATTCATGTGGAGATGACAAAAATAGGTTTGTCTGCATATCTGATATTAAGTTTATATTTTAAAACAAAAAGAAATGGGGAATGAGTCTGTTAAAGGGACTATGGAGTTTGGCACATTTTTATTCACGACTGCCATATCCGGCCTGCAACTTGTGAATGGTTCACAATGCTTCTACGAGCATGAACATAAAGCATAAAAACAGGCAACACAAAACATAGACGAGTGTTTGGCCGATCAAATCAGCACTAGAAACATAAAAACTGTTTACAGCAACTTTTAAGTGGGTTAGAAAAGTGTTTTGGTCAAGCAGAGACCAGTGGTGGAATGTAACGAAATAGTACTTCTTGACTGTATTTAATACATTTTTGTGTATCTGTACTTGAGTAAATATTAAAAATAGTACTTTTTACTTTACTTCACTACATTTTACAGCCGGTATCTGTACTACTGTACCGGTATCCACTACTTTTTAAATTGTGTGTTACACGTTACTTTTGTTTGTTTTCTTTTTTTCTCATGGTGTGTTGATAGTTTCGTTTCCATACCTCTGGCACAATCGACAAAACTTACTGCACTGTAAAGTCCAGCATATGAAGCTCAATAACTCCAAAACTTAGCTTAATGGGAGATTGCAAGCAACTATCAGATGCATACCGCAACCTACAGTGCAAGATTGTGGTGGTTTTTATTGGTTAATATCTTGTTCACCTGCTTAATTTTGTACTTGTGTTGCTGCCTCTAGTGTTCAGTTACGGCATAGTTGCAAAATCGCACAAAACTACCTTGACACATGTCACACACTGCGGCGGGGTTGATTGTCTTCACAATCGCCGAGGGCCGAGGGGGGTCAAAGTCTCGACACAATTGAGAACCAGAGATGAGAGCAGGGCGCTCCTTGGGCCCAAGCCGAGGACAGTGCTCTATAGGCGGGCACTTTAAGAGGGCCGAGGGGGGTTGAAGTCTCGACACAATCGAGAACCGGAGACGACAGCGGCGGGCTCCCCGGGGCTGCCCGAGCACAGGCGCCCATCGGCCGGCGACCAAGGTATGCGACAAGCTGCTGGTCGTCGGCCGAGTGGCCTTCTCGGTGGACAGGGAGCATTGTTACCCACAAAATGCAAGGCACCTCCTTATTAAAACGTTTGCCATGATCCCAGTATTTGAAATAACATAAAACACGTAGCTTACTCACTTAGTCATCCATCCAATGGTCTCTTGACTGTCGGACTTTGAGGTGAACAGAATCTTTTGGAAATCCAAAAAGCCTCACATCACTCTCCTTGGTGTAGCAACAAAAGCCTGCAGCACATTGGGCTGGCGTGACACACAAAATAAACGAATTAATCTGCAAAATCAGCTAAATCTGCTGTCTTTCTGCATACAATAGTAATGGTTGTCTTTATTGTGAAAATGATTAGTCCGCTGACGTCAAATTCGCCTTCTTCCTCAATCCGAGACCGTGGCCGGAAGTCTTTCATTTTCGTACCGCGGGATTAAGAAAATTGAGTAATTATATCACTTCCATACACATCAAAGCATTCTTTTTCACTCAGGAAAAAAAAAACAATCTAAAAAAAATCCATCATAGTCCCTTTAACTCGGAGAAGCAGCAAATATCATTGACGTCAAAATATTAGGTACCCTGACTGTGATACAACAACATTTATGATAATGACTGACGATGGGGGATTACATTTTTAGTGGTCATATTTTAAAAGGGAGATGTTCCCAGTCAGGTATCGGGGGAAAAAGAGAAGAAAACAGTTATAGAGTCCCATAACAGACAAGGGAATCTAAAATTAATATGCATCCTGATTAATGGGGAAGGATCATCTCATCATGGACGCGGTCAGCAGCATGGCCATGGGGAACGATACCAAAGAAGCTGCATGGGAAGAGTAAGGTATCGGGACTTTGTACTCAAAGACTTTGCTCCCAGTTGACTCCGCCAGAGCCTGAGTGATAATGTCTGCTTTGAATGTCATTTGACCAGAGGCGCCAAGGACATGTCTGTGGCGATGGACACCTTAGCGTACCAGCTTATGAGCCATTACCTCTGATTGACACCTGTCTCATGCCCTATGCATGCCTTTGTATGTGTACCATTAGTCATTGAGTCATCAATTAATTGACAGTGTCACACGCATCTCAACTGACAAAAATGCAGCAGAGCCGAGAACGAAATGTGGTATTTGCCATGTGGCAAAATAGATTTTGCAATTTGGCATTTTTTTGCCATGTGGCAAAATGGATTTTGCCATGCGGCATTTTTTTTGCCATGTGACATTTTTTTTTGTTTGCCATGTGGCAAAAGTGATCTTGCCATGTAGCATTTTTTTGCCTCGTAAAAAAAATGATTTTGCCATGTGACATTTTTTTTTGCCATGAGGCAAAATGTATTTTGACATTTGCCATTTTTTTTTGTATGTGGTAAAATGGATGCGCTGTAATGTAAAGTGTAAGGTCAAAAATCACAACCATTCGTTTTTCTGCCATTCAAGATGAATGAATGGAAAATTTGGACGTGCATGGCCGTCAGTGGCATAGCCTTACTTGGGTGCCAGTTGAATGTCAATGGGCTGTAATGGTAAGTGTATGGGCAAGAATCACAATCACACGTTTTTCTGCCATTTAATATGAATGTAAAATTTGGACGTGCATAGCCGTCAATGGCATAGCCTTACTTGGGTGCCAGTTGAACGTCAATGCGCTCTAACGGTAAATGCATAGTCAAAAATCACAGCCACACGTTTTTCTGCCATTTAAAATGAATAGAAAATTTTGATGTGCATAGCCGTCAATGGCATGGATGTGCATGACCTGCAAAAATGCCATAAACTCCAAAAAACTGCCAATTACCAACAACAAAAAAATGCCACAGACCAAAATCCATTATGCCACATATCAGTAAAAAACATCCCACAGGTCAAAATAAATTTTGCCACCTGGCAAAAAAAAAAGTCACATGGCAAAATCCATTTTGACACATGATAAAAACAAAATGTCACATGGCAAAATCCATTTTGCCAAATGGCAAATGTTACTTTTGGTTCTCGCTGTCTCTCTAAAAATTATGGACATTTAAATTCTCCCTTTTTACTTCCTGCTTAAAGAAGATGTTTACTTTCCCTTAGTTTTCCTTCAATACAGCTTTTTCCTTCTTTTTCTCAGATTTTGGTTGCTCTTATTTTTGGGTGTAATTTGTTCATCATATTACTGTGATGACAATTGAATTACCCCCACTCAATTAAACCTTCTATCTACCACTTTAATTTTGGGCGAGCGCATCCAGTCATGAGCTCAAATCAGGTCTTTGGCATTCTTGCGTGGAGTTTTCATGTTTAACCGCCTGCATTGGACGCCAGTTCGATTCCACAGCCATGGTAGTGTAATTGAAGAATCTAAATTATCTGTAGGTTTAAATGTGGGCAATTATTGGCATGTGAACAGTTCAGGGTGCTCCCTGCCTTTTGTCCAAAGTCTGCTAGACTGATACTCCAGTACACCTGAAACCCTAGTGAGGATAAATGGTATGTATGGCCAGAGGTGGATAGAGTAGCCAAATATTTTACTCAATTATTAAGATGTTAATTTTTTGCAGTATTTGCTTTAACCAATTGCTGCTCGCACTGAAGAGATGTTTTGCTTATTATTGCTCACAATGAAGGAATGCTTTGCCTTGAAGAAGCCTTGAAGCTTTGCCTGCTCGAGACAAGGACAGCAGGACAAAGACAGCCTTGCTTTTCTGGAATGTGCTGACACACATGTATTATCCCACCAACATTCATACACATAGCCAAACAAATTCATTGAGGTGTCGCCCGCTCGATTCCCCATCCTTTTAAAGGAAACCATGGACTTACAGACTTTTAGGCTCTAATAAGCCACTCTCTTTTACTACAATATGTTATTAGAAACACATATGATATTGCCATTGATTTAAAAATCTATAATATTTAGTACATGTTTTGACCAGCGGAGGGCGCCATGTTTTATGGACTTTTTGGGGATGATCCCGTAGATTATCACTGTCACTCGACGAATGTTAAAGGGTCACTGCAATTCCTTCTACACGACGAGATGTCAAACACATGCGCTCATCGGTTAAAAGTGGCGAGTACTTACTATTTGTGGTTTTATTGAGTCTTTTATTACCTTTTCATTGCCTCAAAACACATTTTGCATGTGTTTCCCTCTCATACTTTTAAGCATTGTGTTTTCTTGTGGTAGCATAAAAGCAGATTGTTGATCTGTTGACGTCACATAGCATATTTAAACCACCCTTATTTTATATTACTATGTTTGTATGTGCTATTACTATGTTTGCAAGCTTTTCAAATCGAGTGCATTCTCTTCTTATTTTTTGTAATGTTTATTCCTACGGATTTGTATTTGAACTTGACAGTAAGAGTAGCATTACTTCTAAATAATATTACTCAAGTAAAATTAGTCATCCAAAAATTCACTCAAGTTTAAGTAAAAATGTATTCGTTGAAAATAATACTCAAGTAATGGGTAACATCAAGGCCTGCCCAGCCTATACGCAGACTATGCAGCTGCTTAGGGCCCCTGAGCATCTGGCAGCATCATTTTATACGTTGTTAATAGAGCATCGTGAATAATGTGGCGCGCATTGCCGTTTATCTATGCAAACATCCATTTTCTTGTCATTACAATCTGGCAACCTGGGGAGTGACTTTGAACCTGCTTTGCGATGATTGGTGCTAAAACTTGCTTGGAAAATAGATGCACCAATATGTCAAAGAGAATTTATCCTTCTGGAGCAGGGAAACAAAAGAAGAAAATCGGACAAGAAAAGAAACAACATTATCAAGGTAATAGAACATGTTGTTGATGTTGCTGTTGTTGTTGTGCAAGACACTTCTACTTGAACGTTGTTGTCAGCTGAGCTTGTCAATGTGTCGTACTGGTAATTGCCCTTAGCCGCTGGGCGAAGGCCCGGAGTGAATCAAGTAAAGCCGAGCAAGTTGTCACCTGTCAGTACACCTGTCAAATTGTACTGTTTCGGCGTAATTTGTACAAGTGGGTACTGATTTTTAAATGTGTACACCGTATATTCAAAATCAGTACGTTTTTCGTGCATTACGTTTTTTTTTCTCCGTTCAGATTTTGTCACCATTTCGGCAACGAGGCAATGTGCATTACGATGCGTTACTACATTGGTTGAATGACGCGAGAGAAGTCAGAGAAACTGAGAGAGAAGAGTGTTGTGACGATGTGGCAAACACGATGCTAGGCTAGGTGTTAGGCCCTGACTGTAGCCGACAGGCTACAATCTACGCCTCGGTATCACGCGCTTATAGAACTACATGCGAAATGACAGACGGCGTTATTGATAAACAGCCGCCATTTTGAAGCAGTAGAAAGGCTTTGTTGTAGTGAACTTTCCTAGCGAACTTAAGTGACTTTTTATGTAAAATACTCCTAAATCGGCCAAATCTTGACTTGAATCTATCTTTAAATGATAAAACAGTTTTAAAACTTTAACATGTCGAAAGTAGACAGAAGGGAACTAATGCAAAAATGGTAGCATTTTTACCAACTTTAACAGATGATTCACAACATTAAACGATTTCCAAACATAGCGAGGTTACTATGTTTTATAGTTTTTTTTGTTGTTGTTTTTTTTTTTTTTAATGAAAAAAAAAAAAAACTTGAAAGGCAACACCAGTTACTTTGCCAAGTAACTAATTACTCTTACATTCAGGTAACTAAGTTACTAACTCAATTACTTTTTGGGAGAAGTAATTTGTAACTGTAATTTTTAAAAGTAAGATTAACAACACTGGTCATAAAGATGAAGTCTGCTGAATGAAAAGGACGAAAGCGGAGATTTTATTCTGCCATTTTGTTGCCGAACACAATTTGCCTGCAACTATTGCGGATCACTTCTCAGAATTAGACATCGGTAAGTTAATTTTATCAATTGAACTTTTTAATTTATAATTGGACACACTAACGAACTACCTTCAAGTCAAACTGAATTGCGAGCTGAAGTGCCATGAAATGCAGCCATCAAGACATGATAGAAATTGCCAAACGTGCTACATACAATTATAACAAAAGTTACTGGTAAATTTTAGTAATAATGATGTAGCTCAAGAAATTGATTGTTCTTTGATTGCACCAGGTTATATGTAACAATATTACCAACAAATTCATATCATTTTGAAAATTGAGTTTTATTTTTGTGTCATATTGCACGCTATATAAAACGTAACTTAGTCACCAATTTGTAAGGGCATACGTCACTATTTGTAAGATTGCCAACGGCCTCGGGTTGACAGGTATTTGTCGGCAACGGCAAATGTATGGCTTCCACTGATTGTAGTAAAACAAAATATTGGCATAATATGCATTTGAACTGGAGAGGCTAGATATAGTCATTTCATTTATATCGGACATTATTATCAAGTAGAATGCCATGTATCAGCCTATGGTGAATCGACTTAATTAGTTGGGGTGAGAAGTTTGAAGTACCCAGTGCAACAAAATCTGATTAATATACAAAATATGGACGTATGGGTTAGATTGCATGTATGGGTTTCACAGTACACTGTGACGAAATGGTGGGTGAAAAATATGGGCCCCTTGGCATTATTTTGCTTAGGGCCCCCAAATGGCCTGGGCAACCTTGTGAGTAACTGCTAACAATGACTGATATTTTTAATAGGTTTTTTTTCTCGGCACAACTTCATCCATGCTAATTGTTACTAACCCAACATTTTTTGCACCACGGACCGGTGTGATATGGGCATTATTTTAACAGACGAGCCATGTGTGGCAGAAAATGACAATAAATATAAAAAAATACAGTAGGGCTAAAAACAAACACTAAGTCCAGGGAAAATGTAACTCACCGTATGCTGAATCAACCTTTTTTAACAGTGGCCTCTCCTAAAAAATGACGGCAAAGTTCCTTGGTCGCAGGCATATTGAGTTCTCTGATCATGAAAGGTTTCCTGGCTTTAGCAATACAGTTTGCCACAAGATATGATGCTCTCAGTGCATTCACTTTTTTTGCCTCATATGCTAGCTTACATATTTATGGAGAATGGACTTGGTTGTAGGCTCCTCTTCTGACTCAGCAGGTGGTCTTTTCCCCAGAAAAAAAAGCTGTCCAAAGACGTCGCCACCCGCAGCACACAGTCAACAGCAGCTAACGTTACTGTTTACATTGACTGATGCTGGGCTGCTATAGGTGTGAAAACACACCAGTTATGGCGGCAAACCACTAGAAGGCAACATACTTGTTACTACCCAAAGGTGACATGCTACCGGAGGAATGACGAGGAATGATACTTGAGGAATGACGATTAAACAATTAACATAATTTTTTTCTTTCTTTTTTCGGGTGATAATGGTCTCTGAAGGGTTTACTTGGGATGAGCGGAGAGGAAGACTGTTTAAACTGTTTAAATTCTTTAAAAACATTAAGTTTATGTATAGATCGTAAGGGTGAAGGCATGGGCGCTGCATATTCTTGTACACTAGATGGCGGGATGCACCTGAAAGTTGCTTGCAATCTGTTATTAATCAAAAGAAGATTTTTACATGCTGCGATGTCCTTGGATGATTTATATGTTTATTTTCAGACATGTAAAAACATTATAATTCAACCCATATGCCAGACCATTCAAAGAATAATTCATTTATATGTCCGAATCTCTCGCGTTTATAAGCATAAAGCCAATGGGGGAAGTGACGTAGCACAGTATGGTGAACGCCCCGTGGCAATTGGGTAGCCGTACTGCACATGCGTGTTAAAATTCTTCTTCTTGCAATCAATTTTCAGGTGCATACCTTGCCTGGCACAGGCAGACTATTCTCCCTGTATTTTTCAAACACTGTGAGAAATAGTCTGGGACCCAGCCCATTAACGGCCTCTCGAGCAAGGTACAAAATCAATCGTCCAATAAGATTCGTTTATTTGCATGACTTGTTCTCAAGGAGTCATTCCTGCGCAACGAACAACACAAATGGCGAACGGGAGAGCCGAGAATATGTTCCAATCCGCGGTAAAACCAGTTTTAAATTACCAAAAACACATCGAAACAAGTCATTGACAACAGTCAACATGGCTCGCGCTAGCCATGTTGAATAAACTTCTCCATTCTCCACTCACGCTAATTACTTGTTGCTTTAACAACGTCACGTCTGCCCGTCGCTGATTGGTCCACTCCGCTGTCTGTTTGCTGTGGCTTGCTCCGCCCTCGGAATTTGATCCCCCGGACGGTCGCCAGACTCAACCGCTGGAACAGCGGTGAGTCTGATATACCAGGCAAGTGCATACCACCACCTAGTGTACAAAATGTGCAGCACCCATTCCTCCATCCTTACGAACTTTACATCAACTTAATGTCTTTCAAGAATTAAAAAAATGCTTTTCTTACATACCAGTCTTCGTCTCCCCTATCCCCCAATTAAAGCCTTCAGAGGCCATTCAAGTTGTTAAAATTTAAAACAAAAACATTGTTTAAACCTTACAGACCTTGTTATAACAAAAAAGGAGGCTTGCCTTATTTAAACCTCTCTTTTAGTTTCGTGTGCCCTTGATTGTTGAAGTGAGAGAAAACAACAATCGCAACATCAATCCAGGGATCTGTTCAGTTGCACACAAAACATCCAACTAAATTGCTATGTAGAACAAAAGTAAAATGTAGGCCTAGCCCACTATATATGTGCAATCAACTTAGAAATGCAATCAGTAACTACCACATAACAATAAAAAATAATGAATTAAAATGAAGTGCAGCAGCATTTTAGCAGCCATAACAATCTGTTTCAACATGAGGAAATATCATTTTTTTGCAATCGAGAGAGCAGAGAGATAGTAGAGGTTAGATGGGGCCTAAAAAGTCCAGCCCGACCTGACACGGCCCGCTAGTATTGAAGCCCGACCCGGCTTGGAGTGACGCGAAAAGAAAAAAAAACGCAGCAGCAGCAATTTATTTTCATTTCTTCGAGATGGCAGAAAAAACGCATGTTTCTTAATGTTTAAATAGTCTACATATTTTTGTGATCATTATAGATTATAGAAGCATTTACACAACGAAATAACGCTGGGAAAGTTTAATATTAAAAAAAAAAAAAAAGAAATAAAAAAACCGAGTTTGCAGACACAGAGGAGAGGATTCAAAAGGATCACATTTGTGTTGCCTTTGTGCGCATAAAAAAGTGTCTTTCGTAACGAATTCTCAGTTGGCAGAAAAAAAACGCAAGTTTTCTTAATGTTTAAATAGTCTACATATTTTTGTGATCATTATAAAATCATTACACAATGAAATAACGCTGGGAAAGTTTAATATTAAAAAAAAGAAAAAAAAACGAGTTTGCAGACACACAGAGGAGAGGATTCAAAAGGATCACATTTATGTTGCCTTTGTGTGCATAAAAAAGTGTCTTTCCTAACGAATTCTCAGTTGGCAGAAAAAAAACGCAAGTTTTCTTAATGTTTAAATAGTCTACATATTTTTGTGATCATTATAAAATCATTACACAACGAAATAACGCTGGGAAAGTTTAATATTAAAAAAAAAAAAAAGAAATAAAAAAACCGAGTTTGCAGACACAGAGGAGAGGATTCAAAAGGATCACATTTGTGTTGCCTTTGTATGCATAAATAAAAGTGTCTTTCGTAACGAATCGCAAGCGCCACAGCAGAGGAGAAGAAGAAAAAGCGGGCGGCGCCACTGCTTCATGTGAGTGCACAAGCAAATGCACAATACAGAGAGCCTGCTCTCGGTTTTATCCCATTTTTTAAAAATAATTTATTAGTCCGGCGCGGGGCGGCCCGACCCGACCCGAACGTGAATGCTTAACATTTTGGGCCCGACCCGTTCAGGTTCGGGCACAAGATCTAACCTCTAAGAGATAGGACATAACATAACAATGGCTGAAGCGGAGAAAGAGGGAGCAAGAAAGATTCTTGATGCACCTAAGACATTGAAAGCTGACATCTGGAGACATTTTGGCTTCTATGAGGTTGGTGGGAAACTTGACCAGAGTTATGCAGTGTGTAAAAAATGAAACATGACAATAATAATACAAATGGGGAAACCAAATCCATTGCATCACCGGAATTGTGCAGGGAAGATTTTTGAACTTATTTATATATTTTAAAATGCGCTGAATCGATTCGACTTGTTGCCCGCATCGAATCGAATCGTCCATGCCCCGCATCGGGATGCATCGCCGCATCGATTATTGTTGACACCACTATTGCGTTCGTTAACAAATTATTTCTTTTTTTCTGAAAATGTCACGCCTTTTGTAGCCCAAAGTAGCTGAGTAAGAGTAGTGTTTCTTCTTCACAAATCTCATGAAAAAAAATTAAGCTTCGTGTGGTAAAACTACTCCAAGAAGTATATTTTTCTCAAAAACTTACTCAAGTAAATGTAACGGAGTAAATGTAATGCGTTACTACCCACCTCTCTATATGGTGAATGGATGGATGGCCTTTTTATATGATTCTCTATTTCACAATATTTTTGCATTAATTCAGACTAGATTTCAATAAAGGCCGCAACACACTGCATTTTGAACGAAATAATTTTAATCATACACAGGCCACACCTGTCACTGGTATCCACATTATGATATAGGATATTCATAAGGAATGATGTTATAAAGATAGATTTCATCAAAGAAAATCTCTTTATTAACCATATTGACAACAACATCTATTTACGGTATATACAGCACCTGCAATTCCATCATGGGCAGTATGACGAGCCCCTCTTGTATGTTTACGATCAGTCTGAAATCACCAAAGGTCTACTTCACCATGAGTTCTTGGCTTGCAGCAGACAAAGCCCACAATAAAATCCCCAATTGGTGTTTAATAACCTTTTCAGAAGCGGCCTTGTCAGGGCGGACAGTCCCGCCCTGCCATAACACTGGATAGCTGTTCTTTTTAAATCTGTCCAACCACCCATGGCTAGCCTTAAATTGTAACTGGTTACAGGGTCCTCACTTGACAACAAGGTGACATGTAAATACTTCACCTTTGTAGCAAGGGCGTATCACATTGTCCCCACCAACTTTTAAGCAACCCTATTTGCATTATATAATGACTTCGGTTATATTGGTCATTTAGATTGTCTTCCCACACGTTGTAAGGATAGAATTGACCCTACCATTATTAAGTGAATTATTATTATTATTATTATTATTATTATTATTATTATGTTATATTTTATGTTCAGGCTTGCATTTCCTCCTCTTTTCATTTGCTTAATGTGCCGGTACATGTTTTCCCCTAAAACACACATTTGATTGGCTGATGACCCACCACTGCCATATCACACACACGTACACACATGGTCACACTCATGCAGCCCCAACAGAAATACAGTGGTCTGAAAAAGTATCTGAACCTTTTGGAATTTCTCACATTTCTGCATAAAATCACCATCAAGTGTGATCTGAGCTTTGTCAAAATCACACAGATGAAAATACAGTGTCTGCTTTAACTAAACCCACCCAAACATTTGCAGGTTTTCATATTTTAATGAGGATAGCATGGAAACAATGACAGAAGGGGGAAAAATAAGTAAGTGAGCCCTCTGCTTATGGAGAATTAAAGAGCAATTGAAACATATTTTTCCCAAACATTTTAAGTCAGGTGTGAGCCCAATAACTAATGAGTGGTTTGTGAGCTGCCCTGCCCACTATAAAACACACACCTGGTAAGAAACGTCTTGATGAACAGCATTGTCTCATGTGCATCTTGGCTTGGACAGAAGAGCTGTCTGAAGTCCCACGATCAAAGATTGTTGATTTGTATAATGCTAGGAAAGGATACAAAACCATCTCAAAAAGTCTGGATGTTCATCGATCGACAGTCAAAGAAGTTGTCTACAAGTGGAGAGCATTTGACACTATTGCTTCTCTCCCAAGGAGTGGCCGTCCACCAAAGATGACGCCAAGAGTTGAGCGCAGAATTCACAGAGAGTTAAAAAAGAACCCCAGAGTGTCTGCCAAAGACTTTCAGAAATCACTGGCACAGTCCAATATCTCTGTGCACACATCAACTATATGTAAAACTATGGCCAAGAACAGTGTAAATGGGAGGACTCCACGGAGGAAGCCACTGCTGTCTAAAAAAATGTTTACGGGCTTTCCTGTGTACCGTCTTCAGAAGAGGCTTCCTCCTGGAGTGACAGCCATGCACACCAATTGGATGTAGAGCGTGGCCTATGGTCTAAGCACTAACAGGCTGATCCCCCACCTCTTCAATCTCCACAGCAATGCTGACACCACTCCTGTAACGAGTCAATGACATTTTGGAGGGAAAATGACAAGCAGTACTCAATTTGGACATTTAGGGATGTACGTAGTTTCTAAGGGGTGTACTCACTTTTGTGGCTAGGGGTTTAGATATTAATGGCTATATTTTGAGTTATTTTGAGGGGAAAATAAATTAACTTTATTATATAAGCTGCGCACAAACTACTTTTCTTTGTATCAAAGTGTCATTTTGTTAGTGTTGTCCCATGAAAATATATACTTAAATATCTGCAGAAATGCGAGGGGTGCACTCACTTTTGTGATACACTGTATACCAGGACACTTAAACAAATGAACTGAAAAAATTTTGATCTATTTATTATTTTGTGTTTGTTTTGAAAATAAACGATTATGCTCTATATACTCTGTAACTAAGAGCATTGTTTGAATGCAATTGACAGACAGACCCAAAGTCATAGACGGAGTTTAAGGGGGGGCCAGCCCCCCTGGTGGCCGAATAGTATCATTGCATGTACTTGACATTCCTATATATAATTTTAAAAGATTTTACCGGTATAATTTTGTCTATAAAAGGTGTAAAGCAATGAAACAAACAACAAAAATGAATGAAATGAAGAAAAAACAAAAGGGTCAAAATAATTTTTCAAACAGATCATGTGGCTAGGACCTTAGACGGTCATTTACTTTGCTTAGCCAAAACCACCCGAGGACCGAAGAGGGAAGATGGCTATAACATCTACGAGCAAGAATTAAGGATTGAAAATGTGGACCATGAAACACCAGAGAGCACCGCCAAAATGGTGAGCGGAGTTTCAATTTGCCACACTAAAGACACAATTTGTACAACAGAGCCACAACTGGTGTCTTGCCAATGTAGTTACCCCCGTCAAAAATTGTATGCCCTGTCCACGGGAGCGCTCACACACACATTAGTTATGAGTTATGTCGACTTAAACAATTGAAGCCATAATAGAACCACAGTAATATATTTTGGACATCGACATTTATTAAACTGGAGAAACTCCATACAGGACTTGAATTACAGTAATAACAGTTATAGGTCATCCTACGAGTAAATCATGTCTTTTTTACATTCAGTATGTATGTTACGTTATACGACAGAAATTTTTTTTTTTTAAATGGATGTTTTAAAACCTCGTACATAACTACATCACCAAAACACTGAAATCAAGCAAATCGGTGCAGCGAAGTGGCTCCACCCAGGGGATACCATTTTTGACTGGGGTAACTACATTGGCATGACACCGGCAGGCATACCATATTCAATGGATGACCATCTTAAAATGCTTCTCAACTTATTATTATAAATATTCTTGTAAGTTAATTTTATTGCTGACACTGTGTTTCGGGGTCATCAACATGTTGTGCCCACCCTGCCCCAAAAGTCAAACTCCGCCTATGCCCAAAGTGGTGACGACATATCCCCCAAAATGGCCGTGGTCACTCGGCAGAAAAGGGATGAATAAAAGGTTCACACACTGCAAAAGACAACAGCAGGAAACCAGCCTGGAAATATTCTGGTTTAAGGTTGTGAAACTTTTCTGTGCACCTAATGAATGTTATATGATCATTTTGACTCTGAATGAAATATTTTGCTATATAACTTATCCAAAAATACAAGGTTATTCTGTGTCCTAGAAAGTGTGTTTTCACAATCCGGTCATGAAAAATTGGGATTCTACTGGATTTGAATTACAAGAAGTCTACAATAAATTCATATGTTAGCATTCAACTAATAATTGATCAATTGTATGGTTTTAATTAATATGATCCTTGACTATATTAGTAAATCCCATTGAGCTAGAGTACTGCATTAGCAACTACCTTTTTAATTTCATTTATGTGTGATAGGTGTGTGTTCTGATCACCAGGGCAACATGTGTTAACAGGTTTTTTTAGTGCTGTTCCCCAGCTAATGTGTTGCTGTGAAAACTTAATTAAGGCGACAGTAAGGAAAGCTATTACAGGTAAGTTGTTAGAAATTAACCAGTCAATCTAACGTTCTCTAAATTGAATTTTTTGCTGAAGCGTCCGGCGTTCAACTCATCAAAGCTCTTCTCCTCTTTCTAACCCTGACCCCCTGGGTTCAATTTCGGTGTACACATTTTATATTAGCGAGAATACAAAAGTCAATTAAGAAGGTGCTTTAGACATCCAATTAAAAGTCTTTGGACAATTCCTGTACTTCATTCCTTCCTCCTCCACTACTAATAATGAAATAACACTCACATATCTGCCTTCACTCTTACTACCTTGTCTAAATAATGAAGCAACTTAAAAACACTCTGGGGTTTTGAATGAAGCCTTGAAAAGGTTGCAGGATACAATCATCTTTCAGATGTCCTTTTCCATCTTTTGCTTTCTTCTCACCTTAAAGACTAAATGACAAACTGTAATGTAAGTGTTGATTCAAACAGAGCTGTTTGAAGAGGTTAATTAGCCAAGAGTCCGTAGTAGTGTGAAGTATAAGAATAAACACTCTACATAATTCAATCATTATATCCAATTATCTTTCGTTTCTGTGGCCACGGGAATAGGAAACCGACCGGTCCTTTTGTTTCACATCCAACCCTGGGGTGTGGTCAGATCAAGTCTTTATTCCACAATAGTACGAGTTAAGATACAGTATGGTTTTAATTGCCGTGTTTGTCTCTGTAGTAATGAAGAAAGAACTTGTATTAATTCAGTTTAGTCAGTCAACAGTGGTTGAGAAGTGTCTGGAGATGTTATTATAAAATAATAGCACACAGGGAATGCTGTCGATAATTATTTTTACAGTTTTTTGAGTAAAAGGCAGGGGTGAAAGTAGCTCAGTGAAGTTGCCTCTCCCCCCTCGCCCCCCCCCCCCCCCAACAGACGCAAATTCACAGAAAAATGATAACATTTGTTTGTGCTGCTATCATTTTCTTAGATATTAACCATTTTTTTCTTAGTCAATCTGAGGTCAAACAGCCACACATTTTTATTAAAAATGGGCGCAGCCGTTTGTGCGGTTAAAATTTTCACTTGTGCTGCTCAGGGATGGGAGACGAGAACTGGTTTCTATATAGCAGAGTCACTCAAATACAAATCTTGAAGGTCCACAATTATTTTTTTCATACAAGCATACAAGCACCATTTATTAATGTCAATCAAGTACAAGGCAGGTCGAAGGTGGCAAAGGTGTTTTTCTTTTGACCAAACAACAATACAGTGCGCATTATGGTTAAATAAAAATAAATTACCAAAATATTTTCTTGACTTAAAATAAAATCACAAAAAAAAAAAAACTAAGTACATTGTTTACACATGTACACTAGATAATTGACAAGATACAGTATGTCATTAAGGTGCAAACAGTAACTATTGACAGTACATTTTGTAACTGTAAAACACCGATGGACAAAAAAGAAAATGTGCAAGTAATACAGTACATGTTCACATGTACAGAACATAAATGACAAGCTCTGTCATTAAGGTGCAAACACAATAGTTATTGACAGTAACTATAACTGTGAAACACTGCTCAATGAGAGAAATGGCATTTGGGGGTCACAAAGCTGTTTACTCACGTCATCAGCCAGTACTTCAGTGCGTCTTGTGGTTGATGAATCTGAGAGAGATTTGTTTGATTTTTGTTGTCATTTCCTCTTTTTCTTTTCATTCCAACATTGCTGCCATCACTTCAGTCATACACTCTTTTATCAATTTTCCATCAGAGAATGGCTTCTTGTGTTTGGCCAACACCCACAACACTCTGTTGACTCTTAATATGACTGCTTCATCCTGTTAATTTCTTGCCTTCTCAATTTAGATTTAGGAGGAAACGTCTCTTCAAAAGAGCTGTGCTTTTTAACATAATGGCGTTTCACATTTTCACTTTTTATCAGAGCAACTGTCTTGAAGCATATTATGCACATAGGTTTGTTACTTGCAGTTGGTAAAATGGACACATATTTGTCAGTCCATTCCTCATTTAAACGGTGATTTTCGTTGTCCACTTTTCTTCTCTCGGTCAACTTTGAGCATGCCATTTTGTTAGATTCGGTCTTCTACTGGTGGCAAACAGAAAACAGATTGATAGGCCGGGAGCGACTCGTGTTTCTCACCGCTGCGGTCCGTCCACTCTAGCTAGCTAGCAGCATGCAGGCTCGCTCAGCCAATCAGCGGATCGATGAAGGCTCTCTGAGGCAACCAGTGCATCGTTATCTTAGAGATGACAAGAGGAGTGGGAACATGGAAGATATTTGACTAAAAATGAAACAGAATTTAGCAATAGAATAGTAGCACATAGAGATAGATCGGCGATTCATACAAATAATATGTGTTTAAAAAAAGTTTAGGTTTTTTTTTTAAAAGTGCCGTTTGCTCTGGGTCCGTAGAGAGATGTGCCATGGTCTTGTTATGGACCGCGGCCCGCTAATTGAGGATCCCGGCTATAGAGAATTGGTTCCATGCGTTTCAATTCCATGATATTGTTTGGCAGTTTTTCTAATTACAGATTCCAACTGGCACGAAATACATGAATGTTACACTTTGTCAATTCTTCAAGTAAGACTATGTGATTATACAAGGAGCGACCACTCATCAAGTATAATTTGAATAGCTGCTCATTTCGGTCAGTAGTCCACCAGCCAGTGTTTTTTTTTTTTTAATAATTTGAGTTTGGTGGGTCGTAGGGCCACTGATTTTCCACAAAAATGTATACCTCCGTATGCGATGGTTGTATTTTTGTGTTGCTAAGACTAACGGAAGTGGATGTTCCAAATTACATTCTGAAATGCACCTGACGACTACAGTCAATCAGCGTATTTTCGCCCATAATTCGAAATAGGATGGTCCCATTGGTCCCAAACCACTTTTATTCAACTCAGTGTCAAAAGGCCTTTCCATAGAGTACCCCAATTATGTCTACGAAGCGAACAAAACCAAGTTAACGGAGGATTGTGCTAAAATTCCTCTTATATTGTATGAGATCCAACCATTCTTATGTAATTACACCAACCTAATTATAAACTTGTCAGTATTTTGGACAACAAAAGAGATACTCTGCCCCTGCTGTCTGGACTAGCTGAACACTTTCTGTGTGTGCAGGCCCATCTGAAAAGGTGTTCTCCACTGCTGGAGACACCGTATGTCCAGAAAGAGCATGTATCCTACCTGAAAAAGCAGACATGCTTATTTTTCTGCAAAAAAATTGTTCATTTTGCACATTTGCACGATGCACTGTTCTGTCGTATTTGACAGTATTAATTTTTTTTTATTATTATTATTGAGTGCTATCAGCTCATATGTCCTTTTAAAAAGGAGGATTTTTTATTTCTATTAGAAAAATGTTTCGGTAAAATGTTACACATTATTGTCTATTTGCCACAATTAACATTGATGCTTTGGGCCTTTTTGACCTTGTTGTGAGTTTGTAAGGTTATGACTTGTGATTAAACAAACGAGACGCCAATCACAATATTTGCTCTTATTCTTCCCCAAATTAGAATCGATAAGAGAATCGATGCAGAACCGAATCATTCAGCAATATCGTTAATGGAATCAGAATCGTAAAAACCCTATCAATTCTTATCCCTAGTGCTGCTGTCGTTTTTGATATATTAACAACTCTTTTATAGGTCAATCTGAGGTCAACCAGCCCCCCATTTGATTAAAAATTAGTTTGTTAGTTTGTAATAGTTTTTTGAAATGGCAGCACTGTCACAGCTTCCCTTAAAGTGTCTATGACAGCAAAAAGCATGTTTATTTCATATTTTACGTGGTATTTTATGCTCCTGAAAGAAATGGACCGCTTGGATGTGTGTGGAAGCGATCGTTTTATTTGTTCAATTTTGTGAATCTCGCACCATGAAAATGAGTGACTTCCGGCTCTAGCCTCTGGTTGAGGACGAATGCAAATGTGATGTCACCCGGGTCAGCATCTCACAATACAGCATTGCTTTATAGCATGCAGATGGACTGCGGATTCAGCTGATTTTGCGGATTAATTGGTTTATTTTTCACGTCACGCCAGCCAAATGTGCTGCAGGGTTTTGTTTCTGCACCAGGGAGAGGTGTGTGAGCCTTTTTGGGTTTCAAAAAGTTCCCGTTCACCCCGAGATCGGCCAAAACAAGTGTGCGACAACTGTGGGACCATTGGACTCACAAGAAAGTGAGTAAACATCATTTTTTTGTATTATGTCAAATACTAGGATCATGGCACACGTTTTAATTTGGAGGTGGCTTGCATTTTGAGACAATGCTCGTTGTCAATCGAGAATGCCACTCGGCCGACGACCGGCGGCTTGTCGCACACCCCACTCGGTCCTCTTCGTGTGCCCGCCGGGAGAACCCTATACTCGGCTTATGCTCGTGCGGTTCTCCATATCGTCCAGACTTCCAGCCCCCTCTGCCCTTTTCGTGTGCCTGGCAATAGATCACTATCATCGGGTTGTGCTCAGGCAGCTACGTGCTCCTCCGACGTCGGGCAGTTTGTCCGGCGGTAATTTTCCAGCTGCTTCTCCGGCAAACAAACTCTCCTGCCCATAGCAGGGGAACAACGAGCTTTAACTTGCTTGGGAGTTGTCGATCGGTGAAGACAATAAACAACACCCCCGCTGTGTGAGACGATCCGGGGAAGTTTGGTGTGATTTTTTGCTTCGAAAGGCGAGAATAAGAATTGGAAATGCTGCTCAGTTCGGGTTAGCATGTCGGCTCGCTCTCACGCCTCTTGGTTTGTTTATTCTCTCCGAAGCCGTGGCAGGGAAATGACAAAAGCCGGACTAACTCCTGTGGCATAAAATATCGTTCGGGAGGTGCAAGACGTCAACTGTTTTGACCATTATGGAGTAATTTTTCCAATGTTGTACTGAATAAATGCATTTTTAATATTTCATATTCCATTTAGCACAAGACTGTTATTTGTCTTGACCATACCATTTATTTAGCAATTGGGGAAAAATACAAAGATGAAAAGAATATCCTGTAAAAATATTGGCGTAGAGAGAGTGAAACAATGACATTTTGCTGCTCTCTTTGTCGCATTTTCCTCATTCTGAATAATCCCCCCTCAAAAGGCTGGATTCTAAATCAGATGAAACCATGACCTTGCCGACCTCATCCTCCTGTTGGGGATGCTAGAGCCTTATATGGTAGGCGTGGCTAAATGCAGATTAAAAGACTAATTTGTCGTCATCTGCGCTTTACCAAATTGTTGCATATAGTCGAATCTTCTCAAAATATGACACTAATTCACATAATAATGCTATTTAAGATTTTTTATGCTGTCACAGGCACTTTAAAGTCATAAATTTTGTATTGAGTGTATAGGAGTGAAAGTGGCTAGAAGTTTTTGCCGGAACTCCCTGACATCAAGGTTGCCACGGAGCCATTATTTATTTATTTATTTATTTTTTAGGGGCTGGGGGGGTCAAACCTCCTAAAACCAGCTAAATGTAAAGAAAACTACTTTTGGCAGTTATACCTATAACACACAATAAAACATAACAGGTTATACACATGCATTAGCCTACTGAATGTAACAAGGCATATATCAGAAACTAAATTTCATTAAAAAAATTATTTTTCCAATGATGTGCAAAATTACAGTTAACAAAAACACCAACCGCCCACTCCTAATTTTTATTTTCCCTCATTTTCTCACATCTAAATGCAAAACCTCAGTTTTTGCTACTTTCATTTCATTTCATTAATTTGTTTATTTCAGGCCATGATTTTCCATGTCAAGATAGAAAGTATATACTGTATACTATATATACTATATAATTTAGAACATAATTTAAGAACATAGGATGTACTGTAAGTTCAAATTGAAAATAATGTAACTATTGATTTATTTTTTTTCATGCATGCTATTTACATTTTTATAATTTAACAAAAATAAGTACAAATGACTCCGACATTATGTACATTGAAATGAAATATATTTTAAAGGTAATGCAAACATCCACTTTGTAAAATTATTAGGAAATAATTAAGTAACCTAACATAAATGAACAAAAACAAGTCCAAATGTGCACATTAACATGGAAGATGTTCTCAACCTCCCCATTAGAGCAAAAAAAATTAAAATTAAGTAGAAAAAAATAAGCCTCAGCTCTCCTTCTCTCAAAGATCTGATTGATTTTCCAATAGATTGTCCTTTTTTCAGAGCTATCAATCCATGCTGATCACATGTTAGAGTAGGCGCAGAACAGTAAATCACAGTATCATCTACGTAAAAGTAAAAATTTGCCTCAAAAGCATTTTTACAAAAGAGAATAAATGTAGATAATAAAAAGTAAAGGCCCAAGGACTGAGCCCTGAGGCACAATATTTTTAGTATTGAAAAGGCAGTTACAGTTAAAAAATACATTTCCCAAAAAGTAACTGAGTTAGTAACTCAGTTAAGAACACTGTGAGAGTAATTGGTTACTCAGTAAAGTAACTGACTATACTTTACATGATACATTCTATAACATCTTTCACATCAAAGGAGATTATACAAACCGACTGAAGAACATAAACACGATATACAGTATTGTAGAACATTTGGTATGTATTTGGATCAAATATATTTGTTAAGAAAACACAAACTGACCATTAACCAGTGCAAATCTCAAACCGCATGTTAGGCCTACTGCACAAAGAGCAGAACACTATCCTTAAATATTCTATAAAGTAAGAATATTAAATATTGAAAAAAATTCAAGGACAAAAACCAATACACAAAAACATAAACTTAGGTAAAAGGACTCGTTCTTGCCTTAAATTTCAATGAGCGAGAAGAAGTGCCAGAACTAAGGAGGGCATGATCTGCCCACCTAGCCAGTCATCATCACGTTTGCAACGCGTCACCACCAGCCCCCCCCTTCCTGCTCTACTCTATTCAGACTGGAGGAAGCTAATGTGTGACAAAATCAACTGTCGACAAGTTGCGCTGCATTCAACCAAATTGTAGTAACGCGTCCCTTCACGTCAGTAACAGTAACGATGTTGCTAAGATGGGGAAAGTAATTAATTAGATTACTCATAGTCATTCTTTAACTACATTGTTCCTTGTAAGTGTGTATATTTTTTGTTAGCCCGTTTTGATGATATGTGAATGCTTGTTTTATTTATTTATTTATTTTAACTTTTTTTGAGCTACCGTCTTGTTCAGGCCTCCTTTGGAAAAGAGATCCTTTAGTCTCAACATTATTGACCAATGTTGGATGAGAAGGTCTTGCTCTCAGTTTCATACCAAGGTGTTCTGTCAGGTTGGGGTCAGAAATCTACACGTTTATTATTATTTATTTCATTCTTTGACTTTGTCTATTTTTTGGCCAACAGCATTTTCAGGTTCCCTCCATGATTCTATATTTTTCCAGTGCTCAGGCCTTGTCTCGTGTCCTTTGAGTGTACAAGTCTCCCAATCACGTAAATCCTCTCTGCTTAATTTGAATGTTTTTGGGAAAAAGAGCTTGCAGCAAAAGAACGACAAAACAAAACGGTCATTTAAATCATGATGATGCTAAATCAGATTTTTGATTTTATAAGATAAGGCCCTCGTGTGGTTAGCTCCAGGCTGGTTATATGAGACAAGCTTGGCCTGTCTGCAGGAATGGGGCCTGCCACAGTCACAAACATTGGACAAGTGTGCAGCTATTGGTTTCTTCCTCTGTAAGATGAAAAAAAAACACAAAACGATCAATTTTTCAACATTTTTTTTGCAGTTCATTTGTTTAAGTGTCCTAGTATTAATATAAATAATTTCTTTTAATTGGTGATTGAGCATCATGCCAGATTAAAGTGGAGAATGGTGTAAATTCAGGGGAACACATAGAGTAAGTTGCCTATGTTGTATGAATGAATTGAATACAATTGTAAATAAATTTTTTATGGACAATCTCTTGGCCAATTTGATACTGCAATAGGGACCAAGTGTCAGGCCCCAGGCTGGGCGAGTGTGTGGGTGTGTCTGTCATCCAATTACAGGCCCAGCACCTGACGGGTGGAGTGATGGCAGCTGCCAGCAATCACCATCACCAGCCTACTTAAGCCAGCCAGAGCTCCACCACGTCGCTGGATCGTCTCTTTCAGTTCACTGTTAGTGCCCTCTCGGGTTTTGAATATTTCTGTGTGGACTCAACTGATCATCGACTTATTTGCTTTGTTCCAGGATTTCGCCTACGCCTCTTGTTATTGGTACCTTTGCCCGGAATCTTCAAGCCACAGACTCCACAGCCCTGCGAACAATAAACTATTTGAACTCAGATCCTCGTTCCCTCTCGTGCCTGTTTTGAGGGTTCTCAGCCCACGATCATAAGACCAAGAGTAACAAATGTTGATTCATCTGCGTATAAAACCCAAATTACATCATTTAATATTATTATTTGGGCATGACTTTTACATTATTATGGCAGGAAACTGTAGGAAATGTATAACTTCATCTACTGTATGCAGTATGTATCCACTTACAGTACAGTACATTCTTCTGTAGGTGAACATGACACTGAAGGATTGTCTTCTGCGGGTGCCTGTTCTGGCTGCAAATATTTTCTTAATGCAACTAAATAGTGGACTACACACAAGCACACACTTCTCATCTTGCATAAATGAGTGTACTTAGGTGAATCCAATGATTTATGAAACTGTATTTGTCGGTATCTGCACTGATTAGACCTTTAACATATTTAACCAAGCAACGAGCTGTGCCCTGTTCGACTGCGCAGAATTCCATAGATGGAATGGGGAGTGAAATTAGTACTTTTCATTGTGAATACTTTTAACAATTGACAACAACACATGTGGGCTAATTGAGATGATTTATGATCCTCCCTTTCGCCTTTCACTGTAATCAGAAGCAGCGGATCAGGGAGCCAGTTCAGCATCTCGCAGCCACAGATTCGACATTGAAAAAGAACAGTAATTATTACAATACAGTCAATATATGTAACATATTGATTTTCACTTGATATATAAACTGTATAATGTGCGTGTGTGTACATATACTGTAAATATACCATTAAAAAAAAGGCATATATAGCGGAAAACACTCAGGTGACTTGAAGTTCTGCTCTGAGACCCCCAATTTGGCCAACTTTTAAAATTGTCCTATATGCACATGTGATACATCATTGGAAAGCTTATAATCTCAATTTTCTAGGGGGAAGAAAAATTTTGAACAGGAGCGCATTTAAAAAAGAAAAAAAATTAAACAGCAAAACCCTAACTGGAGGTGAGAGCATAAGAGAGCATAATTAGAGATGCCATGATTTTAACAAGATATTATCGTGTACTTACCTTGTTTCGATCCAAAAACTCCATGTAGCATGTATCACAAGTGTCAAGACACAGCTGTGAATGGCCACAGCTGGATTTTGGGGGGATTTTATGGGTGAAACATGGTAATATAACAAGGGTCGCGATCCAGAAATCGCAGACATCGAGGAGTGATCGAGATTTTCTTTTTCGTATATTTACCCTTTTAAAGGTTTTTTTTTTTTGTTTTGTTTTTTTGGGGGGATCAATTATTTATCATCTAAAATATTGGGGAAAATGCGACAGTAACAAAAAAGAATACAATTAAGCGATAGTTATAAGCTAGACATCCGTGACTTATTTACAGACGCCATTTTTTTATTGTGACGTAATTTGTTTAAAAGTTTGAAATATGAAAGTGAATAATTTTTTAACGTTGTTTTTTTTTTTTATAAACTAAATATTAGACATTAATTAATGATTCTAGGTTAAAAAATGACAGACATTTTGATTAATAAATATAATTACTTACCTTCTTTTTATGGCACCGTTGAAACAAAAGTGGTTGCGCGACGGGGATCACCAGGGTAAAACGGACAAATTAAAAATAGTTTGGGGGCTCAATGCGTCATGAATCTGCGATGGCAGCATATAGACATATTGTTCTATCAAACACAACAGTTCTTTTTGCTTAAAATTATTTTAAAGAGGGGTGCAAGAGCAGAAACTGCTTTTTCAGCCTTTTTTGTGTTTTCCGACACATATTATATATATATATATATATATATATATATATATATATATATATATTTGTTTTTTTGATAGCACTAGACGTCCAAGCAATTTTGACCACTGTTACCTTGCCCTCAAATAGCAGCCAATGAGTAAAACAGTTACCCATAAAGGGATAAAATGCGTTAATATTGCATATATGCCCATACATACTGTATGTACATACATATATACAGAATAGGGCTGTCAAAATTATCGCGTTAACGGGCGGTAAATAATTTTTTCAATAATCACGTTTAAAATATTTGACGCATTTAACGCACATGCCCCGCTCAAACAGACTAAAATGTAAGAGTGTCATTTCCACTTGTTACTTGTGTTTTTTGGTGTTTTGTCGCCCTCTGCTGGCGCTTGGGTGCGACCGATTTTATGGGTTTAAGCACCATGAGCATTGTGTAATTATTGACATCAACAATAGCGAGCTACTAGTTTATTTTTTGATTGAAAATTTTACAAACTTTATTAAAACGAAAACATTAAGAGGGGTTTCAATATTAAATTTCTATAACTTGTACTAACATTTATCTTTTAAGAACTACAAGTCGTTCTATGCATGGATGGCTTTAACAGAATGTTAATAATGTTAATGCCATCTTGTTGATTTATTGTTATAATAAACAAATACAGTACTTATGTACAGTATGTTGAATGTATATGTATATCCGTCTTGTGTCTTATCTTTCCATTCCAACAATAATTTACAGAAGAAAAATTATTAATTAATTATTTTTTTTCGATGGTTTGAATTGTGATTAATTACAATGAATTAATTTTTAAGCTGTGATAAACTCAATTAAAAATTTAATCGTTTGACAGCCCTAATACAGATTTTTTTTTAAAAATATATATATATATATATGATGACATCTGATCACCTCCACAGGACTTACTATGTGATTAACACTTAAACATCCTTTCAATATACATATCAAAAATTACAAAATATACTTTGCATCTAATAAGATATCAGCTGAATATTCCCTCTGTTTAACAACAGTTGACAGGCTTTTCCTTATATACACGACAGATGTCTACGGCAGTTATATCGGTATGGTGTGGGCATTTAGCTTGTGATCATATTACACATTTTCCTATAAATAATTATAGCGTTTCATCAACATAATATTTTTTGGGTGATAGAATTCAGGGTCACTCCAGCCATACAGTATGTAAGTAAACTGCCATATTTACATAGGAATCACTTATGATTAATCAGTACATTTTCTTTTTTTGTTTTGTTTTTACAGTAAATAAGACAAAATGCTCAGGTATCGATAATTATATATGCGAGCAAGTTAGATTGTTCTTGAAGTCCATGTAGCTGAGTTTGGCTACATCTGGTGGTCAAATTTAACATTACCAATATTACTACAAATAATTTCTTCTTCATTCCAACTCTCCTAATGGCTTATTTTTATCCCATTTTACTTCCCATATGATAGATTAGACCAGACACCGTCCAAGGGCCACATACATTGGTCTTTTTCATCTTTCCTGTCAAAGTTCTCCTAATTATCTAAAAATAAATAAATAAATAAATAAATATGTATGGCGGAAAACACAGACAAGGCTGAAAAAGCAGTTTCTGCTGTTGCAATCCTCTTTAAAAGAAAGTGCTGTATTTTAAGCCAAAACAACTGTTGTGTTTGATAGAACAATATGTCTATATGCTGCCATAGTGGATTCATGGTGCATTAAGCCCCCGAACTATTTTTGATTTGCCCGTTTTACCCTGAAAACCCCCGTTTACAGATGTCGCGCAACCACTTTTGTTTCAACCCAACCATAAAACAAAGGTAATTAATTATATTCATAATTCAAAATGTCTGTCATTTTTAGCTTAGAATCACTAATTGATGTCTAATATTTCGTTTAAAAAAAAAAACGACTTTAAAAAATTATTCACTAGCATATTTTAAACTTTTAAACAAATTACGCCACAATGAAAAAAATGGTGTCTGTAAAAAAGTCACGGATATCTACCTCATAACTATCTTTGTATTTTTTTTGTTTCTGTCGCATTTTTTCCAATATGTTAGATCATAAATAATCGATCCAAACAAAGAAAAATTTGGAAAAAATCGTTTAAAAAGGTAAATATATGAAAAAGAAAATCTCGACCACTGCTTGATGTCTGTGATTTCTGCATCGTGACCCTTGTTATATTACCATGTTTCATCCATAAAATCCCCAAAAATTCCAGCTGTGGCCATTCACACCGGTGTCTTGACACTCGGTGATACATGTTACATGGAGTTTTCCGATCGAAACAAGGTAAGTACGCGATAATATCTCACCAAAGTCATGGTGTCTGTAATTGTGCTCTCGCGTGCTCTCACCTCCAGATAGGGTTTTGCTGTTTTTTTTTTTTTTTTTTTAAATGCCCTCCTGTTCAAAGATTTGAAGCTTTCCAATGATGTATCACACATGCGTATCGGACAATTTTGAAATTTGGCCAAATTGGGGGTCTCGAGCGGAACTTCAAATCACCTAAGTGTTTTCTGCCATATATAGTTAATCATTATAACATTATTTGATGCAAAAAACAGGTCAAAATAAGCGTGTAAACTGGTTGAAGGCAGAGGCGGGTAGAGTCGCCAAAAATATTTTTCAAGTAAGCGTAGCGTTACTTCTAAATTATATCACTCAAGTAAAAGTAAAATTTCAATTTCAATTTATTCACATACACATTCATATTTACAAAGTGTACATCATATCTCAGTGCTGAGCCAAGATTATGTGTGAGTCAGGTCTCCTTAAGAAGCTACTAAAAGCTTATAGTCAGGAGCCTGCATACATCAAGACAATCACAAGAAACATTATCAGATCATTATCAGATGAGCAGAAGGGTGAGTTATAGTTTTTTTACAGTGTTCTCATACAAAACATACTAATGTAGAATAACTCTATATATATATACACACACACACACACACACACACACGCCCACCCACACACACAGAGAAAAATTTTTTAAAAATACTTCCTTAGAAGACAATTTATAACCTAAGTATGTTGGAATTGTTATATATACTGATCAGAATACTTTTTAGCATCGTTTTAAAGGTGGAGGTGGATTTCAACACTTTTAGATTTTCGTCGAGCTCATTCCAAATATGAGGGCCTCTAGTTACAATGCTCAGGCTGGTGCTAACAAATCTTCTCTTTTTTCCACTGATGAGGTCTTTTTTTCTGGTGTTATGAGTATGGAGAGGAGTCCAGACTGGAATGAGCTCAGACAGTCTGCTATTCATATTATTTACAATTTGGAACATTACACATGCGTCATGAAATGTGTTCAAATCAGTGAGTCAGAGAAGCCGTAAACTATAAAACAAGGAGTAGGTGGGAGCATTGAAACTAGCCCAGGACATGGCCCGTACAATTTTGTTTTGTAGGGTTTCTAATTTCTTTAGGTGACTGGGGAACGTGTTGCACCATATGAAAAAGTAAAGTAGTAGTCCAAAAAGTTACTCAAGTACAAGTAAAAAAAGTATTGGTTGAAAAGAATACAGGCAGTCCCCGGGTTACAAATGAGTTCCGTTCCTTGCCTGACGATGTAACACAAATTTCCACAGAAGTCGGAATTAACCCTTTAGGATACCCCGTGAACCTCAAAATAACTGTCCAAAAACATGTGTTATACAGTACATCATATTAATAAAATAAAGTAAAAAAATAGGATACTTACATTGCCTTGCAAAAGTATTCGGCCCCCTTGAACCTTGCAACCTTTCGCCACATTTCAGGCTTCAAACATAAAGATATAAAATTTTAATTTTTTGTCAAGAATCAACAACAAGTGGGACACAATCGTGAAGTGGAACAAAATTTATTGGATAATTTAAACTTTTTTTAACAAATAAAAAACTGAAAAGTGGGGCGTGCAATATTATTCGGCCCCCTTGCGTTAATACTTTGTAGCGCCACCTTTTGCTCCAATTACAGCTGCAAGTCGCTTGGGGTATGTTTCTATCAGTTTTGCACATCGAGAGACTGACATTCTTGCCCATTCTTCCTTGCAAAACAGCTCGAGCTCAGTGAGGTTGGATGGAGAGTGTTTGTGAACAGCAGTCTTCAGCTCTTTCCACAGATTCTCGATTGGATTCAGGTCTGGACTTTGACTTGGCCATTCTAACACCTGGATACGTTTATTTTTTAACCATTCCATTGTAGATTTGGCTTTATGTTTTGGATCATTGTCCTGTTGGAAGATAAATCTCCGTCCCAGTCTCAGGTCTTGTGCAGATACCGGTTTTCTTCCAGAATGTTCCTGTATTTGGCTGCATCCATCTTCCCGTCAATTTTAACCATCTTCCCTGTCCCTGCTGAAGAAAAGCAGGCCCAAACCATGATGCTGCCGCCACCATGTTTGACAGTGGGGATGGTGTGTTAAGGGGGATGAGCTGTGTTGCTTTTACGCCAAACATATCGTTTTGCATTGTGGCCAAAACGTTCAATTTTGGTTTCATCTAACCAGAGCACCTTCTTCCACATGTTTGGTGTGTCTCCCAGGTGGCTTGTGGCAAACTTTAAACAAGACTTTTTATGGATATCTTTGAGAAATGGCTTTCTTCTTACCACTCTTCCATAAAGGCCAGATTTGTGCAGTGTACGACTGATTGTTGTCCTATGGACAGACTCTCCCACCTCAGCTGTAGATCTCTGCAGTTCATCCAGAGTGATCATGGGCCGCTTGGCTGCATCTCTGATCAGTTTTCTCCTTGTTTGAGAAGA
Organism: Corythoichthys intestinalis; assembly: GCF_030265065.1. Classification (NCBI taxonomy): domain Eukaryota; kingdom Metazoa; phylum Chordata; class Actinopteri; order Syngnathiformes; family Syngnathidae; genus Corythoichthys; species Corythoichthys intestinalis. Next base: position 55,187,179 of record NC_080402.1, read on the forward strand.
AAGTTTGGAAGGACGGCCGGGTCTTGGTAGATTTGCAGTGGTCTGATGCTCCTTCCATTTCAATATGATGGCTTGCACAGTGCTCCTTGAGATGTTTAAAGCTTGGGAAATCTTTTTGTATCCAAATCCGGCTTTAAATTTCTCCACAACAGTATCTCAGACCTGCCTGGTGTGTTCCTTGGCTTTCATAATGCTCTCTGCACTTTAAACAGAACCCTGAGACTATCACAGAGCAGGTGCATTTATACGGAGACTTGATTACACACAGGTGGATTCTATTTATCATCAGCGGTCATTTAGGAAAACATTGAATCATTCAGAGATCCTCACTGAACTTCTGGAGTGAGTTTGCTGCACTGAAAGTAAAGGGGCCGAATAATATTGCACGCCCCACTTTTCAGTTTTTTATTTGTTAAAAAAGTTTAAATTATCCAATAAATGTTGTTCCACTTCACGATTGTGTCCCACTTGTTGTTGATTCTTGACAAAAAAATTAAATTTCATATCTTTATGTTTGAAGCCTGAAATGTGGCAAAAGGTTGCAAGATTCAAGGGGGCCGAATACTTTTGCAAGGCACTGTAAATGTCGTTATATTAAATGACTATTCAAGCAGTGACTCTGCTGGGGGAAGAGGGGATCCTGAAATGGCAAGAAATCAGTACTGTTTACCAGACTTAAAAAAAAAGGACTGGAGACAGAATGGCGGACGAGACTCCGGCGTCGTGAAGTCGAAATCACGTAAGTGGGGTACGTCGTAACCCGGGGACTACCTGTACTCAAGTAATGAGTAACATTGTGAGTAACTGCTTACAATGTCTGGTATTTTTTAATAATGGTATATTTTTTTTCTCAGCACAACTTCATTTATATCTACTGTTATTATTATACTGTACTATAACCTATTACATGACCATATTAGGCTTGCAAACACGGTAAAAATTGTTTTCTTGGCCAGAAAGAATCTGCAATGTTGCTTTAGCCTTTAACTGTCTGTGCTGACCCTGCTGAGTGATCATCACACACTAAGTGTAACTTGTAGCGTTAGCATAGCATTCACGCTAGCATTAGGTTAATGCTAACAGCGAGCGTCCTGTTCAACTCTCGGACAACTTTTTTACATACAGTTCTTGGCGTCCAGGTGGGTATAATAATTCTTTGAAAATAATGTACTGTTTTCCGGCTGAGTGTGTTTTATCACCAAATTGGTGTTGTCCTTGTAGACCAGGGGTTGGGATCCTATGTCTCACGAGCAATATATGGCTCTTTTGATGAGCACATAATGCTCTCTGCCAACCCATCATCTTAAATGTGGAACCCGCCAGCTCACTTGACATGAAACAGCTATGATGAGCTGATGTTGCATTTGCACATTAATCTTGGACACTTCAAATGTGCGTCGCACTATAATACTTCAAGTCGGGTCGCGCAGAGATGGGCGAGATCAACTCGTGCGTTAAGTCACCACTCTGTCAGCGACGGGCTCGGCCCCTCCCAACTCGATACCAAGCAAACTGGAGTATATAAAAAAATACATAGGGGGAAATTAAACCACGAAAGTCACACAGGCGCGCTTTTGCTTTCGTGAATTTTTGGACTCCCGATTGTGGTTTCCGCTTCCAGGAAAAATACGCACCGCCACATCATGTTTCTATTTGTTGTTTTACTTGCCGTGAGTGCACAACTGTGCAACGATTGTAACAACCCAAGTAACGATGTTAGACTTTCTTTGTCGTTTTCTCAAGATTTATTTCAATCTCAACTCGGCGACTGCTCGTAAAAGCAGAGCATGCGCACCCTCTTCCTCCCGTGTAATGCATTCAAATGCGTTCACGAAAGAAACTGTTTATAAAACGGACTCGGACAAGTCGGCAAAAGAACATAGAATATACAGTGTGTATTTTTATACATACTGTACATACACATAGACACACACTGTATAGCTCATGTGGAATCACATGTAAAAATATGTTGGGTTTTGGCTCCCTCTGCATTGAAAAAATTAACTGGTGGATTTACTTGATAAAATCATTGTAAAAATTTCCACATACTTTTATTAAGTAAATTTTACTGCTTGCAATATTAAGTTCAGTTCACAAGCAGTGTGCATATTGTTACAATGATTTTATCAAGTGAATCCAACAGTTATTTTTTTTCAGTGTGTGTAAAAGGTTCCCGATCCCTGTTATAGACGCTACAATGCTTGCTAATCTGTCAATGTTCATTCGAAATACAGTGGTTCCTCTACCCACGAACGTCTGTACATACAGTATTTTCAGGTTAAGAAACGCCTCAACGGGAAAATATTTCCTCTTGTTACAAAAGAAATTTCAGATTACGAAAGGCAAAAATACAGTATGGCTTGTACTCCCAGCTTGCACAGTTGACTGAATGAAATATACATACTTATAATTGCTCCGCCACTGGCTATCGCCTTGTATTCCTGGCATCCAATTGGCTAAGAGGTACAGTATGTGTGTGTATCCTAGCGTCCTTTTCATTTACTCCTTGTGTTCTGACAGCTTTACATGAGTGTATTAACTTTTATTCTTTAGTCTTGTTTTTTTACATTATGCACAGCTCTGATTTTATGTTTACTGTGCAATAATCTAATTGTTACATGTATTTGTTACATGTTTTGATCCATTTTTATGCATTGTAAAAGATTTATATCTGAATTTTGGGGGGCTTGGAACGGATTAGGACATTTATACATGGAAATCTCATCTCTACTCACAGAATTGCGAATTTTCAAGTTACGAAACTACTTGCAGAACCAATTAATTTCGTAAGTAGAGGTACCACAGTAGTTGGAAACCTATATTTATTTACCGTAATTTTCAGACTATGAGGCGTACCAGACTATGAGCCACTAAATTTGACATGAAAACGGCATTTGTTCATAGATAAGCCGCAGCGGAAAATAAGCTGCAGCTGTCCCCACTATATTATGGGATATTTCCACCAAAATATATTAACTGGTAACACTTTATTTGACCGTTGTAATTATGATATGACAGTCACCGATGTCATTTAGCGTCATTCGGCAAATGATCTTACTTTTGAATGGATGTAAAAGATCCAAGCTGGACATAAATGGAGTTAGTGACAAAATTCAAATTCAATACTTATGACGCCGCTGACAGATCAAGCGTTACCTACTAACCCAAATAAATCAACAAACAAATTGCACTGGACAATAAGCCGCAGGATTCAAAATGCGGGAATAAAGTAGTGGCTTATAGTATGAAAATTAGGGTATTTTGGAATAATATTTTTTAATTTTACAGATGAAAACATTTTTAGCAAACATTGACTAAAACTAGACAAAATTGGTTGTGAATTTTCGTCAACAAAAACTAGACAAAGACAAATACATTTTGAGATGACTGAAATATGATTAACACTAATAAGCATTATCTAGTGCTTAATTTGTAAAAAAAAAAAAATAAGGTGTCGGAATGCAAAGTACATATGACAGTGCAAGGATGACGAGACGGGCACAGATCTCGGAACATACGCAGAAAATGGTGCTGAAAATAACACGCAAATTCCCACTTCCCATGCTGTGGGACTTTCAAGCCTCAATTTCAGATAATATCCATCGTATAAATGTTATGACAACAATTTACAATTATTTAGGCTATACTCTGTACAGCACCGGCAATTTCCCACTTAACCACTGGGGGGACTTACAGTAACGTACAGTCTAACTTGGAAAACATGAAAAAAAAAAAATCAGAGATTACAATAAATAACACAAACCCATTTCCCACCGCCCTACAAATTGTGGAGCCCAAACCGGAATTTCCCATAAGGGTACTGGCCTGTTGCTCTGACTGCTGGTGCTGTAGCTGGCCCCTACTCAGGGTGGCGCTGAACCTGACGATCTGGTGCCACGGTAGCAGCCTCCTGCCCCAGCTTGGCTGTCCGTGAACCTGGCTAGCTGCTGCGGCGCTACCCTCCTTCTGCACCCGATCCTGCCCGTTAGCATGCACTCATTACTGGTTGTTGCTTTTCGGACTCGTTTTGAACTATCACCCTTCTTTTTGAAAAAAAAAAGACAGTAAATGCAACTGTCTTTTTTGGATGTTTAAATACCGTTTGATCCTGGCTGCTTGCTCACCAGATGCCGCAAATTTCCAAAGTTTTTTGTCAAGGGTGTGATTTGTTGGTCCAGCTTTTAAGTGCATCAGCAAATCTCCGATGCTTTCAAATGACTTTAAATTTTTATAAACAACATGAAATTCATGATTTGTTCTGTAAATGAATTTATGCATGTTATTATTTTATTTTATACTGTAATGTCGGTAACTATGCAAGGTCCCTTTAAGAGACGATGGGATTGGAGAGCTGTGAGGTAGCACAAAGCGAGGGGGAGACAGGCAAGAAGCAAAATTTAGCGGTCGAATGTGGCGGCAGTCCGCTGTTATTTTGTTCATTGTTTTCTTATTGTTACCACAATAAAGTGGACAAAAGCCATCAACGACTCCTCTCCTTCTTTTCCCCCATTCGGGGCTACTACAATACATTTTTCAAAAACGTTTTTATATTATTATTATTTTCTATACACGAGAGGTGCCGGATCTGCCTAAATACGTCCCGGAACACAGGGAGGCCAAAATCAATAGGTGCCAGATCTTGTTCTTTGATCCGGCACAAATTAACCTCTGGTATTATCGTCCAAAAGACTAAGACAAAGACAAAAATTAACAAGGCTGCCAAATAAAAAACTGTATTGCACTAAATTTCTCTGTCAGGCACCCTTTGGACTCCCATTGGACACTCTTTCTGACATTATGATTGTACCCCTCCAAATTTGCTCTTGCCGTGCCTTCCAGAATGCCTAGCAACACACTTCTGAGTGTGCGTTGCCCCCTCACCACTTACACACTGAATGGGTTTGCCGACGGCGTGCTGTGCGTTGCAAAGCGTAGTGTGAAAAGGCCTTCAGGCCAACCCAAGATGTTACAATATAGGCGCGAGAACCTCAAATTGTGACAGACATACTGCTTGATCAGTTATTTGTGGATGGATAAGTACTTTATTTTTTGTAACTGAAAACCTTCACCTAACGAGACACAAGGCTTTTGATAAGCTACTTAAGAACCCATTTAAATATAAATTCAATCGAAGCAAATCCATGTCAATTAAAAAAAAAACATTGCGAATTACTCAACCGTTACTGACAGCTTCCCATTTCTTATAATCAGGCAAAGTCAGTAATGAGCAGTGTGCTTATTTGTCCTCACCTAAAACCCATTTGCTCTTTGCCTTTTTATTTTCTTTGGTAAGGGCAATAAAAAGATAAGACAAGTGGCAGGAGACAAACCCTTCAACACTTAGAGTAATTACTTTAATTTACTTTTTCTTTTTTTTTTTTTTCTACATTTATTTTAATTAGCGACATCTCCACTGCCTGTAATTGGCCAGTTCCTGCTAATTTAAAGTAATAGGACTGCTAATAGAGCGGGAATTCAAGTATGTCGCCAAATGGCATTTGACTTCGAGATGCAGTAACTCCCCACTGACCCACTAACATTGAATGTGTACGAATCCACAGTATTATTAATAAGTTGCAAAGACTTGGCCCTGCTGTGATTCGCATGTGACTAGTTCAGGGTGGACCCCACCTTTGTGTTTTTGTCACGGACACGCGGAGCAAATGCTGGGTGGAGTGCCCCGTGCCGCACCCGGTGGCTATCGATAAACATACCTGTCAACCCGAGGCTGTTGGCAATCTTAAAAATAGTGACGTAAGCCCTTACAAATTGGTGCTTAATCTTACAACGATTTATATAGCATGCAAAAAAAAAATTCAATTTTTAAAATAATATGAATTTATTGGTAATATTGTCACATATAACCTGGTGCAATCAATATCTTCAGCTACATCATGATTACTATAATTTAACAGTGACTTTTGTTATAATTGCGTGTAGCACTTTTGGTAATTTCTATCATGTCTTTTGATGGCTGCACTTCAGCTCGCATTTCAGTTTGACTTGAAGGTAGTTTGTGAGTGTGTCCAATTAAATTAAAAAGGTCAATTGATAAAATTAACTTACCAATGCAATCTTTGAGTCAGGGAACACTTCTGCTAATTCTGAGAAGTGATCACCAATAGTTGCAGGCAAATTGTGTTCGGCAACAAATTGACAGAATAAAATCTCCGCTTTCGTCACTTTTCATTCTGCGGACTTCATCTTTATGACCAGTGTTGTTCATCTTACTTTAAAAAAGTAATTAATTACAGTTATAAATTACTTCTCCCAAAAAGTAATTGAGTAAGTAACTCAGTTACCTGAATGTAAGAGTAATTGGTTACTTGGCAAAGTGACTGGTGTTAACTTTCATGTTTTTGTTTTTTTTTTTTACCCAAAAAAAAAAAATAAACCATAGTAACCTTTGCTATGTTTGGAAGTGGTTTAATTTTGTGAAGCAATTGTTAAAGTTGTTAAAATTGCTCCCGATTTTTAGTTAGTTTTTAGTTAAGTTAGTTATTAGTTCCCTTCTGTCTACTTTCGACATGTTAAAGTTTTAAAACCGTTTCATGATGTTATGATACAAAGAGTACAGCAGCACAAAGTCTTAGGTATTGTCCTAGATCACCGACTAACTTGGAAGGCCCATGTGGTGCAGCTGCGCAACAAGCTTGCTAGGAGCATCTCCATTCTCTTTAGAGCACAAAATATGCTAGATAAGAGGGCTCTCCAAACCCTTTACAGCGCACTTGTCTTGCCGCACCTCAGCTACTGTTTGGAAATCTGGGGGCACACGTACACAACACACCTTTGTCCACTTTTTATCCTTCAAAAAAAGGCAATTAGGATTATTCATAAAGCACCGTTCAGAGCGCACACAAACGAACTTTACATCAAGTCCAAGCTATTAAAATTTTATGACTTGAATTTTATAACTTCAAAACTGCTCAAATGATGTACAAGGCCACGCAAACAGTCTCCCGCCTAACCTACAAGCTCTATTCCAACTAAGGGAATCAAACTACGACCTAAGAGGAATCCGATTGTTTTCCTATCGGGCAACTCGGACAACATTAAAATCTTTCTCGATTACGAACATTGGGGCTCGCCTATGGAATACATGTGATGCAACGCTTACGAGTTGAGTTACTTCAAAAAGATGTTTAAAGAAACTATACTAAATTGCTACATGGACCAAAATGAGTCATAGCTGCACTACACACACACATCCGCTACAAATTGTTCCCACAACAAAAAGGCAAACAAAGGATGATTAAATGTCAGGGACAGAGACTAAGACATAATATTGCTTGCTCTGAAGATATGCCCTCCAGTAAAATTAGATTCTGACCTGCCTTTGCAACATGAGCGCTGTGTTTAACGTGCTGTAAGATGGAGACTGGACACTTAGCTCATTGGACAAAATATTTTCTACAATGAGACCTACACCAAACCAACGAAAAAATATTGCGAAATGCCATGGCAATCAATGACTTTTTGAAAGATATATGAGTAAAAAAATGGACTATGCAACACTAACATGCTTGACTGTGCGTCCCGGGCTGGTGGGGGACGGGTATCGATAAGCATTTGCTTTTTTCCCATCTTCCTTTGTCTGTCATCGTCTTTCTTCGGGCAAATTATTCCATATTCTGTGTCAATGTTTCTCCTTTCTGGCCAAACTATCCCACATTCTGTAACTGTCAATGATACTGATGATGATGACAATGACAATAAATTCATTCATTTATCATTTAAAGCTAGATTCAAGTCAAGATTTTGCCGGTTTAGGAGTATTTTAGATAAAAAGTTACTTAGGTTCGCTAGGAAGGTTCACTACAACAGAGACTTTCTGAGAAGTCTACTGCTTTAAAATGGCGGGTACTTAATAACGCCGCCGAGTCTGTCATTTCGTATTTAGTTCTATATGCATGTGATATCTAGTGTAGCATCAAGTGGGCGTAGATTGTAGGCTGTCGGCTACAGACAGGAAATATTGGAGCCACCTAGCCTAGCATCGCGTTTGCAACAGCGTCACAACACTCTTCCCTCCTTCCCACTCCCGCTCTTCTCTCTCGGTGTCTCTAATTTTTTTCGTGTCATTCAACCAACATAGTAATGCATAGTAACGCACATTGTCTCGTTGCCGAAACGGTGACAAAATCCGAACAGAGAAAAAAACATAATGCACGAAAATTGTACAGATTTTGAACGTACAGCGTACACATTTAGAAATCAGTACTCACTTGTACAACTTATGCCGAAACCGTACAACTTGACAGGTATGAATAAACAGTGTTGTATTATAGTATTTAGGCATGGGAACCACAGGGGAGAGACGTCAAGTTATTGAATATTGCCAGCTGTCATCGAACCTGCCTGCTTGCACTTCTCATGCATCTTAAGACAAGCTCTTACTATACGATTGTAGCCTGATTTCAGCACAAAAGACACATTTTGGAGTTTTTAGTGTCGAATCGGGTCCCCTTCCGATGCTTGTATCAGTATCGGTGTAACGGTAGTTCTAATGAATGTTAATTCAGTTTGCTCCGGTTAAATTGTAGGACCCAAAAAATTATATATTTAGGATAGTGTAAGATTAACATATGATTTACACTGCTGGCCAAAAGTATTGGCACCCCTGCAATTTTATCAGATAATGCTCAATTTCTCCCAGAAAATGATTGCAATTACAAATGCTTTGGTAGTTTTTTTGCAATGAAAAAACACAGAAGAGAATGAAACAAAAGATTAAATCATTATCATTTCACACAAAACTAAAAGTTTTGGCACCCTAAGCCTAATACCTGGTAGCACAACCTTTAGACGAAATAACTGCGAACAACCGCTTCTGGTATCCATCAATGAGTTTCTTACAATGCTCTGCTGGAATTTTAGACCATTCTTCTTTGGGCAACTGCTCCAGGTCTATGAGATTTGAAGGGTGCCTTCTCCAAACTGCCATTTTCAGATCTCTCCACAAGTGTTCTAAGAGATTCAGGTCTGGGCTCATTGCAGGCCATTCTAGAGGTCTCCAGTGCTTTCTCTCAAACCATTTTCTCGTGCTTTTTGACGTGTGTTTTGGGTCATTGTCCAGCTGCAAGACCCATGACCTCTGAGGGAGACCCAGATTTCTCACACTGTGCCCAACATTTTGCTGCAAAATTTGTTGGTAGTCTTCAGACATCAAAATCCCATGTACATGATCAAGCAGTCCAGTGCCAGAGATAGCAAAGCAACCACAAAACATTAGGGAACCTCCGCCATGTTTGACTGTGCGGACCGTGTTCTTTTCTTTGAAGGCCTCGTTTTTTTCCCCCCTGTTAACTCTATATTAATCCTTCTACATCAAAGACTGCCAATATATTGTTGCCGATGAAGTGAGGTGTTCCTGGGTATCCTACCATAGAGTCCCTTTTCATTCAGACGCCGACGAATAGTACGGGTTAACAATGTTGTACCCTCAGACTGAAGGGCAGCTTGAACTTGTCTGGATGTTAGTTGAGGTTCTTTAATCACCATTCGCACAATCTTTCCTTGAAATCGCTCGTTAATTTTTTTTTCTGTCCACATCTAGGGAGGTTGGCCACAGTGCTATGGGCTTTACACTTATTGATGACACTGCACCCGGTAAACACAGGAACATTCAGGTCTTTGGAGATGGACCTATAGCCTTGAGATTGCCCATGCTTTCTCACATTTTTGCTTCTCAAGTCCTCATAAAGTTCTTTGCTCTTCTTTCTTTTCTCCATGCTCAATTTGGTATACACAAGGACCCAGAACAGAGGTTGAGTCAACTTTAATCCATTTTAATTGGCTGCACGTCTGATTTAATTATTGCAACCACCTGTTATGTGCCACAGGTAAGTAACAGGTGCTATTAATTACACAAATTAGAGAAGCATCACATGGTTTTTCAAAGGGTGCCAATTAGGGTTGTTCCGATCATGTTTTTTGCTCTAGATCCATACCCGATCATTTTAGTTTGAGTATCTGCCGATCTCGATATTTCCCGATCCAATTGCTTTTTTTTGCTCCCGATTCAATACCAATCATTCCCGATAATTTTCCCGATCATATACATTTTGGCAATGCATTAAGAAAAAAATTAATAAAACTCGGACAAATATATATATTCAACATACAGTACATAAGTACTGTATTTGTTTATTATGACAATAAATCCTCAAGATGGCATTAAATTATTAACATTCTTTCTGTGAGAGGGATCCACAGATAGAAAGACTTGTGACTTTGTGTATTGTGACTAAATATTGCCATCTAGTGTATTTGTTGAGCTTTCAGTAAATGATACTGTGGCCATCCCAAATGCATGATGGGAAGTGCACCCATGACTGTGCGTCGTGCTACCAATTGATATATCTTCTCTGTGTTGGGAAACAACTTAAGGTGTAAAGACAAAGATAAATTGCCACCCTGCTTCCCCACATTGCTTCCCATGATATTTCAAATCATAGGGAGAGGAATTGCAAGGCCTTAGCCAATAAATCTCCAAAGGCTGCCAAAATTCACTTTACTCATTTTGCACTGTCCCTTATCTCTCTATATAGGTAAAACGACATCTTTACAAATCGAGCGCGACAATGATTGAGAGGGTCGTCCAGCGCATACAGTGGGGTGGCGTGGCTCAGTAGTAGAGTAGTTGTCCCCCAACCCAGAGGTTATGGTTTGATTCTTCGCCCTGATGAACTCGCCAAAGTATCTTTGAGCAAGATACTGAACCCCACGTTGCTCCTGGTGCTGTGTCACCAGTAGGTGAATGGCGATGTAGTGTAAAGCGCTTTGAGCGCCTTGAAAGGTGGAAAAGCGCTATATAAGTATAACACCATTTACCACATTAATATATAACGTGACACATTTTTTAATAAATTAATTGTGGCTGTTATTGGGATAAATTTGATAACCCTACTTTATGCCTAAACTAAAGACTCTGGATGAGTGTAACATATTATGTCTGTAACGTTAAATACAATTAGAAAACGATTTAATTAAAATATATTTATATTAATAAAAAGCATGGCTGATATTTTTTTGCCGATTCCGATACTTTGAAAATGACGTGATCGGACCCGATCGATCGGCATCATCTCTAGTGCCAATACTTTTGTGCGGCCCATTTTTGGAGTTTTGTGTAAAATGATAATGATTGAATTTTATCCATTGTCTTTTGTGCTTTTTCATTGCAAGCAAAGTATATTACTACCAAAGCATTTGTAATTGCAATCATTTTCTGGGAGAAATTGAGCATTATCTGACAGAACTGCAGGGGTGCCAATACTTTTGGCCACATGTAATTGAAAACAAAGGAAAACACATCTCCACTCCCAAAAGATGGGCATGAAGACTTCCCTACTTGACTGCCACCTGGACGATAATCAGAAATCTAAAACTAGAAAGGCAATCCCGACTCACAGGCTTGAACACACTGAATGCCTGGGCCCGCTGTGAGTAAGGCAGCCAGCCTTTCTTCTCCTGTCAACGAACAACACAGCTGACTTATGAGGCTTCCCATGCCTGCTTTATTACCAACAGTCCAGAGGCCTCACTTTTCAAACACTGCATCAAAATCTCACTAAAATAATACGTACACTTGTCCCTTGATGAGACACAGTTGGACTGGAAAAGTGCGCAAGTAAAAATCCGCTTTCTCCGCAACTAAATCATACATGATCAATCAAGGGTGTAGGTTTGCATCGGAACGGTAGAGACATAACACTACCAACATTTCAGGATTCTCAAATCCCCACCAACTTTTAAAGGGTACCTTGGATAAAAAGACATGTAGTTCTTAAAAGCTAAATCTTAATACGAGTTATAATAATTTGTTATTAAAACCCTTCTTAATGTTTTCGTTTTAATAGAATTTCTAAAATTTTAAATAAAAAAATAAACTAATAGCTCACCATTGTTGTTGACGTCGCAGGGCGGTGACATCACATGACCACGCTGCCGTACTTTATTGTGTCACTCTTTAACTATGTCTGGTCATGATTTAAATACACCACAAGGTGAAAATGGCGAGTTTTAAATTAATAAGACATCAAGCCAATGAGTGCGTTTTGTCCCTCGACTGACACCATAGTTTCCTGTTTACTGCGGGCCCATTGTGATTTACTAGTGATGTTGACATGAAGCCTTGCGAGGCATCGAACCACTTGAGCCTATTGGTTTGAGAAAAGGTTCATTTCTCAAAGCTTAATGTGAGCACGGTACCACCTACTGGTTAAGTGTATGATCACAGTCAGCTGTCTCCCAACCAAATGAGTGATTTGTTGATTTTTTTGTGTGTGTGTCTGTTAGGAAGGAATTAATTTACAAAATATTGTTTTACCAAATCATCTGCACCACTGAAAAAGCAGTTTCTGCTCTTGCACCCTTCTTTAAAATAAACTGCAGTATTTTAAGCCAAAAGAGCTGTTGTGAGAGATAGATAGAACAATATGTCTATATGCTGACATAGCAGATTCATGCCGCATTAAGCCCCCGAACTATTTTTAATTTGTCCGCTTTACACCGGAAACCCCCTGTTTACAGACGTCGCGCAACCGCTTTTGTTTCAACCCAGCCATAAAACGAAGGTAATTAATTATATTTATCATTTAAAATGTCTGTCATTTTTAGCTTAGAATCATTAATTGGTGTCTAATATTAATTTTAAAAAATTATTCACTGGCATATTTTTAACATTCAAACAAATTATGTCACAATGAAAAAAATGGTTTCTGTAAAAAAGTCACGAATATCTAGCTCATAACTATCACTTAATTGTATTTTTTGTTACTGTCGCATTTTCTCTGATATGTTAGATGATAAATAATCAATCCAAACAAAGAAATTTTTTTTTTTTAAAAAAGAATTTTTTTTTTTTTTTTAAACGTTTAAAGGGGTATATACTGTATATATGAAAAAGAACATCTCGACCACTCCTTGATGTCTGCGATTTCTGCATCACGACCCTTGTTGACAGCTTTGTCTTGACACTCAGTGATACATGCTACATGGAGTTTTTGGATTGAAACAAGGTAAGTACGCGACAATATCTTGTTAAAGTCAAGGCGTCTTTAATTCTGCTCTCGCGTGTTCTCGCCTCCAGATAAGGTTTCGCTATTTAAAACCTTTTTTTTTTTTTTTTTTAAATCCCCTCCTGTTCAAAATTTTTCTTTCCCCAGAAATTGAGATTTTAAGCTTTCCAGTGATGTATCACACATGCATTTTGTTTTTAATTAGGAGTGACATGTGGAATCCCGGCAGCGTGGCCATGTGACGTCACCGCCCTGCGACATCAACAACAATGGCGACCTACTAGTTGAAATAATCTTATTAATTTTATTGAAACGAAAACATTAAGTGGGGTTTTAATATCAAATTATTATTACTCGTACTAAAATTTTGCTTTTTAAGAAATATATGTCCTTCTAGCCATGGTTCCCTTTAAGCATCCTTATTTGCATTATATAATGACTTCAATTATATAGGTAATTTAGATTGGTTTCCCATATGTTTTAAGGATAGAATTGACTCTACTATGATTAAGTGAGTTATTTTCATTATGTTCAGACTATTTACCCCTTTTCACTTTTCACTTGTTGAATGTGCCATCTCCCCCCTCAAATGAACGCCTGATTGGCTGATGACTTGCCCCCCCCCCAACCATACACACACGCCTCACACAGCCTCGACAGGAAAACATGTCGACAACATGCCGCCTCCTCCGCCCCCTTCAAAGAGGAAGGATATTTGAAGTTTTTTTCGGCTGGCAACAGCCACTTTAAAGGGTACCACGGATAGAAAGACATGTAGTTCTTAACCCTTTAATGCCAGCAATATGAAGCAATTATCAGAGAACCCCAAAATTTGAAAAATAAGGTCCTAAAAAAGAAAAGTCAAAATGAATATGTGTAATAAGCGCTCAGATATCTATAACCCTTGCTAAATCCTGTTTGTTTTTCTCATGGAATCTGCAGATGCATGTGCTGACTTGCATCCATCTTTTTTTTTCCAAAAAGAAATGTCAAAATTCTGAATTAGTCTCAAAATCATGAAATTTCAGGTGCATCAAATGTGATACATTTGGCAATATAGGGTTAAAAGATAAATGTTAGTACATAAATGTTAGTACAAGTTATATTAATTTGATGATAAAACCCCTCTAAATGCTTTCGTTTTGACAAAATTTGAAAAAAATTTAAATTGAAAAATACACTCATAGCTCGCCATTGTTGTTGATGTAGCAGAAGGTGATGTCACATGGGCTCCCTCTGGTACTTCCACAGTGTGACTCTTTAACTATCTAAGGTAGTGATTTAAATACACCACAAGGTGTCAATGGCGTAATGGCGCAATGAGTTTTAAATCATTTAGAGAACACACCAACGAGTACGTTTTTGTCCCTCAACTGACACCATAGTTTCCCGTTTTACTTCCTGTTGTTCTTGTTGTACCTTACGTTCATTTGAGTGTGGTCTTTACAACGTACAAGACTCCTGATAATGTCTCCCAGCATCATAGTTTGTATATTGTGACTAAATATTGCCATCCAGTGTATTTGTGAGCTAAACTAGACCAAAGTCTGAGTAAGTTTTTTTATGTGAAGCCAGTTCTCTTTGCATTGTTGTTTAGCAGGGTGAGAATATGTATTAATAATACAGATTGATGCGCTTTTCTTTTTCTGCTTTTCTTATATTTTTGTGAGATATTAATATTATTTTTGTTGTATTTTCACAATAATATACTTATGTTTGTTGTGAAGGATTTGCCAAAGCTTATGCCAATAAACGGCGCGGTCCAATGAACGCCTGTGTCCACTCGCCTTCTCTGCCTCTTAGATGGGGAATACTGTCACGAGCAAACTTGACACATAAACGCTACTCGACTCATCCCTTTTGCTGTCCTTCACATTAATGTTCCACTCGAGTACAAATTGGAAGGGCAGAACCAAGGACTTGTCAATGTAGTTAAAGAGTGACACGGTGGAATTCCGGCAGAGTGGCCATGTAACGTCACTGCCCTGCGACAATGGCGACCAACTAGTTAAAATAATTTTACAAATTTTGTTAAAACAAAAACATTAAGAGAGGTTCTAATATCAAATTATTATAAATCGTACAAACATTTATCTTTAAGAACTATATGATTTCTCACCATGGTATCCTTTAAGTAATGCAAAAAGATGTTGTGGAGGTGGGGAACTGTTGAGTGGGGAGCTCACATTCTGTTGATTGTGTTGATTAATTGCTATGGCAACCAAATAGCTTGTGTGTCACATGTCAGATAAGTGGATGTATTTCACCTTTGTTGAGCTGAATAAAAGTTGCTGGTTGCTGGTGTTTGCACAACAAAAGTAACAATGACTGCTGTGCTGTTAGCCGCTGTGCAAGTGAACCTGCCTACAGGTTATGGCGGGGGTCAGCAACCTGTGTTTGGAGAGCCGCATGCGGCCCTTTAGCGCTGCCCTAGTGGCTCCCTGGAGCATGTTCGAAAATGTTTGAAAATTGACAAAGATGGTTGAGGGAAATATATTTTTTGTTTTGAAATGGTTTCTGTAGGGGGAAAGACATGAAACAAACATTCTTAATGTTTTCCAATGCTGTAATAATGTGTGGAATAAATGTTAAATTTCAACATTTCTGTCAACGAAGATTTGCGTCAAAACTTGCAACACACGTTTCTATCGACAGGGCGGGATGACAGGCAGGTGGCTATTTTAAACAAACCGGCAGCCGAGTACCCAGTTGGGGGTGAGAGGAGAAAGTGGGATTCCATTACCTCTGAAGAACTTAAAGGAGCGCAAAAAAAAAGAAGTGGATTGCATTGCAAAACTCCACTACTGCTGCATGTTTTGTTGCAACTCGGGAGATAATAAAGCGTGGAAAACCGTTCACAGATGGTGAGTACATGAAGCAGACAGTCATCAACATATCAGAACAACTATTTGCAGACTTGAAAAACAAAACCGGGATAATAAAGAAAATCAAAGACATGCCCAGATAACGGGCATGTTATGCACGTTCCATTTTGTTGTTTTTCGAAGCCTCAAAATAAAAACGACATCAAAAATCGGATTTCCTTATTGCATTTCTATAATTTCATAAAAGCAATGAAACAATTCATTAGTATTTTAATGAAGTTAAACTTGAGGTGGCATCATACAACAGAGTAGTCACGTGGTGCGTTGGATGCACTGCAGGGAAAATAATCGTTAAATCATGAATTGCTCATTATGTATTTTTAGCCGAATTTGTCATTTTAATAGTTGGCTAATATAGCTAATACAGATACATACAGCATGTGTTGCCGTCATTATTAGGCTTATTTAAGGCTTTTAGTTTTTTACTGCTCCAGACATATTTGTTTTTGGTTTTCCTGGTCCAATATGGCTCTTTCAACATTTTGGGTTGCAGATCCCTGGGTTATGGGCTCAGATCGTTTCATCAACCTGTCAGGAAAAAGTCGCGATGATCACTGCGTGTACATGTGAAGTAAGTTGCAACATGAGTAGAAAGGACAAAGAAGTGGTGACAAGCAGACGCTGGGCAAGGCTTGTGTTTGATCGGGACGAGAAAAATGATGAACTTTGGGAAGCGAAGTTCTTGGGCAGGAGCTTAAAGACACAATTTTAATCGAGCCCGACGAGATTGATGAGGAGAAAAACATCGAAGCCTACGCTGAACTAATTCCGTTCTTCGATGACAAAAGCCTGTCACTGGTGATGAGCGACGGACGCCATGCGCTGAAGATCCTCCGAGAGTACTATGCCGGGAAAGGCAAACCCAGAATAATAAACCTGTACACAGAGTTGACCTCATTGCAGAAGACACCAAGCGAGAATGTCACTAAGTACGTGATCTGAGCAGAAACTGCGATCACAGCGTTAAGGAACGCAGGAGAGCTGCTCGGTGACAGACTGTTAATTGCAATGATTCTGAAAGGGCTTCCAGACGCATTCAAGCCATTGGCCATACATGTGTCCCAGAGTGACAATAAATTAGCTTTCCACACCACTGATTTTGCAACTGAAAGTCCAACCGGTATCAGAGTTAGCATAACATTAAACTGTATGAATTTGCTAACCTGCAAAACTTGAGTAGGAAACTGCTTAAAGAAAAGTGTCCACCTGTATGTGTTTTCTACTGTTATTGTTACTTAAACTGTGGGAAATTTAGTGAACTGAGGTTTAACCCCTTCTTCTCAACTTTTACTTTTATTTTATTTATTTGGTCTTCAAGCAGCCCAAAGGTGCTTTCATTTTTGTTGAGTTTGGCTGTGCTTGTGGACTAAAGCAGTCGTGTTTTACCTGAAGGATTTTATTTTTGTTATTCCCCGACTAAGGTTTTTCAATTATATTTAATTTATTTACTGTACTTAGACCAGTGCTTCTCAATTTTTTTCTGTTACGCCCCCACAAGAAGACGTAAATGTCCTCCCCCCAAGTCTCTGCCACCACTGTAAATAGTATCATTTGTCTATAAAATTATTATTATAAGTACACCTCTGCCAAACATGGTGTGCTTTTTTTTTTTTATTGAAGAAAAAAAAGTAACATAGATCAACTTACAATAGTGTAACGTTGTTAACATTGTTTTGTTTGGAACATAAAAGACTAAGTGCATCAATTTGCCTGAATTTTTTTTTAAAAAAAGTCACATCTGTAAAAATACACTCAAGGTACATTTTTGACCATTTGATACTGAAAAATAAAACCTAATAAAAATAAATAAATAATTAACACAAATTGATTGGCAACATTAACTCTGGAGGACAATATGCCAAACAATTTGACCAAAAAAACAAAAATGAGTAGATCAAAAACAACAGTGTCATTGGACAGCAGAAGTTTTTATTTTTGCTGCTCGCAGTATCAACTCCTTTGGAATATTGTAGGGTTATTTAGCACTGAACATGTCAAACAGTGATCGCTGGTTTACTGATACAACACTGACAAAGCAGGACGATTGTTGGCAATATTTGGCACGTTTTCGCTAAAAAACAATCAAACGGCTTTTCAATGAGATTGGGGTCTAATGTCTTTAAGTGACGATCAACCCCCGCCCCAGGCCACCCACGGCGCAACCGCCCACCCCTCCCCCCGCAGCCCGAGCACCTACCGTGCACCCCGAGCAGGCGCTACGCCAAACGCCGGAGACCAGGGGATGTCCACCTCACCAGCAAGGAACAGCAAGCCCCACCCAGGGCCCCGCAGGCCCCACGAGGCCCCGCCGACAACCCCGCTGGCAGGAGGGCAGCGGCAGCCGCCGCAGCCCAGGGAGGCGGACAGGGCCAGAGACAGACTAAGGGGACGGAGGCGCATCCCCCCCCAGCCAACCCCCTGGCCAGGAGGGATGCGCGGTATAACACCTGGGGGCACCTCCCCGGTATCCGGTACAAGGAGACGCGGCTCTGGCAGGGCCGTCCCGGGAGGGAACTATGGCCGCCACACACACCACCCAACCCACGCCCCACTCCACCCCACCCTGGCCGGCCGGGCAAGGGCCGCGGCCCCCGACCGGCGCCCGCACAGTACACCCGCCCGCCCGCCCGCGAGACCAGCACGCGCCCAACGGGACCCCCTCTTTTTCAAGACACAAGTTTGAAAAAAGACTTTTTGAACACCAAATTAATTTTTATACAAAAAATAATTACAGTACATCCGAAACAAAGGATTATAACAATATATTTGAGAAAAAAAGCATGTTATTTTGCCTCATTCAAATCTTAATATCTGAACATTTAAATATGTAAACTAAAGTGCAATCACATTCGTATATGAATGGGTTCTGGTTTTTGAAATGTAAATAAACCAATCTATTGTGATAAAACAACAAAATTGCATTAACCATCAAAGTGAAGTCTAACTGTAACTGTAGTCTTGAAACAAATCTGAATAAGGAAAACCATTGCAATAAAATAATGCAAACTGGCTAGTAGCTGAGAACGGTCATGATAGAACATCGCTTCAATGATATCTGGCGCCATCTAGCGTCGTGAATGGGGAAAGTAGCTGAGATCTGTCATGAGAGCACATTGCATCAATGATGTCTGGCGCCATCTAGCGTCATGAATGGGAATAATGTCTAGACCGCGAATGTAAGACAACCCCCCCCCCCCTTTTTAGTGTTATTTCAAAGCAAAAAACACCGTCTTATATTCGGGCCAATACGGTATGTCGAAGTACAATCTGTTAATGAATGTTGCTAGCGGCCTCCTTATGTAAACAGAGCTCATCTGCTGAAAAGTCTTGTGAACAAATGTTTAAATCTGTGGATTCTTTATAGATATGGATGTAAAAGAGTCTCAACTCTTGGTTAAAAGCAACGTAAACATTGCGAAGTATAATGGCGATGCTGTAGCGGCGAAATTCTCCGATTGATTTTTTTCACAACGTTTCAAAATGCATGCATGGTACAAAAAATATTATCATTACATTGAATCCTCGATAAATCACTCCTGCGACAATCCTTCCTGTTTGTATGCGGTACAGCTTTCGTACTCTTTCAACCTCAATCCGGCATGTGACCGACTGCTAATAAATGAAGCGGAGTGTTGGACAGCCCCCTTCGGGAAGGCATGACGCATTGAATGGGGAATGTGTCATGTCAATACATTATGAAGTATACGACTAGAAGGCACTCATGCTCTTTGGACGAAGGATGCTTCTTTTCTGTAATTTTTTAATTGAATGACTTTTTTTTTTCCCGCTTGGTTTAGTTATGTAATGGGATATTGTACAGTATAATAATAACAGTTCATACAGATAAATTTGTGCTGAGAAGAAAAATCCCAAACTATTAAACATCGTAAGTAGTTATTTACAATGTTACTCATTACTTGAGTGTTTTCACCAAAGGCTTTTTTACTTGTGCTTGAGTACATTTATTTGTATGACTACTTTTACTTTTACTTGAGTAATAATATTTTGAATTAACGCTACTCTTACTTGAGTCAAATTTTTGGCTACTCTACCCACCTCTGCGCCTAATATAAAAGATGTGCTGTACATGCTACAATGGCAATAAAGATTCAATTCGATTCGATTCTTTTACAACGCACTCATTTTGCCTCATTGGCTGCAATTGATGGCACTAGACATCCAATCCTTTTGGACTCAGAGAGGCTGTAAGTGAATGATATATGGACTCCAGGTCTTTATTTGGTTGGGCTTTTTTAAAATGACTAAAAATAGTTACACCAAAACATACTTTTAATATATTCAGTGTGGTCTCTACAAGGGAATTTATTCCTGACAGGCACAGTTTAAAAAAAAAAAAAAAAAAAGTGTTCTCATTGGATTCTATAGAAAATGCATGCGGGTCATTATGACCCATTTACACTGATACATCTTGTAAGTGGAGCTATTAAAAGAAAAATATTTTGTCCCAGAGTAAGTGTAGCCATATTCATTTAAATGTCCCAAAATAATGAACACTTAGACTTTCTACTGAGATGAAAATCAAGTGCTGCAGTATAGCTCTAATTGTACCTTTAAAAAGCATAAACACAGTATTTACATGACATGGGCATATAGACATGGTTTATAAATCATAGTTTTTGTTGTGTAGACTTGCCTAATTTTATTCTGGGATTTGTTTTCTAATGTCTTATTTTCATCTACTACTTATAAGAAAGAATGGAATAGAATTACAATTTTTTTTTTTTTTTTTTTTTAAATTAACCTGCCACCATTTTCATCAATTGACAAAGCAAGAAAATAAGTAAAGTTGACCTACTCAGTCACTTTCACAGGGTTACAAAGCGCTATGTGTTCACATTCCTAACACCACTGGTAACAATTTAGGGTTGAAGTGTCTTGCTCAAGGACACTTAAACAGTGAGCAGTCGTAGCCAGGAATTGAACTATTGATCTTTTGTCCCCAAAAAGATTTACGCTACCACTACAGCTCACCAAAAATGTAAACACCAAATGGACCACGACTGCCCGAAAAGGGAAGCAAAGTAAATAGTAAAAATAGTACAGTAAGTACAAACATGTAATTTAAAGTAGCATCATACCTTCTGAAAATTAAGGGCGTCCTTCGTGGTTATTCTGCTGTAATCCTTCTATGCAATAGAACACCATAATACCAAAAACTAAGAAAATTATTATTTTTTATTTTCTAAAAAATATTTAGTTGTCTTAATCTACTATTTTTTAATGATCCATCAGATGACACTTGCAGCTTTAGCTTTGGGGAAATGACAGAGTTAGCAAGTCTGCGCAATAACGTCATCTATCTTCGCTATTCTCGCTTTCCTTCTTTTATTCTAAGATTAGTGGGTGTGATAGAGATCTCCCTAAGAGACCAAACGTGAACCTTTTCTACATTGGCTCCTTCTTAATCCTTCACCCTAGGGTTCCTGGTCCACACACTCCTAAAAACACTCGGCTATTCACCCATACACACCCATCTGCCCAAAACAACTGTCAACTACATGGCTACAAAATAATCTTAAGAATTAAAAAAAAAAAAAAAAATCTTATGACAAAGAGAAAACTTGAACATAATGTAGACAGATAAACATTTAAAAAACAGCTTCAGTAACTTTTATATCTCTATAACAATCGAGCAAGAAATGCTGTTCCTCCCATAACATCTAAAATGTATGAACTAATCATACAAGATATTTTTGGCTGACAAGGTGGACTGATGGCTTATTGTAAAACCGTTGTTGTCTGGACGTAAAACAAGAGGAAAAAATATTTTTTTTTTAGCAGAGCAGTAAAATAAAAGGAAATAGAGATTTGAAATTGAGTGATATTGAAATCTGTACACGGGTACTGTTGCAAGTATGACAGAAACCATCTTTTAAACAGCTGAGATGACCTTAATTTCCCTCAGCTCTGATCAGCAGGGCTGGGAACCAAAAGTGGTATTTGCCATGTGGCAAAATGGATTTTGCCATTTGGCAAAAATGTTTTGCCATGTGGCATTTTTTTTGCCATTTGGCAAAATTGATTTTGCCGTGTGGCTTTTTTTTGCCATGTGGCAAAATTGATTTTGCCATGTGGCATTTTTTTTGTTTGTTTTTGCAATGTGGCAAAATGGATTTTTCCATGTGGCATTTTTTTGCCATGTGGCAAAATTGATTTAGCCATGTGGCATTTTTAGCCATGTGGCAAATGGATTTTGCCATGTGGCATTTGTTTAGCCATGTGGCAAAATGGATTTTGTCGTGTGCCTTTTTTTTTGCCATGTGGCAAAATGGATTTTGCCATGTGGCAAAATGGATATTGCCATGTGGCTTTTTTTGCCATATGAAAAAATTGATTTTGCCATGTGGCATTTTTTTTTTTTTTTGCCATGTGGCATTTATTTTTTCCATGTGACAAAATGGATTTTGCCATGTGGCATTTTGTTTTCCATGTGGCAACATGGATTTTGCCATGCCAATTTTGCAACATGGCAAAAAAAATTCCACATGACAAAATCCATTTTGCCACATGGTAAATACCACTTTTGGTTCTCGCTGTCTCTCGCTCTGATTGCCTGGCAATCAGTGAACGACGTACCTTTGCTGGCTGCATTTAGTCGGTAGGAGGTCATCTCAATTATCATTATTTTATGGTTTAATTTCCCAGACTACAGATGTACAGTGGCTGTTTTTTTTTTTTTCTTTTCTTGATAGGTACATTCTCAGAAAGGCTTTTTGTGTGTTGCCTTCTCTTATGTTATGACACAAGCAGTTTGTTTTACAGTTCTGCTATTCCCTTTCAGCAGAGATGTTTTTAAAATAAAGCTTTTTAGTGCCATCTATTAGGTTCTACAGACAATTGCACAATAATTCACACAAATCTGTCTATCGACCTGTTTTCTGCCAGAATTTATTCAAAGACTCATACTGTCGTCAAACCTGGTGGGAGGGTGCATGTTGGCCAGAGGAAGAACATTTCAAGGTTTTGGGTAACCACTTAATCTATTATGATTAAAATTTCCAGCGCCAGCAATACCCACATATTGATTTTTTAAAATGACACAAAATATATGTTGACCCACCCCTTCCAAAAAAAAAAAAAAAAAAGGAACTTTTTAACAATACAATAAAACCAAGAGTGACGGAAGAAAATTATTTTTTTCATAGTAATCTAAGCCTTAAAACATGTCATTTAAAAGGGTCTCTGGCAATTTCAACAAGCCAAATTTAAGACTTTTAAAGACTTTTGTAAGACCATAATAAATACAATTTAAGACCCATTTCACATCAATACTGGAAAAAAGTACAAAAGATTTGAAGGAAAATTGGAGGCCTGGAATTACTTGCAAAGTACAGTCATGGACGAAATTACTGGGGCCCCTGGAATTTTTCCAGAAAATACAGCATTTCTCATAGAAATGAATGCAATTACAAATATTTTCAGTATGAATGTGTTTATTTTTTGGATGTGCATTGGAAAAAAAAAACACAAAAAAGCTGAGAAAAAAGTCAAAACTGACACAATTTTAGAAAAAAAAAAAAAAAAAAAATCAAACAATAGGCTGTACAAAATTGTTGGCACCCTCACCTCAATATTTGTTTGGACATCATTTGGAAGAAATAACAGAAAGCAATCGCTTCCTATAACCTTGCCAGTGTGCAAGGAGTCATCAAATCTGGAGACTCATCAAAGCGTTTTGGGCCGCAATGTAGGATGTAGTGTCAGAAAACTGGGTCTGCATCAGAGTTCATGGGTGATCCAACAGGACGATGACCCAAAACCTACCTCAAATAGCACCATGAAATGGTTGGAGACAAAGCGCTGGAGAATTCTGAGGTGGCCATTAATGTGTCCGGTTCTAAATCCAATTGAACACCTATGGAGAGATTTCAAAATTGCTTTTGCATGAAGTCACCTTTTAAAATTGAGAGACCTGGAACAGTTGACAAAAGAAAAGTGGTCCAAAATTCCATCTGAGAGGTGCACGAAACTTGTTGATGGTCATAGGAAGCTATTGCGTTCCGTTATTTCTTTTAAAGGATGCACAACCAATTATTGAGCTGAGGGGGCCAACAATTTTGTCCAGCCCAATTTTTGCATTCTGTGTAAAATTCTGTACATTTTGGCTTTTCTCTTTAGCTTTTTTGTGTTTTTCCAATGCAATTTGAAAAAATAAACAAATTCATACGGAATACCTTTGTAATTGTGTTAATGTCTGGGAGAAACTATTTCCTGGAAAAATTCCAGGGGTGCCAATAATTTCGTCCATGACTGTATATTGATTTATTTCTCTTTATTTATCTGTTGTGAATTAAGACCTGTAAGCTCTACAGCCAATGGCCGTTGGCTTACCCGTGGATGCAAGTACTGTAATTCGGTTCCGTTTTCTCCGCTGCTAGCCTAACTAAGCTGTCAACACACATCTGCTTGTGCACACACTGCAAATTTATAACATCTTAATCAGATTATTTTTCTTAAATCTCATAATTTTCGCCACCTTGTTTTGAGTATTAAAGACCAACCGATTAATGCGTCTGATTATTCTACTTAAATATTACTATTTGTTCAAATTGAGCCCATTCATTTAAATGTTTGTCATTTTTCACCTAAGTGTAGAAAAATGCTTTTCAATAATAATTTTTTGAACAAGATCTATTCTTGAACTAAGAATGTTTCAAACAAGCTTTTTAAAATATTAAATATACTAACGTTTTGTTAATAATAAGTCTATTAAACTTATTTTCAGATAGCTATTTTTCTTATTTCAAGAAATCTGAATAAAATTTATTTGAAGAACTGGCAGATAATTTCTAGTAGTACACTTATTTCTAGTAGATTTACACAGAAAACAAGGGAATTTAAATATTTTTAAAAAGTTACGTTTTTACAGTAAATGTGAACTGTAAAAAAAAAAAATTAAAACAAACAACAACAAAAAGACCTTAAGAAGTATGATCTTAATATTAGCATATAGTAATCTTTACTATACTTAGAGTGGAATAATCTGAGAAAATTATTTGACTAGATTTAAGAAAAAATATCTGATTAAGACATAAATTTGCAGTGTAGTTAGCGTAGGTGTTAAATGTATTTTTGGGTTTTTGTTTGTTCTTCTGTCTCTCTCTCTCCTTTTCTATTGTCCTTTCTGTCCCCCCATAACCCTTCCCTGCTCGCTGCATGCTCCTAATAAACGAAACACAATGAATAATCACAATGGGAGTATATCAGACTCTCATGTGACACATTAAAACTGTTTAGACCAATAGGACACTCAGATTCCCATTCTCTGTGTCAAGCAGCTGAACAGCAGAGTGTTTTTTTTTTTCTTTTTAAATGAAATAAAACAAAAATAAAATAATCTAACCTCCCAGCCCCTTCATATGCATATGTATTTTCTAACTGCTGTGTATGTGTTGCTACCAATCTGTCAGTTTGTGAGATGGCCTAATGAGTAAGGGGTTATTATAATTTTAATAAACACAGCAGGCAGCTTCAGTCTTCTGAGGCTTATATCAAAATGAATGGAAGAATGTCTATGGCTCACAAAGGTACCACAACAGCTAATTACAGAAAACACAAGCACTTTTGCCACGCACATGGCTTGTACCTGTGTGTATTGGTGCATTTTTGTGTTTATATCTGTACGCTTCTTTGGTTTAATTTTTTTTCCGACATGATGAAATTGGGGGTGGTTGCAATCGCAGCCATCTCAAGTCTGATTGAGAATGCTCTTCATCTACAAACCCTAGCAAAAAGTATGGAATCACCAGTCTCGGACGAGCACTCACAAGGACAATTTATTATGTAGAACAAACTCAGATAAAAAGCTTGAAAAAAAATTTGAATTAGTTCAAAAGTGCAACTCCTTGGCATTCAGAAACACTAAAAGAAATGAATAAAAAACATTGTGGTGGTCAGTAAATGTTACTTTTATTCATTCATTCATTCATTTTCCATGCCGCTTTTTCCTCACGAGAGTCGCAGAGGTGCTGGAGCCTACCCCAGCTAACTACGGGCAGTAGGCAGGGAACACCCTGAACTGGTTGCCAGCCAATCGCAGGGCACAAGGAGACATACAACCATTCACGCACACACTCATACCTACGGACAATTTAGAGTGTTCAATCAGCCTACCATGCATGTTTTTGGGATGTGGGAGGAAACCGGAGTTCCCGGAGGAAACCCACGCAGGCACGGGGAGAACATGCAAACTCCACACAGGAAGGCCAAAGCCCGGGATTGAACCCTTGATCTCAGAACTGTGAGGCAGACGTGCTAACCACTCAGCCACCGTGCCGCCATGTTACTTTTATTTTATATTATTTTTATAGGGATTGGAATCAGATCTAGATTTTGGGAGTCCTGACCAAGGGGCGAACTGGCACACAGGGATACCCGGGATTTCATTGGTGGGGCCGTCGTCAAATGAGCGGACTCTAAAGTTAGTGCACCCGCGTCAAGCATTACGGTAACTGCAGCGAGCGGCCATGGAGTTGACTTCAGTGTGCTCACGTTGTTCCCAACTCTTTTGAGTGAAACAGCACTTCTTTAGTCAGTGTGCTTCTCATCATATGTGCAACGACTCATCAGGTAGGGGTTCTTTCTACTGTAATACCACACCCACAGGGAGTGCATACTACACCAACAGGGAGTGCACAACTATAGCAACAGCAGTGTGACATAAATATGTTATATCTCCTCTCCCCTTACATAACATGTCCCAGGAATAAACACAAAAGAACCTCCTGCTTTTCCCCATCTTAGTTATTACTTATAAATCCAACCTAGCAGGCGGTTGCCTGTCACGTGCAGGATAACGACGTTCAACAGTCACTTTAGATTTTTCACTTGTGGAAACAGATTCCGGTACTGTTTCAGGTTCCATTTTTGCACTGTTTGAATTGGACACAATTACTGCAGGATTGTTTTGTTTTGACACATCTGGTAAGCTAGACAATTCTGATATAAGCTCTGCTATAATCATCCCACTCAGTTCTGGAGTAGTGCCTGGTGTTCCCAACAATTGATCCACATGGTGACACCAAACACAATCAGCTGTCTGAACTGTGTAGGAAATAGGCCCAGTTTGAGCAATGATGGTGGTAGGTTGCCGGGTGATAAGGAGCAGACTTTATGTGTTGAACCCTAATGGCTTGCAAGAATTCAACCATTTCTTTTGACACAAATCGGGGTCCGTTATCTGACACGAGTTGTGCAGGGGCTCCGAAACAGCTAAACATCTCTCCTAACTTCTCAATTGTCTTTTCCGATGTGGTGGATTTCATGATAGCTACCTCTGGCCAGTTACTAAGAGCATCAATAGCAACCAGCAACATTCGATTTTCGAAAGGGCCCGCAAATGCAGTACCAAGGGTCCTGTGGAAAATCCCAAGGATCAAGTGGGGCTGCAGGTGAATTGTTGCAAATCATCTGGCAAGATGAACCCCCTCCCCATCTCATCATCATCATCATCATTTTTTTTTTTTTTTTTTTTTAAAGAAATAAAGTTGCCCATCTTAAAACTGCTCCATCTACACGTGCGTTCCGTGCGCTGTCACGTCAGTATTATATTACCGTAATTTTAACACGGAAACAGCATTTGTTCATAGATAAGCTGCACTGAACTATAAGCTGCAGCTGTCCTCACTGTATTATGGGATATTTACACCAAAAGATATTAACCGGTAACACATTATTTGACAGCGGCATCATACAACTGTCATAAGACCAAATGAACCACCATGAAGCTTTTAACCAATTCGCTGCAAAGCTTCATTGTTTCAAGACGCGTCATTTGGCCATCACTGCTCCATTGGGGGAGACCGTCAACCTCTGCTGCCAATACTGTTGTTGTCCAATATGCCTCCTAGCATGCATCGCGCTACAGATGTAAATAACAATCAAAATGCATGTTCTGTGCTAAACATTTCTTCAGTTACTGTTCCAGTTGTTTCATTACTTATAATAATTATGGAATTTGGTAACCCTTTGACAGTGGCGCCATAAGACTGTCATTAGACAATCATAATTATGACATGACACTGTCATGAGAATTAATGAATGCTTATAACACTTTAGGGTTATCTGGCAAATTATCTCACTTTTGAATGGATGTAAAAGAGGCAAGCTGGACATAAATGGAGTTAATGACATAATTTGCTAGAAGACACTTAATGACATCTGTCATAAGCATTCATGATAGTGTCATTCATAGTTATGACGGTCTTATGGCAATCTTATGACACCGCTGTCATATAAAGTGTTACCTATTAATCCAAATAAATCAACAAATAAGATGCACTGGACTATAAGCCGCAGGATTCAAAATGAAGGAAAAAAGTAGCGGTTTATAGTCCGAAAATTACGGTATGCGATTCCCCTGAGCAATGGGTCATTTTAGTCGGTTACAGTTCTCAGTTTTGTGGCATTGTAAATCCTGTAGTGGACCTCTGTCTACTTCCATACTCAAAACTATGTATTTTTACTGTACCAAAAGTTTAGAAGTTTTAAATTAAAAGTCTTACATGCATACGTTGATCAGGTTACAGTTCTCATTCTTGTGGTACTGTAAATCCACAATTTTGAATAAGTTCTGGCCAGGTTTAATGAATATTAGAGGTGGACCTCTCTGACTACTCCCATATTCAAAACTGCATTTTTACTATACCAAAATTTAGAAAATTTGAATTATAAGTCCTACATGTATATTTTGATCAGGTTACAGTTTTCATTTTTGTGGATCTGAAAATCCACAGTTCTGAATAATTTCCAGTTCTGAATCATTTCTGGCCAAGGTTAGTGAGTATTAGCAGTAAACCTCTCTGTGTTGCTGGCTGGATGCCTTCCAACATATTTCATTAAGTGGGCCAATGTTTCAATGACTCTCAGGCCACCCCAACCCCCTCCCCGCTGTCCGCCCCTGATCGTGACTGCATGAACTGGAAATGTTTTGTGAGGAGGAATGGTCCAAAACACCACTATACAGAATCCAGACACTCATCAGCAGTCCTAAGAAACTTAGGCTAGATTCATACTGCAGGTTTTAATGCAAGGATCCGATTTTTTCGTTTTTTTCCGACTCGAGTGAGGCATTAACTTGATGGCCTGAAAGGGACAAGTCGCATACAAGTGGACCATTTCAAATCCGATCTGGGTCACTTTCGTATGTGGATTAAATCCAATCTGGGCCACATTGTTCCAGAATGTGGTGGCGGTCTGAACTGTCAAGTCTCTCAAATCGGAATTCATGCAGCTATTATGTCAGCAAAGAGCAAGTGCAGCACGCAAGACTGTAATGATGTAGCTGTTCATTAGCGTTAGCACTTAACTTGAACTCAGCTTTTACTACGCAGGAGGCAGGCTTGACCACAGTCATGAAAAAAAAATACAACACAGAAAAGATTAAGCTTGATAATGCTCGGTTTCTTACTGTGTGCCAAATGAGCAATATTTCAGTATTGCTTACATGGCTGTGTCGGGGCAAACTGACGCACACATAAGTAAGGGTGTAACGGAACATGTATTTGTATTGAACAGTTTCGGTTCGGGGTGCTTGGTTTGGAACGGAGGCGTACCGAACGAGTTTCGGACGTAATGTAAAGTGCTGTCAAATTTAGCACGTTAACGGGCGGTAATTGATTTTTTGAATTAATCACGTTAAAATATTTGACGCAAGCGTGGAATGCCTGCTCATGCATCCCATAATCCCACCGTTAATTACGCCCCAGTCCCCACAGACGGCTCGCTAAGGGCGTAACATAAAACGAGCCACACACACAAGTTGCAAGTGGACACAAATTTATTCACATAAGTCGAACTCGCAATGAACAAAATATACAAAATGCGGAAGGAGCTGGCTTCAGCGCAAGCCCAGGCCAAAACAACAAACAAAATGAAACTACACTTAACCCCCACCCGCTAAGTAAACCCTGATCGTAAAAAGGAAATAAAAAAAGACAGCCACTACCCTGGCTTCTACACCAAACAAAACGGGTTGAACGAAAACGGCAGTTTACCTCTACTGCTGCAGTGCTCTTATTTACAGTGGTGAACAAATACGATGCAATAACGAATGAACACAAAATACCTCACTGAAAAAGCGGGAGTGTAACAAAATAGCGATCAAATGCACAGGTGAATAAATGGCGAGCAAACAGCTGGCGAGGAAGTACGCGGCACGTATGCTGTCAAATGCGAACTCTGAGTGTTGACTGTAAAATGACGAGCGGTCAGATGACTTTTGTTAACGCTGCCTTTATTTGGTTAACAACACACAAGCGGGGATGCGAGCTCAAACAACGGCCTAATAGTACTACCTTGTATCAGCTTAGCTGCCGTAAAGCAAGTGTCGTTATTGCCGCAAATGTAAACAAAGGGCTGCACAATGGATACATGACAGCGGCTAGTTTCTGAAGTTGGCACCCTTCCTCGGGTGGCCCATCAGCGGCGGCGTCGTCGTCTGCCCGTCCAGCGTCAATCAAAGTACGTCACGTTGGGAAAGGAGGCAGCCAGCTGCCAGACGCAACGATCAGCTGACTGACAGTCTCAAAAAAAGATAACAATTAAACGGCCAGGCCGTCGCACCACTCAGAAGTGCAGTGAGCAGCGTGGGTAACAATTAAACGTAAACATGAAAGAAAAGAAAAGCAAGTTGGCCCACCGGGTGGGGAAATCAAATTAAAAAAAGAATATAGATGGAACAACTCTCAGAAAATGTAAATAAGTTGGTTTGCCTCAGCGACTGGCTAGAGGATGAGTAGGGAAGAGGGCCACAATTATGTGTGCACTATTTATATCATAAATATTATTATTACTTTTATTATTACTATTATAAATAATACTGTTTTTGTTACTGTTCTAAGGCTCTGTAGTGTGTTTGTTTGTGCAGAGAAAAAGAAAATGTCTTCAACAGAAAGAATGTTAATGTTAATGCCATCTTGTGGATTTATTGTTATAATCAACAAATACAGTACTTATGTACAGTATGTTGAATTTATATACCCGTCTTGTGTGTTGTCTTTCCATTGCAAAAATAATTTATAGAAAAATATGGTATATTTTAGAGATGGTTTGAATTGCGATTAATTACGATTAATTGATTTTTAAACTGTGATTAACTCAAAAATTTTAATCGTTTGACAGCCCTTACCTAACCCTTACTTTTTGAGGCTGTGGTCATAAAGTTAATATGAGAAACTTGAAACTGATCAGTGTTGCAACTGTTCAATTTTGCACATCAGATATTTTTTTAAAGAAAAAGTCTTAGCCAACATTATTCTTATTTTGTTTTTCAAAATATCAACATTTCAGAATATTGTATTTTCTATTTTTGAGCAGAATTCTAGCTTTGTATAGGCTAATGTTCCTATTGTTGAAAGCACAAAAGTGTGTAATAAACAACTAGCACATTTATATTTTGCGTTTTCTTACTGTACCAGAATGTACCGAACCGTGACCTCAAAACCGAGGTACGTACCGAACTGAGATTTTTGTGTACCGTTACACCCCTACACATACAGTGGGGAGAACAAGTATTTGATACACAGTCAATGGGAAAACCCATTGGCAGTGTATCAAATACTTGTTCTCCCCACTGTAAGGCTTACAGTGCTGGCCAAAAATATTGGCACCCCTGCAATTCTGTCAGATAATGCTCAATTTCTCCCAGAAAATGATTGTAATTACAAATGCTTTGGTAGTAATATCTTCATTTATTTTGCTTGCAATGAAAAAACACAAAAGACAATAGAAAAAATTAAATCATTATCATTTTACACAAAACTCCAAAAATGGGCCAGGCAAAATCCTCAGCCTAAAACTTGGTAGCACAACCTTTACACAAAATGACTGCAAACAACCGCTTCTGGTATCTATCAATGAGATTCTTGCAATGCTCTGCTGAAATTTTAGACCATTCTTCTTTGGCCAACTGTTCCAGGTTTCTAAGATTTGAAGGGTGCCTTTCCCAAACTGCCATTTTCAGATTTCTCCACAGGTGTTCTATGGGAATCAGGTCTGGACTCATTGCTGGCCACTTTAGAAGTCTCCAGTGCTTTCTCTCAAACCATGTTCTAGTGCTTTTTGAAGTGCGTTTTGGGTCATTGTCCTGCTGGAAGACCCATGACCTCTGAGGAAGACCAGGCTTTCTCACACCGGGCCCTACATTATGCTGCAAAATTTGTTGGTAGTCTTCAGACTTCATAATGCCATGCAAACGATCAAGCAGTCCAGTGCCAGAGGTAGGAAAGCAACCCCAAAACATCAGGGAACCTCCGCCATGTTTGACTGTGGGGACCGGGTTCTTATCTTTGAAGGCCTCAGTTTTTTTCCCCCTGTAAACGCTATGTTGATGCCTTTTCCCCAAAAAGCTCTACTTTTGTCTCATCTGACCAGAGAACATTCTTCGAAAACGTTTTTGGCTTTCTCAGGTAGGTTTTGGCAAACTCCAGTCTGGCTTTTTTATGTCTCTGGATCAGAAGTGAGGTCTTCCTGGGTATCCTACCATACAGTCCCTTTTCATTCAAACATCTACGGATAATACGGGTTGACACTGTTGTACCCTCGGACTGCAGGACAGCTTGAACTTGTTCGGATGTTAGTCGAGGTTCTTCATCCATCATCTGCACAATCTTTCGTTGAAATATCTCATCAAATTTTCTTTTCCGTCCATATCTAGAGAGGTTAGCCACAGTGCCATGGGCTTTACACCTTTTGATGACACTGCGCACGGTAGACACAGGAACATTCAGGTCTTTGGAGATTGACGTGTAGCCTTGAGATTGCCCATAATTCCTCACAATTTTGCTTCTCAAGTCCTCAGACAGTTTTTTGGTCTTCTTTAATTTCTCCATGCTCAATGTGGTACACACAAGGACATGGGACAGAGGTTGATTCAACTTTAAGCCATTTTAACTGGCTGCAAGTATAATTTAGTTATTGCCACCACCTGTTATGTGCCACAGGTAAGTAACAAGTGATGTTAATTACACAAATTAGAGAAGCATTGCATGATTTTTCAAAGGGTGCCAATGCTTTTGTCCGGCCCATTTTTGGAGTTTTGTGAAAAATGATAATGACTTAATTTTTTTCCCCCCATTCTCTTCATTGTTTTTTCATTGCAAGCAAAATAAATGAAGATATTACAACGAAAGCATTTGTAGTTGCTACCATTTTCTGTGAGAAATTGAGCATTATCGGACAGAATTGCAGGGGTGCCAAATCTTTTGGCCAGCACTGTATGCGTGTGCGTCATAGTGGGTAGTTATTCATTTTGACGCTTCTGCGCATGCGGGTCAGTTTGCTCAATGTGTGTCGGACTGCGAATTAGTGTGCATGCATAATACTTGAACGGGCTCAATGGACAAAGGCAGTCTGAAAGGGCACACCAAAAAAACAAATATGACAAAAAATCAGAGTTGTGCATTAAGACCTGCTGTATGAACCTAGCCATAGAAGCTGAGACATTCAAAACAATGCGTCCTAACCTTTATCATTTGAGGATTATAAATGCTGGCAATCAGACAGAAAATAATGACTTTGGATACTATGGATTTATTGAGATTGATAAATCAGCTTCGCTTAACATATACAAAAGGTACAATATTATTTATATTGGAAAATGGTTGACCTGGAGATACCAAATTATTTACTAGTTGTTGAAAGGTTAAAACCTGGCCACATAATATTTCCAGCCTGTCACAAACATTTGAAGGTGAAAATTGCTCAAATCACTGAAATTATACAGTATTATATATAAAAAAAAAGTTCACAACCGTGTTTAAGAAAAAACAGCAAATATTGACAATACGGTCAAAGGAAATGGGGCTGCAATCCATGACCTTCTTTGGTTGAAATCAGTTAAAGCGTACCTCCAGTGGTCAGCTGGGAAAAAATAAAAAATATGGATCCTGGAGCAATATTGTGCAGTTTGATGTCTTGTTTTATAATATTTGTGCATATTCTTGTAATTGCTTTAAGTTGCAGTTCAGAATGTTAAGAAATATACAGCATCTACATTGTGAGTAAGATTCACTGAGGAGGGGGTGGAGGGGGCGGAGGAGGGGGAGGAGGAGGCAGTTCTGAGAATGGGACACAGTTTGGTGGCCAGAGATGAGAGGCGTATGATGGACTAAAGAATGATGGTGGGGGGTAGTGAGGGAAGGTGAGTGGGGGTGGTGGATGGGGTGGATAATAGGTGGGAGGAGCACTGTACTCAGAAGGGACATTTGTGTGCAGAGTTGGTTGATTTGAGTGGCAATAAGGTTGTTGATTGTTGTTCACATTGTGGTGCCTGAACAGAGATCCTTTATGTTTTGATGTCATACGGTGAGGCAGCTGACTGTTTGGTCGGAGACCATCTATAGACAAAATGTTCAGAATAAGGCCATGGGAAAAAGAGTGAAAAACATTCTTCTAAACTTCCTAATATTACCTTTGTTGTTGTGTGTCTTTCTGGATTTTTTAACGTTCTTTTTTGCTTGCTGCTCCATCTCATCATCGCTATAGTCTAAAGCCTGGAGAGTAAAACGAAACTTTGCCTTTAAACCCTAACCTTACACAGCGCCAAAAGTGGAAGCGTAGTTGTAGAACGTACCTCTTGTGGTGGTTCTTGATCATTTTTCCAGGATGCATCTGAGCCTTTGAAACTGCAAATAAGCACATTTTCATACAACATGCTGTCTGAATAGCATTTTCCTTTTGTCTCATATGTTTGTCCATTTGGGGACTCACAGTTGAAGTTGTTGTAGGAGGATGTATCCAGTGTACTCCTTCATATCTGGTGCGTAGTAAACCATCAGTCCAAGTGTCAGTCCCTTACTGCTTAGCTCATCAGGAGAATTAAAACGCAAGATATAGAGTGGCCTAGATACAGGACCGAAGACTTCGAAAACCTTGGATACAAAAATGGGAAAGCAAGTTTGTTTTGTGATTATTATTCCTCAGTATTTTTGCATTTAATTAATATAATATCCTCAAGTGGGTTAGACCAAACACCATAATGGAGCTGCCTACACAGCAAATGTATAACATCTCAATCAGATTATTTTTCCTTACATCTAGTCAAATAATTTTCTCCATCTTATTTTGAGTGCTTAAGACTAGTTAACAGATTAGTGAGTCAGATCATTCCAGTTATTTTAAAGGGTATGAAAACGCAAAGGGAGTGTCAATAGAACCGTTATGTGCCAAGATAACAAATATTGATAAAGTTAACAAAAAAATCAATCACATTAATGAGCAATTATCGAAAATAGATCGAAAATCACGAACATTTCCGAAAGTGTTCCGGAAACAGCCGAATGGGGCGGGGACGTCACTACAAGTCAATGAAAGTCGAGGCAGAGCCAGGTGCCAGTGTTTTTTTATCGACGAGAGTAGCGTTTGGGTTTGTTTGACCAAAACATCACTAAAATGGTTCAAAACTGCTGTGCTATGTGGTGTACAAATAGCTATTCATCGGAATATAGTATCCATGAGTTCCCGAACGCGAAAAAAAAAGCTGGACTACGCAGACAATGGATAAAGTTCGTCCGTGCAAAGAGGGCTAATTTTCTAGACCCAGCCATGGTTTTCTGTGGTGCGCATTTTCCACCTGAAAGCTTCTCGAACTATGGACAAGTGAAATCGGGTTTTGCTAAAAGATTGCTGCTCAAAGCAGATGCGGTGCCCACCATACACGCGCAGCCACCTAAATGTCCCGAGATATCAAGAAAGAGGACGATGACTGGCAGAGGAGGCCAAGGCTAAGCAAAGAAGGGGAGCAGCCAAGCTCGAAATGGCCAGAGTGAGTACTCTTTTATAATAAAAAAATATCACGCATTGGATATAGGACTGGACACATGTATAAATTATCACTCATTAAATATATAGAACAAATCCTCTGATCCCATTCATATTTGTGGCTGTTGGCAGAGCGAAAAGCTATGACAGCGCAATAAATGATAATTATTCTATACATTACTTTATTTTGCGGTCACGGTGCATCAGCTTCACAAAAAGAAATGCAAAACAAATCATTCGGTGTTTCCCCACACGATCTGCTGCCGATGTTTCATCAGTGTCATTGCTCCCCTCAATGACCGTTTCATTACGCTGCATTGGTGTTCGTTTGGGCTCAAATTAATAACCTAAAACACCAATTAAAGCTTTGTAACTCTCCTCGTCACCATTAGATGAACATTCGTTACGTCCTTCTACGTTGGATTCGTCGCTGAAACTAGAAACGAAATTGTCTGCCATCATCGCCGCCATTCAGTATTAAAGCACTGAGCCTTTTTCTTGTTGAAGAAACACCCCTCACTGTCAATTCTGAAATCTCTTTTATTGACAACGAGGGGTGTTTCTTCATGAGGGAACCCGGAATATGTGCAGAGCAGGACGAACACAATGCAACAGCATAAACAGCTCAAAACACCCCTAATTCTCCCCTCACTAGAAGGAATTATATTGATGCAGACAGGTGCTGCCCCCCTAGTGGACGGTGGCACTCTCTTCACTTGTAATGACGTCACGCACACAATCTGCCAGATCTCGGGCGCCGGTCGTTTTAGCTTGACAATTGATCCAAATTTCTCTCATTTTCTTGTGTGTTATTACACTAAGTGTCATGATATGAATACAAAAGGCATGCGTTTATGGATAAATGATGGAATATTAACATTTCCCCAGGGGTTGACATACCCTTTAAGTAAATATTACTATTTGATCTTATTAAGCCCATATATCTTAAAGTTGGCCATGTTTTCCCTAAATCAAGAAAAATGCTTTCAAATAATGTTTTGAACAATATCTATTCTTGAATGAAGAACATTTCAGCCAAACAAGCTTATTTTAAGGTTAAATATACTAATTTATTGCTTAACCCTTTAAGGTCTGGGCCTATTTTGTCTGATTTTGCATGCCTTTGAAGTTGCCTTTATATTTCAAAGAAAGAATTGTTTACGATGGCCTGGTTTGGTCCCTTTTTTTTGTGACACCTTGAACTTCATGTCCAAACTGTTGTTTCCTTCACTGACCAATTATAAATCATCATTTTGGGCCCAAAAAAGACCAAAAATTCCAAAATCGTTTTGTCAAAATTTTTAATATTGATGTCCAATTGACAACCAAACATGCGTAACGAACCGTTTTGAAACTTTGTAATATTTATTCAACATGTTAGGATGAACATTCAACCAAAAAAATTTAGAATAAATAGTCTTATATTTGACAATTCAACATAAACAACAATATCAACATAAACAACAGGTATAGCCATAGGCGTTTTTTGCCTTTATACATGCTCGTCAAAACAGGTAATATACAGCAGACCAAACAGTGAAGAACAGTGAAAAAATATATACCATCTAACACAAAAAGTGTTTAGAGGCCATCTCTTTATGAGTTTAGGTATTGCGGCCCATCACCTGATGAAAACTATGTACACACAATCAAGCTTCTTGAACACACATTTATATACACTAATTGAGAAGACTGATTGTGGGAAAAAAATATATATATATAACATTGGGGGAAAAAAAGCATTTTCAAAAATATTTACAATAAACAAGTTAAATTTTTTTCAGGCATGCCACTCCGAAAAGCAGTTTCGTCCTGGAATTAGACACGGTTACATCACACAGCTCACACTTCCATGGGGTGTCGGTCCTCTTTCCACCCTTCCATTTTCATTTCACTTTACTTTCATTGTCACTATAAATGTACATGAAAAAAAGTCAGTATTTATGAAAATAATAAAGTATAAAATAAAAAATATATACAGCAATCAATAATCATGGAAATCTATATGTATGACAATAGAAAGAATACCATAGCTGAATATGTGCTATATCCCTAATCTTCATATAGAAAGAACACCACAAATTATAAATTACTGCCTGGGATACCCACAGTGCACGTACGACTTTGATCTGATATGCACATTTTATTATTGTATACACAAACACACACTTATATTGCATCAAAAATTAACTCTGTCTTGCAATATCAAAAGAAACTTTCAAAAGAAACGTTTTCAGCATGAAAAAAAAAGAGTGAGTTGGCATACCTCTGCTCGTTGATGGCGTCACCCACGTGTTCAAATCCGTCACTATCTTCACTCGAGGACTCTTCCGAAGAAGACGATGATGACGAATTTGGACCATCCTCTTCCTCAAGTTGATCAAAAAGCACAATTGCTTGCGCTAAATTTAGTTTTCCGTTCATTGTCAAAGTCACACAAAGTCGCTGCTCGATCCAAACGGCCGTCGCTCGCCACCTCGCTGCTTCAGAACACTCCTCCCTCTCGTTCGGTAGAACCTCACACGGCAGTTATAATTATTAAAAAAAAAACGCATTTTGTGCTTCCACTGTGACTTCGAAAGGGTTCGTTTGATTTGTGTTTTTTTCATGGAGCTTCCATTTTGAAAAAGGACAAGAAATGATCGAAATATAGACATAAACAAATGATCCATGCAGCGTTTTAATGTTTTTTTGAGAGGACAATAAAACTATAAAACTTAAATGACAATATCTCACGTTCTAGTTGGTCGATTGACTTCAAATAATAACGAGAGTAAACTGCAACTTCCGCACTTTAAAACGAGACCAACCAACGGCATGTGGGTGGTGTAATTAAAACGTGAGGGCGCTTCAAAGACGACGTGCGCTGAGGACGCGCCGGCGCGTCCTTCGACTCTCAAGGGTTAAAATAAGTCTATTCTCAGTATTTTTTTTTTTTTAATTTCAAAAAATCTAAGGGAGTAAACTTTGCATGAAGCACTGGCAGATAATTTCACTTATTTCTAGTAAATTTACACAGAAAACAATGGAATTTAACTAGATTTAAGGAGGTGTGTTTTTGCAGTGTAAAACTGCATGTCAAAACAGGATATGATGGCCAGATTTAGGTACTAAAATGAAAATAAGGGGAGATGCCTCCCTCTTCTGGCGATTGTGGCTTGTTACATGGTCTAAAAACATTTTTTCCCCTTTGAAAACACTACCGATATCCCAGTAAATATGAATTAACTGCCAGTTCGGGATGAAGACATGAAGTACTCAATTTTCTACTGCAGTAAAAGCACAGATACTGGTGCAAAAATACTTAAGTAAAAATACATGTATCTAAGAAAAAAATTACTCAAGTACAAAAGTACTCACTTTAAAATGTACAAGCATTTTCTCCCGATGGAAAAATTTAATATACATATATATTACACACATATATTCGTCCTTCTCAAAAAATTAGAATATTGTGACAAAGTTCATTATTTTCTGCAATGTACTGATAAACATTAGACTTTCATATATTTTAGATTCATTACACACAACTGAAGTCGTTCAAGCCTTTTATTTTTTTAATATTGACGATTTTGGCAAAACAGTCAAGAAAAAACAAAAATCCCTATCTCAAAAAATTAGCATATCATGAAAAGGTCCTCTAAAGAAGCTACTAACCTAATCATCCCCAGCTAGAGTATGACGTCGGCAGGGTCACGATTTCAGCTGATTTAGAATTCAGCCCATTGAGAGGGAAGACTCAGAACGAGGAAAATACGACAAAGAGGAGCAAAATGTCATCATTGCTTCAATCTCTTTACTCCAATATTTTTACAGGATATTCTTTTTATTTAAGTATTTTGCCCCAATTGCAAAATAAATGGTATGGTCATGACAAATAAAAGTCTTGTGCTAAATGGAATATGAAATATTAAAAATGCATTTATTCAGTACGACGGGGCAAAATTACTGCATAATGGTCGAAACTTCCTCTCCCGAACGATAGTTTATGCCACCAGAGTTAGTCCGTCTTTTGTCACATTTACCTGCCCCGGCTTCGGAGAGCGTAAACAGACCAGGAGGCGTGACAGCCAGCCGACTTGCTAACCTGATCCGAGCGGCGTTTCAAAGTCTTTTCGTAGCGAAAAATCTCACAAAACTACCCTGGATCATATCACACGGCGGTGGGGTTGTAGATTGTCTTCGCCGATCGGCAACCCCCTGCCGTAAGACGTAAACAGTAAGAGAGCGGAGTGCAGTTGTTGTGAGCAGCTAAATGGCAGGATGCATCTGAGGATAACTTTTCTACATGTCCGTCCATGATCAAACGTCAGTAAATATTCCTTTATTTGAAGAGTTTGTAGTGTTTCCTTTGTAATCACTGTATTCACAGCCATTTTTAACACATAGTCGCAATTTCTGATGGGGTGCAAAATTTGACAGAACACTGGGCACACGAAGAGGGCAATAAGCCGAGTATAGCGCTCTCCCGGCGGACAAGCGAAGAGGACCGAGGGGGGTGTGCGACAGCCACCGGTCGTCGGGCGAGTGGCCTTCTCGGTGGACAATGAACCACAAAATGCAAGCCACCTCCTTATTAAAACATGTGCCATGATCGCAGTATTTGACATAATACAAAACTTGTTTACTCACTTCCTCGTAAGTCCAATGGTCCAACGGTTGTCGGACTTGTTTTGGCCAATCTCGGGGTGGGGGGGGGGGGGTTGAAAATAAACCCTGCAGCACATTTGGCTGGCGTGATGCAAAAAATAAACGAATTAATCCGCAAAATCAGCTGAATCCGCAGTCTATCTGCATGCTATAAAGCAATGCTGTATTGTGAGATGCTGACCCAGGTGACGTCACATTCGCATTCCTCCTCAAAACAGGAAGTTATTAATTTTCATGGCGCAGGATTAAAAAATTTTAATGAAACGATCACTTACACGCAGATCCAAGCGGTTCATTTCATTCAGGAACATAAAGTACTGTGTGAAATATGAAACAAACATGCTTTTTGCTGTCATAGGCACTTTAAAGTTAGTATAGTCGGGTACGTCGTAACCCGGGGACTACCTGCATATGCACTAGTTGTACAGTATACATACATACACATATTATATACATATATATATATATATACATACACATATATATATATACACATACACACACATATACAGTGGGGAGAACAAGTATTTGATACACAGTCAATGGGAAAACCCATACCATATATATACCCACTGTATATATACACGTACATGCATATATTACATTTTTGCATCGGGAGAAAATACTTTTTACTTGTAAATTTTAAAGCAAGAACTTTTGTACTTTTACTTGAGTAAATTTTTTTTCTTAGAAACGTGTACTTTTACTTAATAAAAGTGAGTACTTCATCTACCAATGCTAATGTTAAAAAAAAAAAAGTATCGAAAAGAACTGAATTAAACTGGCAGCTGAATTGTGCATAAGATTGTCTATGATTTAGACTGTGAAAACTCGTCACTTTTTTTTCCAAATACAATTCATATAAAGAAGTAGTAGTAGCTCTCTCTGATATTAACCTACCTTGCCCAAAGCTAGTCGATCAGATCGAAAGATGATGCTGTCATCCGTCAGAGGAGGAGAGTTTTTCAGAGACTGGATTATTACTGCAAAGACAGACAATGCATATAATGGCTTGGTTGCGAAAATACACAACAATCAATTAAGTGTGTGTGTGTGTGTGTGTGTGCAAGTGTCTTCATTTACCAAGCTGCTTTATGATACTAGATATTTCTCCTGCTGGCATTATTTCGACATCATCTGGTAGTGAAACAGTAAGCTCCTCCACTGCTGGCAAATCCTGCAAAAAACATATGTGCATACTCTATATTCCCTCAAGTTGTTAAAATTATAATAACGTACTGACCTCAAGTAAAATTTCATCTTTCGTTTTAAAGGGAATTGGTTGGCTTAAACACTCATCGTCAGCGATACTTTCAAACACAGTTGTAGATGAAACAGAGGAGCCTGAAGAGGAGCTGTCGCTAAAAGGAGAAAGTACATATGAACAATCATTTTTGTTTTATACTTCATTTTTTCCTCCAATGTGTGGAATTCTGCTGTGTTGACTTCACATACCTATCAGAGTCTTCAGAAACTTCAACACCAAAGCCCTTCATGTTACTCCTGGCAACCAAGGCTGGTATTGCTGCAGGTGGCCCTGTTCAGAGGGAGAAAATAGCACGTGAAAAAGGAATTTTGCACATTTTTGCAACAATTGCTCATAAACTATGCAACAAACTATTCAGGAAACAAACTATTCAGGATAAGTGGAGAAACTGTGCACTGTAAATTTGGGGTTGCGACAATTTTTAAACTGAAATGGTTAGATTGAATTGCTCAATTATTCAAAAGAATCACCGTTATGTTAACATATTTTAAAAAGATTCAACGAAAGATTAATCTTTATTTATTTATTTCATTAGTATTATGCAAATGATATTTGTCTCAGATTTTCTCAAGCAGTTGATGAATATGACAATGTTCCAATGTCCTTCCTCACACAACTAGGATTGCGTCTTTTTTAACTATTAGAGTTCTATGCTTTTATTGTTTTGATGGTATGATCTAATTTTCTGTCACGATCGTAAATGTCACTCTGTTCGTGAATTTTGTACTCCAGCTTGAATTTGAAGGATATCTAATCTTAATCGCCACATAGGAAAATTGTTCAGCACCAGAGGTGGGTAGTAACGCGTTACAGTGATATGAAAAAGTCTCTGAGCCTTTTGGAATTTCTCACATTTCTGCATAAAATCCCCATCAAATGTGATTTGATATTTGTCAAAATCACACAGATGAAAAAACAGCGTCAGCTTTAACTAAAACGATCCAAACATATATAGGTTTTCATATTTTAACGAGGATAGTATGCAAGCAACACAAAAAGGGGGAAAAATAAGTAAGTTAACCATCACATTTAATATTTTGTGGCCCCCTCTTTGGCAGCAATAACTTCAATAAGACACTTCCCGTAGCTGCAGATCAGTGTGGCACATCGATCACGACTAATCTTGGCCCATTGTTCTATACAAAACTGCTGTAGTTCCGTCAAGATTCCCGGGATGTCTGGCATGAATCGCTGTCTTAAGGTCATGCCACAGCATCTCAATGGGGTTCAAGTCTCAACTTTGACTTGGCCACTCCAGAACGTGTATTTTGTTGTTCTGAAACCATTTTGAAGTTGATTTACTTCTGTGTTATGGATCATTGTCTTGTTTGCAGCATCCATCCACTTTTTAGCTTCAACTGTCTGACAGACGGCCTCAGGTTTTCCTGCAAAACATCCTGAAATTTTTTAAATTCATTCTTCCATAAATGATTGCAAGTTGTCCAGGCCCTGAGGCAGCAGACAGCCCCAAATCATGATGCCCCCTTCAACATGCTTCACGGTGGGGATGAGGTGTTGATGTGGGTGAGCTGTTCCATTTTTCCTCCACACATGATGTGTGTTACTCCAAAACAATTCAACTTTGGTTTCATCAGTCTACAAAATATTTTGCCGAAACTTCTGTGGAGTGTCAAAGTGCTTTTTTGGGAACATTAAACAAGTAACAATGTTTTTTAGACAACAGTGGCTTCCTCCATGGAGTCCTCCCATGACACCACTCTTGGCCATAGTTTTACATATAGTTGATGGGCACACAGAGATATTGGACTGTGCCAGTGACCTCTGCAAGTCTTTAGCAGACACTTTAGGGTTCTTTTTTTTTAGTATTCTGCGCTTAACGCTTGGCGCCATTTTCGGTATACGGCCACTGCTTGGGAGAGAAGCAACAGTGCCAAACCCCATTTGTAGACAACTTCTCTGACTGTCGATTGATGAACATCCAGACTTTTAGAGATGGTTGTGTATCCTTTCCCAGCTTTATATAGATCAACAATCCTTGATCGCACGTCTTCAGACAGCTCTTTTGACCGAGCCATGATGCACATCAGACAACGCTTCTCATCAAGACATTTTTTCCAGGTGTGTGTTTTTTAATGGGAAGGCCATCTTTAAACCACTCATCAGAAATTGGGCACACACCTGACTTAAATTGTTTGGTAAAATTTGGTTTCAGTTGCTTTTTAAGTCTCCTTAAACAGAGGGTTCACTTATTTTTCCCCCTTCTGTCATTGTTTGCATGCTATCCTCATTAAAATATGAAAACCTATAAATGTTAGGATGATTTTAGTTAAAGCACACACTGTATTTTCATTTGTATGATTTTGACAAAGATCAGATCACATTTGATGGGGATTTTATGCAGAAATGTGAGGAATTCCAAAAGGTTCAGATACTTTTTCATTCCACTGTACATTTATTTTACTCCGTTACATTTGCTTGAGTAACTTTTTGAGA
Organism: Corythoichthys intestinalis; assembly: GCF_030265065.1. NCBI lineage: Eukaryota > Metazoa > Chordata > Actinopteri > Syngnathiformes > Syngnathidae > Corythoichthys > Corythoichthys intestinalis. Next base: position 55,231,239 of record NC_080402.1, read on the forward strand.
AAAATGTACTACTAAGAGTAGTTTACTCAGCCATACTTTTTACTTCTATTTGAGTAGGTTTGTGAAGAAGAAACACTACTCTTACTCCAGTACCTTGGGCTACACTAATTACATGTTTCCTCTTTATCCTACATATTAGATTTGACTTTTTTTTTGGCTAGAGATGCCAACAGTGGCTCAAACAGTTTCACCAATGAGACGTTGTAATAATAATCATATGACACCATTGTATCAATCAGACTCAAGCTTGCCGACTACAAACACAGCGAGCTATTCCATGACGTGGCATCTTCAATGCACCGTAAAAATTTAAGTATTTGACAGAGTGCCGCCAGCGACGTAACTCAAAAGCGAATATTTTATTTCCCTTTTATTTGGCACCAACTGACCATGGAAAACCGGTGATATTATCCTTTTAGTTTCATAGTCGGAAATAGGCTTTCTCCACTAGAGGGCACTCATGCTCCTTAGACGAATAATGCTTAATTTCTGCACATTTTTTTTCTCGGCGGAATTAAATGTTTTTTTAATGTTGTATTTCTTTGGCTTAATGTGGTTACTGTATGTAATATGTTCTAGTACAGTATAATGATAACACCATATAGATAACCGCAGAGAAAAAAAATACATTGTTTTAAAAAATATCAAACATCTAAAGCAATTACTCACAATGCTACTCATTACCCTCATATTCTTTTCACCAAATTCTGTTTTACTTGTACTTGAGCTCATTTTTGGGTGACTACTACTACTCTTACTGAAGTAATATTACTTTGAAGTAACTTTACTCTTAGTCAGAGGTGGGTGGATTAGAGATGACAAACATTTTACTCGAGTAGCATTACTTCAAAATATTACTTAAGTTTAAGTCGTCATCCAAAAAATGTATTCAGGTACAAGTAAAAAAGTATTTAGTGAAAAGAATACCCAAGTAATGAGTAACATTGTGAGTAACTGCTTACATTTTTGTTTGGTTTTTTTTAATGGTATTTTTTCTCTCTCTCAGCACAATCTATATGAACTGTTGTTATAATGATACTGTACAATAACCCATTACATAACCACATTAAGAAATAATAATAAGAATCAATGAATTCCAGCGACAGACAAAAAAAAATGACAGAAATGAAGCATTATTCGTCAAAAGGGCCCTCTAGCAGAGAAAATAGTTCCCAGTTTGAATCGTAAAAAGTTCCTTCATAGCTACAATTAGGAATTTTAAAGGATCATATTGCCGATTTTCCGTGGTCAATTGGCGCCAAATACATTTTGTTGGGGGCCATGGTCCTACAGAGGAGGAAGATGTAAGCCATTTCGATATTTTTACTTATTTTTTAGCATGCCGTTTTGCTGTGCTGCTTCTGTCTGACAATGAATGACCTGAAAAAAAATGAAAATGGTGTCTGACTGTCACGGTTACCTTTTCTGTTGTTTAAAAAAAAAAAAAAAAAAAAAAAAAAACTTTAGTAAGGGGGAAGTGTAAATAAATTATAAAATTAAGATTTGTTATTAATGAAAAAATTGAAAGTGTTTGTTGGCTGTCACTGAGTAGCTTTTGCAATCGCTACACAAAAATAGCAATGTAAAATGCCCCCAAGAACGGTCAGAGACATAAGACAACCAGAGGATATAATATACCATATTGGCCCAAATATAAGACGGCCCTGATCATAAGACGACCTCCTCTTTTTCAAGACTCAAGTTCGAAAAAAAAAGACTTTTTGAACACCAAATTAATTTTTATAGAGAAAATAATTACAGTAGATCTGTAACAAATGATTATAACAATATATTTGTGAGAAAAAGCATGTTATTTTGCCTCATTCAAATCTTAATATCTGAAGATTTAAATATGTAAACTAAAGTGCAATCACATTCGTATATGAATAGGTTCTGGTTTTTGAAATGTAAATAAACCAATCTATTGTGATAAAACAACAAAATTGCAATAACTGCATTAACCATCAAAGTGAAGTCTAACTGTAACTGTAGTCTTGAAACAAATCTGAATAAGGAAAACCACTGCAATAAAATAATGCAAACTGGCTAGTAGCTGAGAACATCGCTTCAATGATATCTGGCGCCATCGAGCGTCGTGAATGGGGAGAGTAGCAGAGATCTGTCATAACAGAACATCGCTTCAATGATATCTGGCGTCATCTACCGTCGTGAATGGGTATAATGTCTAGACCACGAATATAAGATGACCCCATCTTATTCAATCTTATTTCAATTCAAAAAACAGTCTTATATTAGCGCCAAACATCAAGTTTTAACATTGTCTCGATTTTGTCCTCTTGCCGCAGTCAAGAAGACAGGGAATATGGTGGTAAAGGGTAGATTGTTGAACCAGGAGAATGTAATTGTCAGTGGCGTAAGGCAATGCACACAAGCAAGAGGTGTCGATAAAAAAAGCTAACTCTCGATCAGATCGGCTCTTTTTCCAGTCTTTTTCAGCCCCTAACACGCAAGCCATCTCTTTCACTGAACATTTGTATGTTCTTCCACGTTTTTCCAGTGAATTTGGCACCAGGGACATCATTTAAGGACAGAATTGGTAGGTTTAGCTCAGTACATCTCTTTCGCACACCATTTCCATTCATTTACTATTTGAGACAAACGGGAGGTTAACCCGCCTAGCAACAATTGCTGACGTCATGAATATTGACGAACAAAAGTGACGTGTTGCTTACGATACGCCTTTCTCGCCGTGGCATCCTATCTTCTAACTCCATTGCCAGGTCGTATCGTATCGTGAGGTACCAAGCGGTTTCCACCCCTAAAGTATAATGTGCAATTGTATTCTTCTTAGCATTAGGAAAAGTTAAATGTTATAAAATTAGGAAAGTAAACTAGTATTTTTTGTTTAACACAAATGAGTACATTGTTCATACATTAAAGTAACCGAACATACTGGACTACTTTGGTATAACATGAAACCTGACCAACGCTGTCTTACAAATGACGCAAAAAACAGTAAGCATTCTTGTAAAATTGCTCTACCTACCTTCCCTCGTGGTGGGGGAGATGTCCATGTTGTTCACCGATCAGTGCGGCTACCAGAGTTGCATCGTAGTGCGCATACGCGAAACTTCGTCACTTCCTATGAATCCTAAGAACTTTTTTAAAAAAAACTTTATTCATACCAAATGCAAATACAAATATGCAATTTACACAATAAATGTGTAATTTTGCCAAAATTAATACAAGATTTATAACATATCTATCAACTATTTCCAATGAGGGCCCAACTTTGGAGTTGATAAAATTGTTTCAGTCAGGCCAAAAAACGTGAGAGTAAAAACCGGGTGTGAAACAGTTTCCTCTGCATTTGCACAAAAAGAACATCTCGTATCAATATTAATTTTAAATCTTACTATTGTTGTCTTTACAGGATAACACCTGTGAAGTATTTTCAGTGGTATTTCTTTTACATTATTTCTTAATAGATATTTTCTAGGTAAAAGCTATTGATGTTTCCATTAAATATTTTCATATAAATTATTCCAATCATAAATTGCTGAAGGTGTGGAAACGCAGTTTGAAGAAGTCCTCTCATATAATGGCTTGAGGCTTTAGAGCTCAATAATGCACATTTATAACCAATGAACTGACAATTTGGATCAAAGATTGGAATGTTACAATTCTACCATTAGGAGAATATTGTAATAATTTTCAAGAGCCCTCTGGTATTAAATTAAACACAATAGAATATTCAAGAGGTGTCTCCTCCTCAGCACTATTAAACACTCGTTTATTTCTTGACGGACTCAAATGTTTAAATATGCTGGACTTGTTATTATTATATCATATACTATTGTATAAATTTGCATCTACACTCATAAAAGTTTTTTGCCCGCCTTACCCGCTGCTGCATTTTGATAAATATGAAACTACAGTATACTGACAATTTTATTCGTCAAATGACACATTATGACTCTCTCTCTCTCTCTCTCTCTCTCTCTCTCTCTCTCTCTCTCTCTCTCTCTCTCTCTCTCTCTCTCTCTCTCTCTCTCTCTCTCTCTCTCATATATATATATATTCTTGTTTTTATTTGTACCTTCGTAAAATGTTTTTAAATTAAAGAGTTAAACGAGGCTTTTGATGTTTCGTAAATCAGTATTATGCTGTTGTAATTAACAGTCCATACCACAAAACGGCAGTAATGCACATTGAAAGCTCCTCATCCACCAATGAACGAAGAAGTGTGACGAAACTGAAGAAGAAGAAAAAGACACGATCGGAAAAGAAACAAGAGGTTGAACCGGTAAGAAGCGGAGGATGATTTCCATACGGTAACTCCAACTATCTAGGACATCGATGCAAAAAGGTATTTTAACACTAAATGTGTTCAGATTGATTGTGCCAACTGTGTGTAAAATACACTGGAACGATTGTGTATTTTCACTAAAGCCATTACCACCACGACGTTTAAAATGGCCGCTACGTTATATGCTCTGGCTCGGAATTTTCCGATGTACTTGGTTGTTTTGATTTGTTTTGTTTTGTTTAAAAGATATTTTTGTTGTACTTTTACATTTCAAGTCTTTTTTTTTTCCAAAACATTTTTGTTGTTTATTTTTTTAATTCGTGTGTGTTTAAGTATTGTGGCACATGGGTGTTCAGATTTTAAACTCACAACCATGACACTCAATATGCGCCTGCTGCATATTTACCCATTGATTTAAATTAACGTATGATATTGCCGTGAAAATATGCAGATGGCTGCATAGTACGATTTTTATTTTTTTGAGGCCGAATAAATTTTGTCCATTCAGCAGCATAATCTATCCAACTTGTTAGCACACCTGACTCACAATGACAGGGTTCTTCTTTCGAGTCTATGCACAGGCACTCCCGTGTGAAGTCAAGTGTGTGTGTGTGTGTGTGTGGGGGGGGGGGGGGGGGTCATATTATAGTCATATTAATAGAATATTATAAAATGTCATCAATTTTGAATTTTAACGTGTATCTGTAAGAAACCGGCAAATGACTGGCGACCAATCCATGGTGTGCACTGCCTTTTACTCGAATCTGTGATGGGCTCCAGTAGTGCAAGTAACTCGAGTAATTCGATTAGGATAAAAAGCTCCGACTCAAATTTTGCTGCTTCGAGGACTCGTTTAATTAGAGTGACATAGTATTGGTTTGTTTTGAAAGTGCATTTAGTTGTATTGATTTGGGTGGATACACTGTCCACTCGTGGGAACAGTGAATATGGTCGTCTAACATGGCTGCATCTGATAAGACCAAGTGTTGTTGTTTCTGCTAATGTTTGTTTATGCATTCTTTATATAGTTTAGAAGTATATTTAGCAGGTTTTTTTTTTTTTTTTTTTGGGAATGTGTTTTTGAACGATTTGTTAAAGCGGAACTTCAGGATTTTTGACATTAGGCTAAATCTTCGAGTTAACGGGTTTTTGTTAGTTGGTGGAGTTGATTTCAACAAATTCTATTTCGTTTGCAAGTTATTTGTTGGTTTCAGGGCTCCGGAGTGGCTAAGATAGTGCGAGTCAATAGACCCTACCCACCGACGTCACAAAATAACGTGCTCACTGTATGGTTCCGCCCACTTGTCCGTCATTTTGTGTCTGTATTATCAATGGTCTCAATTGATCGAGCAATTTATAATGCATTTCATGGAAGACCCGGTGCTTTCGGATGCCGTAAACTCACTTGATGCGTTGCATAAAAGGCGTTATGTGGAAAAGCTTCAGTTTATCCATTCGTCAGATCCATATTTGATGCCTAAATCGATGTTTTTCGACCCGCTGTCTCCGCCGTATTTGCCTGACATCTGCTAACTACCCTGAACTGTACAACTATCTTGTCCACACAAAATCAGCCTATTCTCACGAAAGTTTGAAAAACTTTAAGAGCTTGGAGGCTTTTAAATACTTCGTTGCTGGTTGGGTGAAACAGGTCCTCGTCCACGAAAATTCGGCAGGAATCTATCTTGTGCTTGGAAAGGTGAGTTACGAAATTTTCAATTCAAAATCTTTTGTTATTGCTAACATCCACTGTCAAGTCTAATGTATTTCATGTCGTTTGTCAATGGAGTTAGGGCTTTTAATGTTTATATGGTTTAGCGATAGCACTCTCACTACATACATACGTGTATGTTGTCGGCGATTAGCCTAGCAATGATCTTAATTGTGGTTGTCAGCCCAAAACCCTCTAAATATATATTAAATGCATCTTACCAGATATAAAATGACTACTACATAATCTGTGGTAATCGTTTGGAGCCCAGTTTTCTCGTCGAATTGCAGCAGCCCATCTCGCTCTCTTCTCTCCGGGTCTCTCGGAATCCGGTAGAACTTCAAGTCTCTCCGTCTATCTTCTCTGTTATTGCAACCGACCGCCACACACGCCTTCACCATTTTGATTATTAATGTTAACGAGCAGAAAAACACGTCGTAAATAGGAGGAATGTACGTAGCCGTAACAGGGAAACATGATGTGTTGACGGACAATTGGGCGGCACCAGTCAGGAGGAAGGAGTTGTGACGTCACGTGGGTAGGGTCTATAGCACAATTATAGCATGCCAATAAAAAACAACATATGTAGCCATTGTAACCTTGGCCATCTTCATGTAGCACAAAAATACATCTCAGAGATTCTCAGAGAGTTCTTTGCAATGTGGTGCCATGTTGGAACTTTCAGTAACCAGTATGAAAGAGTGTGAGAGCTGCACTACAAAGTTCAACACTCCTGCTCCCAATGTACACCTGGACCAAGTAACACTAACGATTCGCGTGACATTTTCGAGGGAAAATGACAGGCAGTACTCAATTTGGACATTTAGGGATGTAGTTTATAAGGGGTGTACTCACTTTTGTTGCCAGGGGTTTATATATTAATGGCTATATTTTGAGTTATTTTGAGGGGGAAATAAATTAACTCTATTATTTAAGCTGCACACAGACTACTTTTCATTGTGTCAAAGTGTCATTTTGTCAGTGTTGTCCCATGAAAAGCTATACTTAAATATCTGCAGAAATGCGAAACTTTTGTGATACACTGTATAATGTTGCCATTTACTCGCGTTAGCTTAACCACTCCGGAGCACTGAAACTAACAAATAACTTGCAAACAAAACGGAATTTGTTGAAATCAACTCCACCAACTAACTAAACCCCTGCTAACTCGAAGATTAAGCCTAATATCAAAAATACGGAACTTCCGGTTTAAGACCATTGTAAAAATAAACGTTTGGATTGTGTAGCATTCAAGCTAGCAGACTTTGCTATGCAAGTTAAGCTTCTGTTGTACAGTACTTAGCCTCATTTATTTATTTTTATATTATTTGAGGGTAAGCTCAGGTATCTTAATTTTTTTAAATGCATTTATTGCTCTTTTGAAATGAAAGTGCAAATCTACATAGTTTGAAGAAACACTCGGGAATTTTATTTTCGCATTTAATACTCTTTTGAAAGCTTAAACACTTGTATATTTGTTTTACATATCCTAAAAATTATTCTGCAACTCATTAAATGTTCAAAATCTAATTACTCTATTATTCAAACTGACTAATTGATGGATTATTCGATTACCTAAATAATCGATATATACAATTATTGTATTTCTTTCATTGTTCTACATTTGAAGTATTTAGTAAATATTTACACTGCTTACTTTGGTGGCATTTAACCGAATTTAAATTGGGTATTACGGTAGATCAGGCCCTATGGGTCATTAAGACCCAATATCTATATATATAATATAATATAGTTAGAAGTTGCAGGCGACAAACCTTGCTATGCAATCTCTGATTGGTCAAGAATTGTGTGATATGATTGGTTTACTGTCCCTACACACAGTTAACATAATATCTCAAAGCGCGTTGGGTAGTACTGTAGTTCACCAACTATTTAACCTCCCCGCATTCCTGCTGCAACTAGTAGAGCCCTTTTTTTTAATAGCTATTACAACCCCTAGCAAAAGCTATGGAATCACCCGTCTTGGACAAGCACTCACTCAGACATTTTATAATGTAGAACAAACTCGGATAAAAAGCTTGAAAAAATGAATGAGTTCAAAAGTGCAACTCTTTAGCATTCAGAAACACTAAATGAAATGAATAAGAAACACTGTGGTGGCCAGTAAATGTTACTTTTATAGAGCAAGTGCTGGGAACTATATATGGAATCACTCCATTCTGAGGAAAAAAAATATGGAATCATTAGAAACAAACAAAGAAATAACAATCAAAACACATCTCTAGTATTTAGTAGCACCACTTCTAGCTTTTATGACAGCTTGCGGTCTCTGGGGCATGGGCTTGATGAGTATTCTTCATCAATTTGGTGCCAACGCTCTTTAATTGCAGTTGCCAGATTTTTTTCCATTTCCCCCCACAGGTTTTCAATGGGGTTGCGATCTAGGCTATTAGCAGGCCATGACATTGACTGGATGAGTCTTTCTCCAAGGAATGCTTTAACAGTTTTAGCTCTGTGGCAAGATGCATTGTCATCTTGGAAAACGATTTCATGATCCCCAAACATATTTTCAATTTAAGGGATAAGAAAGCTGTCTAAAATTTCAATCTAAACTTGAGAATAGCACTAAGCAAAAGTTCCAGCATCATCACCTCGTCCAATGCAGAATCTTGACTCTTGATACCTTGTCCAATGCAAATTCTTGACTCTTGACAAGGTGATGATGCCGGAACTTTGGTTTGGTGCTGTTCCAGTGAGCTTTAAAAATATGACTGCCTGAAGAAAAGATCAACATTCCCTCAGTCCTTGATGATATGGGGCTGCATGTCTTCAAAGGCACTGGGGAGATGGCTGTGGTTAAATTGTCAATAAACGCACAAGTTTACATTGAAATTTTAGACAGCTTTCCTATCCCTTCAATTGAAAATATGTTTGTCATTTTCCAAGATGACAATGCATCATGCCACAGAGCTAAAACTGTTAAAGCATTCCTTGGACAAAGACTCATCCAGTCAATATCATGGCCTGCAGAAGCCCAGATCTCAACCCTATTAAAAACCTGCGGTGGAAATTGAAAAAAATGGCCCACAGCAGGGCTCCGGCCTGCAAGATTTGGCAACTGCAATCAAAGAGAGTTGGCACCAAATTGATGAAGAATACTCATCAAGTCCATGCCTCAGAGATTGCTAGTTGTCATAAAAGCCAGAGGTAGTGCTACTAAATACTAGAGATGTCTTGATTGTTATATTTTTTGATTGATCACGGTTCCTTATTTTTTTTTCTCAGAATGGAGTGATTCCATATACCAGTATATTTCCCTGCACTTGCTGTATAAAAGTAACATTTACTGACCACCACAGTGTTTTTTTACTTATTTCTTTTAGTATTTCTAAATGCTAAAGAGTTGCACTTTTGAACTAATTCATTATTTTTTCAAGCTTTTTATCTGAGTTTATTCTACATGATAAAATGTCTGAGTGAGTGCTCGTCCGAGACTAGTGATTCCATACTTTTTGTTTGGGGTTGCACATTTAATGTTCAAAACTCCTCCACCACATTGTCATTATGTAGTAATGTCTGTAGAATTCTGAGTGGGAGAAATGAATTGACTCTACTAGTATTTTGGGATATGGCTGTAACATAAAAAAAAAAAAATAATCGCTGTGAACTGTTTCCGGATAAATTGGAGTTCGAGACTCTCCCTCTGCCTGTAGTGGTAACGGTACTTGTCGGAGTTGTTAGAGGAAAGGTTCTGTGATGTTGGGAAAGTTGTCTTTTTCGAGTTGAGCTTTACTAGAGAGTTCCACTACAGGCGGCAGCCAGTCATTGGGGATAGAGAGGAATCTGCAGAAGCATGATTTATTTATTCTTTTTTTTTTTTTTTTTTTTTTTTTTTTTTAAACGAGCTATCCTGATTTTTTTTTTTTAAACGAGCTATCCTGATAGGTGTGAACCATTACAGCCACACACTAGTTTGAGGTTTCTGATTGATTGGTGAGCTTAGCAAGTCTGTTGAAGAGAATGGTTATGTGTGTGTCGAAAAGGAAAGTGAAAACATTTTGTCAAATCACGATTTCAATTCATAGTGATAAATTGTTCAGCATTAAAGTTCCGTGAATTATTTGTTCTAAACTGAGTTGTTTAGCTTTTGATTGGGTGTTGGCTATTTGCAGCAAGTGGGGCAATACACACAGCCCCCTCAGCAAAGAAACATTGAATTCAATGCTTAATATGTATATATATATTAATATTTGAAGACTTCCAGAAGGACCAATTTTGCTGTGTTCAAGAACCTTTTTTGTTTGACACATGAATTATTTTAATTTTGTGAAATATTGGATTTGTTTATGTCTTACTGCCATAATCATCAAATTTTAAATAAAGGCTTGAAATATTTGACACTGTGTGTGGTGAACTAACATAACATACAAGTTTCACTTTTGGGAGAAAAAAATAAAATGACGTCCTTCAATATTTTATTTGTTGGATCATACCTGTATTGGCCATCTCAGTTTTAAACTAAATTAGCATATTTACATAATAGTGCAGTTTTTATCATTTAAGTCATGTTAGGGCAATGGTTATTCAGTCTGAATTGATTCATGGTTCAAAGTATTTTAGTAAGTACAAAATGATCATTGAAAAGGGATTTAATCTCGTTACTTTGAAAAGATTCAATGCCTGTCCATCTATAATAGTCTATTTCTGCTTTTCACCTCTCAGCAACGCTGTGCTTACAGAGTAATTTGCATCTTGCACGCATCCTTCATTTGGAGTCCTTTTCAACCTTCTACGGAACCAGAAGAATCCCTTTGGCATTGGACCTGCAGCAGATGCCGCTCCGTTCGATAACATTTTTATCCGATTGATGTTCATGGATACATTGGTCTTGGTTAGCATTCCATCCTTGCGACAATAACCGTTGGAATATTGCTGTTACTGCCACAAAAGTTTGACTGCCGGGTGAAACCCACACCTGCTCCATCAGAATTGTTCAATAGACTGTACTTGTCAACAGCAAAACTCACATCGCCACCGCAGAATCTGCCCGCGATATATAACCACAAGTCCCTGTCACAAAGACCGCAGTCTTTCTCTACTGCAACAAGGCCTGATCATCAGCTACAACCTAAAACTCAACAACTTGCTTCCTGCCTCAAACATGTCTGGCTTTCCATTCCCTCGCCCCACCCAGCTTCCTGATGAACTGGAATCAGCTCTGGCTATTCGCAGTGCCAGAGACAGGGGCCAGGGCACCGAGTCCATAGTTGGTCAACATGGAGTCTTCAGTTCTAGTTCAAGAACACTGACATCTGATAATCAAAGTAGCCTCCGTCCTAGGGCAGACTGGTCAAACTTCCAACCTCCAAATAAATTGTTTGCTAGTTCATCTGATGCCACTTATCACCCACAGCAAATACCTGGAATTCACCAGCAGCCTCAAAGCAAACGAACTGGAGCATCCCTTCCAAGCTGGTTATCTAGCAGCTCGACCCAAACCCAACAACCGCATAGCGGTGTTGGAGATGGTCAGGGTTTCTATACACCCGAGAGTGCAGGAAGTATCTTGGCAAGCTTTGGACTTTCAAATGAAGACCTTGAAGTGCTGAGTCACTACCCAGATGATCAGCTAACCCCAGATACGTTACCTTTCATACTCCGTGACATACAAATCAACAAGTCAGACAACCAAGATACAATGGCACGCAACATGCGTGGTGGGATCCGTCATCCTTCAAACACTTCTCAACCAATAGACACCCGTTCGTCTGAAGTGCCCAGTTTTCTCAGTGTTACAAAGACCGCAGGTAAAGTCATTGACTACGGTCATGCAAGTCGGGCTAAGGAAGGCGCAGCCAAAGAGACTTTCAAAAGAGAGAGAATTTCAAATGAAAGAGTGATTCAAATGTACCCATCATCTGCTTCGGCTCCAAAAATGGAAAGGGCAGAAAAACGTCATATACGATTAGTACATATGGAACCAAGCAAGCATGGAGACCGAGATTATCGCAGGACAAGTGGTGATCATTACAAAAGAAGTTTTTCGCCATCTAAATCTCGTTTCATTGACAAGGACTACAGGCAGAATGGATCCAAGCAAAGGATTTCATCTGATACAAGGAGTGAGATATACTCAAGGCGGTCGCTTTCAGCTTCCTCTGGAACAAGTGGACACAGTAGCAAGAAGATCCCCGATTCCAACTTAATAATGGATTTCTCAGGCTCAACTCCAAAAGTGTATCCTCATTCCTGTTCCCTGTGCCACATTCAATGTGATGATAAAAAGGTGAGTGTAACCACACCCTAATCAATGCTTAAGGGATTTTGCCTGAAGTTTTGCATCAATTTCATTTGTATGAACCAAGTGATGCGTTTGTGTTTCATGATTGATAATGTGTAAGGTTTTTGGAATGTTTCAGCTTGTATTTGCTTAATAAGATGTAGCAGTTCGGATATTTAGGAATCTTTTTGAATTACAAAGTTTTTATTCATCTATTTTTTTAATGTATGTTTTTTAGTAATAGACAGACATGATGTTGAAAGATGCTCATCACAACAACAACAGTAGTGTTGATCATTAAGATGAACGAAAGTCACTCCGGCTGGAACATAATTCTAGAAGACCTCACTAAATGCTTTAGAGTTGTGATCAAATATATATGGCGGAAAACACTCTGAAAAAGCAGTTTCTGCTCTTGCACTCCTCTTTAAAAGAAACTGCTGTATTTTAAGCCAAAACTTCTGTTGTTTGATAGAACAATATGTCTATATGCTGCCATGGCAGATTCATGGCAGATTAAGCCCCCGAACTATTTTTAATTTGTCCGTTTTACCCTGGAAACTCCCGTTTACAGAGGACTTTTGTTTCAACCCAGCCATAAAACAAAGGTCATTAATTATAGTTATTATTCAAAATGTCTGTCACTTTTAGCTTAGAATCCTTAAGTGATGTCTAATATTTCGTTTTAAAAAACGACTTATAAATATGCGAGTGAATAATTTAAAAAACTTTTTAAACAAATTACGTCACAATGAAAAAAACGGTGTCTATAAAAAAGTCACGGATATCTACCTCATAACTATCGCTTAATTGTATTTTTTTTTTTTTGTTACCGTCGCATTTTCTCCGATATGTTAGATGATAAATAATCGATCCAAACAAACATTGAAAAAAAAACATTTAATAGGGTAAATATATGAAAAAGAAAATCTCGACCACTCCTTGATGTCTGCGATTTCTGCATCGCGACCCTTGTTAAATTACCATGTTTCATCCATAAAATCCCCCAAAAATCCAGCTGTGGCCATTCACAGCTGTGTCTTGACACCCAGTGATGCATGCTACATGGAGTTTTTGGATCGAAACAAGGTAAGTACGCGAAAATTATCTCGTTAAAGTCGTGGCGTCTTTAATTCTGCTCTTTCATGCTCTCACCTCCAGATAGGGTTTCGCTGTTTGAAAAAAAAAAAAAAAATTTACAATGCCCTCCTGTGCAAAATTGTTCTTCCCCCATAAAATTGAGATTTCAAGCTTTCCAATGATGTATTACATGTGCATATTGTTTTGAAATTTGGCCAAATTGGGGGTCTCAGAGTGGAACTTCCAAGTTACCTGAGTGTTTTCTGCCATATATATCCTCTTAAACGGTAAAGGAATAGCTTTTAGGGTCTATCCCTATTGTTCCATTTAGTCCTTTGTTTGGAGGGCTAAAATAAGGGATAAGGCAATTCCCTAGAGATTAAGCGCCGTCAGTGGCTTTTCGGCGCAATTGTTGTTTCCCCTTTCTGAATAACTTCCCCATCAAACCAAACATCCCTACAACTTAAAACCTACTAAAATACATGTTTCGGCAGGTGATTATTTCGATTTAGTGTAATAACGTGCACACGAAACAGCAGGTTAGCCACCAGATTGCACAAGAGTGACTGCAAGAAGCATAGCTTGGGGTGGGGTATAAAAACTCTAGTACCGCAGGTGAAGTATCAGAGGGCTTTCACTGTATGAGTGCCGCCTGGGAAGCTTCATAAAAGTTGCCTACAATTCACCCAACAGCTACCTGAATTTCCATGACGGCAGCTGGGTGTTTAGACCCCAGGGTACCTGGTCACCAAACTGATTGTCTCTCTCGAACGGTGAGCTGAGCGTTGCTTACAAGAAGCCAGGAAGGTCTGGGCACGTACGTGATTGACAGATGGAGGTCTGCTTTACGGACACACCCACAAAGTCCAGCAATCTGTGCTGTGTTTGTACGTGCACAGACTTTAGCGCGGTGCATAAAAGGCCTACACACCTAGAACTACGAGTACACTCTGTAAAAAAAATAATAAATAAATAAACACTTTTTTTTTTTTTTTACTTCTGCTGTTCAACTGCTTAGACAAAGAATGGTAAATCGGAGTGTGACACACTAAATCTGACTATAAAAGACACTCAAATTTAGGCTGAAAGTTTTAATGTGTCAAATGGGAGTACATTACATTGCTTGGTATACAAATATAATTTGTATAAGAGCACTTCATGATTACGGTTCCACAGGATTACCGTGGGGAACACCTGCTGCTTTCCCACAAAGCCCCTCAGGCAACTGTAGGAGAATGTAATTGATTTTATATGACTTGAGACACCATGCACCATTATCACCTTGGAGCAATTTTTTGGGTTGTCAATAAACCATTCCAAAACCAAATATGACCAAAACCTCCAGATCCTTATCAAAAGACCTGCTTCACCAGAAGGATGTTTGATTTTTTTCTTTTGTATAGGTTTATCCAGCTCTTGTTATGTGACATTGCATTTGAGCAAAACAAAAGTGGGCAATGCCCGCCCACCCTGATGACTGACACTTGAAATCTGTAATTGGTTTGGTTTTAGATTTTGAGCAAAATTGAAAAAATGTAATTGGTTTGGTTTTAGATTTCGAGCAAACAAGTTTCTTTTTTGATGTAATTGTACAGGTCACAAATTTTTATAGCTTTATTTTAGAGGAACAACTTGTTTTCTTTCAAGGTGACCTTACATCTACACATTTTTTTTTTTCAAAGTTACATTTAAATCGCTCACATTCAATTAGGCCTGTCGCGATAACAAATTTTAGTGTGCGATAATTATTCTCATAAATTATTGCGATATGCGATATTATTGCGCCCCCCCAATTTTTTTTAACCAATTTACAATAACACAGTGCGAATACAGTATATATTAATAGATCAAGTACACCCATTTAAACACGATAAATATTTACTCTTAAATTCAAATATACTTTTTAAGAAATCACAACTAAAAACAATAGACCCTGCCTCTTAAGTAAAAAACAACAATATTGATACCGCACAGAAACACAGAATAAATAAAATGTGTTTAAAAAAAAAAAAAAATTGCACTTAATAACTTTAGCATTTAGGAAAATGAAAACATTTCCCATCATAGCTTCTGCAATGGTGTTCCATAGGGATGCAACGATACAGTTAAGTCATGGTTCGGTACAAATTTTGATACGGGGGACACAATTTTCGATCCGATTCAATACATTTAATGCTCTGCAAAAAAAATAACAACTGTATTTTTTTTTTTTTTTTTTTTTTTTTTTTTTTTTTTTTTTTTGCTATCGAGCAAAAATTAAATTGCCATCATATAAACATGCATTTTAGTGCATAATATTTACGTGCTTACTTCTTACTGATATGAAAAAAATTTGTATAAAAGTGCTGAGAACAATCTTTACTGTTTGTAAAGTGAGGCAGGGCACACCGTTGATTGCTACAGCTCTCTTAGCAGCCAGGTTTACAACATGAGCAAGACATCCTATTTATGGTCCGAATCCATCTGTGTCACGTACTGAATTAACAATATTTGCAACATTATCTATAGTCACTGTTATGGATTGATTTGGCCTTCTTAACCTCATGTGACAAATGACAGTTTAGAATTCATCGATGTAGTATATGGACTACATGTCCCATAATCACTCTGGGCTCACGTAGCCAATGGCATGGACCGTAGCACATCTAGTTTGCCATTTCATGATATCTAGTGTGTGCGTGCGCGCAACCGCGCATTAAAAAAGTTAGCAAGTGCCACTGGAGTCACGTCTGCTCATTACCAGTGTTGTTAGTAACGGCGTTACAAAATAACGGCGTTACTAACGGCGTTATTTTTTTCAGTAGTGGGTAATCTAATTAATTACTTTTCTCATCTTGGCAACGCCGTTACCGTTACTGAGGACGGAAAGGCATGCGTTACTATGCGTTACTATATTGGTCGAAAAGTCTGAGGGAGACGGACTCACCAAGACAACAGAGCAGAGCAGGAGCGGGGAGGAGGCAAGAAAGTTGTAACGCCGAGCAAACGCGATGCTAGGTAGCTCCAATAATACATGTTGTAGCCGATAGCCGACAAACTACGCCCGCATGTTATTGTAGATATGGTAGACATGGTAGATATCAGATGTACTGTATATAGATATAACTAGATGCAAAATGACAGCCGCCATCTTAAAGCAGTAGGCATTTTAGGACGGCTCTGTTGTAGAGAACCTTCCTCGCGAACCTAAGTAACTTTTTATCTAAAATACTTCTAAATCGGCAAAATCTTGACTTGAATCTATCTTTAAATGATGAAACAGTTTTAAAACTTTCATATGTCGAAAGTAGAGAGAAGGGAACTAATGCAATAATGGGAGCAATTTTAACAACTTTTAACAGTTGATTCAGGGTAAAGGGTAAATTAGGGTAAAGAATTGGGCTCGGGCCAATTGTACCAAAAACCTCCACAAAAAACTTCATATAGTGTGGCCAATGTTTTTTTTTTTTTTTTTTTTTTTTTTTTGGGAGGAAAAAAAAAAAAAAGTAATTATCACCAATTACTTTGCCAAGTAACTAATTACTCTTACATTCAGGTAATTGAGTTAGTAACGCAATTACTTTTTGGGAGAAGTAATTTGTAACTATAATTAATTACTTTTTTTCAGTAAGATTAACAACACTGCTCATTACTACACCAGCATATGACGGCTTTCATAAACAGGACGAGTTTGAAGCACAGCGCTTTTAATTTCATTCAGCTGTTCGTTGTCAAAGTGAGGTTATTCGTAGCAGCCAAGTCGGAAACAATGTTTTGGAGGACTTCGTTGTAAATATCCAGCGTTGTGCCGAAAAATAGCCGCCCCGCGTGAAATGTCACTCCTGACGGGAGCGCCCACACGTCAACAACACCGGCGCGCCATAGATGGTCTACAGTCACTCCGGAGCACTGACGCGGCCGGTATACGTTGAACAATAGGATACAATGGGAACGATTGGCTCTGGCGCTAGTTTTTGCCGGACCTGGAACGAAGATGCATTTTGCGCAGTTGGTAACGAACTTTTAACAGCACGTCTGCCGCACGCGCGCACACACGTGCACGCGAGGCGATAAATCGCAGCGGAAAAAATGACCGCCTTCATTTTTATATATCGCGCGATAAATGGAATTATTGCATATTGCGACAGGCTTACATTCAATCACTTGATACATTTGTCGCAGGCTTATGCATGCATCAATAACTGTTATTTTAGCTTTTTATTCTCTATTACCAACAGTATTGGAGTAAATGTATGCATCTCTCTGCTTTATTTTTATGGCTTCCCCTGGTTCTAAAATGCTTTGATATACCTTATTTATTTGAAAATAAATCATTCACTCACTTAGCATGAATACTTATACAGTGCATCAAGGCTGGAGGCCATTGTCATATCACAGAAGTCTGAAGGTGAAGCACAGGCGATAAGGGGTTAAAAAAAAGTCAATCCAGAAACAGGCGGGTAATCTGACTTTGCCAGTGTGAGCAAGACGGACGAAGTGTTTCCCAGCTGGCTAAACGGCGATTGGCAGAGGGTCGTTCTATAGTCTCGCGGATGGCTAAGTGCATCTCCCTGTGACGAAAATTTTAAAATGCGCACATCGTTCAGTCTTGATGAATATGGGCTGAATACAGTAAATTTCTTGCTTCTTCCTTGCCATGGCAACATCTATTGTCAGTCTGCTCACTTTGTGGCAGTACGCGGTGATCAGACAGGCTCTGATTTTGTAATGTAACAACTCATCGTGCTGAGACACATTACGACTTCATGACACAGTGTCCTGTAAATCTGATACTCTGACCATAAGGAACAGAATCAATAACACTGTTATTCGGTCTACTGTGCCAATAGATGGTATTTACATGAGGTTATCCTTGATGTCGAGAGTGGATTGAAAGCTGTGTCTCAGTGATGGGAAAGACGTAAATTTGGGACACATCATCAGTAGTGTTTCAATGATTAATAGGGTGTTTCGGCCTTTAGCAATAAAAACCCTCATTGA
The DNA here is from genome assembly GCF_030265065.1 of Corythoichthys intestinalis. Classification (NCBI taxonomy): domain Eukaryota; kingdom Metazoa; phylum Chordata; class Actinopteri; order Syngnathiformes; family Syngnathidae; genus Corythoichthys; species Corythoichthys intestinalis. The sequence continues at coordinate 55,249,521 of NC_080402.1, forward strand.
TGGTGGCCAGTGACAGGTTAATCACGCCTGAACTTGTGTCCCATGACCAATTAGAGATTGTTTAAATACTCCACCCCAAGGGACTGTGCAAGGCAGGGACATCCTCTTCCCTGAGCCTAGCCTAGTGCTGACCGCATACCTTGACCTCCCTCCTTCTGGAGGCCTGTGGCCTTGGATTTGCAAGTATGGCGTGGGAGGTGTCATTTTGATGACCTGTGAGCCCAGCATGGGTCCTTCCGCTTTAACCATATCCCCTGGCTGCCTTTTAAGCTGCTTCCAAGAGTGACCTAACTGTCTGCTGCAGAGCCGGTCCATGGACACCAAGGTCTTTAAGCAGTTTGATGGTGGATACAGCCACAAAGCCTCTGCAATCCACCTCGACGAGATAGACCTCCATCCTTGCTGCCGAGCATCTGCTGCCAGTTCTGTGTCGAGCAGTTTCTTGCTCTCAAAGGCCTCCTCAACTGAATTCTCCCAGGGGACTGTAAGCTCCTTGATTGTATACAGTCTTTAATGAAGGGGACCAGACTTACCAGTCTGGCCTTAAGGTGGTGGCGCCAATCTCAGGTGGAAAGATTAGTTGTTGGCCAAAGTCAACTAGCATCTTCCAATCCCTGCCCTTGATCGGCTTCCGGCTTCTGGTTTGACAGGTGGTGATTGGTTTTATTCTGTTCTTCTCGGACGAAGGTTGGTGCTGCGATGGAAGTGGCAGCTTTTGTAGGCAAAGAGTTGATGGTATTCCTCTTGCTCTCAAGCACTGCTGCCAGACCCTTGAAGAACTGGTTGTGCCTCCAGGTGCTCCGGTCTTGTGTGAAGCTACTCTTACAACCAGTCAGAATATGTTTGAGAGTGGCTGGAGTTGAGCACATGGCACAGGTTGGGTCCTCGCCATACCACTGGTGGAGGTTGCCTGGGGATGGGAGCACATCATTGATGGCTCTGATGCTTGGCTCCATTTCCCAGAGATCCTTCCAGCTGAGCTTTCTCCTCTCTGGGACTGTCCACCTCATCCATTGGCCCTGCTTGGCACAAGAGAGCCAACTTTTGCAGTTCTTTCGGCCTCCTCCTGTCGGCATACCTCCTCAACCACCATCTTTCTTCTCTCTGATGTTGAGCCCTTACGCCAAGTTGTTTTGCTTGCTGTAAGGCAGAAGCCTTTTCCCAGCTGGACGTGTCCCACGACGTCCATATGCCTCAGGGCTGATGTGGCAAGCTGCACTGCACTTGATAGTGTCCATTTCCTCCCTGTCAGTTCTACTGATATTCTGATCTCTGGAGTCTGTCAAAGTCAACTGGAGTCTCACTTTAGAGCATTCATACTCTTCACTGAGACTTGTGATGGGCGGTTCCAGCACCACTTTGCCGTAGAGACTGATGTTTGTGAGACAGCGTGGGACATTCAAGCCATTTTTCCACGTATGACGTCATGGTTCACTCAATCTTCTCTGCTGCTGTTAATGGGACCTCATACAGTAGATAGTGAGTGGCCATATTACCCGAGGGAGAAGTACGACTTGCAGGCACCAGAGCTGAGCTTCCCTCTCAGTGGGGTCTTGTTGATGCTTTCTAGACTGTTGGTGATATCTTGCCTTATCTGCCACCCTGGGTCGCCGTCCTTGAAGCTTGGGTTATACCACCTTCCCAGGCTTTTTGACAGGTTGTTCTCACACTTTTGGTATTGGGTCTTCACCAATGCAGAATTCCCTGTTGACAATTGAGGTGCTCTGTGATTTGTTTGGCTTGATTTTCATCCTGGCCCACTTGTTGTCCTGCAAGTTTCTAAGTAGATGCCTGGAACAACTGAATCGTGTTGTCTGAGTGGCATTGAACAGCTTTGCACGCCTTGTCTCCTGCGCACTTGAGATGAGTGGGTGTGTGTGCTGAGATTGAAGTGAGCATGTACTTGCATTATAAGGTGCATTGTGACGTCGTAATACCACTGATTTAAAACCTGCTAGTTTGCAGAGCGATTTGAATGGGTAAACTAATTCCAATCAAACCACATAGGTGACAAACTTCATTGAGGTCACACACATTCACATGATTTATCATTATCAAAAACACTAGAATCCCATGGAAGATGACCTTCAAAAATCTGCAAGTGTTTCAAATCAAGTGACTTATAATAAAACTTGGAATGCTTGTTGTTCTTTGTAACGTGTGGAATCGAGAAATATGTTAACATTTTACTTTTAAGTCATTTCTGTGACAAATTGGTCTCTAGGAAAAAGGCATCATTGTTCTTGAAAAATAAAAAAGAAAAGCAATTTTCTTGAGCGTGAAATTGGTGTATTGCTTCTGAAATGGGATTGTGTCTTTGGTTCGATGGTACCCATGAGTATATGATTATAATTTCTCCCATGTGTGATTTCTGTAGGCCTGGGTCGACCATATTAATACAGTTAACCACACAGCTGCCTGCAGGGACCTGCGCAACAAGTGAGGCTATAGTTGATTTGCTAACATTATTATGCACTATTATAAATGATTTTTAGTATATTCTAATAAGAGCAACTGTTTTTCCCTTTTCTGATAGGTATCGTGATTGGAAACCACCAAGGTCAGTTATGCTTTTGCCTTTTCCCATACAATTCTGTATTTTACAATAGTGTATATGTATACTTGATATATGATCCCCATATTAAACCTTTTTTGTAACATGCATTATATTCAATACCATTTGAGCTAGGTGTTTTATACAGCTCAAACATGAATTATTAAAATTATTTTTACTGAATTTGACATTTTAATATGAAATTTTTAATTTCAAGAATTGCATTGAAAAATTGAATCAATGGTGTAATTTGAAATTTAATTCTTGATTTGTAACACCCCAGACAGGATACCTCCAAGCATCATTCAACAAGCCACTTCCCCATTGCAATGAGGTGGCCATTCAAGGGGAAGATTTTCTATAAAATGACTGAAATTTCCAAATTTTATACCGTATTTTTGCGACCACAGGGTGCAGCGTATTAAAAGGCGCAGGCTTATATTAGAGTTATATTTTTGTATTTAACACACAAGGCGCACCACATATTTGGGCTCATGCGTATTCGGCAGTGGGAGCAAAATAGTTAAATTGTACTTTATTAAAGAATTTAACATTAACAAAGTACATCAATCCACAAATCCATCAAAGTCATCTTCTGTATCCAAATTGAACAGCCTAGCTCTCACACTCAAACTTTATAGCGACTAAGGTCAAGCCCCCTATCACACGTGACCTTCTCCCTTTAAGGTTCTCATGCTGCTCTCACGTACAAGTTGAAAACAACTTTAAAGAGAAACTTCAACGGGGCGTGAAACCGCTAAGAGGTACAAGGGTGGGGCCTGCGCTGTCCGTGCAGGGGGATTCAACGCGGTGAGTTGTCCGGTGCCGCCCGGCGGTTGAGGGGATCTCCCAGACCGGCGTTCAGTCATAATCCCACAGATGGTAGCCTCGCACCATCAGTCTGTGTCAGACACGTGCCCAAACTAGCGGACACGCCCCCAGGCTACCATCCCATCAGATCTGTCAGATAACGAGGAAATCTCACGCATTGATAAATATTTCTGTGCATTTTCGCTGTTAACCTCTATTTTTCATATCATTCACTCTGTAATGTTTTTATAAACGATGACTGAATAAATTAAACACTGATTTATCACGTCCAGTTTAACCCATTTCCACTGCCCTCCCTCTTTGCCTGTAGTTTACTAGTGAGGCTAGCTAGCTAAGTTTAGCCAATGACAAAATAGTGACTAGAAAGCATAAAACAAAAGCATATTCAGTATCCATACTTAAACAAAAAAAAAAGCTCTTACTTGCCTTTATGGAAATGCCGAAAGCAAACACGCATGAAGGGAGATATGGTGTCGAAAGTGATGCCCTTCCGACTCACTGCTGCGACCCAGGCCATCCGACACCGCTTTGTTAGTTTTTCAACCTGCTGTCCATAATCTCTTTTCAAAAGTGGGAAAACGAAAAAATCTTACGTCGTGGTCAACTTTGCTGCCATTTTGTCGTGTGATTTAATATGGCAGCCTTTCACACAACACGAGTGATCCATTTTATCAAAGACAATGATTAAAGAAAAGATGATTCTCACTGTTCATTTGTTTACACCCAAAATGGCGATTCGACCCACAATGCACTGCGGCTTTTGCAAGCGTTATGTCACCTGACAAAGACCGATTGGCGCCTCAGCCAAGCCTATATACCAAATGTTCGCCCTATCGAACTTTCTCTTCAAAGTTCTTTTCAACTTTCCCGTATGGTACTTGTCAACTAACGGTCTCGTGCCAGTGTTTAGCCTTAGATGGAGTTTACCACGTGCTTGGGGCTGCATTCCTCTTTTCAAAAATTGCTCAGTCAGACGGACACATTTTGGTACTCAGTCCACACAATAGACGCACCACCTTTTGAGGCGGCACGTACATTTTGGAGAATTTTTCTTTAGTTTTAGGCGCGCCTTATGCTCGTGAAAATACGGTAATTTAAATTCACGTTTCCTTACTCAAATTAGGCATTTTTGTGGGATCATTTTGATTTTCATTATGTTTTATCCATGTTCAACTTTGGTTCATGGCAGTGAAATAAAATTTTGCGTGAACCATAACGCTGCTCATAATTTATGAAATTTTGTTGCTCTGTACTTCTGACGTGCAATGACAATAAAGCTGTTAGAAGTTCTTACCCTTTCCTATTCTCTCTCCACTGCAAAACCAGAGAGGACCTTCACAGGCCCCATGGAAGACCTTACTCTCCTTATGATCATCACCATCATCATTACACAGGTTATCCACTGAGCTCTATGTCTTTTTTTATGTTTAATATTTTTACTTTATTTAATTACTCTGTATAAAGTTGGGACATTATTTCTCACATTTTGAAATGCTTGCTACCCCTTGCCCCCATTTGGATTTATTTTGCAAAAAAAAAAGCATGCATTATACTCATTGTGGTATAAGGAAAAATGAAACAACTAAAACATTTGTTTGTCCACCTTTCCCCCGCGCCCCCACCTTTAGGAGATTCATCACATCAGAGTCGTTTGAAACGCCCTTACTCTGATCTTAATAGGCGCTCTGTTGACACCAGCTCCTATGCATCCTCCTACAGGAGTGATCAAAGCTCTAAATATGTCAAAAAGACAAAGCTTCCGGACAAAACCAACAAGACTGCAAGTTCCAAGGCTGCTGATACAGTGGGTTTATTTCATTTTTTTAACCATTGTAATTCATTATATGTAAGTAACCGCACTTAAAACGGTTGTGCAGTGCTCTTAGTAATAATTTGGGGAATAGGGATCCAGCATATACAGGTAGTCCCTGGGCTTATGGACAAGTTCTGTCACTCAACTTTCTTATTAAGTCAGAATTAACCCTGTAAGTACCCCTATACACCTGCTAAATCTCAAAATAACGACCCAAAAACATGTATGCCAGTCATTGTACGCTCCTAGATACACCGAGCTAAGCGACAAAATTACTGTCAGACGTCTGTGATTTGGTGACTTTATTCAGCAGCTCATGACATCAACACTTGCAGAATGAAACAAAAATGAAATCCGTTTTATCTTCAAAAATAATTCAAATTTGCATTCATAAGTAGCTGCTAATACAGCAATGACAATCCACACAAATGATTAGCATGTATCTTTGTGTCCGCACAAAATTAAAAACACTCACATAAACTCACCCCAAGTATTTGACCACAATTGAAAATGCACAAATAAACAGTACAAAATATATTCTATGCAGGTGTTGCCCTTGTGGACGCTTCGCAAGCAACAAATGTGAGCGCAGGCGTGCAGCTAAAATAGTTCCCCTCTCTCTCACTCGGCTGCACGATTTCTTCGTGTGCACAAATGCGCTCTACCCCGTGTACGCATGCGCTCTTCTTTGTGTGCGCAAATACGTTCTTCGTGTGTATGCGCTATTTTACTCAAGTGTGGAAGTACGACCTGCTCTATGCTTCCTGCGCCAAAAATAAAAGCTAGCGTCACAAAGCAAAAGTCAACATTAATTAGAAAAAAAAACAAGATACTGGAGACAAGATAGCGGACGAGACTCCAGCGTTGTAAAGTCAAAACAGCATAAGTTGGATACGTCGTAACCCAGGGACTGCTTGTACATATTGTTTTTCATACCGAAAACCTTGAACTTCCTGTTTCTCAAGGTTGATAATGTTGACTGAAAGAAATGTGCAAATGATTTGTGCAAGCCGAATGGCAGTTGGTAATGCACCAAAAAATATGTATTTGTACAACTTTAATGAAAATACAGCTTAAACTAGGAAGAGAAATGGCACCGTATGAAAAAATCACTATGAAATCAAACGTTAACAGCATATCTGTTTTTGCATTTTTTGCATAAAAATTGAGTACTGCTTGCTTATGTCCTTTAACAGCAATGGAATTTTTCACCTATGCCACGTTCTCATAGCTGATTACAATCATTATTTTAAGACTGTATTATATTAGTATTGCAACATATTTTGACAATGTCATTTCTGGGTAGTGGTAAATTTCTCGTTTGAACTTAAGTTTGACCTGAAGTGGATAAAAAGATGAAAGCAGAAGGGTTGTAGCCTTTTTACAGGTTATGTCCAATCAAATATTTTGGTTGATTTAAACATAGTGAAATATTAAACCTACATTAATCCATGCAAACTCATTATTCTGCCAAATCTCACCTAGTGTTTTTTGTTTCATTTCCTAGTCATCCAGTCCTTCACCAGCAAAGAAGAAAAAAAAGACTGTCGCTCCAGTATCCCAGGACTCAACGATAGCAGAACGTCTGGTTTATCTTACTGGGATTCCAGAGCAAGCTACAGAGGAGCAAGTTATTAAATTAGTAGGGTCGTATGGCAAGATCAACAATGTGATCTTAATACCGTTGTCTCAGGAAGAGAGTGAAAAGGGGGATGGACAAAAGGTACGTTTGATTTTATAATCTGAAAGAACCATTTCTATCTTTTAAAGATAAAAAAGTTGCACATGCATAGACTTCAGAATGATATTGAAGGGTCAGATTCGACCTTCACTGCGCCACGCCTTCAAGTAGGGGGCCATCCCGCAATCCGCTTCAGTCATTCGCTGTCGGTTGCAGCGACACATCCAGCAATCTAACGCCGGATTTATGTTGAAAAGTAGGAAAGCTGTACTGCATACAAACGGGAAGGGTTGTCTCAGGAGTGATATGTATATTTTTCATTTTTTCCACAAGAATTTGCAACATAAAAAGCTTGTCCAACAGACTAGCATCATTCTTCGACATATTTATGTAAAATAAATGCTAACTGCATGTTTTTATTTTATTTTATTTTATTTTTTTTTTTTTTGTGCTTTTAACCAGGAATCGAAACTGTCTTACGCCCATATCTATAAAGAATTCACGGATTTAAGCATTTATTCTCAATAATTTTCACTGGAAAAGCTCTGTTTACATATGGCGGCCACCACATTGACTGACAGACTAGCATCGTACTTCGACATATTTACGTTAAATAAATGCTAACTGCATGTTTTTTTTTTTTGCTCTTAACCAAGAAACGAGACTGTTTTATGTCCATATCTATAAACAAGTCAGGGATTTAAGCATTTATTCTCAAGAATTTTCAACGAAAAGAGCTCTGTTTTCTGTGATTCCACTCTGTCAGCTTTGATGGCCACGCCAACAATGCAGGCCCCCCCTATTAATCGGCCCCGCACCCCGTGTCCCGTCGATATCATTATGAAGTCTATGAACACGTTAAAACCTTTTTTGTATTTAAATGCGCATTCTTTTTTGTATTTAAATGCGCATTTTCATGACATGACTTTTGCTTGAAACATTGAAGTATTTTCAAAAGTATGTTCAAACATTGTATTAATTGATGCCGATCTTTATAATCCGGTGCACTTTATAGTCCACAAGAATACTGTAAATAACTAAGACTAGAGGTCGACTGATATAGGATTTTCAAATGCCGATACTGATACCTAAAATTTTCAGCCGCTTGCTAATGTCCAAAACCTATATTTGGCCGATATACTTTCTTTGTTTCTAAAGCACCTAGATTATAAAGGCAATTTAAAAAAATGCTTCAATAGTTTCAAATTGACAATGATAACCTGAGATTTAAAGGTTTAATTTATTCTAGTGCTACCAAACCAACGAACGCAGCACTTCTTTTTATGATTATACACAGTCGGCAAGAAAAGTACATTAATTTAAAATAATTAAATCCACCAGGACGTCACGACGAGACGGAAACAAGTGAGAGTTTAACAGGATGCCTGCAATGTTACGCTAATGCTACCAGTCACAATGTAGAGTGAAAGAATCATTAAGTAAACACCTTAAAAGGCTAATGCAACATTTCATATAATCTCATGTGATTATATGACACAAAACAGGCAAGCCTGTAGCAGCCTGCCTTCAAGCTGCTGCAGGGTCCTTCCGAGGTGGTCCTTCCGGGGTCCACAATTGCCCATACAGATGCTTGATCAAAATTCTTTTTTTATCAGTTTAATTTTTTTGTCCTTCGGCCGTTTTGTTTTGGCTTTTTTATCGGCCGATGTTGGAAGGAAGTCTGTATATCGGTCGACCTCTAACCAAGACATTGCTAATTATGCTTCATAGAATGCCGTTTACTCGCTAATTGCGTGATGTAGTGCTTAGTAAATGAGTCTTGTAATAAAAAGCCAATAACTCACATTTGTGCTAAATAGCTACTGACGTTGCTTAGTCCTTACATAGTAGGAATGGCAGGCCAGAAATCCAGGGAGTGACATCAGTTAAAGCCTTTTCACTCAAGTGGCAACCCGGTGTCCAAAGGTCACGTAATACAATGGCAAGACGAAGGGCCTCCCTTAGTGCTGACATACTCGTATCCAAAAGTAGAAGTAGCAAGCCGAGCACTCTAGTCCTTTGCGCAAACGCATTTATTTATATCGGTTGCACATTATAATACGGCTGCCCCAAACGATTATTTTTCTCCCGATTAGTCAGCAGACTTTTTTAACGATTATTCGACTATTTTTTTCCCACTTTTTTAAATTATTTTATTTTTTTTTGACTAAGCCAGCAATTAAATTTTTGTTGACGCTTTAATTCACAAAAACATTTTGGAACGCCTAAGTTCCTTATGAAAGTACAAATAAACACATAAATAACAATAATTAATCACAAACAATGAGGTTAAATGCTGACAGCATTAACTTGTGCAAAAGAACTGAATGTAAACACTATGACTTCACCTTTCCAACTTGATTCGAAACAATTGTTAAAAAAAACCTGAATATTATCTAGCATTAATATTATAGTATACTACTAATATATATATATATATATATATATATATATATATATATATATATATATATATACAGTGCCTTGCAAAAGTATTCAGCCCCCTTGAACCTTGCAACCTTTCGCCACATTTCAGGCTTCAAACATAAAGATATAAAATTTTAATTTTTTGTCAAGAATCAACAACAAGTGGGACACAATCGTGAAGTGGAACAAAATTTATTGGATAATTTAAACTTTTTTAACAAATAAAAAACTGAAAAGTGGGGCGTGCAATATTATTCGGCCCCCTTGCGTTAATACTTTGTAGCGCCACCTTTTGCTCCAATTACAGCTGCAACTCGCTTGGGGTATGTTTCTATCAGTTTTGCACATCGAGAGACTGACATTCTTGCCCATTCTTCCTTGCAAAACAGCTCGAGCTCAGTGAGGTTGGATGGAGAGTGTTTGTGAACAGCAGTCTTCAGCTCTTTCCACAGATTCTCGATTGGATTCAGGTCTGGACTTTGACTTGGCCATTCTAACACCTGGATACGTTTATTTTTGAACCATTCCATTGTAGATTTGGCTTTATGTTTTGGATCATTGTCCTGTTGGAAGATAAATCTCCGTCCCAGTCTCAGGTCTTGTGCAGATACCAACAGGTTTTCTTCCAGAATGTTCCTGTATTTGGCTGCATCCATCTTCCCGTCAATTTTAACCATCTTCCCTGTCCCTGCTGAAGAAAAGCAGGCCCAAACCATGATGCTGCCACCACCATGTTTGACAGTGGGGATGGTGTGTTCAGGGTGATGAGCTGTGTTGCTTTTACGCCAAACATATCATTTTGCATTGTGGCCAAAAAGTTCAATTTTGGTTTCATCTGACCAGAGTACCTTCTTCCACATGTTTGGTGTGTCTCCCAGGTGGCTTGTGGCAAACTTTAAACGAGACTTTTTATGGATATCTTTGAGAAATGGCTTTCTTCTTGCCACTCTTCCATAAAGGCCAGATTTGTGCAGTGTACGACTGATTGTTGTCCTATGGACAGACTCTCCCACCTCAGCTGTAGATCTCTGCAGTTCATCCAGAGTGATCATGGGCCTCTTGGCTGCATCTCTGATCAGTTTTCTCCTTGTTTGAGAAGAAAGTTTGGAAGGACAGCCGGGTCTTGGTAGATTTGCAGTGGTCTGATGCTCCTTCCATTTCAATATGATGGCTTGCACAGTGCTCCTTGAGATGTTTAAAGCTTGGGAAATCTTTTTGTATCCAAATCCGGCTTTAAACTTCTCCACAACAGTATCTCGGACCTGCCTGGTGTGTTCCTTGCTTTTCATAATGCTCTCTGCACTTTAAACAGAACCCTGAGACTATCACAGAGCAGGTGCATTTATACGGAGACTTGATTACACACATTTGGATTCTATTTATCATCATCGGTCATTTAGGACAACATTGGATAATTCAGAGATCCTCACTGAACTTCTGGAGTGAGTTTGCTGCACTGAAAGTAAAGGGGCCGAATAATATTGCACGCCCCACTTTTCAGTTTTTTATTTGTTAAAAAAGTTTAAATTATCCAATAAATGTTGTTCCACTTCACGATTGTGTCCCACTTGTTGTTGATTCTTGACAAAAAAATTAAATTTCATATCTTTATGTTTGAAGCCTGAAATGTGGTGAAAGGTTGCAAGATTCAAGGGGGCCGAATACTTTTGCAAGGCACTGTATATACATACATACACAGTGGTACCTCTACATACGAAGTTTATCCGTTCCAGGACCTTGTTTGTAAGTCGAAATGGTCGTATGTCGAGCAGGATTTTCCCATAGGAATACATTATAATTCCATTAATTCGTTCCACAGCCCAAAAACCTTCACTAAATCCTTAAAAAATACTGCTGGTACTATTACAAATGGCAATTACACATAGCAAAACAAATAAATTATAAATCAAAATCGGAATAATAATAATAATAATTATAATAATTCCTGTATTAATGTAACGAATCGGGTTCTAATGTGGCGGACGTTTTTTGCTGACCCTGAACGCACCGCGGGGCTGACGTGCCAGAGACAGACCGGTGAGCTTGAGTTTCACTTTCACATTGAATGTTTTCTTGAGAACACCGTCAATTGCGGCAGACAGAAGGTGTTTTTGTTTTGAATAAGTTGTGAAATAAATGATAAAAACGTGGCGAAGTTGGCGATTTCTCTGGAGATGTTACCACAATAAGAATTGTCAGCTTAACTTATAAAGACTGGCGAACGATGGTTGGAGGAGGACCGTGGAGATGTATTGTTGAGCCATTTCACGGATGCCCACCCTACGCTCATATTTTTCTGTCATTTGCATCTTCATTTAGAAGGTAAGCGTCAACTTTTTCCTTGTTTCACCACCTGTACCAACCTTTTCTGAAACCAGTGTTGATTTGTCACACAAGAAAATCCGCCGTGCATTCGTCTGCGGTGCTGCCATTGTCGTCGTATTTCGAGCATGTCGTCGGATGTAGAAACAAATGGCGAGTCAAATTTTACGTCGGATGTCGAAAAGTTCGTGTGTCGAAGCGATCGTATGTAGAGGTACCACTGTATATATATATATTAAGGGTGTCAACAATAATTGATGCGGCAATGCATCCCGATGCGAGGCATGGACGATTCGATTCGATGTGGGCAACAAGCCGAATCGATTCAGCGCATTTTAAAATATATAAGTACATTCAAAAATCTTCCCTGTGCAATTCCGGTGATGCAACGGATTTGGTTTCCCCATTTGTATTATTATTCTCATGTTTCATTTTTTACACACCGCATAACTCTGGTCAAGTTTCCCACCAACCTCGTAGAAGCCAAAATGTCTCCAGATGTCTGCTTTCAATGTGTTAGGTGCATCAGTAATCTTTCTCACTCCCACTTTCCCCGCTTCAGCCATTGTTATGTTATGTCCTATCTCTCTCTCTCTCGATTAGAGCTTAGTTCGGGCCTAAAAAATCCAGCCCGACCTGACCCGGCCCGCGTGTATTAAAGGCCGAGAGCCCAAAAGTTTACGTTTTATTTCTAGGCTCGAGCCCGAAAACCCCCCCAAAATGTACGTTTCATTAGTAGGCCCGAGCCCGTTTTATTTGTGAGGACTCAGCAGGAGGAGCAAATGCGGGGACGCAATGCGTGGTTGCGTTGTGTGATCACAATTGTGACGATGCGTATGTGCATAATGATAAATTAAAACCTGTCTTTCGTAACAAATTCTCCCAGATAAACAGGACTGTAAGATGCATATTCAATAAACATTTATATCTTTTATATTTGTGTGTCTGTTCTATCAGGTGGATAGTTCATGCTCATTTACTTGGCAAAATGCAGCAACAGAAATTTATTTTAATTTCTTCGAGTTGGCAGAAAAAAAACGCAAGTTTTCTTAATGTTTAAAAAGTACATATTTTTATGATCATTATAAATGCACGTACACAACGAAATAACGCTGGAAATGTATGTTAAATATATTTCTGTTTGGGATATTGTGCTCACATGGACGCGCCTTTCTGACGAGGAGAGGAACAGCTGCTTATACAAAAATAAACTAAAAACTTTTAAATAACATTCTTTATCTTAAAGGGTATTAAAACACTAAGGGGCTATGAGGTATCAATAGAACAGTTATGTGGTAAGATAACAAATATTAATAAAGTTAACCAAAAAATAAATCGCATTCATGAGCAATTATCGAAAATAGATCGAAAATTACGAACATTTCCGAAAGTATTCTGGAAACAGCCGAATGGGGCGGAGACATCATAACAAGGAAACAAAAGGTCGAGGCAGGTGCCATCGTTGTTTATCGACGAGAGAGTTGCGTTCGTGTTTTATCAAAAAAATCGCTAAAATGGTTCAAACCTGTCATGCTATGTGGTTTACAAATAGCCATTTGTCGCAATGTAGTACCCATGAGTTCCCGAACACGAGTAAAAGAGCTGGACTACGCAGACAATGAGTAAAGTTCGTCATTGCTAAGAGGGCTAATTTTGCAGACCCAGCCTCCGGCACGGTTTTGTGTGGTGCGCATTTTACACCTGAAAGCTATACGAACTATGGACAAATGAAATCAGGTTTTGCGAAAAAATTGCTGCTGAAAGCAGATGCGGTGCCCACCTACACGCGCAGCCACCTAAATCTCCCGAGATATCAAGAAAGAGGACAGTGACTGGCTCTGATGAGACCACCCCACCACCCCAGGCAAAGCAAAGGAGGGAAATGGCCAGAGTGAGTACTCTTTTATGATAAAAATATCACGCATTGGATATAGGACTGGACACATGTATAAATTATCGCTCGTAAAATATATAGAACAAATCCTCTAATCCCATTCATTCTTGTGTCGGTTGGCAGAGCGAAAACCGATGATAGCACAATAAATGATAATTATTCTATAAATTATTTTGCGGTCACGGTGTATCACAAAAAGAAATGCAAAACAAACCATTCGGTGTTTCTGTTGCCGCCGGTGTTTCATCAGTGTGATTGCTCCCCTCAATGATCCTTTCATTAGGCCTCATTGGCTTTCGTTTGGGCTCAAATTGATAACCCAAAACACCAAAGAAAGGTTCATAACTCTCCTCGTCACCATTAGAAGAATGTTAGTTACGTCGGATTCGTCGCTGCAACTAGAAACAAAGTTGTCCGCCATCATCGCCGCCATTCGGTACTAAGCACTGAGCCGGTTGTGTCCTTATAGTGACGTCAAGCACACAATATGCTAGATTTCCGGCATCTCAGGGGCGGGTTGTTTTAGCTTGACAATCGACCTAATATCTATCATTTTCTTGGTGTTACGATGTGTGTAATTACACGAAGTGGCATGATATGGATTCAAAAGGCATGCGTTTATGGATAAATGATGAAATATTAGCGTTTCCCCAGGTGTTGTCATACCCTTTAATGACTCTCATCAGAACACTCAAAAGAACAAGCTGCCTTAAGGAGCACTGAAACAAAATAAATAAAATTTTAAGGAACACCACGCACGAACTCCACGATGTCCTGCTTAGCAGGAAGAGGTGCAGCCCTCAAAACAAATGATAATAACGATGTGTGACTAATATCATCTTTTAGGCCAGTACAGTTTTTAAAATGCCTGCTCAGCGTGAAGGTGCCAGTCTTTCTGCTCTCGTACGAGAGCAAAGCGCGCACCACATTTGTTGCATTCGGCAAGACCGACAGTCTTCTGTATGCATCTTCCACTATCAATTTAAATCCTTTCCACACACCACTCGTGGATTCTTGCCTTTTCAATCCCCCCGTCTTTAGTTTGCTTTTCGCCTCTTGGTGCTCTATATCGAAATTCGAAAAGGAAATACCAGGATGCAGAGTTGCAGACTCGCGGAGAGCAATAGAGCGCAAGGGGAAGATTAAAAAGGAGGGCGGGGCCACGGCGTTCATGTGCGCAACCAATGCACTGGCTCAGCTGCGGCTCATGTTTGGGATTACCAAAGCGCCTTCTTTCTGTTTTTTTCAATTTATTTATTTTATAACAAGTATTCCTTAGTTTAACATCCATACATCGTTTTAGTTTACAAATATATATTTATTTTAAAAAAGTTAGCGAGAGAGAAGTCTGACCCGCACGTAAATGATTGACATTTTGCGATAAAGATGCTGCTGCACTACAATATTTTCTTTGTCGTTTTCTTTAATATTTACTTGAATATTTTTATCGATGGGTCGTTGTGACTAAAATACAGTGACTGTTATTACTGATTTTGCACAGGAGTTCAGATGTTGCACAGTGTGAAAGGCTGCTACTGTGTTAAAAAAAAAAAAAAAAAAAGAAAGCCCTGGTCTCATTCAAAGCACTAATTAAATGCTGTGATGTTTTTTTTTTTTTTTTAATATATATCTGAAAGTATACTATTTTCATTTGACTTCAACCAGGAGTGACACAAGAGCCAATAAAAAGTTGTTTAATGTCTGACCGCTTGTTTTGCCTCATGACCACTACCAATTGTGTCTGAAAATGATGTCCCAATTTCACTAGTAAAGATGTGGAAGAACATAAAAATGTTCAGTTAAAGAGAGGGCTTGAGTGTCGAGGGCTAAAAAACACTGGAAAAAGAGCCACAGATCCAGATGTAGCTTTTTTATCGGTACTTCTTTCTTATGTGCAGTGCCTTACGCCACTGACAGTGACTCCTGTTTCCACACTCTATCCTTTACCACCACATGTCCTGTCTTTCTTATATTCTCCGGTTGTCTTACATCGCTCACCGTTCTTGGGGGTAATTTACATTGCTATATTTGTGTAGCGATCGCAAATGCTACTCAGTGACAGCCAACGAGCACTTATAATTTTTTCATTGATATCAAATCTTAATTCTATAATTTATTTACAACAGGCAACAATAGTGGCAGTCACATACCATTTTCATTTTTTTCAGCTCATTCATTGTCAGACAGAAGCAGCACGGCAAAACGCCACGCTTTAAAAGGGGGAAAAATATCAAAATGGCTTTACCTCTTTGTCCTCTGTTGGACCATGGCCCCCAACAAAATGTTTACTGCATATGAAGGTGAATGGCTTCACCTTGCTGGCGTTAAACAGGTCTTTTGACGTCCGCAAAAGTTGACATTTTTCCCTCTTAGTTTTTGAGTCGTTTATACAAGTTCCATAGCAGCAGTGTTTACTTGGCATGTTCGTTTTTGAAAGATTGCCGGCAGAAAACAGGAGTGATAACTTGTCTTTTATGCGAGGGCGTGTCCTTTTTGACCCACTTTCTGGTTAAGATGGCGACGTACGGCCTAAAATTAGCATTTGTGCGGTACGCTATTGCAGAGACTGTACACGACCGTGTACCCTCCTTTGTTTTGTTGAAATAAGTCCATGCTTTGGCCACTCTGGTGCGTTTTTTTGACTTTGTGGCGCTTTCCCCGCTTGCATACCGAGCGTCCGCCATTCTCAACTTTCCACGCATATATTTTTTTAACCCTTCATTAACAGTCGACGGGATGGTGTGCTCGTCGACGCATTTTCGTCATCGATGATGTCGACTAGTCGGGACAGCTCTACATTGTAACAGCTGTGTAAAGAGTGTTCGCTGACATGCGTATTTTTGTTGTTTTTGTGCTCGAACCATAAAGATGAACATGATTTATTTGTGCACTTAATGTTTTTGAAAATGGCAGTATCGCGGCATTCTAATTCCAATGAATCACTTGCTGTTGAATTTTTTGTCCGTTCCACAGTCACATTTGCAGTTTCATGTTGCAGGCTTCGGTGTGCATGGTGAACGCTGCAGATGCCCAGTCTTTGGCAAATGCTACAAACCTTGCTATTGAAGAGCAGCCAATCACTGCCTTAATTGCCAAGGTAATACATTTTTAATATACCACAGTACTTGGATTTTCCATTGATTTGTAAATTTCCATTGATTTAATCTAATCTGACAATGTATTGAAAATCATCTCGCATGGGTTTTGTTGACATTTTTTGGGATGAAGGTTAACTTTGTTTGAAGGCAGCACCTATTTTTCATAGATCTTGTTGTATATTAATCCTTATGGGAGGTTTTGAAGTTATATGGCTGAACATCTGAAATCCTCATCATCACTTTTCCGGGGGGTGATAAATTATATTTTTGAGCGATTGGCTTAGACTGCATGGTGCACAACAAAGGTGGATCTTTGCGCCACTGGGCAAATCTACAGGTTTCATATATCTAAAAAAATAACAATGTGATTTGGGGAGTGTTTTTAAAGCGCTGCTCTGTTTTATTTTATTAACAGATAAGCAATGCCAATGTTTCATTTCGAATCAAGTCCATTGCAAACTGCTGTATCACGAAATCTTTTTTTTTTGTTTTACTTCCGGCTTGGTGAAATAATAATAAAATAATACATGTTTTTGGATCGTTATTTTGAGATTTAGGGGTACTTAAAGGGTTAATTCCAATTTAGGCGGAAATTCGGGTTACGTCGCCAGCGCAGGAACGGAACGCGTTCGTAACCCAGGGACTACTTGTCGTGTCTTTTGTGTTTGGAAAACACGGATTGCACTGTAAAATATGAATTTCCCTTATTTAGACACCAGAGACTGGGCCATCTCCTGTTTGCAGTAACAGGTTTGTATTTTTTAAAGCCCATATTTCATATTACCATATTTTTCGGACTATACGTTGCACCTGAGTATACAAGTCTCATTTTTGGGGGGAAATTTATTTGATAGAATCCAGCACCAAGAACAGACATGTCATCTTGAAAGGCAATTTAAAATATAATAGAGAACAACAGGCTGTATGGTATGCTAACATTACATGACGCTAGAAGTTAGATTGGGCCTAAAAAATCCCTACCGGCCTGCGGGTATTAAAGCCCGACGCGGCCCAAACCCGATCAGTTAACTTGATTTGCTTGCTCGAGCCTGAAAAAACCCGAAATTTTATATTTTATTTGTAGGCACGAGCCCGAAAAAACCCCGAAATTTTATGTTTTATTTGTTAGGACTCAGGAGAAGGAGGAAATGCGAGGATGTGATGCGTAGTTGTGTTTTGTGTGATCATGTTTGTGACAATGAGGTGAATATATGCATAATGATAACAAATTAAAGCCTGTCTTTTGTAACAAATTCTTCCAGTTAAACAAGACTGTAAGATGGATATTCAATAAACATTTATCTTTTATATTTGCGTGTCTGTTCTAACAGGCGGATAGTGGATTTAACATTTATTTTAATCTCCTCGAGTTGCAGAAAAAAAAAGCAAGTTTACTCAATGTTTAAATAGTCTACATATTTTTATGATCATTATAAATGCATTTACACAATTAAATAATGCTGGAAAAGTTTGTAAAATATATTTCTCGTATGGGACAAAAGCGCCACATTCGTTTACATTCAGCGAAGCCAACACAGGTTTCCGTATAGCACCTTCAACAATCAATTTGAATCCTTTCCTTATCCCACTCCTACCGCAGTTGTTTTCTTTTTAATTCCCCAGTCTTTAGTTTGTTTTTCACTCCTATAGCTGCTCCATATCGAAAAGGAAATACCAGGATGCTCGCGGAGGGCGCCGCAGGGCGCTGTAGTGGAAGATTGAAAAGAGAGCCACTACGTTCACGTCCGAAGGCATGCACAGCGCCTTCCCAGTTTTATCCAAATTATTTATTTTATTTAACATCCATACATCATTTTAGTATAAATATATGAATATATATTTATTTTTAAAAAGTTAGCGAGAGAGAAGTCGGCCCGACCCGACCGTAAATAATCACATAAGTCGCTCCAGAGTATAAGACGCACCGTCTGCCAAACTATGAAAAAAAAACTGCGATTTATAGTCTGAAAAATACGGTACCAAATTTTAAGTGATTCTGGATTTACTTTAGTGATATTTTCTGTTCACAGTAAACCTTCTAGAAGTCCAGAAAAGTCTAAGGAAGATTCAGGTAAGAAATAAAACCTCTTTATTGGTTTTATGTCAAATGAGATTTTCAAAGTGGGCACTGGTAGCACGAGTGGTAAGCAGGATTCCTTTAGTACAGGGGTGCCCACACTTTATTTTCCTCGCAAGCTACTTTTCAAACGTCCAAACCAAAGACCAGAGCTGAAATGCAAAACGTATTGCTTTCCCAAATCAGTTTGTCATAGCACTTGAGGTGTTCATGTCAAATGGACAAAACTGGTCAAGTAAAATAAGTGTTTGTTGTTGGTTTCCTGCATTAAGTGAACTTATTTACAGTGATTATTTTGATTTCATGTTGTGATATTGCTGTTTGTTTTAGACCTACCGACTGAAGTGAGTGAGGCTGACAAGAACGCTGCTCCAAAGGTAAATGAATGAATATAATTTTGATTGCATGTTATCTTAAAATTTTAAATATTGCAGAATTGATGTTTTGTGCAACTATTTTCTCAACTCTGGCATTGATTTCATTTTGGCACCCTTGTTCCCTTTAAATAATTTTGTCATGTTCCATCAAACTCACTTTTTTCCGACTCATTACAAGAAAATTGCTGTGCCCCATTACTGGTAAATTATTTTACGAACAGGCATGCAGACAACCGGTACTAATTCGGTCGTTGAGCTGCCCCATGTCTTATGGGGACATTGCATTGGCTGTCTGCTATCCTGTGGTATAATGTAAAACAATGAGTTAAATTACTAATATTTTTTTTGTTATCTGTTCAAGGCTCAGGTGTTGATAGCAGGACTTCCTCCCACTGACTGCTCAGAGAGTGATGTCATCGAACTCATTCAGCCTTTTGGAACTCCCACTGACATGATCTTCGCAAGAGCAATTGGAAAGGTAGAAGTAACAATAACAATGAAGGTTCTTCGTTGATACATTAGCAGTTAGATTTTTCTGTAGTACTTCATACCAAGTTGTAAGTACCTGTAGTTCAATTAGTACTTGGTCTTTTTCAAGCCCTTGATAGTTCCTTATACTTCTGGTGCTGGAGTTGATCTGCCAGAATAGTAGGTAATATCTAGTATTTTGCAATTTTCACATCTTACAAAATGAAAGGACACCGGTGAGGGGGAAACGTACAATCCTAAAGGACCTGTACGAAGTCTAAAGATGTGCAATACAGTCAAATGTCGAGAGTTCACCATCAAGGCTTTTGCTTATAAACTAATAATCTGTGAGGAATTGGTTGTGTGTTGTGATGCCAACATCACCTATATATACCATATACCATGTATATGTATGTATATATATATATATATATATTAGGGCAGTCAAAATTATCGTGTTAACGCGCGGTAATTAATTTTTTTAATTAATCACGTTAAAATATTTGACGCAATTAACGCACTAGGCCCGCTCAGACAGATTTAAATATCAGTACAGTGAAAGGCCAACTTGTTAATTGTGTTTTATGGAGTTTTTCCGCCCTCTGCTGGCGCTTGGGTGTGACTTGCATATGTTATATGGCGTAATGTCGCCCTCTGCTGGCGATTCAGTGCAGCTGATTATTTGGGTTTCGGCGCGTTTTTCTGACGTGATTATATGTCGACGCGAACTCACACTAATAGACAGTGCTATTCAGACCAGCTAACGTCCGCATCCAGTATTCAGTGGCAGTTCTCATAGCCCCATCACACTGTTTGCGTCTAATACATTCATCGCTTGTGAGTTATATTCCTCGTTTGTTTATATTCATGATAGAGCTGAAACGAGTACTCGAGCAACTCGAGTAACTCGAGTTTAAAAACTGATCCGAGTAATTTTATTCACCTCGAGTAATCGTTTATTTTGACAGCTCTAAGCATCACGTTTTGCTCGGACTACTTTTAATGCGGGACAACGCGCTGTCACGTGCGGAGAGGAAGAAGGAAAACCAAAAAAAAAAAACTTACTGCAGCTGACAGCCACCACAAACGACGCCGACGTTGCCAAATACTAGCCCGCACGATGCTAACGTTGGTAACAGCTAGCGTCTGATGCATCTCATAAAGATCACATGTATGTTGAACTAGATGCGCAATGACAGACTCGGCCGCGTCTGGGCAGCGTTATTAAACAGCCGCCATCTTAAAGCAGTACAGCGCTAAGTGCTAGTAAAGAGCGCTAAGCGCTAATAAATAAAATTAACGTTACTGTCGCTACTAGCTCACGAAAAGTTAGCCCTGCGGAGGGCTAGGTTTCAATTAATTATGACCACTGTCGATGCGTGGCTAACGTGTCTTACATAAAGGCTTTAACATAACATAGCATTGTGGAGGGATGAGGGTGTAAAATAAAAACTTTATCATGGTAACTATCAATTTTAGCTCAGTAGTCATTGCTGGATAAAACACCAAGTAGCACTGGTCCCTAATGTGCTCCAGTACAGCCTGTATCATACATTTATTTTGAACACTGCAAAAACTCCAAATCCTATCAGGACTTACTGTTTAGACTAACTTAAAACTTAACTAGAACTTAAAAATGGCTTGACACAAAGAGAAATTCAATTGAAACACGTGGGAAAAAATCCTAACTTTTAAGTGATGTGTGTTATCAAGCATAACGGCATTTTTAGGTAATATATATATTTTTTAAATAAGATCTAAAAGTTTTTTGAGTGAAAGCAGTGAATTAGTCTTTTTTTTTTTTTTTTTTAATTCTAGCTACATCTGAGATGCAATTGTTGGCTGTTTTCAACAATATACATTGAAAATAAAGACATTGATTGACTGAAAATGGTTCAAGATTAGATTAAATGTCTTGTTTTCTCATGTATATTTATAATTGCTCTTCACCTAAAAATATATTTGTTTTATCCGATTACTCGATTAATCGATAGCATTTTCAGTCGATTACTCGATTACTAAAATATTCGATAGCTGCAGCCCTAATTCATGAGCATTAGATCGTTATTGATGATGTGTATTTGAATTTGTTCACATATATGGTGAAATGCAGTTACATTGTTAGATGCTTGTGAGCTAATTGGCTAGTGCTACTGCTCAAATGGACACGTGTGTGTACATTTTATGTTATTTTGTGATTTATGCAAGTTATTGACACATTGCCTTGTTATTTTCAGTTTTACAAAAATACAAGAGACGTGCTCCTGTCAAAAAGAGATGACTTCAGTAAAGCCCATGCAACTTTGCCACACCGTCTGATTTCTTTTTGGAATTTATGTTTGCTATCTGTCAATTTGTGTACTCACACACATTGAGGACAGAATAGGGCTACTAGTTTATTTTTTGATTGAAAATTTTACAAATTTTATTAAAACGAAAACATTAAGAGGCGTTTTAATATAACATTTCTATAACTTATACTAATATTCATCTTTTAAGAACTACAAGTCTTTCTGTCCATGGATCACTTTAACAGAATGTTAATAATGTTAATGCCATCTTGTTGATTTATTGTTATAATAAACAAATACAGTCCTTATTTACCGTGTGTTGAATGTATATATCCATCTTATCTTTCCATTCCAACAATAATTTACAGAAAAATATGGCATATTTTATAGATGGTTTGAATTGCGATTAATTACGATTAATTAATTTTTAAGCTGTAATTAACTCGATTAGAAATTTTAATCATTTGACAGCCCTAGTATATATATATATATATATATATATATATGTATATATATGTATATATATATATATATATACACATACCAACTCTAGCCCAATAAGTGCCTAATGCTACCTAGTCTTAGATAAAATTAGTCAGTGTCACTAAGACTTGATTAAAAAGCATGCTGTAACGGCTAGGTAAAGTGACATGCTAACACGGTGGGTTTATGTTGGTGGGGGAAACATTCCCATCCTATGGAAGAATAGTACAGCGGTACCTCGACAGACGATCGCTTCGACACACGATCTTTTCGACATCCGGCGTAAAATTTGACTCGACATTCTTTTCTACATCCGACGACATGACCGCACCGCAGACGGACGCACGGCAAATTTTCTTCTGAGAGAAATCAACACAGGTTTTAAAAAGGTTGATACAGGTGGTGAAACAAGGAAAAAGGTGACACCATTGAAATGAAGATGCAAATTATAGAAAAATATGAGCATGGGGTGTGCATCCGCGAACTGGCTCAACAATACATCTCCACGGTCCTCCTCGAACCTCAGTTCGCCATTCTTTAGAAGTTAAGATAATTATTATTGTGATAACATCGCTAAAGAAATCGCCAGCTTCGTCAGGTTTTTATCTTTTTTTTTTTCATCATGTATTTTAGAACTTATCCAACACAAAACTCCTCCTGACCGCCAAAGTTGACGGTGTTCTCCAGGCATGAAAATCTCTCACCTTTCGGCGAAATTCGCCGTTTTGAAGTCAAAAAGGATGACCTACATGAATCGTGTAGATCCGAGGAGAAAACTTTTAAGGGGGGTGGGGGGGTTCGGGTGTAGGCATGTGCCGGTTACCTTCACGGTTTACCATGCTATGAAAACGTGGCGGTTACAAAACCACTAAAATTTTCCGTCATACAGTAGTACGTATTCGTTATTTTTCATGTGTCGAAAATGCAGCCAGAAGTGGCTTGGCGCGGCAGCACTTACCCCTTCCTCTGTTTGATGGTGCGAGTGTAAGTGACGCTATTCCAGCAAACCCAAAAAGAAACACTCCAAACGCAAGGCGTAAATTCTTCAATTTATTGATCTCTCAAATCGTGGTAACTGAAATATACCAAATGAATACATTTAAAACGTTGTACAATCGTATTTTTCCACGTGTGAGTCGCTTCAACAGTTTAGCTTCATGAAAAAGTTCGCCAAAAACAAAACACACATTTTCCTTTCAAATTCAATACACAAAGTTACTAAAAACTTACAAAGACGAATGATAGGCAAGGCTTAGTTAGGAGAGCAACTTCATTGAGGTTAATCACAGCCGCTGAGAGAGAATCAAGTTTGTATGTGGGGAGGAGAAAAAGAGCGTCAAAGATCGCTAATTGCGACAGATGATCTTGTCCTAAGAACAAATTCACGTTCGCTGGACGAGGTGAGGTCTCACTCCCAATTTTTTTTTTTTTTAGATGAATGCATTCGCCAGCATATTGAATTTGGTGAGTAATGGTTTGAATCGTTTTCATATTTTGCGGTATGACAAAGTTACTGCTGTTTGTCGCAGCTTGCGTTGAACACTGCCAGAGCGTCCGGTGAAAAAATAGCTCCCGTTAAGGTAGCGTCAAGCTTGTGTATTTAACGGTAATATAAAAGCAGTGTTGTCAGTAACGCGTTATGTGAGTAATGCGTAACTGTAATCTGATTACTTTCTTTCAGTAAAGAACAATCTAACGCGTTGATTTTTCTAAATCAGTAATCTGAGTAAAATTACTTTCCTTGATGCCTGTGGGTTACTATTTTGTTATTGCCCCATAATGTATGTAGAATGAAGAATACTGTAGTCATGGGAGTGACATCACATGTCACATTTTCTAATCAAGGATGGGAAAAAAAGGGTCACGTGTATTACCGTGATGCGTGAGCCGTGAGCGCTGGGAGTTTGCGGCCAAAACAACACAGCCTTGCTTCCCCTCCAGGATGCAATGAAATAGGCAGGAGATATACTACAAACGGCTGCATTTGCACACTGGAAACACAGCCATTACGTCACATTTTTGTCCAGTAAAGATGACAAAAATATCTCCGTGCGCTGCGAACTTTGCGCTGGCTCAAAAAGACTGTCGACCGCTATAAGCATCCAATTCAAGCACCACTTGGAATTACAGCACAACAGGTAACACGAAAGCCAGGACTTTTTGATACTGCTCGTGCTCAATCCTCGGTTCAAGCTCAGTTGTTGTTGAAGGTTTTGAAAGCTTAGGTTTAAAGAAATTCTAAATATCCATCTTGCCTCCTCAGCTGTAGTTTTGGCTAAGCAATGCAAACGGCTGTCTCTAAGGTGCTATCGTCACATGATCTGTTCGAAAAATAATTTGGACCCATTATGAAATAGTTTGAAGGATTCTTGTTCATTTCATTCATTTTTGTTGTTTATTTTATTGCTCTAAAACTTTTATAGACAACATTTTAATGGCCATATTCAATGGTCTTTATTTTCAAGGGGAAGCAGAATTTTTTACATTAGGCTTAATCTTTGAGTTTGTCGGGGTTTAATTAGTCATTGGAGTTGATTTGAACAAATTCTGTGCAGTTTGCCAGTTATTTGTCAGTTTCAGGGGTCCGGAGTGGCTAAGCTAGTGCGAGTCAATGGTGGTTGAAATCAACTCCTTCAACTAATTAAACCCCCGCTCGAATATTAAGCCTTATGTGAAAAATTAAAATGGTCAAATTCGCCACATGTAGGACGTTTCGCCGACAGAGGACATTTTGGCAGAACGCCGGAACATATTTCCTCCACACCTTTCTCACCTTTTTAACCCCTGACCCATTTTCATGCCTGGTTCTCAAGAAAACATTGAAAGCGAAAGTAAACTCTCAAACGGTCCGCTTCCTCTCTCTGTCACGTCAGCCACACGGTGCGTTCAGGTACGGAGAAAAACGTCCGCCACATTAGAACCCGATTCGTTACATAATAATTATTATTATATTATCAACTCGATTTGTATTTATAATTTATTTGTTTAGCTATGTGTAATTACTATTTGTAATTCTACCAGAAGTATTTAGTAAGGATTTAGTGTAGGTTTTTGGGCTGTGGAACAAATTAATGGGATTATAATGTATTCTTATGGGAAAATCCTGCTCGACGTACGACCATTTCGACTTACAAGGTCCTGGAACGAATTAACTTCATATGTCGAGGTACCACTGGACTTAGAAAATAACTACAACTTAGTCTTTCTCAAACGATTTTCATGAAATGTATTTACTTTTTTCCTAAACGTGTGATTAACACTATTTCAAATAAGGAGACAAATAAATATTCTTCTGAATGATTAGTATTTGACTCGTTTTTATTTTATGTGTTGAGCAACTAACGAAGCTGAATGTTTAAACATAAGGTTAACATCTTTCTTGATTAATAGTCATGGTAAATATGTGCATCGCTGGAGATGCACTCCAAAGGACGTTTCATGATTGATAAATGATTTACAAACTTGTGTTGCAGTTTTAGATAAAAAATACATATAAAATGTCTTTTTCTTTTCAGGCACTTGTATCTTTTCCGGACTTGAAGACTGCTCAAGAAGTGGTGAAAAGTTTTGCCTCTGTTCCTGCAAAGATCAATGACTGTGAACTGAAGCTGATGGATATCGAACATCACACTGGCACTGATAAACCAGTAAGGCTGTTAACATTTTTCTGATTTTGATTATTCGTCAGTTCCTTACAGTTGCAAAATAACCTTTATTTGCCAATTACGTTAAACACAATGTTACTGATATAGTTGGTGATACGTACATATAAGTGTGTGAACCTTTTTTAAATTTCTGATTATTTGATACAGAACATGATCGGATCTTCATAATGGTTATAAGCATGAACAGTATGATTAATCAATACAAGGATTGTTTTCATAATTTTGTTGAATGTAAAATTGGGATGCACCGAAATGAAAACACTTGAATGAAACAAAAAAGGAAAACGAGGCCCAAAACCACAACTTCAAAACAAATTACAATTCTTTAAATTTGTAATTATTTGGCTGGATCATTTTGTGCGTCAGCAGGACACATCCTCTGCGTCTGAGACCTGACAGGTAGTTTTCCTCGTATTAACAAAACAAAAAATCAGCTATTAACATGGTACCCGCGGGTTATTAAAAGTATTAAAAAAGCTTTGAATTTAGTTTTCCATTATTAATGGTATTAAAAGTATTAAATTGTAAGTCTGGATTTTTTTCACTGTGGTCTTTATTTTAAGAAATCTCGGTGCAACCTAAATTATATCCGTGAAGTTAAATTTTTTTATTTGATTTTTTTTTTTTTTTTTTTTTTAAATCCATAACGAAGATGACGCATAGAATTTTTACGATGCACTGCACTACAAATCGAACGTCATTTTTGGTCCGCATCGGCTGTCATTGGTCGAATTGCGTTTTGTTCCAGAGGGAGCGATGTCGTAACTGTCTTTTGTAACGAATACTCAGTTGGCAGAAAAAAAACGCACATTTTCTTAGTGTTTAAATAGTCTACTTATTTTTATTATCATTATAAATGCGTTTACACAATGAAAATGCTGGAAAAGTTTAAACCTCAATAAACAGATGTGGTTTTGCGGACCCGCAGAGGGGAAGATTAAAAAGGGCGTATGGCACGCTCAGGCTCTGCAATGACCATACAGCGCCTTCTTTTTTTTAATCCAAATTATTTATTTAATAACAAGTATTTCTTAGTTTAACATCCATACATCGTTCATATATATTTATTTAAAAAGTTAGTGTGAGAGAACCCTGGCCCGGCCTGACCATGACGTAATAATTGTCATTTTAATGTTTTCAGTTTTATTTAGCTGTTTCCAGCTTGCTATGTTTATAATTGCGATGTTTGTTTTCCGCTTTTCGTCTTACTGCGAAGAGGGAGGAAGTTACATCGGCCGCTGCCATAATGTTTTAGTCATCAGCCATCTGCTATGACCCGGGAGTTTAATGCCTGCTTTCACGCACACCACCTCCCGGGAAAGTCCCATGATACTAGGACACGACCCGTGAAATGTCCGCGTAAACTCCATGTCAGTCGACACAGAAAATTGTTTTCACACACAACTGCTGCACGGTTAAGTCCCGCGATATTCCCGGTATTTTGGAGTATGCGAAAGGGGCTCAAGTCACATCCAGATACTTGGGGTCACGGTTTATGGGTCTTGCAAAAGCAGTGGACCTGCTTAAACATTTTAAAGTAAGTTGCCAATTTCTCCAATTAAAATGTGTTAGATGCAATAATGTATTTCTGCACGGTTTGCCTTTCGAATGAATGTGAATTTCACCGTTTTAACTCAACAGTTAGCCATGTTCACTGGGGTCTTGGCAGGTGCACTAGCCTGTTACAGAAGATGGCTGGTCTGAGTCCTGTCCTCCTCCTCTTTTTGTACATAGTTATTGCGTGCGCGTGCGTGTGTGTTTATAAAAATTCTGAAAGACTTTATGTTACTTTAAATGTGTTTTAATTGTATCTTCAATGAATGTGCATTCTTTTGTCAAACACACTTAGTAATTGAGGTTAAATTTGATATTCAGTGCTTCATTGGTTTAATGTGATTCAATATTATCTAAATAATGGGTGCGAGAAAAGTATTAATTTTCAGTTCAAATGGCATTAAAAAAGGTCTTAAAAGTCTTAAATTTAGATGTGTCAATCCTGGGGGGACCCTGATTAAGATATACTGCCACTAGTATAGCACTGAGGTACTAATGTTTTTAAAAGAGTACTATATCAGCATTTAAAAGCAAACAGTACTTTTATTTCATTTTTATTGGATGCGCTTGAATTGGTAAATTGGAGCCTGTCTCTTTTAGTACAGCGGGGCAAGGGAGTGTGATGTAGTTTGATTGTATCCCAGATTCCCAAGTGTCAACCACTCTTTACGCTCACTGGCTGACCCTCGGTTTTAAACCAGGCGATGCTGACGCGTCAACACACTGTTGACACTCGCCCCAAATTTCAACAGCATGCATTTTACGAGCAGAGCGTCTATTGAGCAGCTCGATCGCTACACATGAGTATTGCAAGATCGTGCAAAGGTCTGAAGTATTTAAAGATAACAATACAACAAGCATTTGTCTTTTAGACTCCACGCGTTGGTCAGCTTTCTTTCTGAAAGAAGAAAAAAGGAGTCTTATGCTAAAGAGAAAAACATTTTTTTTCTACTGAAAAAAGAAATGGCTTTATTGATGAATTTTCTCAAGTTGGAGCACCATGCAGAGATTATTAAAACTGCATATTATTTTGAAAATCAACAGGATCCACCAAATTTTTACACGAGTGACTTCAGGTCTGCCCGATCAGTTGACGCAGGAGGGTTACGTCTCGCGACAAATGATAAACTGCCGTTCGTTTCGGGTGCGACACATTTAACTGCTTCTGGGACACGTCTGAAACGCACCGCTTTGCAACTGGTGTGTAACGGCCGCTTTTCACTGCGTTGACGCGTTGGCAACACCTGTCTAACACCAAGCGCATCTGCTGGCATTGCTGGTGTGTCAACGCAGCCACACACAAAAAAAGGTTCAGGACCTTAAGGATTATATTATACAGTTTTATATTTAGCAGGCTAGAAGATTAAAAATACATTGCCGATAACTATTCATTCATTCAAGTGTTTCAGATTTTTGCAAAAAGTATCAAAAAATTACCAAAATGCATATTATATCTGTATCGGTATCGAAACAGAAATTTGATATCGTGACAACCCTAACAGCTATGGTAAAACTAGTTCTTTGAAGTGTCAGGTGGTGTAACGTTGCGTCAAGGTGTTGGAAACTACCGTATTGGCCCGATTATAAGACAGCCCTCATTATAAGACGACCTCCTCTTTTTCAAGACTCAAGTTTGAAGAAAGACTTTTTAACACCAAATTAAGTTTTATACAGAAAATAATTACAGTACATCAGAAACAAATGATTATAACAATATATTTGAGAGAAAAAGTGTTATTTTGCCTCATTCAAATCTTAATAGCTGAACATTTAAATATGTAAACTAAAGTTCAATCATATTCATAAATGAATGGCTTCTGGTTTTTGAAATGTAAGTAAACCAATCTATTGTGATAAAACAACAAAATTGCAACAAGTGAAGTCTAACTGTAGCTGTGGTCTTGACACAAATCTGAATAAGGAAAAACATTGCAACACAATAATGCAAACTGGTTAAACTAAAAAGAGTAGCTGAGATCGGTCATGACAGAACATCGCTTCAATGATATCTGGCGCCATCTAGCGTTGTGAATGGGTATAATGTCTAGACCGCGAATATAAGACGACCCCCTCTTTTGCAGTGTTATTTCAGTGCAAAAAACACCGTCTTATATTCGGGCCAATACGGTAAGTGCTTCTGTTTACTGTAGAGTAAGACAGTTCTGGAACTTCATTGTATTTGTATATGATGTATTTTCTGTTCATAGATAATTATTTACATGGTTATTAAATAAATATTTTTGTATAGGTGGCTCTCTACAATCTACTTATGCAGTCGTTGGACCCACAGGTAAGTATTTACACAGTATCTCACAGTGGAATATTACTATATCCAGAAAAATGCACGATAAAGTCTTAACTCTGAGTTATGCTTCTGCATTGCGGTGACAGCGTAGCGACGATGTAGACCCTACGGCGTCAATGAACATTCGATAGACCCTACCCACCGACGTCACAAAATCACGTGATCGCTGTATTGTTCCGCCCCCTTGTCCGTCATTTTGTGTCTGTATTATCAATGGTCTCAATTGATCGAGCAATTTATAATGCATTTCATGGAAGACCCGGTGCTTTCGGATGCCGTAAACTCACTTGATGCGTTGCATAAAAGGCGTTATGTGGAAAAGCTTCAGTTTATCCATTCGCCAGATCCATATTTGATGCCTAAATCGATGTTTTACGACCCGCTGTCTCTGCTAGCTACCCTGATATTTACAACTATCTTGTCCACACAAAATCAGCCTATTCTCACGAAAGTTTGAAAAACTTTAAGAGCTTGGAGGCTTATAAATACTTCGTTGCTGGTTGGGTGAAACAGGTCCTCGTCCACGAAAATTCGGCAGGAATCTATCCTGTGCTTGGAAACGTGAGTTATGAAATTTTCAATTCAAAATCTTTTGTTCTTGCTAACATCCACTGTCAAGTCTAATGTATTTCATGTCATTTGTCAATGGAGCTAGGGCTTTTAATGTTTATATGGTTTAGCGATAGCACTCTCACTACATACATACTTGTATGTTGTCGGCGATTAGCCTAGCAATGATCTTAATTGTGGTTGTCAGCCCAAAACCCTCTAAATATATATTAAATGCATCTTACCAGATATAAAATGACTACTACATAATCTGTGGTAATCGTTTGGAGCCCAGTTTTCTCGTCTAATTGCAGCAGCCCATCTCGCTCTCTCCTCTCCGGGTTTCTCGGAATCCGGTAGAACTTCAAGTCTCTCCGTCTATCTTCTCTGTTATTGCAACCGACCGCCACACACGCATTCACCATTTTGATTATTAATGTTAACGAGCAGAAAAACACGCCGTAAATAGGAGGAATGTACGCAGCCGTAACAGGTAAACACGATGTGTTGACGGACAATTGGGCGGCACCAGTCAGGAGAGCGGAGTTGTGACGTCACGTGGGTAGGGTCTATAGTTCCGCGGCAAGGGAACACGTTGCTCTGTAGCCACTTGAGGGCTGTAGCGTTGTGTTTGTACGGTTTTGGGGGACTCTTGTCGACTTCCTCTAGTTTTCTTCCGGTTACACAACAATGCCAACGTAGATGGAACGCTTGAATGTGGATCTTCAGCTCCTCAACATTGAACAACAAATGTTGATCATACAAATGTTGAGGCGCAGGCAACGCAGAAGACTGTTGCGGAGGTGGTTTGTCCGACTCTTTATGTCTCGCAGTCGCATTTAGAATTTTAGCATCGGGTGACAGCCAGCAAGCTTCGTTGTCCAGCGTTTTGTCCGATTTCTTGAAAGTCATAGCAGATTTCTGGCGACAATGCAACTTCCCAAACTGCATTGGAAGCCTTAATGGTAAACACGTCATCATAAGAGCACAGAGGCTTTCTCAATCAATGATAAAGTATCAAGTGTGTGGACTGTCTGTTGTTGAAAATCAAAACATCAAAACAACTCAACAGACTCACAGCAAACATATGTACACAATAAATTATAAAGTGCACAAACCCAAAATAGGACATAAAAGCTTAGTGTGGCCATTCGCTTCCGAACACACACATACTTGTCTCAGCGGTTCCTCAATTTTTGTTATGCAATCGCTGACCTCCAGCCCCGTATTTTCAGCAATCTCCTTCCACGAACTGCTTGCCATTTGGCAGATTTTATAATGTCTTGTAGAGGTTGTCGTGCTTGCGGATCTGTTCAATGATACTCTCATCGGCTTGGTCCATTTTTGTGTGTAGCACACCAATGTTTGAAAATGGCGTTGATTTCGCGCTGAACTGGAAACAACAGTCTGAGCGGACCAATCACAGTCCATTTGTGTCACATCACCACGCGTTGACGTGACGCCCAGTCAGGGTTCTGTGGAGGTGTACGTCAGGCTACGGGCGGAGGGTCGTGAATCGGGTCTGCCTTGGCAGCGTAGGTCTGCCACAGTAGCATAACTCAGCCTTTAGGGAGCAAATGTTGTCAATAGCTCCCTTATTGTCTTTGTAGAAATCCAATTTCAAAGAGAAATTTCAGAGATCATTTTACAGTAGGACTTATTTGCAGTTCCAATATTTGATACCAATGAATTTCTTGGAATTTTTCATTGTGCAGCTTTGAATCGTCATATCACACTGGCCACTAGTGCTGACCATAAAGGGATTATGATTGAATTACCGTATTTTCCGCACTATAAGGCGCACCTTCAATGAATGGCCTATTTTTAAAACTTTTTTCATATATAAGGCGCACTACATTATAAGTCGTAGTACTAGTAGTGGTTGGGGTTGCGTTATGCGTCCACTAGATGGAGCTGCGCTAAAGGGAATGTCATGCCATGATGAACCAATATCGATCTGTATACAAGGCACATCGGATTATAAGGTGCACTGTCTGCGTTTGACAAAATTGAAGGCTTTAAGGTGCGCCTTATAGTAGGGAAAATGCGGTACTTGTTTGATCCGTAGCATGTTAACAAATAGAAGAAAATTTAAATTGTTTTCTAAGGCAAAAAATGTTTGCAAATTTCTCAATTTTATTGATTACAAGGATTATCAGTCTGCTTTAATTGGAAACTAATGAAATCGGGAAAATTGTTCAACTGCAGAGTAGCTGAAATATGAGGATTTGGACACTTGCTTAATATATGAATTATACAATGGCTTTATGAGATAAAGCGATCATCAGAATAGTTGTTCGAATTGTTTAATGATCGATTAGTCAGTGGTTAATCGATTTCTTTAGACAGTTCTACTGACATAATGTAATGTTAGCTCTTATTTTGCAGGAGTCTTGAGTCGCTGGTATTCTATGATCTGATTAAACTCCATTATCATTGAGTCATGGAATTTTCTTTTTGCTCATTAAGGAGACTTCAGCTCCAGTTAGCTGGAACAGCCTCGTGGTTATCAATAATGTTCCAGACTCGCCAAGAAGCTCCTCTGAAGTCAAACAACTGGTTCAGCGTTTTGGGACTGTGGTCAAATGTTTGGAACTTAAAAATATGGTAATTCAATGATGGCAATTAAATTTGTCGATCATCCATGTAAATTTTCACTTTCTGTAATCAGTGATCATTTTCTTCTTGGTCAGGTGATTTGTGAAATGGCAACTGGAGCCATGGCACTGTCTGTCTACAAACGTTTCCAGAACTTCCCATGCGTTATCCAAACCAATCCTCTGTTCTTTTCCCGCAAACCTGACCCCAAAGCTAACACGTGTACTCTAAAAAAACCTCCAAACTTGCAGTCACCTGAGGTATGTGTACTAAATAATGCATAGATTTACGCTTCTAATTTTAGCCGAAAAATATTTTTCACATGCCTGTAATTGATCTCATGTTGTAGGTTATTGTGAATGATGAAGACAATACAGGTGCAGCTGAACAAAAAGAGACGGAACTTAAAGAAAATATTTCAGTGGAGAGTGATAACGAGCCAGATACACTAGTAGCCCCTCAAGAGGTGGTTCAAGCAGATGAAGTGCTGGGAGAAGATGAAAGCATTTCCACTCATATGCCCAGTGATGCGCTGTCTGAATCTGCACTTGAAGCAGCTGCAAAGACTGACGAAGAGAATATATCCTCTATTGATTCAGTCATGACATCTGACAAAGGTGCTTCAGGAAAGGAGTCTATTATGGAGACAACTGTGAATGCAGATGACTTAGAAAATAAAACTCATGCTGGTGAAGATACTTCTGTACCATTGGCTATTTCAGAGGTAAGAAATACCGTGCTTTGTTTGCTCACAAAGGTTATAATTTTTTATTTTTTTACAACCTTTTTCCCCTGTATCAAATTTGATGAACATTTGATGGTAATGAAAGTAATTGACCTTCGTTTGGTCATATTTTTGAAAATTTTCCACCTGGACTCAAAATGAAAATTGCGTAAAGCCTACCAACAACCACAATGTATTATAATGTATTAGTCATAAAATAACCAAGGGCAGTTTTCTATTTAACACGGGAACAAAACACATAATCAGGGTAAAGATCGTACAAAATAGGCCACTAAAAGTCAAAATATTGTGATTCTCATTGTCGGTTAGCAACAGTGAATCGAAGTGGAACATTGCGTACATGCGACATGGATCTCCTGCAATCCAACGTTGTAGTGCATGTACGAAAGTGAGAACATAAACCTAAAACTCCAGAGTTCTGGGATAGTTTTAGGCCTACAATTAATCAGTTGTTGAACAAAACTGATTTCCCCAAGTCTACATAGCTTATACAGTGAAAGGGTAAGTGAAACTACATGATTCTGGAAATGCTGTTGGCTAAGATATGTCACTACTAAACGAGATGGATTTCACCCAAATTTACATGGCTTATAAAGTGAAAGTAAAATTAAAACTGAACTCCAGTGTGTCATGATGCGAGTGCAACTTATTATTGATCAATTTTCAGTCAAATTGACATGTAATGGCCCTTGTGATAACTTAGCACAGTTTTGCATTTCATATCATTGAATTTAATATGTACTCAATACTTTTTCATTTTGAGTGGACTTTTTTAAAAGTTTTGAATGGAGTTTGGTTTCTTCAATTATACCAAAGGTTAGGCCAATCATGATGCTGGATTTTGATTTCGGGGGGAAAAAAGTTTTTAAAAAATTAAAGCGCTATTGCCCACTTAGGTTTTAAGGTCATCAGAACGGGCTCGAAGGCCAGTGTCTTGTGGCCGACCATGGTCCGAAAAGTCAACATGGTTCCCCCTCCCCATGGGCTCAACACATGTGGGAGGGGCCAAAGGGGTCTGGTGCTTAGTGAGTTGTCAGCAGCCAAAGGCAGGGACCTTGGTGGTCGGACTCCCAGCTTCAGAAGCTAACTCTTAGGACATGGAATGTCACCTTTCTGGCAGGGAAGGAGCCCGAGCTGGTGTGCCAGGCAGAGATGTTCCGACTAGATATAGTCAGACTCCCCTCAACACACATTTTGGGTTCTGGTACCATTCCTACCTACAGGACTTGTACCGCATGTTTTGGACACGCGGGTGAAGAGAGTGGCAGAGCTGTCAACTGATCACCACGTTTGCTCTGATGATGGGGGAAGATGCTGGCCAGAGCTGGCAGACCCAAACGTATTGTGAGGGTCTGCTGGAAACATTTGGCAGAATCCCCTGTCAGAAAGAGCTTCAACACCCACCTCCGACAGAACTTCTCCCTTGTCCCGGTGAAGGTGGGAGACATTGAGTGGTTCATGTTCTGCGCTAGAGCAGGGCGGTAAACCGAAAATTTACCGTTACCGAAATTCTTCACGATGACCGACATAATTTTGACCATGTCGGTAAATTCGGTAATTTAATAAAGGAAGAAAATATAGTCTTTTCATCCCGCTTTGACTCTGTGTTGTTCGGCTATGTTCATTCCCCCTTTAAGAAAGCAGACAGTGAGCTTACGTTTGGAGTCACATGGTTTTCAGGAAGCCAATCAAACAGAAGCCCGGTAGGCTAACGCTGGCTGCTAACGCTAGCGGCTAACGCTACAAGTAAACGGGATGAAGTCGAAACTTTCACCCGACATTAAGTAAACTCTTGACGGGTTCCAGATAGGGATGGAAGAACCGAGGCTTTCTGAAACAATGAACCACTTTTAAGACAATTGCCCTAAATTGAATCACTGTTTGACACACTGCAAGAGCCCCACCTACTGGATAAACAGTGCACGTTTCTTTTTAAAAGTAAAATTGACAAATTGCCTCAGCATTACATATCTTCAATAGAATTAAGTGGATGTCGTCTATTTCAACCAGGAGATCGTGTCGTCATTAAGTGTGATTTACACAATTAAAGTTGACCTCTTTAAGCCTGTGTAATTGCTTTTGTCTGTGAAGATGTGTTCAAAGCAGTATTTGTAATACACGACAGTGCTAGTCTTGTAAGTGGCTCGTCCTAGATGACGGGGAGTAACTATGTATTGTTTATTTTTTGTAAAAATTACAGTACAGTAAGCACAGTGCTTGGGAACAGGAATATTATTTATTGCATACTGTAAGGATTTCCAAAATCATAAGATGTAAATAATTGAGCCGAATAAAAGAAAGGAAAGGTTTGTGAAACATTTTATTTTTTAATTAAGTATAATTTCTGGGGGGCGGGTGGATGTGTCGTATTTGTATCTATTCTAAATATCTAAACGTATGCCACTATCTAGTGTATAACAATGCGGAATTAATTTAATGAAATTCAAGTGATGATATTTTTCAAGTCATACAAGCTGTTATAAATGTTCACACAAGAATTCTTATTGTTTACAAGATTTTTTTTTAATACTTAATGTTTAGACTGCATGTGCAATTGTTAAATTGAAAGCTGGTAAATAAATTTAACGAGAAACTGTTAATTTGTATTCCATGCATTGATTCAAATTTTCAAATTATATAACAGTTTGCTTGGGCGAATTTATCGTCATTTATCGTTATCGAGGTAAATCTGCCCAATTTATCGTGATACGTACTTAAGGCCATATCGCCCAGCCCTATTCTGCGCCTCCATTGTTCAGGCGGCATATCAGGGCTGGGCCGTAAGGTGGTTGGTGCCTGTCGTTGCGGCAATCCCCGAACCCGCTAGTGGACACCAACGGTAAGGGATGCCGTCAAGCTGAAGAAAGAGGCCTACCTGGCCTTTTTGGCCTGTGGGACTCCGGATGCAGCTGACGGGGTACCAGCTGACCAAGCAGAATGCAGCTTCGGCGGTCGCTTAGGCAAAATCCTCAGACATGGGAGGAGTTCGGAAAACGACTTCCGGATGACTTTAAGGAAATTCTGGTCCACCATCCAGCGTCTCAGGAGAGGAAAGCATACCATTAACACTGTGTATAGTGGAGATTGGGCACTGCTGACCTTGACTTGGGATGTCGTGAGTCGGTGGGGAGAATACTTCGAAGACCTCCTAAATTCCACTGACATGGCTCCCTTTGAGGAAGCAGAGTCTTGGGACTCCGAGGTGCACCCCCCTATCTCTGGGATCGAAGTCAATGAGGTGGTTGGAAAGCTCTTCGGTGACAGGACCCCAGGGGTGGATAAGATCTGCCCGAGTTCCTGAAGTGTTTGGATGTTGTGGTGCTGCCGTGGCTTACATGCCTCACAACATCGCGTGGACATCGATGATGTTGCCTCTAGATTGGCAGACCTGGGTAGTGGTTCCCCTCTTTAAGAAGTGGGACCGGAGGGTATGTTCCACCAATTGAGGCTTCACACTCATCAGCCCTTCTGGTAAAGTCTATTCAGAGGTACTTGAGAGGAAGGTCTGTCGGGAAGTGGAATCTCTAATTGATTCAGGAGGAGCAAAGTGGGTTTCGTCCAGGCTGTGGAACAGTGGACCAGCTCTACACCCTCGGCATCGTCCTCAAGGGTGCATGAGTGTTGAGCCAAAAGTCGAAGCTCTCGAGTTACCAGTCAATCTCTGTTCCTACTTTAACCTATGGTCACAAACTGTACGTTGTGACCAAAATAAAATCCCGGATGCAAGCAGCCGAAATGAGTTTCCTCTGCAGTGTGTCTAGTCGCTCAGGCATCCAGGAGGGACTTCGGGTCAAGCCACAACTTCTCTGTGTTGAGAGGAGCCCGGGGACGACCCAGGAGAGGCCGTTTACATGGTGACTCTCCGACACCAAGACGCAACAATTGTGTTGCGGAATGGCTTCGCTTTTATATGGTGATGGCAAAAACGGAAGGCAAAGACTCAAACCTTTGATTCTGGGTTCCAAAGTGGAAGGATTCCATTGCTGGACTTGCTCCGCAACCAAGCTCTTGTGCCGATGACGTTAGCACTTTCACCTGTCACTTTGGGCATGCGCAACGCTGCTACTAAACATTAAAAGCAGCAAAATGGTGCAATTTCAGCAATAATTTACAGTTTTTATAATATTTTTAATTTAAATATTCAATGTTTGCATTTGTGTGTCTTTTGGAGCAAAAGAAAAATACCATTGCGTGGAGTGGGCGGGTATGTTGTCTTCCGGGCTGAAAAGTTTGATGGTTTCAAAGAAGTGCATAACTGGCTGTCGCCTTGTAAATCGGCACTGCCCCCTAGGGCCTGGCATGAATACTACACTACATCGTTTTCAAGTGGAATTGCAACATTGTTCGAATGGAGACAGAACTATACGACAAATTTCATGTTTACATTTATACTCTTGGAGCGTCACCATGTAAACTGCCTCTCTCTTGGCTGGCCTGGGAACGCGTTGGGATCCCGCCGGAGGAGTTTGGTTGAAGTAGCTGGGGAGAGGGAAGTCTGGGCGACCCGACCTCTGATTAAGTGGTAGATGATGGATGGTTGCTTAATACAAACAAACAAATCCTGTTTTTGATGATATACTCACTGTTTCTCACTAGGATATTACAGAGGATCAAGCTGGAACAAGTACTAACCACCATGCAATTACAGTGGCGGATTCTGCAAATAATAATCAAACGAGTGTGGAGACAGAAGAAGAAAATGTAATAACTGAAGAACTAGATGAACAAAAAGTAGTTGAGGATACAAAAGGGACCGAAAAGAACCACACAAAGACTGGTGTCAAGACTCAAGACGGGGAGCAACGTGAGAAAGAAGCAAGAAAGGGGAATGATCGGCGAGTTAAGGAGAGGAGTACTCCTGAGAAATGGCCATGGTCCAAATACGATAGGGATCAAGACTATAGAACCAAAAGAGAGAGGAGGGAAAAGGGGAGAAGGAAGGAACACTATGATAGGTCCTCGGGTTCTAGATCATCCCACAGGATTGAGACCTCTAAGATGGTTGAACAAAAAATCTCAGACAAAACGGACGAATTGCCCAAAATGGTGAGCTGTATTTCATAAAAACTACACCTTAAACCAACTGTTATTAGTACTATTGTCACTGATGTATTCTTTTATAAAATTAGGATGAGGATGAAGATTTTGATTCATTCCTGTCGAGCATGGGCGATTTTGTGACTGTGGATGAAGTTGGGGATGTGACCGACATGGATGACTTCCCCGAATCCAATCCTCCTGCCCTAGAAGAAACCACCGAGCAAAAGGCCTCTCTCACAGATGTCCAACAGGATATTGATGAGGTAAAACATTCACATGCTTTTCACAAGCTCGAGTCATCAGAGAACATTTGTTGACGATGTACTTGGACTTTTTGCCACCCTGTTTAAGGTCATACCCATGGAAGTGAGTGAAGGAGTGACGGCTCATCGTATCATATCTGAGGATACCATAACAGATGTTGGACATCAGCCTACAACTTTAGCTGAGACTTCTAATGGAAAACTGTCAGATGTAATTGGCACACAGAGTTCCGACATTGCAGCCCCACCCATTGAAACAGAGGAAGAACATTTTCCAGTTAACCAAAATCTGGTGCCAACTTGTCAACTAGAGAAAAATGAGACAGGTAGAATATTTATATATGGATGTAGCCTTGAAGATTTTTACTTTCGATTTCATGTTGTTTTTTTTATCTGTCAATTTATAGAAGCATTCCCCTCTGTGGAATCTATTGTCAAAGTTGAGACTCTTCTGAAGTCAATCTCAGAAAGCACAATGGTCATTGCAGAGTCGACATCTGATGAATCCACCGGTTTGCTGGAAATGACTTCAGGAAATGCTGCAGAAAAAAAGCAAAATGAAGCCACAACCGAGGTCGACATCATTTTAGACAATAGGGAAACTCCAATGTTGGAAAAAGCACAGGACACAAGGACAAGCCTTCTTTCTGATGAACCAGGTAAACATTTTTTTTTTATTTGTATAGACCCTACTCACCAACATCACAGAATGACGTGTCGCTGTATCCGGCCGCCATATTGTCCGTCTCTGTTTAGCCCTATTCTCAATGGTTTCAATTAGTCGTTCAGTTTATAGAGCAATTCATGGAAGCCCTGGTGCTTTAAGATACTGTAAACTCATTGGATGCGTTGCATAAAAGGCGTTATGTGGAAAAGCTTCAGTCTATCCATTCGCCAGATCCACATTTGATGCCTAAATCAATATTTTTCAACCCGCTGTCTTCGCCCTCTCTGCCTGACATCTGCTACCCTGATATCTACAACTCTCTTGTCCACACAAAATCAGCCTATTCTCACGAAAGTTTGAAAAACTTTAAGAGCAGCACTCTAGGCAACATTACCCCGTGTGACCCTTTACTTCCAATTTTCTAAAATGGCGACAATCAATGAAAAAAAAAAAAGTTGACTGCGATGGCCGACGCTTCAAGGATAGGTGGATATTGGACTATTTCTTCAATAAAACACGCAACAACTGTGTCTGCCTCATTTGCAATGAGACAGTCGCTGTTTTCAAAGAGTTCGATGTGACGCGATAATATTACGGAACAAGACACGCTGACATGTACGATAACATTACAGGGAAGATACGCAGCGAGAAATTATAGCAACTTGAAGCTAGTTTAATTTCACAGCAGCAGTATTTCGCAAGAGCCCGAGTGTCGAAAGAGAACGCCACAAAGACGAGATTGTTGAAATTATGAATTTTAAAAAAAATAATAAAGCAAATGTGACGCACAGAAGGGCTTGCTAAAATTTGTTTAAATATATTGTTCTATGTAAATCAGCCAAGGTAGCCCCCCGCATTTTTTACCACACCAAATCTGGCCCCCTTTGCAAAAGGTTTGGACACACCTGTTTAACTGATGATCCGTAGACGAGGCCAGCTTCTTTCCCTTGGTACCAGCTAAATATTATTCAAGATGTAATGGAAGAAATAAGCATCTTGAATTTGAAACTGTATGTTGTCGGCGATTAGCCTCGCAATGATCTTAATTGTGGTTGTCAGCCCAAAACCCTCTAAATATATATTAAATGCATCTTACCAGATATAAAATGACTACTACATAATCCGTGTTAATCGTTTGGGGCCCAGTTCTCTCGTCGAATTGCAGCAGTCCATCTCGCTGTCCTCTCCGGGTCTCTCGGAATACGGTAGAACTTCAAGTCTCTCCGTCTATCTTCTCTGTTATTGCAACCAACCGCCACACACGCCACCATTTTGATTATTAATGTTAACGAGCAGAAAAACACGCCATAATAGGAGGAATTTACGTAGCAGTAATGCGTCAAAACGACGAGTAGACGGACAATATGGCGCGGAGGTGTGGTTGTGACGTCATGTGAGTAGGATCTATAATATCAAATTCCCTAGTCCTCTGCCAGTAAATTAGTTTAAAATCAATACTGAGTATTTCGGGTTTTTTTTCATCTTTCGAGCGCTGTAAAATAAGTAGTGATGTACAATGGCCCTCCAAGGATCCCTTCATTTTATCGAGGCCTTTTCTGTTGATCCAAAATTAAAGACATACATTGGTACCTCGACATACGATCCCACAGCATTACGTTCCTTTCGACATACAGTGCTGCTCGAAAGTTTGTGAACCCCACAGCGATGGTCAGATTTTTTGTAAAAAAAACTAAAATAACCTTATTAAATGTTAAGTTATACCCAAATCCACAATACTGACATTCCAAATAATGGACTGAAACAAAAGAAATAGTTATATTGTCATTCTTTATTTAACAAAAGTGGTTGATTTAAGAAAAACTCAGATATCATGTGTGCAAAAGTATGTGAACCCCTTCAGTTAATAGGATATTGCGCCTCCTTTTGCAGAGATTACCTCAACCAAACGGTTTCTGTAGTGACTAATCAGCCTCTCACATCTACTTTGGGGGATTTTTGCCCATTCTTCCTTGCAGAACGCAGTCAGTTGAGAGAGGTTTGATGGGCGTCTGGCATGAACTGCTCGCTTCAGGTCCCGCCACAGCATTTCAATGGGATTTAGGTCAGGACTTTGACTGGGCCAGTCCAGAACACGAATCTTCTTCTTTTTCAGCCATTCCTTGGTTGTATTGCTGGAATGCTTTGGATCATTATCATGTTGCATGATCCACCTTCTGCCAAGCTTTAACTTCAAAACAGATGGCGTCAGGTTATGTTCTAGGATTTGACAATATTCCTCAGAATTCATGATTCCCTGGACTATGTGGAGTTGTCCAGGTCCTGAGGATGAAAAGCAAGCCCAGATCTTGACATTCCCACCTCCATGCTTCACTGTTGGGAGAAGGTTCTTTTGGTGGTATGCAGTGTTGACTTTTCGCCAGACATGGCGGTTTTGGTTGTGACCAAACAGTTCAATTTTGCACCTACATCAGTTGATGAAAACTCTTTTTAATTTAGTCTCGACAACACAACTGTTAAAAAAACAAAAAAAAAAAACGACTGAATTGATTGATTAGGAAATCAGGTTGAAATAATAGAAAATTCCAAAATGTTGAGGGGGTTCACAAACTTTTGAGCAGCACTGTATGACGTAAAATTTGACTCGCTCGAAAGACGGCAATTTATGACAGCGTCGCAATTTCATTGTTTTCCCGCAAGACGGACGCACAGCGGATTTTCCGGACAAAAATGAACATGGGTCCCAAGAAGGTTAGTGAAGGTCGTGAAAGGAAAGAATGTGACGCTTACCATTGAAATTAAGATGGAATTGATGGAATATGTCTACGATCTCGACGGACCTCCCTCCGACCTCAATTCGCCAGTCTTTATAAGTTAAACTGACAATTATTTTTATTATTGTAACATCAGGAAGTCGCCAGGTTCATCAGGTTTTTTATCATTTATTTCTGAACTTGTGCAACACAACATGGTTTTGTCCGCCGTAGCTGACGCCAACTGCAAGAGAACATCCAAAGTGAAAACTCTAAAACGCACCCCTCTCTTGTCTGTCACACGGTTCAGTAACAGAAGGCAAAACACATCCGCCACACTAAAACCAGATTCGTTACATAATTATTATTATAATATTATTGTTCGGATTTGTATTCATAATTTATTTGATTTATGATGTGTAATTGCTATTTGTAATTGTACTAGCAGTTTTTATTAAGTATTCAGCGTAGGGTTTTGGGCTGTGGAACAAATTAATCGAATTATAATGTATTCTTATGGTAAAGTCACGCTCGACATGCGACCATTTCAACTTACAAACTTAATTTATGATGTACTCAAATTTACATAAAAATACTAATACAATTAAGGCCTTATAAGATGTGCTCCCATTAATGCCAGGAAACTAAAGTGACTTTGTGAGGGGAGTCCTTTTTAAGTTTTTTTTTTTTTCTTTTAATATTCTTTCATGATTGCTCCCA
This sequence comes from Corythoichthys intestinalis, assembly GCF_030265065.1. Taxonomy (NCBI): domain Eukaryota; kingdom Metazoa; phylum Chordata; class Actinopteri; order Syngnathiformes; family Syngnathidae; genus Corythoichthys; species Corythoichthys intestinalis. The sequence goes on from NC_080402.1 coordinate 55,292,654, forward strand.
TGCTTGTACAGTGCCACAGCCTTTCACCCATCCTCCTGCTAAGCAGTGCGACCAAACTGGTTTTCTTGGTCACTAGTCCAGCTGGCGTTTGGTACTTAACGGTAATGATGATTGACAGGTTGCGAGCAGACGTAAGGAAGTAAAGCGGAAGTACCTCGGAAACATGTCAATAGTTTTTTGCCAATGTCGTTCAGGCCCAATTTGGCCCTTAAAGCAACAAGTGATGCTTACTGTCATACATATAACAATATGTTTGCATTTATGTGTGCTGTTCAGAATTTAAAGAGAGATACATACCATCGATAGCTTGTTTATTTAGCCATAGACACAATATATATATAAAATACAGTGATTCCTAGTTTTTCACAGGCAATGGGGACCAGAACCCCTCATGATAAGTGAAAAACAGCAGAGTAGCTTTTGTAGCGCCATTATGTGGACACTGATAAACGAAGATTTACCTGTGGAAATGTCACTGACAGCCACAAACTTAGTCCCTACGTCACACATGAGACCAATGTTTACATTTGGAGTAAATTAGAAAGGTGCTTTTTTGCTTCCATTTATTTACAAACCCTGTCAGTGCTTCATACTGAAGAACACATGCGAAGGATGGGGTTATTATGGACAATTATTTTTCGCCCAATGTTATGAATGTACTTATAAATGAATAAATGCGGTTGGCTGTGAAAGATTTTTGTTTTCCCCTACAAACGTGCTGGTGTGGACTTAATTATTTTTTCACGACGTATTAGGGGGGAAAAAACCTGCTAGGTGGACATGGCCCAAGAAAAGCGGCAGGAGGGAGAGTGAGAGACTACATGATCAGTTCGGGACAGCTCTGTAAAATACTGCATTTATTTATTTATTTATTTATTTTGTTAATTGGAAAAAAATCTGCGATGGACTGAGGGCGTGAATTAGCGAGGGATCAGTGAAAAGCCATGGACACATTATTCTTGAAAGATGGGTCCAAATTGTCCAAAATGGCTGATTTTAAAGGAGGAAACATAAAAGTAGTAATAGTGGAGAGAAACAGGTAAAATTGTGTGCTGTGAAATCTGTTCATTACTGGCTGGATCAGATTCCTAAAAGGAATTTTCACCTTTCTGACGATCCAAATCAGTCACCTGGAAATGTAACTGGTAGCACGTCTTCACGCAGCAGCGTATCAGAACGCTATAACAGCCTTAAGCAGTCTATCCTCATTGTGTTTGGGGTGATTATAATTGGGGTAACGTGAGACATTTCGAGAAGCGCAAGTGCCAAAAACCTAGCAAATTGTGATGGATGCGAGAATGAAAGGAGAAGTGCAAGTGGCGTCCGATTTGCCGCATGCTGGTACAGCCTGTAGGCAGCAGGGACGTTCAAAGTCAGACTATAAATTACAACTATTATTGCCTCATAGTGCTAATTCAATTTGTGTGTGTGAGGGGTGGGGGGGCAAGGGATGTGACAGGCCATAGATGGCCAATAGTTCTTTCAGCACATTTCTACTCTGTATATGACTGTAAGGAGGACTTACAGTGCTGCCCAAAAGTATTGGCACCTCTGCAATTCTGTTAGATAATGCTCAATTTCTCCCAGAAAATGATTGCAATTACAACTGCTTTGGTCGTAATATCTTCATTTATTTTGCTCGCAATGAAAAAAACACAAAAGAGAATGGGGAAAAAAATTAAAGCATTATCATTTTAGACAAAACTCCAAAAGTGGGCCTGACAAAAGTATTGGTACCCTTTGAAATGTGATGCTTCCCTAATTTGTGTAATTAACAGCACCTGTTACTTAACAGTGGCACATAACAGGTGTGGGCACTAACTAAATCACACTTGCAGCCAGTTAAAATGGATTAAAGGTGACTCAACCTCTGTCTTTGTATGAACTACATTGAGCATGGAGAAAAGAAAGAAGACCAAAGAACTTTCTGAGGATTTGAGAAGCAAAATTTTGAGGAAGCATGGGCAATCTCAAGGCTACAAGTCTATCTCCAAAGACCTGAATGTTCCTGTGTCTACCGTGCGCAGTGTCATCAATAAGTATAAAGCCCATGAACTGTGGCTAACCTAACTAGATGTGGACGGAAAAGAAAAATTAATGAGAGTCTTCAAAGAAACATTGTGCAGATGGTGGATAAAGAACCTTGACTAAAATCTAAACAAGTTCAAGCTGTTCTGCAGTCCGAGGGTACAACAGTGTCAACCCGTACTATCCGTCGGCGTCTGAATGAAAAGAGCCTCTATGGTAGTATACCCAGGAAGACCCCACTTCTGACCCAGAGACCTAAAAAAGCCTGGCTGGAGCCAAAACTTACCTGAGAAAGCCAAAAAGGTTTTGAAGAGTTTTCTCTGGTCAGATGAGACAAAAGTAGAGCTTTTTGGGAAAAGGCATCAACATAGTTTACAGGAAAAAAAACGGCATTCAAAGAAAACCCACAGTCAAACATGGCGAAGGTTCCCTGATGTTTTGGGGTTGCTTTGCTACCTCTGGCACTGGACTGCTTGACCATGTGCATGGCTTTATGAAGTCTAAAGAAAACCAACACATTTTGCAGCATAATGTAGGGCCCAGTGTGAGAAAGATGGGTCTCTCTTTTTCATTCTCTTTTGTGTTTTTTCATTGCAAGCAAAATAAATGATTACTACCAAAGCATTTGTAATCACAATCATTTTCTGGGAGAAATTGAGCATTATCTGACAGAGTTGCCGGGGTGCCAATACTTTTGGCCAGCACTGTATGGGTAAGTCTGCTAGCTGAAAGTAGAATTGAATATTGCACCAAGATACGGACATTTTCGTATCTTCAACGATCTATTTACGAAGAAACACATATTTGTGTTGCATATCTACAGTCTGCATGAACTATATACAATGGAATACTCAGCAAAAGTGTAGTGGACTGTATAAAATAATACAAGTAGGCTGATGGTTCATGCTGCAGAAGTTGATAGACTACAGCAGTGTTTTCCACAGGATTTTAAGAGACTGTGGTGGGAGGGTCACTGACCCTCGGGGTAGGGTGTGTGTGTACATTTTCAAGCCTGGTGTATCTCTTTAGGGCATTTTGAGACCACTGAATGTAATATAAATTGCTGTATGCTGTGTCGCCGCATCGCGCCAAATGCAGCAGAATGCAGCAGACAGTAGTCCCGTAGCCTGGTACACCAGACTCAGCGGCAATATGTTCCAATCCGCGGTAAATTCGGTTTTACATGACCAAAAACACATCGAGTCGCTAAAACCAACAGTCTGTCTTGCGCTAGCCATGTTGAATATGTTGAAATGTCTCTCGCTAGTTTCTTGTCGCTTAACCGACGTCGCGTCAGCCCGTCGCTGATTGGCCCGCTCCGCTGTCTATTTGCTGTGGCTGGCTCCATCCTGGAAATTTTTTTCTGCTTAATGGTGGCCAGACTCATACTCTCATAGCCAGGCATGAAAATGGGTCAGGGGTTAAAAAGGTGAGAAGGGTGTGGAGGAAATATGTTCCAGTACACTGTACACCCCAACAAAATATTGAGCTCTGTCGACCCACACTGTGTTTCAGCCGGGCCATGCAGAGACCGGTGGAGGGGCGGGTGCTCGTAGATCAAAAGGGGCACATGAACAAGTATTTAATACACCTTAAAACAACATAACTTAAATTTTAACCAGCTTTAGATAATAATTGGCTGCGACTGTGACATACTTTAATTGGGAGGGGGCAACAGTGAATAGAAATCAAAACTGTCATCAACACTTTCTGGCTGTGACTCAGTCAGTCTGCCTCTTTTTGTCCTTCAACTGCTGCATCAAAACTTCCTTCCTCAACTTGTTCATCTGAGAACAAACCACATCAGATGGTCACTGAGCCACCAACAGCACAGTTTTCTTAAAACTATTATTTCATTATTATCCATACATAACAACTCTAGCACCTAATGATTAATAAAGCAATGACATAAAAATCTTATAGAAAAATAACATTGTAATTGTGTTTATAATTGTATTTAATACCCGACTATCCTTGCAAACTTGTTCTTACCAGGTCTGCTATTCACCCAGCTGATGAGGTATCCACTGCCTTTAGCAGCCTCATCTAATTCCTTTTTTTATCCCTCAATCTCCCTTCCCTACGACGCATGTCTATGTAATGAAATATAAATATTTAAAAAAAACAAAAAAACAGACTCCCCGTTGGCTTTTAGTTTTAAAGCTTTCTTAATTTCTTTCTCTCTCAATAACGATGGAGGTAGATTTGTGTTTTTATTATTCAATCAAAAAACAAAGTTACTTCTATCAAAAACAATGTTGCTTCAATCAAAATACAGTACATACTTTTAATCCCCAAAAAGTCACTTCAATAAAAAAAATTGTTTTTAAATTGCAAAAATAATTTTGAGACAAAAAATGCATTTGAAAACTATTTTTCTTGATTGAAACAAATTTTTCCATTGAAGTAATGTTGTTTTGCGTTTGGGCCACATTTTGGCTAGGACATTTGTGTCTTTATTATTCAATCAAATAAGTTGCTTCAAACAAAAAAATATATATAAAAAGAAAAACTTTGCACATGTGTCAATCACCGTTTACCAAAGCCTGAGAGGGTTTGAGTAGACTCACTATGAAGCATTTAATAAACCAAGCATTTTCTTACTACTTTATTCTTGTTTAAAAATAATTCGGTGGGGCAGTAACATGTTTAAAATTTATCATAATTCTTACATTTTGAAGTGCTTGAAAACCATTTATAAATGATACTTTGGTGAAAAAAGTGAAAAAACATGTCTTATATATATGTATCTTTTTTCCAATGTAAAATCTGAATAAATGCATTGAACACGCACAAAAAAATGGGGGGGGGGGGCTACTTCGCGGTTTTCACTTATTGCGGCGGGTTCTGGTCCCCATTAACCGCGAAAAACGAGGGATCCCTGTATTTCTGAACAGCTTTAAGAAGCAGGACTCATTCCCACCGATCGTCGGGCCGGTGTTGTGCCGACACCGGCCGTCAGCTCAAATCCAAGCCGAAAATAACTCGTCTCCGGCGGACGACGGGAGCGATGTGAGGCGCCCCCTCCATCCGAGAGCATGCCGCTTAATTTGACTCAACAGTGTGTTTCTTCGTTTATATTACTGCTAAATACACAAGCTTGACGCCAATTTAACGGGAGCTTTTTTTTTTCATGGGAGATTTGGCTAGCTCTGGCAGTGTTCAACGCAAGCTGCAACGAATGGCAGTAACTTTTTTATATCGCAAAATGTGAAAACGATTGAAACCATTACTCACCAAATTCAATCTGCTGGCAAATACAGGCAAGTGTGTATGCTGCGCTTTGGTCTGCCCCGGTGTGGATAAGGCCTGCTTTTTGTTTTCGCAGCTTTGCAATGCAACCAAAGGCTCTCCGAGCACTCCATGTACAGTAAGGAGTGCGCGCGTTTGGAATAATGGAACACAGCTTGGGCTGATGATTGGTTCTCGTCAGCGAAGCATCTAGAAGGATTTGCTGACTGTGTTCTTAAGTGCTCAGTTTACGTACTAAGTTAATCACATGATGATAATAATAATAATTATTAAATAAAACCTCCCGACCCCCCCTCCTCCTCTCAAAAAGAATTTCTCCTCGGATCTACGCAATTCACGTAGGTCGCCCTTTTTTACTTCAAAACGGCGAATTTCGCCGAAAGGTGAGAGATTTTCATGCCTGCATAGCACAGCTATGAGTCTGGTGTACCAGGCTAGTAGTCCCGTCTATGAGCGCGACCTGTTGGCGCGTGTGTCTGTGTGTGTGCACGCACGCACGCGCGCGCTCTCGCTCGCGCGGGTAGTAGAGTGGAGTGGGCTACAGCTGTGTAATCGGCTGACTGACGCATCTGATTTTTATTTTTTATTTTTTCCGGCGGGGGGGTCAAACGAGACTGTGGCGGGCCGCCACAGTCTCGTTCATTGGTGGGAAACACTGCTACAGATTGTTTAAGATTCAATTTGAGAATGCTTCTTTTCTTCTATTCACATAGTTGTGACGTGTGGCATTCCAACAAGCACTGAAGATAAAAATGAGATAAATCCAACGACAACAGAATCTCCCTCAGTCACAGACAACCCCCTCAATTTTGATCCGGATGTGCCAGTTGGTAAGACCCTTCTTCGAATGAATGAAATCTACACTTGGGAAAGAGTTCACTAAAAAAATATAGAGGAATTGTAATAGTTTGACAGAACATTAAGACATGGTTTACATCATCTCAAGAAGTGGGTTTGCTCCTCACATTTTAACGGAATGGACATACGTTTCTACTGTTCACGTGAACTCATTTCAATTGTCATTCAAATCACTGGTTGCCAGTATTCACCACCTCTCTCTCTCATTAGGTATGGAATTCTTGGTCCCCAAAACAGGCTTCTTCTGCAAAGTGTGTAACCGTTTTTTTAGTGGAAATGAAGACACTCAGATCACTCACTGCAAAAGCTTCAAGCACTTTGAGAACCTGCAGGTATCACAGCTCACCTTTTATTTCATGACTATTTCAGATGCTATTTTTTTTATTTTATCACTGACTTTTCTAAGTAAGATGTGTAATTTGTTACAATGAATTGGACCTCTTCAGTTTTTATTTATTTATTTTATTAGTGTCTACATTAGCTCAATGGTTACCATTGAACGCGCTTGACATCCAATTCATTTTGACTGGATTGGATATCTAGTGCCATGAATGGCACCAAAATTAGAGCCTTCACAGCCAGGCTTTTGTGGGCATTTACAGGTCACATCCTGTAGATTTTGAGTCACCTATTCTTTTGGGGACATTCTTGAGTCACTTCCTTTTCAGCAGACCAAAATTTACAGGGGGTGCTTGACCTCAGATTGACCTATTAAAGAATAGTAAATGTCTTAAAAACGATAGCAGCACAAGCAAGCACAAATGTAGAACAACGATTGACATAGTTTTTATATAAATTTGCATCTGATGAGGGGGCAACTTGAGAGTTTTTGGGTTTTTTTCCGAAGTTTTCCACTATTTTTTTATTATTATCTTGAAACTCCCCATTTTCTGTTTTACTTTTGTAGAATATCGATCGGCAAGACACGTCTTTCGATAATTGTTATATACCAATATTGTGAGGTTATCATTATCGTCGGTCTTGTATTGAAAATCGTATCTTATCGTGAGGCAACCTGAGGTTCCCTCCCCTTCTCAAGATTAGTGTTACTTTTCAAAGGCTATGTACTCATTTTGAGTCGAAAATGGCCTCTCTAATTTGGATGTCTTGTTCATTCTTTTCCAGAAATACCTGAATACAACAGTTAAACCCAAGTCCAGTCAATAGTTTTGACTACTGCTCTTGAGTGACCGTACATTCCTTCCATTCGTTGTCATCGTTGCGAAGACACCAGAGGAATTATCCCCAGTCAACAGTGTTTTTGATGGTTCTATTTGCTTAGAAGTTATTGTGACGTTACGGGGATTATTTTATTTCTACTTGAGAGCTGAATTCATTTTGGATTACTGTTTTGCAAAATGGCTGCGCAAACTAACCTTGTTGTCATTTTAGTCTTATTAATGGATGTACACAAAATTATTACTCCTTGTCAAAACAGCAATTGCTTTTAGTTTATTTCTAACTGGTATGCTCTCATTGTATTCCTTTGTCACAGAGGTTGTTTGGCTAGGAAGAAAGCTCAGTTGTTTTAACATGATTCAAAGGTTAAACATTCTTGCATGAATCATGTTCACCTGGATTTCTGAAACCTATTGTCTTAAATTCGAAGCGAACTATGAAGTACACATTCTTTCACCGGTTACATTTTTACCCTATCACCTTTGCTCTGTTGAAATGCATTCTATTTCTGATCACGGAACAAGATAATCTCATGTAGTGTTAGACGTTTGCCAGAAATAAACCATGCAAAAATGTTATCGAAACTGTGTTTTGTTTTGTTTTTTCTCTCAGGCTTTCTACCCTATTTGTAATGTACAGTGCTGGCCAAAAGTATTGGCAACCTAGCCTGGTACTCCAGACTCACCGCTGTTCCAGCTATTGAGTCTGGCCACCATTAAGCGGATAAAATTTCCAGGGCGGACCAAGCCACAGCAAACAGACAGAGGAGTGGACCAATCAGCGACTGGCGGATGTGACGTTAGAAACGCGACGAGGGACTTGCGTGCCGAAGTAAACATACGAGGAGAGCGGAGTTTATTCAACATGGCTAGCGCGAGACAGATGTTGACTGCCATGTTGACTGTTGTGAATGACTTGTTTCGATGTGTTTATGGTAATTTAAAACTGATTTTACCATGGATTGGAACATATTCTCGGCTCTCCTGTTCGCCATCTCTGTTGTTGTGGAGACAACTTCCGACGCGGAAGAGTGACGTTGCGCGTTAAGAACACGTCCCGCAAATAAACGAATCTGACTTGACGATTGATTTTGTGCTTGCTCGAGAGGCCGTTAATGGGCTGGGTCCCAGACTATTCTCTCACTGTTTGAAAAATACTGGGAGAACAGTCTGGCTGTGCCAGGCAATTGGCAACCCTGCAATTCTGTCAGATAATGCTCAATTTCTCCTAGAAAATGATTGCAATTACAAATGCTTTGGTAATAATATCTTCATTTATTTTGCTTGCAATGAAAAAACACGAAAGAGAAAGGATTTTTTTTTTTTTTTTTAATCAATTTACCCACAACTCCAAAAATGGGCCGGAAAAAAGTATTGGCACTCTTTGAAAAATCATGTGATGCTTCCCTAATTTGTTTAATCAACAGCACTGGTTACTTATCTGTGGCACATAACAGGTGGTGGCAATAACTAAATCACACGTGCAGCCAGTTAAAATGGATTAAAGTTGACTGAACCTCTGTCCTGTGTCCTTGTGTGCCACATTGAGCATGGAGAAAAGAAAGAAGACGAAAGAACTGAGGACTTGAGAAGCAAAATTGTGAGGAAGCATGGGCTTTCTCAGGTGAGACAAAAATAGAGCTTTTGGGGAAAGGTATCAACATAGACTTTACAGGGAAAAAAAAAACGAGGCCTTCAAAGAAAAGAATACGGTCCCCACAGTCAAACATGGCGGAGGTTTCCTGATGTTATGGGGCTGCTTTGCTTCCTCTGGCACTGGACATCTTGACTGTGTGCATGGCATTATGAAGTCTGAAGACTACCAACAAATTTTGCAGCATAATGTAGGGCCCAGTGTGAGAAAGCTGTCTCCCCCTCAGAGGTCATGGGTCTTCCAACAGGACAATGACCCAAAACACACTTCAAAAAGCACTATAAAATGGTTTGAGAGAAAGCACTGGATACTTCTAAAGTAGGGGTGCACGATACCCATTTTTTGAAACCGATATCGTTAACTTCCTGCTCCTCAAAGCCATGAAAGCCAATCTCAGAGACCTGGAGCACTCGGTCAAAGAAGAATGGTCTAAAATTCCAGCAGAGCATTGTAAGAAACTCATTGATGGATAACGGAAGCGTTTGTTTGCAGTTATTTGTCTACTATTAGGCTGAGGGTGTCAATACATTTGTCCCGGCCCATTTTTGGAGTTTTGTGTAAAATGATGATTTATTTTTTTCCCATTCTCTTTTGTGTTTTTTGTTGCAAGCAAAATAAATGAAGATATTACTACCAAAGCATTTGTATTTAGCATTGCTGTCCCACGCATGCTATTTTTATCAAAATGGTGACTGTAAAAACTAGAAGAACCAACTCTGGGAACTGGGATGGCCCGTCTAGGATATTGTTCTTACTCTTTTGAATACAAGATTTGATTTTTTTTTTTTTTAGCTTGAAGCACATCCTAAATTTGTGTGGAGAGTGAGAGAGAGGCACAGCACATCTCAGATGAGTGACACGACCCAAAAACTGCTAAAATGCAATGTACTCCACATACATAATGAAAATGTCGCATTTTCGTCTTGTCAGATGAAAACCGGCATTCTTGTTATGTTCTGTTGTTGTTTTGTTTAATCTTACCAAGTCAAATGAGAGGAAGAACAAACCAGCTCAGCTATACCTGTTAAGCAGGTTAAGACTGCTATCGGTGCTGTTGTGGGTCGGGCCAACTTTGCAAGCAAGATGGTTTATCCAGAAAGGAAATGGGTGAAAGGGAGACTCCACTGATCTATGGAAGGCAGGAGCAACGTGGGATGACAATCATACAAGATTCGTTTTGAAATTAAAAGGTAAGTAAAAATGTAGATGCTGAATGTTTTTGTAAACAGTAAATTTTAATTAGGTTGAACACATTTTTGGGATTAAATGAGTTAAGAGGGTGTGTGTAGTTTGCGAATCACCAGAAACCTTTGTCTCAGGGTTAGTACATCTGCTCAATAATAATTAAAAAACCAAAAGTTTTTGTATGGACTCAGTGTCTCAAACCATTAGTGCATTTCAGTTCGTGTGCAAAAAACATTCGTACAGCTGTTACTGGTAACCCCTAGCAAGAAGTATGTAATCACCAGTCTTGGACGAGCACTCACTCAAACATTTTATTATATAGAACAAACTCTGATAAAAGCTTTAAAATAATGGAGTGGTTCAAAAGTGCAACTCTAGCGTTCAGAAACACTAAAAGAAATGAATAAAAACATTATGCTAGTCAGTAAATGTTACTTTTATAGAGAAAGTGCAGGGAAATAAATATAGAATCACTCCATTCTGAGGAGAAATATATGGAATCATGAGAAACAACACGCATCTCTAGTATTTATTTGCACCACCTCTGGCTTTTATGACAGCTTGCAGTCTCTAAAGCATGGATTTAACGAGTGACAAATAGTATTCTTCATCAATTTGGTGCCAACTCTCTTTAATTGCAGTTGCCAGATCATCCTTGCAGGTCGAAGCCTTGCTGTGGACCACATTTTTTCAATTTTCACCACAGGTTCTTAATAGGGTTGAGATCTGGGCTATTTGCAGGCATGACATTGACTGGATGAGTGTTTCTCCACTGAATGCTTTAACAGTTTTAGCTCCGTGGCTTGATTCATTGTCATCTTGGAAAATGACAAACATATTTTCAATTGGGGCGATAAGAAAGCAGTCTAAAATTTCAACATAAACATTTATTGAAGATTTAACTACAGCCTTCTCCCCAGTGCCTTTGCCTGACATGCAGCCCCATATCATCAAGGACTGAGGGAAATTTGATTTTTTCTTCAGGTTTTTCTTTGTAAATCTCACTGAAACGGCACCAAACAAAAGTTCCAGCATCATCACCTTGTCCAATGCAGATTCTTGACTCATCACTGAAAATAACCTTCATCCATTCATTCACAGTCCATGATTGCCTCTCCTTAGCCCATTGCAGTCTTGTTGTCTGTTTAAGTATCAATGATGTTTTCCTTTTAGCTTTCCTGTATGAAAATCCCATTTCCTTTTGGAAATTTTGCACAGTATTGTCACATACCTTGACTCTAGCTTCCTCCCATTTCATGTTGTATTTCTTCTGCTTTCAAGACATATGGCCTTTAGTCATTTGTCATGACGTCTGGATCTCTTCCTCGGTCTACCAGCCATGATTCTTCTGAATCCACTTGGTCCAGCAGCCCTTAAAGGTGTGATAACTGCACTGTTTTTTAACTGCTGACTAACGAGCAGATCTAACCTGAGGTAGGGGCCCAATTAAGGAAAGGAAATTGACTGGGTGTGTCTGTATTTTCTATTCAAAATGGAGTGATTCCATATTTATTTTTTCTACAGAATGGACTCATTCTACTGGTATATTTATTTCCCTGCACTTGCTCTATAAAGTAACGTTTAATGACCACCACAATGTTTTTTATTCATTTCTTTTAGTATTTCTGAATGCCAAGGAGTTGCACTTTTGAACTAATAAAATGTCTGAGTGAGTGCTCGTCCGAGACTGGTGATTCCATACTTTTTGCTAGGGGTTGTATAAACATTACATTGATACAATTATATTTTCATAGGGTTCAGAATGACAGATTCCTATTGATGAAACCGGTGGTGATGAATTATATTTTCGAATATTTAAGGCACTGGTGTAATGCATGGCCCTATTACTCGGCAAACACTGTGTCCTCTGTCAGCCAGCTAATGTGGATAACATCGCATTTTGAGCTGCATACCTGTGGTTCTTGAATGACAAACTAACTTAACCTGAAATACAGTTACAAACAGTAAATGTTTTGAGTCCCGTGTCAGTACAGTACAGTTGCATGCAAAAGTATAACATTTTGTTAAAAAAAAAAATTGTATGTCACATTGTATAAACTTCAATTAATTTATCGATTGTAAAATCGACCTACCCTCCCCACACAATCCCATCATGGTGCTGGGTGACAGTAATCGGGCGGTAGGTAGGTCCCACACTTTTTCTCTATTCAGTGGCTCCCGGGGCGTGGCCTCCTCTTCGCTTGGGCTGCCGGGTGGGGGGGCGGGGCTTCTTTGCGCTCTCTGGCTTCCACCTTCCGCTCTCTTTTGTGCCTGGACGTCCTCCTTGGGCTCCGGTGCAGGTCGCTGGCTGTAGGTCGGGGAGGTGTCGTCCACTGCAGGTGGGGATCCTGTCCTGCCTAGTGGACCGTGGGGGTGTCGCAGTGTGCCATGTCAGTTTGGTTGCTGCGGCAGTGGTTCATCCACTCAAAAGCTGGTTAATGGGGGCACGGATGGTCCTGTGGGACCACCCTGGGTCCCGGGGGGATGGCAGCGGCCCCCTTGCTGAAGCTGCGGGAGGAGGGATGGACTGTGCTGCGTTCCCCCTATTGGCCAGGGAGGGTCCGTGGACCTGGGGCGGACCCTGCGCAGCATTTCCACTTGTTTGCAGGACTATCACACATCTGATGGGGTTCAATTAGACACACTCAAGTAGAGAAACTATCGAAGCCAGTATTAGCGATCAGGCAGCATAGCATAGAATAGGATGTCAATATATCCGCACTTACAATTGATTCACATAATACTGGCTTCTACATCTCACACTGCTGATTTGTGTATGCTCCACCCCACCTAATTACGTCTCTTTCTGACTATTCCTCCTTTTTCTCCTCTGTCATCAGGCCTCCAACATGGTGTCCACCGGAAATAGAATTATTTTACCATAGCACTTCTATATTCATAGTTTGTAGGCATTTCATGTATTTCTTGTTGTTGTTTGTTCTTCTCTTCTGTCCCTGTCTTATTTTCTATTTTCCTTTCTGTCCCCACTTTACCCCTTCCTGCTCGCTGCTTTCTCCTAATAAACGAAACACGATGAATAATCACAATGGAAGTATATCCTACTCCCATTTGATACTTTAAAACTGTTTAGACCAATAGGACACTCAGACTCCCATTTTACATGTCAAGCAGCTCAACAGGACAGGTTTGTGTTTTCTTATGGTCGCTTTAAAGCATTTTTTATCTGTTGACCACATTAGTCATGTGGTATATTTAAACCACCCTTATACAATAAGTGTAATTATAGTGTAAGCGGTGTATTTAAACCGCCTTTTTACTAATAGCAGTGTTGTTTTTGGCAACCTTTTTAATTTTAGTCTGTCCTTTGGACGAAAATAAAGTCTTAGCCCTATTTTATTCATTTCAAAATGTGTTTGTGTTCATCTAGTTTTAGTCAACATTTACTCAATATTTTCATCTGTAAAATTCGAAAGTTGCACTCCAAAAATAAGAAATAAAAAAAAGGTTTCCAACTATTTCAAATGAACATTGACAGACGAGCACATACTGTAGCATCTATAAGCGTCTACAAATCTATCACGTGATAATACACACTCAGCAGGAAAATAGTACTGGGTGTTCCAAAATGGTTGACCCCATTCTAAATGCCCATGTCTCGGAAACTACTTGATGGATCTTAATGAAATTAAATACACTTTATGTTGAAGGTAATACATTTTATGGGTTAAATAAAAAAAAAAAAAAGAACAAATATTTGTTGGTCCTATGAAAGATTTTCATAAATGTTCAATATGAGTGCTGCCTGTCACTGCACACATCGAGTCGGTATTCAAGCTCATGCCAAACTCGAAACTCAAACTTGAAATTTTTGGTGCCAAGTCCTAATTTGTTTTGTACTTGGTGCCTTTTTTGCAAAATTTGTGAAGAAGGCACGCTGCACTGTCTTCGGCGACTGAGTCCGAGCATACTCTAACACACAAAATGCCTTTTCTTTTGAAGTGAATGGCATTTGTTAACCTGAAAAGATAGAAACGGTAAACGTTACATACAAAAACCTGAGACGTTTCTACACAAGCTGTGAACATTTGCGGTCATTCTAACGAAAATTGTCAAAATTATTGGCCTACGAAATGGGGTCAAACATTTTGGAACACCCTGTACTTTATTTTCAATTAACTGTACCCCCCTGGACGCAACGAACCGTATATAAAAATAGTCATCCAAGAACTTAAGAGGACGCTCGTCGTTGGCAAAAGCCTATTACTAATGTGAATGCTATGCTAATGCTACGAGTGAAATTTAGTGCGTGATGACCATTCAACACAGACCTTTAAAGCCTAAATCAACATTGCATATTCTCTCTCGCCAAGATAAGAAGACAACCTTACCGTGAGGACACAAGTGGGTGAGTTGGGGGGGGGCGTAACACGTCACATGAGTGACACAACCAGACAATGCTACGATGCAGGCTAACTAAAAATAAAACACACATTGTGAACATGTTCCGGAAACTGGCGCATTTTTGTCTTGGTCTCGTCTCTGTTACGTCCGCGAATAGGGAAACAAGGTTGGACCATGCAGCAGACAACAAGCGGGGATGGCGTACAAGGGTTTATTAATCACAAACGAAAAACAACACATGATTGCGGAAAGGTAGAAAACACAAAAAGGGTCCGTGACAGTAGGTCGACGGGGCTTGAGTGTAAACTAAAATAATAATAAATAATAAACTAATAAATAATAAACTAAAATAGGCAGAGAGCAGAAAAAGGCAAAATATAAATACTCAAATACCTACACAAGCTAGAGATTCAAAAGAGAGCAGCACACGGACAAAAATCCTAGGCAGGGGATACGCGAATGTAGCGAGGCTATAGTGCGAGAATCAAATGGCGATCAGCAAAGCAATATCTCGGAAGCTTCGGGATCACCCGTGCTTAAATGCCATGTTGATGAGCTGGCATTGAGTGCAGGTGGGACGTCAGGAATGCCCCCACGATGAGCTCTGCAACAAAACAATCTAACCAGCAGCAGAGCGAGACGGTCTCGTCGGACAAAAACTGGTATTCGTGTCGTTATATATTAGCCTATCAAGACACGTTTCTGTTATCGTCATTGTTGACTAAAACAACATGGAATCATAGACTTCATCATGATATTGATGGGACGAGGGGCCGAATAATAGGGGGCCTGCATTGTTGGTGTGGCCGTCAAAGCTGACCGAGTGGAATCCCAGACAAAGAGCTTTTTCCATTGAAAATTCATGTGAAAAATGCTTAAATCCCTGAATTATTTATAGATATGAACGTAAAACAGTCTGGATTCTTGGTTAAAAGTAAAAAAAATAAATAAAAAATTGCGCAGTTAGCATTTATTTTACGTAAATATGTTGAAGTACGATGCTAGTCCTTTAGTCAATGCGGCGGTCGCCTTACAACAAAGAGCTTTTTACGTTGGCAATTCTTGTGAATAAATTCTTAAATCACCGAATTCTTTATAGAGATGAACGTAAAATAGTCTCGATTCTTTGTTAAAAGAGCAAAAAACAGGGCAGTTAGCATTTATTTTACGTAAATATGTCGAAGAATGATGCTAGTCTGTTAGACAATGTGGCGGCAGCCTTACAACAAAGAGCGTTTTACGTTATAAATTCATGTGAAAAAACGAAAAATATAATAATTACCTTGAATCCTTGAACAAATCACTCCTAAGACAATCCTTCCTCTTCATATGCGGTACAGCTTTCGTACTCTTTCAACCTAAATCTGGTGTTGGATCGCTGCATGTGTCGCTGTCACCAACTGCGAATAACTGAAGCGGATTTTGGAAGACGTGGCGTAGTGAAGGTCGAATCAGACCCGTCAATATCATGTTCATATTATGAAGTCTATGGCTGAATAATAGTAATATCAATATTACAACTTTTAATTATTTTCTTAAGGCATTTTTTAAGCTTAGTTTTTTCTGTATGCATCTAAACAAAACAAGCTGATAACGCACGGTAGTACTTAGGGTGTCAATTTTGCCTTTGGTAGGACATTTCACAGGCGTAGGATATTTTGGCATAACACCAGTTAAATTAATGAATGTGCATGGATTTATATAATATTGGGTTAGCCCTAACCCTAAACCCTAACCCAGAAAAAAAGTATTTTTTTCTATAGTTGTGTGTTGTCACAGTTTTCACTTGTAAACTCATGCATTTAATGAAGATATAAAAACAGCCATCTTCCCCTCTGCTTTTCCTGGACATGTGTGACCGCATCATCAATGACTGGAAACGAGTCTTCTCTGATTAATGCAGATGCCATAGGATTTCTTTTTGTATGCTATTTGATCATTCGGCTTACATTGAAGGGCAAAACTCAGTTTATAGTATTGTTTGACTTCGAACTAAATGAATTTTGTTATCATTTCTGGAAGTATTCTGACACATCTTGTACTGCTTTACATAGGATGGCTGTGGCAGCGCACGGAGACTTTCTCTTTGAACAGGAGATCAGCTGTTATATTTGTCTGGAAGTGTTCAGCAAACCTGTGACAACGCCATGTGGACACAGTTTCTGTAAAGCTTGTCTTTCTACCTTTTGGGACAAAGGAGGCAAAGCCAAAGTATACCAGTGTCCCCTTTGCAATGCATCATTTCACAAACGACCAGAACTTCATGTAAATTATGCTCTCAAGGAAATCACTGAGCAGTTCAAAAGAAATGCCAACACCGCTGTTGTCGCAAATGAAGAAGGAAAAAGTGGAAAAGAAGATACCGGCCTGTTCTCCTCCATGGGTCAGTCAGGGATATCAGACGGTTTGGTCACTGAGATAATGTGTCGATTTCAGCGGTTGTCAACTCCTGATGTGTCCCAAAGCACCAGTAATGCCCACCCGTCTATGGGTGTGCAGATAAATGAACACAAAGGGCCTCCTCCACCGTACTCAAGTTTGAGCAGGTAAAATGCTACCCTTTATCGATCATATATACCCTGCTGGGCAAAAGTATTGGAATCCCTGCAATTCTGTCAGATAATGCTCAGTTTCTCCCAGAAAATGATTGCAATTACAAATGCTTTGGTAGTAATATTTTTATGTATTATGCTTGCACTGAAAAAACACAAAAGAGAATGGGAAAAAAATTAAATCATTATCATTTTACACAAAACTCCAAAAATGGGTCGGACAAAAGTATTAGCACCCTTTTAAAAATCATGTGATGCTTCTCTAATTTGTGTAATTAACAGCACCTATTACTTACCTGTGGCACATAACAGGTGGTGGCAATAACCGAATCACACTTGCAGCCAGTTAAAATGGATCAAAGTTGACTCAACCTCTCTCCTGTGTCCTTGTGTGTACCACAATGAGCATGTAGAAAAGAAAGAACTGTCTGAGGACTTGAGAAGCAAAATTCCGAGGAAACACGGGTAATCTCAAGGCTACAAGTCCATCTCTAAAGACCTGAATGTTCCTGTGTCTACCGTGCACAGTGTCATCAATAAGTGTAAAGCCAGCAGTGTATATATTATATATTATTATTATTATATATTATTCTACTTCAATCCACTATGGTGTATTGTTTCCATTCACTGGTGAAATTTAATATTACCTCACCTCGCCACCACGAGAACAAGGGCAATGAAAATTGATATTCAGTGTTACCTCTACTTACGAACGTCTCTACAGACACATATTTTTTTTGTCCAGGTTCTCAGAGGAGGACCTGGAGATGTGACTTGGTCCTCATTGAGCTTGAGAGCCGACCCGCCTGATGCGATAAAATTATGACAAGCTTTAGTTAGAGCCAAATACCTTTTATTAATTATATTAACAATTTACACCTGATTAACATCAACTGGCACAACAAATTTGCCATTACTTTGAAGTGAAATGTAAAGAAATAAACATAAAAGCAGTACTAATTCAAAATAAAGGGCATTATGCGGCTCCCACATTAACTCCAAGCCTTTGTAAAAGTGGGATGTCCTCCTCCTCATAAGAGCTCATTGAACGTGCATGTTTAGCTTTGTGAAATGCGAGCAAAAACACGTTTGTCAGTGCATGGCGCTGCTCTTCATTAACTTTATTCCGCCACTTGTCCATAGGGCGAGTGGGGTGCTGCCTGACATCGATAGTTTGCTTAATTGTCACATGCTGTTTTTTTCATGCATTTCAAAGTTTGGATGGCTAAGATTCTTGGACCCAACATAAAATGCGCTGCCGTTATCAGCGATTCTCACGGCAAATTTTGTACCACATATCCGTGCGAGCATCATTTGCTTCTAGCTATGGTACCTCCTGCAGCCACTTTTCAGCAAAAGTCCTTTTTTCGGTAACTCCGGTGACGTCTCTGTCGTCTTTCTGTCCTTTGACGGGGGTAGGGGAACACGGAAATAATTACTCAGTGGGGCCTGCCTCCGACATTTTGAGAAGTGATTATCTCGTGTCCGCCACAAATACAGTGGTCAGCCATCGGTACGCAAAAGCGTATGGAAGCCGTTGAGGGCCAGCACGTTTGTATACGTCCAGTACGCATGCGCGCATGCGGACCACTTATGTGCACCCCTGTGTATATATATGCTGTATATATATATATATATATATATATATAGTTAGCCCTAGTTTTTCGCAGTTAATGGAGACCAGAACCTATAAGTGAAAAATCACGAAGTAGCCCCCCCCCCCCCCCCAAAAAAAAAACTTTTTGTGTGTTCAATGTATTTATTTAGATTTGTGTGTACTATGACAACAGGAACCCTTTGAGCTCCTCTCCTTTGTCAGCTATGTGTCCAATCCACCAAAGACTTCGGGAGTTGTTCTGCCGAACTGATACCAGACGTGTGTGCAGCATCTGTGCAGAGTCAGAAGAGCACAGAGGACATGACATCATTCCATTCAAGAAAGAATTGGACATTATGAAGGTCAGCCAGAATGGCCTCTGGTAGTATAGTTGAGTTGCATGGCATGGCATTTTTTGTTTTATTATGAAAATACTTCCTTATACTTCATACAACAGTATAAGAGCAGTGAGAGTAATTCTAATAATAATTTTTGCTGTTGATGGAAAAGTTTACTGTATTTTCCGCACTATTAGGCGCACCTGACAGTCACCTCAATATTGGTTAATCATGCTATGACATTTCCTTTAGCGCAGCTCTATCTAGTGAATGCATAGCGCT
Source organism: Corythoichthys intestinalis (assembly GCF_030265065.1). NCBI lineage: Eukaryota > Metazoa > Chordata > Actinopteri > Syngnathiformes > Syngnathidae > Corythoichthys > Corythoichthys intestinalis. The sequence goes on from NC_080402.1 coordinate 55,311,940, forward strand.
ACCCCAACCACTACTGCTACTACTTCTGTTACTGCTACTGCAAATGCATCCTATAATGCGGTGTGCCCTAAAGTCATGTAAAAAAAATTAGGACACCCTATGGAAGGCAAAACGCTAATTTTCAACTAATTATTACAAATATTCTTGTAAATTAATTTTATTGTTGACACTGCATTTCGGGATCATGAACATGTTGTGCCCCCCGCTGCCCCAAAAGTCGAACTCCTCTTATGTAAAACACGCAAAAGCCAAAAAATTTTGTATGGACGCAGAAATGTCTAAATTACTTTTTTTTTTTTTTTTTGCCCATAAAACGGGAAGTTGGCCGAAAATTACCTTATTATTTAAATGTAAAGTTACGTCATTGTATATGGATATAAAATCTAATATGGCGGCCATCACCAAACAAAGAGCTTTTTAAGTTGACAATTCTTGTAAATAAAAGCATAAATTCCAGAATTTCTATAGATATGAACAAACCACGCAGTTAGCATTCATTTTACGTAAATATTTCAAGCTAAAGTCCTGCTAATTTTTTCCATTCATTTCATTTGTTTCACAACGTGTAAAAGTGCATGCATGGTGCTATTTTATATAATAATTGCCTAGAATCCTCGACCAAATCGCTCTGGAGATACTCCTGCCTGCTTGTATGCACTAAAATTCTCGTCCTGTCACCACATAAATCCGGCATTAGAACGCAGCATGTGTTTGAGTTTATCGCAGTGAAAGCTTTCAGGACGCTCTGCCTGGCCCGGCCCCCTACGGTAAGCCGTGGCTGTAGGAGCTGTCTCGTCAACTGATGGTGAAGTCTATGGTTGAACGTATGTGTTATACGGCTCAAATGTGAGCACTTTTTTACTTGTCCATATTCAAGATTGATACACGTTCTGATCATCTATTTAAATAAAATAACAGTACTTCGCAGTTTTTGAAATACATTTTGAAAATAGTTTTGGAATGAAATTACGTTGGCATAATTTTCTGTTCTCTGTTTTACCCAAGTCCCAATTAGGTAATGTGGAGAAGCAGCTGATGGACCTAATCGGCAAAAGAGAGAGGAAATCTCAGGAAATAAACAATTCCCTGTTGGGCATTGATGTAAGTTTTTAATCGGATTTAAGATCCAATTGCCCTGGCAACCATTTCACAGTGTACCCTTAGTTAGCTGCAGTAAGCTCAGCGATACAGAAAATAAATGAATGAACAAGATATGGGACCTTCTCAAAATATTAGCATATTGTGATAAAGTTCATTATTTTCTGTAATGTACTGATAAACATTAGACTCTCATATATTTTAGATTCATTACACACAACTGAAGTAGTTCAAGCCTTTCCTTGTTTTAATATTGATGATTTTGTCAAAAAAGTCAAGAAAAGCCAAAAATCTCTATCGCAAAAAATTTGCATATATCATCCGACCAATACAAATAAGTCAACCTTCAATTAATTATATCGGCTATGCACTCAATACTTGGTCGGGAATCCTTTTGCAGAAATGACTGCTTCAATGCGGAGTGGCATGGAGGCAATCAGCCTGTGGCACTGCTGAGGTGTTATGGAGGCCCAGGATGCTTCGATTGCGGCCTTAAGCTCATCCACAGTGTTGGGTCTGGTGTCTCTCAACTTCCTCTTCACAATATTCCACAGTTTCTCTATGGGGTTCAGGTCAAGAGAGTTGGCAGGCCAATTGAGCACAGTAATGCGATGGTCAGTAAACCATTTACCAGCGGTTTTGGCACTATGAGCAGGTGCCAGGTCGTGCTGAAAAACAAAATCTTCATCTCCATAAAGCTTTTCAGCAGATGGAAGGATGAAGTGCTCCAAAATCTCCTGATAGCTAGCTGCATTGACCCTGCCCTTGATAAAACACAGTAGACCAACTCCAGCAGCTGACATGGCACCACAGACCATCACTGACTGTGGGTACTTGACACTGGACTTCAGGCATTTTGGCATTTTCTTCTCCCCAGTATTCCTCCAAACTCTGGCACCTCGATTTCCGAATGACATGCGAAATTTACTTTCATCTGAAAAAAGTACTTTGGACCACTGAGCAACAGTCCAGTGCTGCTTCTCTGTGGCCCAGGTCAGGTGCTTCTGCCGCTGTTTCACATTCGCCTGTGCACAGTGGCTCTGGATGTTTCTACTCAGTCCACTTTTTCTGCAGGTCCCCCAAGGTCTGGAATCGGCCCTTCTCCACAATCTTTCTCAAGGTGCGGTCACCTCTTCTGTTTGTGCAGCGTTTCCTGCCACACTTTTTCCTTGATACAGCACTCTGGGAACAGCCTAATCGCTCAGAAATTTCTCTCTGTGTCTTAGCCTCTTGCTTGAGGGTGTCAATGATGGCCTTCTGGACAGCAGTTAGGTCGGCAGTCCTGCCCATGATTGCGGTTTTGAGTAATGTACCAGGCTGGGAGTTTTTAAAAGCCTCAGGAATCTTTTGCAGGTGTTTTGAGTTAATTCGTTGATTCAGATGATTAGGTTAGTAGCTTCTTTAGAGTACCTTTTCATGATATGCAAATTTTTTGAGATAGGGATTTTTGGTTTTTCTTGACTTTTTTTGCCAAAATCATCAATATTAAAACAATAAAAGGTTTGAACTACTTCAGTTGTGTGTAATGAATCTAAAAAATATGAAAGTCTAATGTTTATCAGTACATCACATAGAATAATGAACTTTATCACAATATGCAAATTTTTGTGAGAAGGACCTGTATAGTCACTGATAGTGTCGTAATTAATACTGCACATTTGGTAGCATGCAAAAGAACCAGCTGAAGAGTCTTGATTGCAGAGATGAGATTTCAACCGTCATCGACAAACTTCATCTATATTTTTCAGGCTGCTGCTGAGAGAGAGATAGAAAGAACAGTTTCGGTGTTTTCGAAGCTCATCTCAACTGTGGAACAATGTCAAGCTCAAGTCCTAGAGGTACAAGACTCGATTTGGGATAGGTTGAAGTAAAATAAGTCATTTCATTAGCTGCTTTCAGACATAAAATACCCAAACATTACCGCGTGATGTGACCAGCAATCTACCCAAGTGCCCTTTTGCCTTTTGGACATAGGGCTGTGAGCGAACACAAACTGTTGGCGTTGGCTATTGATATCATACCCACAACGCCGCGCATTTGTTGTCTGTTATGAAGGCTTTAAGAAAAAACCGAGTTGACACAAATACTGAGAGTTTGAGGTTGGAGTCAATCAGTCAGCAAATGCATTAATGATTGAGGCACACACGTTTAGAATCTGACTCCAATATGCACTCACCGGCCACTTTATTAGGTACACCATGCTAGTAACGGGTTGGACCCCCTTTTGCCTTCAGAACTGCCTCAATTCTTCGTGGCATAGATTCAACAAGGTGCTGGAAGCATTCCTCAGAGAGTTTGGTCTAGAGCTGTCCCGACTAGTCGACGTTGTCGACATCATCGATGACGTAAATGCGTCGACAGGCAAAACATACCGTCGACGGGTAATGACTGGTTAAAAAAAAAAATTACATGCGGATAAAGTTTAGAATGACGGGCACTCGCGATGCAAGCGGTTGTTACTGGCACCCCTAAGGGGACCGCTGTTATGTCAATGTGACCGGCATTGTCAGATTGTGCAAAGAGGAAGAAAGTGGGCGAGCGAGAGAGAGGGAGCAAGATTGGTGAGTTGGGAAAGTGCACGGGTAGCGCGGAGTTCAGTTGCTGCATCCCTCAGGTTTTTGTTTTGGTCGATAAACAAATCCATCCATAAAGAGCCATCCGACGCCTCTCGGTGTTATTATGCACGCCGCTGCCTTCCTGAGGAAGAAATCGGACGAACCGACAACGAGCCAAGTGAATCGGCGGTTCACTCTTCACTACGGCGAGGAGTTGAAAACACCGCCAATTACCAAAAAGGGCAGAATTGGTGACACTTGAAAGTGGCATAAAGCCAAAAAAGTGGACCAGAATAGCCAGAGCCTGGAATTATTTCAAGGAAAATATGGAGGGTGCCACTGTGTGTACTCTTTGCTAAGCTGAGCTCGCATACCACGGTCGCACGTCGGCTATGACTTGAAGCGCCGTCACCCAAATATAATTTTCGAAGACAACAAGAAACAACAAGCTCGCGGATTGTGAGACCATACAACTTTCTAACGATGTTTTTTAAAATAGAAGTTACCTTTATGTGTGCCGTATCAACGTGCATTTTTATTTTATACAATAATTAATTTATATATTATATAATTATATATACTGTATATACGTGTATATATATATATATATATATATATTTTTTTTTTTTTTTTAATTATTATTAAATTTATTAGGATCATGGAAGCTCCCACTTGGGGAAAATATATACATATATCCTGTATATACATAATAAAAATATATATGGAAACAGCACTGGCTTGCTTACTGTAATCCATGACTGCACTAATGTTAGTTACTTTATATTATAAAGTATCATTGTGTATATAATACACATAGTAGTATGCTATAAAATTAATACTATATAATTTTTGTGACTGTGAGTATGTGGGCCTCTCATTCAAAATAATTGTGGTAATATTTCAGTGTGCCCTCTACTTTATCTATTTTCAGGTTTAAACAAACAAAAGTTGAAGTTTTTCCTCTCCCCGAAAAATTCGGAATGCACACCAGAAAAAGCATCTGAACTCACACACAAAGTATTCTGAAAATGGTTGTCCGGGACATTGCAATTCATTTTAACATTTAGAACAATATAGACAATGACATACCACAAAAAGAGTAAGAATTGCTTTGACTCGGTTAAAGAGGTGAAGTCTCAGTGTTCCCGTTTATTTTTTTTGCACTAGTTAATGCCAGCAGCATTTGACGTCATTGTTTGTGATTTATTACTGATATCTATGTTATTTATTTATACGTTAATAAAGAATTTAGGTGTTCCAAAATGATTTTTTGTTAATTAATAAGCTTCAACAAAAATTTCAATAATAAAGTAGTAAAAAAAAATATTTTTTAAAATTATTAGATTAGTCGACTAATCGTAAAAATAGTCGGCTGACTAATCGGGAGGAAATAGTCGTTTGGGACAGCCCTAGTTTGGTCCATATTAACATGATGGCATCACACAGTTGGTGCAGATTTGTCGGCTTCACATCCATGATGCGAATCTCCCGTTCCACCACATCCCAAAGATGCTCTATTGGATTGAGATCTGGTGACTGTGGAGGCCATTTGAGTACAGTGAACTGATTGTCATGTTCAAGTAACCAGTCTGAGATGATTCCAGCTTTATGACATGGCGCATTATCCTGCTGAAAGTAGCCATCAGAAGTTAGGTAAATTGTGGTCATAAAGGGATGGACATGGTCAGCAACAATACTCAGGTAGGCTGTGGCGTTCCAACGATGCTCAATTGGTACCAAGGGGGCCCAAAGAGTGCCAAGAAAATATTCCCCACACCATTACACCACCACCACCAGCCTGAACCGTTGATACAAGGCAGGATGGATCCATGGTTTCATGTTGTTGACGCCAAATTCTGACCCTACCATCCGAATGTCGCAGCAGAAATCGACACTCATCAGACCAGGCAACGTTTTTCCAATCTTCTATTGTCCAATTTCGATGAGCTTGTGCAAATTGTAGCCTCAGTTTCCTGTTCTTAGCTGAAAGGAGTGGCACCCGGCGTGGTAGTATGCTGCTGCAGCCCATCTGCCTCAAAGTTTGACGTACTGTGCATTCAGAGATGCTCTTCTGCCTACCTTGGTTGTAACGGGTGGTTATTTAAGTCACTGTTGCCTTTCTATCAGCTCGAACCAGTCTGGCCATTCTCCTCTGACCTCTGGCATCAACAAGGCATTTCCGCCCACAGAACTGCCGCTCACTGGAAATTTTCTTTTTTTCGGACCATTCTCTGTAACCCCTAGAGATGGTTGTGTGTGATAACCCCAGTAGATCAGCAGTTTCTGAAATACTCTGACCAGCCCTTCTGGCACCAACAACCATGCCACGTTCAAAGTCACTCAAATCACCTTTCTTCCCCATACTGATGCTCGGTTTGAACTGCAGGAGATTGTCTTAAACCATGTCTACATGCCTAAATGCACTGAGTTGCCGCCATGTGATTGGCTGATTAGAAATTAAGTGTTAACGAGCAGTTGGACAGGTGTACCTAATAAAGTGGCTGGTGAGTGTATATCTCACGTTTTACAATCTAGTGGTCTTTTACTAATAAAGCCACTGGTCAAGAAGGAACATTTCTTGGGGTTGTCGGTGACCTACCCTAATTTGATTATCAAAGGCATGAGGAGACTCAGGGAGGGGAAATGTTGCACCTAAAAAAAAAACTACAAGAATTTAGATAACTGGCTTACTTGTACGAAGCCAAATGGTATATGTAATACTAACAAGAATACGAATGCATGATTCCTTTGGGAATATATTAAGGTTTACATAAAGCATACAAGCGAATAGACAGTACATAACAATACCCGTCCGCTTTCTGACAAAGTGTTCCCTGATAGACTGAAAAATGGTGTAGCCCAGTGGTTTTAAACAAAACTCTCAGAACAATATGGGTTAAACCTTTATCCTTAAATCCTGAAAAGAAGTAATATTTCATATATACATTTGTGATAAGGATATGTTTCTTTGATTTATTCTGTAACTACTGTAATTTTCGCACTGTAAGGCGCAGCTGACTATAAGCCGCCACCCACCAAATTTGACACGAAAAAGGCATTTGTTCATTGATAAGCCGCACTGGACCATAAGCCACAGCTGTCCTTACTGTATTATGAGATATTTATTCCAAAAGATATCAACCGGTAACACTTTATGTGACAGCGACATTATAAAACTGTCATAAGACCAAATGCTTTGAACCAATTGGCTGCAAAGCTTCATTGCTTCAAGAAGCTTCAAGTTGGCCATTACTGATGAAGAAATACGGGCCAAATACCCCCCACCCCCACCAAGCCGCGGAAACATCGCCAGCCGAACGAAATGCTGTTCCGCTGGCACCGCTCCCGCAAGCCAACCGGTGGGGGCCAAGATTCCACGCATTCACTCCCGTGTTAACCCTTTGTACTGACTCCATGTTCCAAAAGTTTGGAGAAGGCTCACCGAAAACAGGATGACAATTTATTCGTCTACAATGGTCAAAAACAAGGCAAAAACAGACGACGGAGAGACCCTGCTGGATCCAGGGTTGGCAAAGAAGGCTACATAGAAATGTTCCCGAGCAGCGACCGTGTATCTAAATGTTCAGTTCTCTTTGAAAGCTGCGGTGGAGTGGGCCGGGCCAAAAGCGTGACTGAGTGTTGTCTTGGGATCATCCCTCTGTGGCAGGTCAGGTTCGTGCATCATCCTTCGTGGCTGGGACGTGGTTGCCACGGCGACCGGAGAAAGGATGAGAAATGAATAATGATTCTTTGCATGCTGAAATGTACAGTTTTTATTGGTTGTTTTGGGGGAAAAAAAACACCCATCCAACCCCAATCTGACTGACAGCAGGGACTCCCTCAGTCTGCTGGGTAGAGTAGCCAAAAATTTGACTCAAATAAGAGTAGTGTTACTTCAAAATAATATTTCTCCAGTAAGAGTAAAAGTAGTCATCCAAATAATGTAGTCAAGTCCAAGTAAAAAAAGTATTTGGTGAAAATAATACTCAAGTAATGAGTAACATTGTGAGAAACTGCTTTCGACGTTTTTTTTTTTTTTTTAAACAATAGTATTTTTTTATTTCTCAGCACAGTTTTCTATATGAACTGTTATTATTACACTGTACTGTAACCTATCACATAACCGTATTAAGCCAAAGAAAGACAACAACAAAAATAAATTCCAGAGAAAAATACAGAAATGAAGCAGCGTTTGTCCAGAAAAAGCACGAGTGCCCTCTAGTGGAAAAAATAGTCCTCAGTTTGAATAGTTGATGAGTGAATACCTGTAGTTACGTCATAGTTCCTATTATGACATTAAAAGGATCATATCTCCGGTTTTCCGTGGTCAATCGGTGCCAAATAACAACTGTGAGAGAGGTTAAAATCTGTGCATTCGATACATGTTGAAGACAGCGCTCTATGTAAAATACTTATTTTTTTACAGTGCGTTAAAGACTCCACATTATTGAACAGGCCGGCATGATCATACATCAGCAAGCTTGAGTCTGATATAATGGAGTTATGTGATTATTGTTGAAACGTCTCATAGGTGAAACTGGCTCACTTGCGCAATGACAGCGAGGTGCGTGATTAGGACGACCCCGCCACCTCCCCGGTCAAAACCTAAGCGGTGCTCTATTATTACTGCTTGCATACGTGTGGCATGGGCAGCTTGCACATCTGGATTTTAATTTTGTTTCTATCTTTTTTCCCTAAAGTTGATAGAGATGAACCGCAGAACTGCCCAACATAGGAGTCAGGGCTTACTAACAGCCCTTGAAGAGGAGATGGCAGAGCTAAAGCAGAGGAAAGCGTCACTCAGCCAACTTGCTTTGGAAGGAGACCCCATACTTTTTCTACAGGTCTGAGTGATATACTGTAGATGGGACAGTTTACGTCCTACCCTTCAAATTCTTGATAATCCACATTCCATATCCCTTGCCTGATAAGATACTGCATCAGATCCCACGGATGGTTAACTCATGTAAATGTGCTAGACTTTTCATCTAGTGTTTATGAATTGCTTATGCTAATGTACAGTATATTGCCCCAACGATCAAACTGTTCCAATTTGATTGACTGTACATTTTATTGTATGCATAAATGACATTTTTCTCTTGACAGATGTTCCCTTCATTGTCTGCACCACCACAACTGACGGAAAGCGCAAATGCCCCAGTGTCATCTGAACTGACGACATTCATGATTCTAAATTCTGTTAGCCAAATGACAGAGCATTTTCAAGAAGAGATCCAAAACCTTCTGAAGGACTGTAAGTCTAATAAAATCTAAAATGAAATGTATTCCGTGCACTGTTAGCAAGATTTTTCCATTTGTGTGCGGGTATATTTTTAAAGACAGCGAGAACGAAAAGTGGTATTTGACATATGGGAAAATCGCTTTTGGTATATGGTAGTTTTTTTGCATATGGCAAAATGGCTTTTAGCATATGGCAGGTTTTTGGGTATATGGCAAAATGGCTTTTGACACATGATTTTTTGCATATGGCAAATTGCTTTTGGCTTATGGAAAATGGCGTTTTGTCATATAGTATTCTTTTTTTGGTACATGACAAAATTGCTTTTGGCATATGACATTTTTGGGGGGGATATATGGCAAAATTATTTTTGGGGCATGGCTTTTTTGGTATATGGAAAATTGCTTTTGGCAGATGGCGTTTTTTTGGCATATGGCAAAATGGCTTTTGACATAGGACATTTTTTTTGATATATGGCAAAATTACTTTTGGGACATGGCTTTTTTGGCATATGGAAAAAATGTTTATGGAAGATGTTTTTTTTTTTGCCATATGGCAAAATTGCTTTTGGCATATGGCAGCATGGCATATGGCAGTTTTTTGCAGAATCGCTTATTAAATTTGAATCTTCACCCAATGAGCTTGTTGAATGTGCTAATCCCACCGGTGTTGCCGAACCCTCTTGGCACCAGCTCCGCTGCCGTTGTTTGCTTTTTACTCACCTGCTACTTTGTTCTTTTGTTTTAGGGTCAATTTAAAATGGTTTTAAACATGTTTTGTAGCTGTTATATGACTGTTCGTGTTTCCTTCAATTAATAGGCAGTGCACGAATCCATAGAAAGGACAAAGTTGGTTTGTATCACACAAACAATATATGAATACTGACCATTTTTTTCTCATTTCATGCAGGGACAAAAATGGTTCAGGAATATGCAGGTATTTCTATATATTTAGGATATTTCTTGTTCATTTATTTATTTTTAATACCTCACTAAATTTGAACAATAATGTTCTTTTATTCCTGAATTTGGCAGCAAACATAACACTGGACCCAGATACAGCCCACCCTCGTCTGATCATCTCCGTGGATAGGAAGCAGGTCTTCTGTGGTGAACACCATCAGTCTTTACCTGATAATCCAAAACGCTTTGATCGGGTGGTGTGTGTGCTGGCTCACCAGGGATTCAATTCAGGACGGCATTATTGGGAGGTAAAAGCTACACGTATTTTCAGAGCACTGAATCAATCACAACCGATCTGTTGTAGTTCTAATAGATGTAGATTTCTAAATCCAGGCTAGATGTGGGGCTTATTGGTACCCGATTGTGACGGGCTACCGGATCGCGACGAATTGCGACTTCACATTACTGGTGGATGAAGTGTTCACTTTTTTTTTTAAGTAAAAGTAAAGATACAGGTATAAAAATTTACTTAAGTAAAACTACAAGTATCTAAGAAAAAAATACCCATGGAAAAGTACAAAAGTACTTGCCTTAAAATTTACTTTAAAAGCAAAATATATATGTATTTATAAAAAAATATTCAAAGAAAGACCCTGAAAATTCATTGACTGCTCTGTTTTATTTAAAACTGCAGAATAAAAAAAACAAGCAATAAAAGTGACTGCACTGTAGACAGATGCTTAACAAGCTAAAAACCTCCAAAACTTAGCTTAATGGCAGATTGCAAGCAACTATCAGGTGCATATCGCCACTTACTGTGCAAGAGAGTGGTGTTTTTTATTGGTCAATATCTTGTTCACCTGCCTAATAATGCTTGTACTCGAGTTGCTGCCTCTGGTGCTCAGTCACGGTATAGTTGCACAGGGCTTATCGATTGCGACGGAGGCATGAAAACGAAACTATCTATTCAAAATGAGGAAAAAAGTAAGTGTAACGTTAAAAGCAGAGGACTGAAAAGTACAGATACATGCTGTAAAATGTAGTAAAGTAAAAAGTACCAGTTCATATTTGTACTCAAATAAAGTACAGATACACAAAAATGTACTTGAGTACAGTAACAAAGTACTTTTACTTTGTTACATTCCATCCGGGCTGCACATGCGGGAGCCGACACCATTTTCTCTCGAGCGATGACGTTAGATACAGATATGCACGTGTTAGATTAAAAAAAAAAAAAAAAAAGTTTTTTAATTTTTCAATTTTGGGTGATCTTATTTTTTTTTAATCATCCATTAAATATACCATAGAGAGAAGTAAACACAATGCCTTCAAATGTTGAAACCATTTTCATGTACATGTGTAGAACATAAATTCTAAATATACTCAAATATGCAAATATATGACTCCGAAGTCTTTGTACAATTTACAATAAGCGTTTCTTACGTATATCTTATCAAAGACTAACTAAAAGGCTAGATAAGATATAGATTTCTGAAAAACCTTGTATGTTGTAACAAGTCTGTAACGTTTTTGGTTTAAATTTTAACAACGTGAATAGTCTCTGAAGGGATTAATTTGGGTGAAGGGAGAGGAAGGCTGTTACGTATGTAAGGAGAGCACTTTTTAAACCATCCATCCATCCATCCACCCACCCAACCCCATCCATCCATCCATCAACCCATTCCTTCCATCATCTTCCGCTTGCTCTGCAGTAGGGTCGCGGGGGCAGCAGCTTTAACAGGGAAGCCCAGACGTCCCTCTCCCCAGCCACTTCAACCAGCTCTTCTGGCGGGATCCCAAGGCGTTCCCAGGGCAGCCGAGAGACATAGTGTCTCCAGCATGTCCTGGGTCGTCCCCGGGGCCTCCCGCCGGTGGGATATGCCTGGAACACCTCTCCAGGGAGGTGTCCAGGAGGCATCCGAACCAGATGCCCGAGCCACCTCAGCTGGCTCCTCTCAACGTGGAGGAGAAGCGGCTCGACGCTGAGTCCTTCCCGGATGACCAAGCTTCTCACCCTATCTCTAAGGGAGAGCCCGGACACCCTACGGAGGTAACTTATTTCGGCCGCTTAGGAACATCAATCGACTGGTAAATCAAGAGCTTCGCCTTTCGGCTCAGCTCCTTCTTCACCATTATGGACCAGTGCAGAATCTGCATTCCCGCAGACACTGCACTGATCCGCCTGTCGATCTCTCGCTCCCTCCTACCCTCACTCGTGAACAAGACCCCAAGATACTTGAACTCCTCCACTTGGGGCAGGATCTCATCCCCGACCCGGAGAGGGCATGCCACCCTTTTCCGGCTGAGGACCATGGTCTCGGATTTGGAGGTGCTGATCTTCATCCCAACTGCTTCACATTCGGCTGCGAACTGCCCCAGTGAGAGTTGGAGGTCATGGCTTGATGAAGCCAACAGCACCACATCATCTGCAAAAAGCAGAGATGCAATGCTGAGGCCACCAAACAGGACACCCTCAACGCTTCGGCTGCGCCTAGAAATTCTGTCCATAAAAATTATGAACATAATCGGTGACAAAGGGCAGCCTTGGCGGAGTCCAATCCTCACTGGGAACGAATTTGACTTACTGCCGGCAATGCAGACCAAACTCTGACACCGGTCGTACAGGGACCGAACAGCCCTTACCAAGGGGCTCGGCACCCCGTACTCCAGGAGCACCCTCCACAGGACTCCCCTAGACACACGGTCGAACGCCTTCTCCAAATCCACAAAACACATGTAGACTGGTTGGGCGAACTCCCATGCACCCTCAAGAACCCTGCCGAGGGTGTAGAGCTGGTCCACTGTTCCACGGCCGGGACGAAAACCACACTGCTCCTCCTGAATCCGAGATTCGACTTCCCGACGGACCCTCCTCTCCAGCACCCCTGAATAGACTTTACCGGGGAGGCTGAGGAGTGTGATCCCTCTATAATTGGAACACACCCTCCAGGGACCACCACCCCGGTCTGCCAATCCAGAGGCACTGTCCCCGATGTCCACACGATGTTGTAGAGGCGTGTCAGCCATGACAGCCCTACAACATCCAGAGCTTTTAGGAACTCCGGGCGGATCTCATCTACCCCCGGGGCCTTGCCACCGAGGAGCTTACCAACCGCCTCAGTGACTTCAACCCCAGAGATCGAAGAGCCCACCTCAGAGTCCCCAGACTCTGCTTCCTCAAAGGAAGGCGTGTCGGTGAAATTGAGGAGGGCTTTGAAGTATTCTCCCCACCGACTCACGACGTCCCGAGTCGAGGTCAGCAGTACACCATCTTCACTATACACAGTGTTAATGGCGCACTGCTTTCCTCTCCTCAGACGCCGGATGGTGGACCAGAATTTCCTCGAAGCCGTCGGGAAGTCGTTTTCCATGGCCTCGCCGAACTCCTCTCATGTCCGAGTTTTTGCCTCGGCGACCGCCGAAGCCGCAGTCCGCTTGGCCAGCCGGTACCTGTCAGCTGCCTCCGGAGTCCCACAGGCCAAAAAGGCCCGATAGGCCTCCTTCTTCAGCTTGACGGCATCCCTTACCGCAGGTGTCCACCAGCGGGTTCAGGGATTGGCGCCACGACAGGCACCAACCACCTTACGGCCACAGCTCCGATCTGCCGCCTCAACAATGGAGGTGCGGAACATGGCCCACTCGGACTTAATGTCCCCCACCTCTCCCGGGACAAGGGAGAAGTTCTGCCGGAGGTGGGTGTTGAAACTCTTTCTGACAGGGGATTCCGCCAGACGTTCCCAGCAGACCCTCACAATACGTTTGGGCCTGCCAGGTCTGGCCAGCAACTTCCGCTGCCATCGGAGCCAACACACCACCAGGTGGTAATCAGTTGACAGCTCCGGCCCTCTCTTCACCCGAGTGTCCAAAACATGTGGCCGCTAGTCCGATGACACGATTACAAAGTCGATCATTGAACTGCGGCCTAGGGTGTCCTGGTGCCAAGTGCACATATGGACACCCCTATGTTTGAACATGGTGTTCGTTATGGACAAACCGTGACGAGCAAAGAAGTCCAATAACAGAACACCACTCGGGTTCTGATCGGGGGGGCTGTTCATCCCAATCACGCCCCTCCAGGTCTCACTGTCATTGGAGCGTTGAAGTCCCCCAGTAGAACGAGGGAGTCCCCAGAGGGGGCGCTCTCCAGCACACCCTCCAAGGATTCCAAAAAGGGTGGGTATTCTGAGCTGCTGTTCGGTGCATAACCGCAAACAACAGTCAGAACCCGTCCCCCCACCCGAAGGCGGAGGGAGGCTACCCTCTCGTCTACCGGGGTAAACCTCAACGTACAGGCGCCAAGCCAGGGGGCAATAAGTATGCCCACACCTGCTCGGCGCCTCTCACCGTGGGCAACTCCAGAGTGGAAGAGAGTCCAACCCCTCTCGAGAGGATTGGTACCAGAACCCAAGCTGTGTGTGGAGGAGAGTCCGACTATATCTAGTCGGAACTTCTCTGCCTCACCCACCAGCTCAGGCTCCTTCCCTGCCAGAGGTGACATTCCATGTCCCAAGAGTTAGCTTCTGCAGCTGGGGGTCGGACCGCCAAGGCCCCCGCCACAGGTGGTGAGCCCATGGGAAGGGGAACTCATGTTGCCTTTTCGGGCTGTGCCCGGCCGGGCCCCATGGGGACAGGCCCGGCCACCAGACGCTTGCCTTCGAGCCCCACCTCCAGGCCTGGCTCCAGAGGGGGGCCCCGGTAACCCACGTCCGGGCAAGGGAAACTGGAGTTCATTTATTTTTCTCATCATAAGGGGTCATTTTGAGCCATGCTTAGTCTGGCCCCTCACCTAGGACCTGTTTGCCATGGGTGACCCTACCAAGGGCTAACGCCCCAGACAACATAGCTCCTAGGATCATTGGGACACGCAAACCCCTCCACCACGATAAGGTGATGACACACGAGGGACCTACTGATTTCAAACAAAAGTATATTCCGCCGCATCTGACGGTGGTATTTTTGTGTTGCTACGACTAACTGAAGCGGATGTTCCAAATCACTTCCCGAAATGCACCTGACGACTACAGCCAATCAGCGTATTTTTGCCAGTAATTCGAGATAGGATGGTCCCATTGGTCCTAGACCACCATAGAGTACTCCAACTATGTCTGGGAAGTTAACAAATCCAAGTTAACAGAGGATTGTGCTAAAATTCCTCTTATATTGTATGAGATCCAACCGTCCTTATGTAATTACACCAACCTAATTAATAAACTTGTTAATATTTGGGACAACAAAAGAAATTCTCTGCCCCTGCTGTCTGTACTACAGTAGCTGAACACTTTCTATGTATGCAGGCTTTCTCCACCCCATCTGAAAGTGTGTTCTCCACTGCTGGAGACACCATAAGTCCAGAAAGATCAGATATCCTTCTTGAAAAAGCAGCCATGCTTATTTTTCTGCAAAAGAATTGTTAATTTTGCACATTCGTATTGTATTTGACAGTATTTATCTTTTATTATTATTTTTGAGTGCTATCAGCTCATATGTCCTTTTATAAAGGAGGATTTTTTTTATTTCTATTAGAAAAATGTTTCTGTAAAATGTTGCACATTCTTGTCTATTTGCCGCAGTTAACATCGAGGCTTTGGGCCACTTTTGACCTCATTGTGAGTATGTAAGGTTGTAACTTCTGATTAAACAAAATAGAAGCCAATCAAAATGTTTGTTCTTCTTTTTCCCCAAATTAGAATCGATAAGAGAATCTAAAAAGAATCTAATCGTTAAGCAATATCGATAATGGAATCGGAACCGCAAAAATCCTATCAATTCCCATCCCTAGTACTAACATTTATCTTTTAAGAACTACAAGTCTTTCTATCCGTGAATCCCTTAAAGGACATCGCGACACATAAAAAATCCTTTTGATTAAAATTAATATACATTACAGTATTTGTATTTTTATATACACTTTAGATTTTACATTCCTATTTACATTTTATATTTATTTGTATATATTTATACATGTGTTTTAATATACACATAAAAAATATAAGATTTACAAAGATAGATGAATTTTATGTAAATATGGTTCTTCTAGTGATCCCAATCCTAATATTGAACCGCGTTGTCATTTTGCAGGTGGAAGTGGGTCAGAAGACTGACTGGGATTTGGGAGTAGCCAGTCAATCCATTAGACGAAAGGGCAAAATCACCGTAAGCCCTGCTCACGGCTTTTGGTTCATGAGTCTACGAGACGGTATCAACTACACTTTCCGAACCGACCCATCAACAGTCATTCAAGTTAAGCCCAGACCATCACGTGTCGGAATATTTTTGGACTGTGACAACGGAGTTGTGTCTTTCTACAATGTAGAGGCTAAATTACTTATTTACACCTTTAGAGGCGATTTCTGTGACACAGTCCATCCATTCTTCAGTCCCTGTACAAATAAATCAGGGAAAAATGAGCTGCCTCTCATCATTTGCCCTTTTCTAACGACAACATAGAATTCAGATTGAAGTTTTCGTGCAGTGCAAACCTTGACCAAGGCCACGAACTATACACTCTGAAATATACATATAATGCCACCATTGTCATTATTTAAAAAAGAAATAAAGTCACTCCATCTACATGTGCACACAGACTTCATAATGTATTGACGGCTCAGATCGGTCATGCACTGCGCCTCGCATTCAAGTAGGGGGCCGCCCACATCAAGAGGACCTATTCACAAACACGCACACAGCGAGCTAACGCCGGATTTCTGTTGAAATCTGTAGTACGACAGCTGTACCTCATACAAACAGGAAGGATTGTTTCAGGAGTGATTTGTTGGAGAATTCAAGGTAATTATTATACTTACGTGTAATAATTACGTATAATAATACGTACCATGCATGCATTTTGAAACGTTGTGAAAAAAAATCAATGGGAGAAATTAGCCGCTACTGCATTGGCATCATAGTTCGCAATATTTACGTAAAATAAATGATAACTGCGCCGTTTTTTGCTTTTAACCAAGAATCGAGACTGTTTTACATCCATATCTATGAAGAATTTAAGCATCTCTTCACAAGAATTTTCATTGGAAAAAGAATTGTTTACATCAGGCGGCCGCTAGCTACAGTCACAGACTAGCATTGTGCTTCGACATATTTACGTAAGATAAAGGCTAACTGCATGTTTTTTTTTTGTTTTTGTTTTTATTTTAACCAAGAACCGAGTCTGTTTTACGTCCATATCTATAAAGAATTCGGGGATTTAAGCATTTTTTTCTCAAAAATTTTCACCGGAAAAACTCTGTTTTCATCATGCAGCCGCTAGCTACATTCACTGAGAGACTAGCATTGTTCTTTGACATATTTACGTAAAATAAACGCTAACTGCACTGTAAACAATACTATTCCCTGATTGATTATATTAAGTGTGTTAGAGTAATACAAAGAGTCAATCGGTAAATACGAGAAAAGATACTATTCCCTTCACAGCTTTGGGTCTGGTTGGACTGTTTCCTTGTACGACTGAAGAGCAGACGCAGACATCTGACATGGATAAAGGATAGCTGTGCTCGGGTTTGGCCCACTTCAGGGTGATATTGTCTCAGTTAATAAATGTTTGTGTATGCATTTGTCATTAAGTTTAGAGCTACGGTTTGTGGAGTTGTGTGAGCGACTTGCCATGACGGTTGTAAATACGTTAGCATTCGTAGCATTTGAGATAGCGAACATTTGTTAGGCTAATTTAATCTACTAAATCTACATATTGATCAGACTGGATGGATGTCGAACACCAATTATTTTGTGTCAAGTGTTTTATGCTTAAAATGTGTGTTGTTTTAAACATAAGTGTATATATTTGTGTTGCAGCTTTACAAATTGTGAAAAGTCGAGGAAGTTAAAAGCTTCAAAAAACACAATTGCCTTGTTTGGTGTCTGTCAAGCTGAACAGCTTCACGTTTAGTGAAGACAGAACATGTCATATTAATAAAGTAAAAAATAGCGTACTGTGAGGTACAATAAGGTACTGTTTATGCGACTACAGAACTGTCATATTAAAAGCAAATATGTGCCCTTTCTTGACTGTGTGGAAGTTGCCATTTACAACCTGTTGACAGTGATTGTTATGTACTAAGATATCTCCATTCTAACATTTTGTATCTAATGATGTGATTTTCAAGTCATCAATATTTCATGATTTTTGTGTGGACTTGGAATGTTCTTTATTTCTTTGTCTTGATGTGTACTTTGTACAATGAGTAAGATTTGGTATGAAAAGTGGAGATAAAACTTTAAAAAATAAACTCACCAGATTGCTGAGGTCTTTGTCTCCTGTGCAAGTCATTTTTTGTGTTTAAACTTTTTTTCTCTCCATCATCTGATGTTTAAGGAATATGCTATTTGCATCTTTAAATACATCAAGTCAGGGGTGTCAAGTGTAAGGCCCTCGGTCTAAACACGGCCTGCCAGAGAGTCTTAACCTGCACACAGGGTTGTTCTGACAGGCAGGCTCATTCATAATGTACATAAAAAAATTACATACAGTGGTACATGTTTGTACAGTGCCCTCCATAATTATTGGCACCCCTGGTTAAGATGTGTTTTTTAGCTTCTAATATATATATTTTTAATTCAAATAATATGGGACCTTAATGGAAAAAAAGAGAAAAATCCAACCTTCAATACAAGTGCATTTATTCAGTGGGGAAAAAATCCCACATAAAGAAATAATTATTTGAGATCAAATAATGTGTGTCACAATTATTAGTACCCCTGGTGTTAATACTTTTTACAACCCCCTTTTGCCAACAAAACAAGGTCCGGGGACTGATATGGCCATGGGAGGAGCTTGATTTTGTGTCTGGTGAACCATTTCTGTGTAGATTTGGCCATATGTTTAGGGTCACTGTCTTGCTGAAAAACCCAGTGACGACCCATCTTCAGCTTTCGGGCAGAGGGCAACAGATTTTGATTTAAAATGCCCTGGTATTTCAAAGCATTCATGATGCCATGCACCCTAACAAGGTTCCCAGGGCCTTTGGAAGCGAAACAGCCACACAGCATCACTGACCCACCCCCATACTTCACAGTGGGTATGAGGTGCTTTTCAGCATGCGCATCTTTCATGGCACGCCAGACCCACTTAGAGTGTTTGGTTCCAAAAAGCTCATTGTTTGTCTCTAGGGTTGTTCCGATCATGTTTTTTTTGCTCCTGATCCGATCCCAATCGTTTTAGTTTGAGTATCTGCCGATCCCGATATTTCCCAATCCGATTGTTTTTTTTTTGCTCCCGATTCAATACCAATCATTCCCGATAATTTTTCCCGATCATATACATTTTGGCAATGCATTAAGAAAAAAAATGAATAAAACTCGGCCGATTATATACATTCAACATACAGTACATAAGTACTGTATTTGTTTATTATGACAATAAATCCTCAAGATAGCATTTACATTATTAACATTCTTTCTGTGAGAGGGATCCACGGATAGAAAGACTTGTGACTTTGTATATTGTGACTAAATATTGCCATCTAGTGTATTTGTTGAGCTTTCAGCAAATGATACTGCAGCCATTCAACCCAAATGCATGATGGGAAGTGGAACCATGACTGTGCATAGTGCTACCAATTGATATATCTTCTCTGCGTTAGGAAATAACATAAGGTTTTAGGAAAAAGATTAATTGCTACCTTGCTTCCCCACATTGCTTCCCATGATATTTCTAATCATAGGGAGAGGGATTGGAAAGCTTTAGCCTAATAAAAAAAAGGCGCCAAAGGCTGCCAAAATTCACTCTACTCATTTTACGTTGCTTTTTATCTCTCTTTATAGGTAAAATAGCGCCATTACAGATTGAGCGCGACAATGTGTGAGTGGGTCGTGCAACACATGCATTTATTGCGTTAAATATTTTAACGTGATACATTGAAAAACAAATTACCGCTGTTATCGGGATACATTTGATAACCCTACCTTAAGCCTAAACTAAAGACTCTGGATGAGTGTAACATATTATGTCTGTAACGTTAAATACAATTAGAAAATGATTTAATTAAAATACATATATATATATATAAAATTATAATTATATTATATAATTATTTTTTTTGCCGATTCCGATACTTTGAAAATGACTTGATCGGATGCCGATCGATCGGGACTTCTCTATTTGTCCCATCTGACCAAAGCACACGGTACCCAGTTGAAGCCTGGGACCGTGACAAAATGACACTTTGACACAATGAAAAGTAGTCTGTATGCAGCTTATATACCGTATTGGCCCGAATATAAGACGGTGTTTTTTTGCATTGAAATAAGATTGAAAAAGAGGGGGTCGTCTTATATTCACGGTCTAGAAATTATACCCATTCACGACGCGAGATCACGCCAGATATCATTGAAGTGATGTTCTGTTATGACAGATCTCAGGTACTCTCCCCATTCACGACGCTAGACGGCGCCAGATGTACAGTCATGACAGATCTCACCTTCTAGTTTAACCAGTTGGCATTATTTTATTGCAATGTTTTTCCTTATTCAGATTTATTTCAAGATCATAGTTAGACTTCACTTTGATGGTTAATGCAGTTATTGCAATTTTGTTGTTTAATCACAATAGATTGGTTTATTTACATTTAAAAAAACAGAAGCCATTCATTTGCGAATGTGATTGCACTTTAGTTTACATATTTAAATGTTTAGATATTTGAAGATTTGAAATGAGGCAAAATAATATGCTTTTTCTCTAGAATATATTGTTATAATCATTTGTTTCAGATGTACTGTAATTTTCTGTATAAAAATTAATTTGGTGTTCAAAAAGTCTTTTCAAACTTGAGTACTGAAAAAGAGGGGTCGTCTTATAATCAGGGCCGTCTTATATTCGGGCCAATACGGTAATAGAGTTAATTTATTTTCTCCTTAAAATAACTAAAAATATAGCCATTAATATCTAAACCGGCGGCACGGTGGCTGAGTGGTTAGCACGTCTGCCTCACAGTTCTGAGATCAGGATTCAATCCCGGGCTTCGGCCTTCCTGTGTGGGGTTTGCATGTTCTCCACATGCCTGCGTGGGTTTCCTCCGGGAACTCCGGTTTCCTCCAAAAACATGCATGATAGGCTGATTGAACACTCTAAATTGTCCGTAGGTATGAGTGTGTGCGTGAATGGTTGTATGTCTCCTTGTGTCCTGTGATTGGCTGGCTACCAGTTCGGGGTGTCCCCTGCCAACTGCCCGTAGTTAGCTGGGATAGGTTCCAGCACCTTTGCGACCCTCGTGGGGAAAAGCGGCATGGAAAATGAATGAATGAATAATATCTAAACCCCTGGCAACAAAAGTGAGTACACCCCTTAGAAAATAAGTACATCCCTAAATGTCTAAATTGAGTACTGCTTGTCATTTTCTCCCCAAAATGTAATGTGACTCGTTACAGGAGTGCTATCAGCATTGCTGCAGAGACTGAAGAGGTGGTCAGCCTGTTAGCGCTCAGACCATACATCAAGTTGGTGTGCATGGCTGTCACCCCAGGAGGAAGCCTATTCTGAAGACGGTACACAAGAAAGCTCGCAAACAGTTTGCTGAAGACATGTCAAGAAAGCCCGCCCGTCTCATCAGACCATAGACATGGTTCCAGTAATCATTGTGCTTGCTTTGTTGACATGTCTTCAGCAAACTGTTTGCGGGCTTTCTTGTGTATCATCTTCAGAAGAGGCTTCCTCCTGGGGTGACAGCCATGCACACCAATTTGATGTAGAGTGCGGCGTATGGTCTTAGCACTAACAGTCTGACCCCCTACCTCTTAAATCTGTGCGGCAATGCTGACAGCACTGCTGTAACGACTCACATGACATTTTGGAGGGAAAATGACAAGCAGTATTCAAATTGGACATTTAGGGATTTACATTTTTACTAAGGGGTGAACTCACTTTAGTTGCCAGAGGTTTAGATATTAATGGCAAAATTTTGAGTGGAAAGTAAATTAACTGTTATATAAGCTGCACACACACTACATTTCATTGTGTCAAAGTGTCACTTTGTCAGTGTTCCATGAAAAGATATACTTAAATATCTGCAGAAATGCAAGCGGTGTACTCACTTTATTGATATACTGTATATACTGCTGAGCAAAAGTATTGGCACCCCTGCAATTCTGTCAGATAATGCTCAATTTTCCTAGAAAATAGTTGCAATTACAAATGCTTTGGTAGTAATATCTTCATTTATTTTGCTTGCAATGAAAAAACACAAAAGGGAATGAAAAAAACAAAAATCATTATTATTTTACACGAAACTCCAAAAATGGGCCGGACAAAAGTATTGGCACCCTCAGCCAAATACTTGGTAGCACAACCTTAAGACAAAATAACTGCGAACAACCGCTTTCGGTATCCATCAATTAGATTCTTACAATGCTCTACTGGAATTTTACAACATTCTTCTTTGGTCAACTGCTCCAGGTCTCTGAGATTTGAAGGGTGCCTTCTCCAAACTGCCATTTTCAAATCCCTCCGCAGGTGTTCTATGGGATTCAGATCTGGACTCATTGCTGGCCACTTTAGAAGTCTCCAGTGCTTTCTCTTAAACCATATTCTAGTGCTTTAAGTGTGTTTTGGGTGTTTCCTGCTGGAAGACCCATGACCTCTGAGGGAGATCCAGCTTTTTCACACTACATTATGCTACAAAATTTGTTGGTAGTCTTCAGACTTCATAATGCCATGCACACGGTCAAGAAGTCAAGTTCCAGAGGTAGCAAAGCAACCCCAAAACTTTAGGGAACCTCCGCCATGTGTGACTGTCGGGTCCGTGTTCTTTTCTTTGAAGACCCCCCCTCCCCCCTTGTAAACTCTATGTTGATGCCTTTTCCCCAAAAGCTCTACTTTTGTCTCATCTGACCGGAGAACATTCTACCAAAACGTTTTTGGCTTTCTCAGGTAGGTTTTGGCAAACTGTAGCCTGGCTTTTTTTATGTCTCTGTGTCAGAAGTGGGGTCTTCCTGGGTATCCTACTATTGAGTCTCTTTTCATTCAGATGCCAATGGATAGTACGTATGACACTGTAGTACCCTCGGACTGCAGGACAGCTTGAACTTGTTTGGATGTTAGTCGAGGTTCTTTACCCACCATCCGCGCAATCTTTCGTTGAAATCTCTTGTCAATTTTTCTTTTCCGTCCACATCTAGGGAGGTTAGCCACAGTGCCATGGGCTTTACACTTATTAATGACACTGCGCATGGTAGACACAGGAACATTCAGGTCTTTGGAGACGGACTTGTAGCCTTGAGATTGCCCATGCCTCCTCACAATTTTGCTTCTCAAGTCCTCAGACAATTCTTTGGTCTTCTTTCTTTTCTCCATGCTCAATGTGGTACACACAAGGACACGGGACACAGGTTGAATTAACTTTAATCCATTTTAACTGGCTGCACGTGTGATTTAGTTATTGCCACCACCTGTTATGTGCCACAGGTAAGCAACCTGTGGTGTTAATTACACAAAGCATCACGTGATTTTTCAAAGGGTGCCAATAGTTTTGTCCGGTCCATTTTTGGAGTTTTGTGTAAAATTATAATGGTTTATTATTTTTTTTTCCATTCTCTTTTGTGTGTTTTCATTGCAAGCAAAATAAATAAAGAAATTACTACTAAGGCATTTCTAATTGCAATAGTTTTCTGGGAGATCCATTCATCCATTCGGACATTCTCTGAGGTTGAAGTGGATATGAGTAAATACTGTACATCCACATGGGTTTTACCTTGAAATCTTCATAAAATGTGAGATTTTCTTAACTTGTCTTGTATATTATCCCGCCACACCAGCCAAGAGGACTTTCCTTGAGGAATTACAGTAACCACAAATTGCTCAATGAACATCAATCATCACTTTTACATTTATTTGAACATAATAGCACATGCATGTCACCATCCGTCTCTTAAGAGTCTTTTGTTAGTAAAACGTTTATTCCGCAGATAAGCAGGGAATTACTTGGGTATGTAGAAAACATCCGAACGACAGATTCACTCAAATTAGACCTCAAATTGGCTAACAAAGTGTGAAATTAAGTAGGTACAGATAGAGGAAACATTGACAGAGTTGTAAACAGATCACTAAATGGCTGCTGATATGTCCCCAATGTAAGTCAACAGCCGTACGAGAAAAAAAACAAAAAAAACCCAATTGTGTATCTGCGTGAAATACTATGCGGGCACTTGATTCCAGAAATGAGTAGCCGAGCCTTGTGAATAGGTTTGCTACTAACTGTTTTCAAATTGCTGCGAACAGAATGAACAAAAACTGGGGGGAAAATGTTGGCCAAACAAATGGTATGAAAACTGAGCCTCCACTGTATTTACAACAGCAACAAAGTGTTCAAATGCTTTTCAAAATGATTTTAAAAGCAATGACCACTGACGTACAATAGGTACCATACAGTTCACTTTTTCTCAGTGTAAAATTAAGTTAAGGAATAATTTTCCCCTCAAAAACATTTGGAATCAATGTATAAATTACCGTTATTCTCCGACTATAAGGCGCACCTGACTATAAGTTGCCACCCACCAAATTTGACGCAAATCGGCATTTGTTCCTAGATACGCCGCACTGGAATATAAACCGCAGCTGTCCTCACTGTATCATGGCATATTTACACCAAAAGATAGTAACCGGTAACATTTTATTTGACAGCAGCATCATAAGACTGTCATAGGACCAAATGAACCACATGCACACACAAAATACTAGGGCTGTCAAAATTATCGCGTTAACGGGTGGTAATTAATCTTTTAAATTAATCACGTTCAAATATTTGACGCAATTAAGGCACATAACCCGCTCAGATTAAAATGACAGCAGAGTGTAATGTCCACCTGTTACTTGTTTTCTGGTGTTTGGCGCCCTCTGCTGGCGCCTGGGTCCAACTGATTTTATAGCTTTCAGCACCATGAGTAAGAGGTGTAATTATTGACATCAACAATGGCGAGCTAGTAGTTTATTTTTTAATTGAAAATTTTTCAAATATTAATAAAACGAAAACATTTAGAGGGGTTTTAATATAAATTTTTCTCTAACTTGTACTAACGTTTATCTTTTAAGAACTACAAGTCTATCTATGGATCACTTTAAGAGAATGTTAATAATGTTAATGCCATCTTGTTGATTTATTGTTATAATAAACTAATACAGTACTTCTGTACTGTATGTTGAATGTAGATATCAGTCTTGTGTCTTATCTTTCCATTCCAACAATAATTTACAGAAAAATATGGCATATTTTAGAGATGGTTTGAATTGCGATTAATTAATTTTTAAGCTGTAATTAACTTGATTAAAAATTCTAATCGTTTGACAGCCCTACAAAATACACAAAAATGTCATCTGTCACAAGCATTAATTATTGCTCATGGCAGTGTCATGTCATAATTATGATGGTTTTATGACAGTCTTATAGCGCCACTGTCAAATTAAGTGTTACCAAATAGCATAACTAGCAATTAATGAAACAATTAGAACTGTAACTGAAGAAATGATTAGCACAGAACATTAATTTTGATTGGAATTTACATTTGTAGCGCTGCAATGCATGCTAGGAGGCATGATGGACGACAACAGTGTTGACAGCATTGTATTACCATACTTTTTGGGTCGCTACTTTTTTCCCCTAATTTTGAATCCTGCGGCTTATGGTAGAGTGTGGCTTATTTGTTTATTTATTTTGGTTAATAGGTAAAACTTTATTTGAGAGCTGTGTCATAAGACTGCCATAAGACCTTCATAATTATGACATGACATTATCATGGATTATTAATAAATGCTTATGACAGATGTCATTAAGTGTCATCCGCAAATATTGTCACTAACTCCGTTGATGTCCAGTTCGGATCTTTTACATCCATTCAAAAGGGAGATCATTTTCCGGATGAATCAAAATGACATCTGTCATAAGCATTCATTAATGCTCATGGCATTGTCATGTCATAATTATGATGGTCTTATGACAGTCTTACCCAAATACAATAACTAGCAATTAATGAAACAATTTGAATAGTAACTGAAGAAATAATTAGCACAGAACATGAATTTTGATTGGAATTTATATCTGTAGCGCTGCAATGCATGCTAGGAGGCATGTTGGACGACAACACTGTTGACAGCATGTCGCAGCAGAGGTTGAATGCCTCCCCTCCAGGGAGAAGTGATGGCCAAAAGAATCTCCTTGAAGCAATGAAGCTTTGAACCAATTTTTGCTTTATTTGACAGTGGCGCCATAAGGCTGTCATAAAACCATCATAACTATGACATGACAATGCCATGAGCAATAATAAATGCTTATGACAGATGCCATTTTGGGTCAGCCGGCAAATTATCTCACTTTTGAATGGATGTAAAAGATTTGCTGAAAGACACTAAATGACGACCATCATAAGCATTCATTAATGCCCGTGATGGTGTCATTTCATAATTATGACCATCTTATGGCAGTCTTTTGATGCAGCTGTCAAATAAAGGGTTACTTATTAACCCAAATAGATAAACAAATAAGACACACTGGACTGTAAGTCGCAGGATTCAAAAGGAGGGGAAAAAGTAGCGCCTTTTAGTTAGAAAATTACGGTAATACCACCAATACTCGTATACAGTGGTATGAAAGAGTACCTAAACCTGTTGGAATTTCTCACATTTCTGCATAATATCACAAACAAATGTGATCTGATCTTTGTCAAAATCACAGATTAAAAAACAGTGTCTGCTTTATCTAAAACCACGCATTTATAGGTTTTCATATTTTAATGAGGATCGTATGCACCCAATGACAGAAGGGGGAAAAATAAGTAAGTAAACCATCACATTTAATATCTTGAGGACCCTCTCTGGAAGCAATAACTTCAACCAGACGCTTCCTGTAGCTACAGATCAGTCTGGCACATCGATCAGGACTAATCTTGGCCCATTCTTCTCTCCAAAACTGCTGTAGTTCAGCCAGATTCCTGGCATGTCTGTTTAATATCTCAATGGGGTTCAAGTCTGGACTTTGAATTGGCCACTCCAGAACGTGTATTTTGTTCTTCCGAAACCATTCTGAAGTTGATTTACTTCTGTGTTTTGGATCATTGTCTTGTTGAAGCATCCAGCTTCTTTTTAGCTTCAACTGTCTAACAGACGGCCTCAGGTTTTCCTTCAAAACATCCTGATAAACTTGTGAATTCATTCTTCCATTAATGATTGCAAGTTGTCCAGGCCCTAAGGCAGCAAAACAGCTCCAAATCATGATGCTCCCGCCGCAATGCGTCACGGTGGGGATGAGGTGTTATGTTGGTTAGTTGTTCCATTTTTCCTCCACACATAATGTTTTGTGTTACTCCCAAACAATTTAACGTTGATTTCATCAGTCCACAAAATATTTTGCCAAAACTTCTGTGGAGTGTCCAGTTGCCTCTTTGCGAACATTTAACTATTATGCACTGAACTCTTGGCGTCCTCTTAGGTGGACACAGCCACTTCTTGGGAGAAAAGCAACAGTGCCAAACTCTCTCCATTTGTAGAAAACTTCTCTGACTGTTGATTGATGAACATACAGACTTTTACAGATGGTTTTGTATCCTTTCCCAGCTTTATACAAATCAACAATCCTTGATCGCAGGTCTTCAAACAGCCCTTTTGACTGAGCCATGATGCACATCAGACAATGCCTCTCATCAAGACAATTTTTACCAGGTGTGTGTTTTATAGTGGGCGGGGCAGCTTTAAACCACACATAAGTGATTGGGCACACACCTGACTAATTGTTTGGTAAAAATAGGTTTCAATTGCTCTTTAATTCTTCTTAGGCAGAGGGTTCACTTACTTATTTTTCCCCCTTCTGTCATTGTTTGCATGCTATCCTCATTAAAATATGAAAACCTATAAATGCTTGGGTGGTTTTAGTTAAAGCAGACTTTTTTTTTTTTTTACATCTGTAAGATTTTGACAAAGATCAGATCACATTTGATGTTGATTTTAAGCAGAAAATTGAGAAATTCCAAAAGGGTCAGATACTTTTTCATACCACTGTAGTCTTGAGTATATTACATTTGTAAACCATCCTTAAAGGTGTTTAGGAGGTGTGAAACAAATTGGGCGTCTGGTCAAGTAGGACATAGCAATTTTCAAAAGTTTTCAAAAATTTTGATCAGCTAACAAGTTTGATTAGTTTTGATATGACAGGTGGTAATTCTTCAACCATGCCGCTTTGAATTTAACCACACAAAACATTTTTTTTAATCCATAAAATAAAAGGTATAAATTGGGGGTGAAAATAGAAAGCAACTTGAAAAACAATTCCAAAATGTTTCTGCCTGTTTTCTAGATCCAATGTAATACAAAAGCTCCTTTTTATATTTACCTGGTAGTAATGGATGTGCATGCTTCTAATACAATATGAACAATAACATAAATGTAGAATGAGGTCATTCACATTTGAATCACAGAATCCTTTACTAACTTGGAATATTCACATCTAAAAATGGGCAACAAACAGAAGGACCCAGCATTTGTTCCTTCTTCACTCAATGATAATTAAGTTGCCTTATTAAACATATCAAGACAGTATATACATACACATACATTAATGTATATATAAATATACTGTATAGCAGGGGTGGACAAACCGGTCCTGGTCTTGTTTCAACTGATTCAGCACAGACAATTTAACCATTGAGGTTTCAGTGGAAACAAGAAGCACCTGACTGCAATCAACCGATTGCACTTGTATTAAATCAGACTGATGAAAAACTGTCCTCATGATGGGTATGAACAAAAACCTGCACCCACTGTTGCCCTTTGTGGGAGTTTGTCTACCCCTGCTGTATAGCATTGTATATACTGTTTATTCATGTACAGGTAGTCCCCAGGTTACGAACGAGTTCCGTTCCTACGCTGGCGATGCAACCCAAATTTCCGCGCAAGTAGGAATCAACCCCTTTAGGTACCCCTAAATACCACCCAAATCTAGAAATAACGATCCAAAAACATGTATCATACGTCATTGTACTGTCCTCGCCAAGATGTCGTAGCTAAGTCCTCCCTCGACAACGGCTAAGCTCCCAAATGACGATGTCAGACATCCGTGTGGTTTGCTGACTTTATTCAGCTGCTCATGACATCAACACTTGCAGAATGAAACTAAAATACAAATGAAATTAAATCTGTTTCATCATCAATAACAGCTATTCAAATTTGTGTTTATAACAAGCTGCTGATAGAGCATAACAATTCACACAAACGATTAGCATGTATCAGTTACCGTCCGAACATCATCAAAAATAATCACATAAACTCGGCCCAAGTATTTCATCACAATTGAAAACGCACAATAAACAGTACAAAACGTGTTATATACAGGAGTTGCCTCTGTGGATGCTTCACAAGCAACAAATGTGTACACAGGCTTGCAGCTGTAATCTATCCCCCTCTCTTTCTCACTCGGTTGCGTTGTTCTTGGTGTGTGCAAATGCATTCTTCTTTGAGTGTACAACATGCGCTCTTACCCGTGTGGAAGTACTACCTGGTCTATGCTTCCTGCGCCAAAATAAAAGCATGCATCCCAAAACAAAAGTCAACATTATTTAAAAAAAAAACAAAAAAAACGACTGGAGACAAAATGGCAGAGGTGACTCCAGCATCGTCAAGTCGAAATCACGTAAGTCGGGTACATCGTAACCCAGAGACTGCCTGTATAAATACATATATGTATATATACACATATACAGAAATACATGTACTGTACTAGAGATGTAACCGAAAATTTGGCGCCGAAAACCTTTGACCGAAAATAGCTAGAATTGCATTTTTGGTTTTTGGTTAAAAGACCCAAAGTTTACCACCGAAAAGTGTGATGAACGGTAGTCCTGTTGTAATGATGTCATCAAAACACAGCGAGCTCAACATTTCTGGCTCTCAGCCAACATGTTTGGAAGTATTTTGAGGTATCAAAGAAATATAGAAATTATTAAATGAAATAAAATAAATGCGCTTCATCGCTGCTACACGCTCGTTCTAAAGTTGCTTTCCATTGATGTTCCGTGTCACATCGAGTACAGTGCATTTGTGCCGTGTGTGAGCAGTTTGGAGTTCGATGATTAACTTTAACTCATAGACTTCATAATGATATTGACGTGTCACTCGACCGTCACTCGACCTACATTAATCCGTGCAAACTCATTATTCTGCCAAAACTCACCTAGTGTTTTTTTTTTTCCATTTCCTAGTCATCCAGTCACTCACCAGCAAAGAAGAAAAAAAAAAAAAGACCGTCGCTCCAGTATTCCAGGACTCAATGATAGCAGAACGTCTGGTTTATCTTACTGGGATTCCAGAGCAAGCTACAGAGGAGCAAGTTATTAAACTAGAAACTGCAATTTCGGGAGAAATTACACCTGGGTCTTTCCTCTGTGGAGATACAGATCTTAGCCCCACTCAGGTCTATCAATAGAATGGACCATAATGCCAGTCAATGGCATGAAACTATTAAATTAGTAGGGTCGTATGGCAAGATCAACAATGTGATCTTAATACCGTTGTCTCAGGAAGAGAGCGAAAAGGGGGATGGACAAAAGGTGCGTTGGATTTTATATTCTGCAAGAACCATTGCTATCTTTAAAAAAAAAAAAAAGCACATGCATAAACTTCATAATGGTATTGAAGGGTCAGATTCGACCTTCACTGCGCCACGCCTTGAAGTAGGGGGCCATCCCACAGTCCGCTTGAGTCATTAGCAGTCGGTCGCAGCGACACATGCAGCGATCCAATGCTGGATTTATGTTGAAAAAATACGAAAGCTGTACCGCATACAAACAGGAGGGATTGTCTCAGGAGTGATTTGTTCGAGGATTCAAGGTAATTATTATATTTTTCGTTTTTTCACAAGAATTTTCAAAGTAAAAGGCTCTGTTGTAAGGCTGCCGCCACATTGACTGACAGACTGCCATCGTACTGAGACATATTTCCGTAAAATAAACGCTAACTGCACATTTTTTTTTTTTTTTTTTGCTTTTAACCGAGAATCGAAACTGTCTTACGTCCGTATCTATAAAGAATTCAGGGATTTAAGCATTTATTCTCAAGAATTTTCACTGGAAAAGCTCTGTTTACAAAAGGCGGCCGCCGCATTGACTAACAGACTAGCATCATACTTCAACATGTTTACGTAAAATAAATGCTAACTGCACATTTTTTTTTTTTGCTTTTAACCAAGAAACGAGACTGTTTTACATTCATATCTATAAAGAATTTGGGGACTTGTGCATTTATTCACAAGAATTTTCACCGGAAAAACTCTTTACATAAGGCGGCGGCTAGCTACATTCACTAATAGACTAGCATTGTACTTCGACATATTTACGTAAAATAAATACTAACTGCACGTTTGTTTTTTTTTTTGCTTTCAACCAAGAATTGAGACTGTTTTACGTCCATATTTATAAATAATTCAGAGATTTGAGCATTTATTCACAAGAATTTTCGACAAAAAATGCTTTTGGTCTGTGATTTCACTTGGTCAGCTTTGACGGCTTCGCCAACAATACAGGCCCCCTATTTACTGCCCCCGGGCCCTGTCAATACATTATGAAGTCTATAGACCGGCGTCCTCGATTGTACTGCGCGGAGTGTAAAGGGTTAATCAAGGGAGCAGTATACAAATAAAGTAGTATTTAAATGCATATACGTGCATTTGCTGTGCTTTAGTACAATCATTTTATGGCATGACCACTTCCTCTGTTTGTCACATTTTTTCAGTGACTTCCCTATGCCCGTCGGCGTTCAAACGCCGGGAGTGACTTTGCTCGGCTTCGTCGCCCCTAGGACTCGGCCCGCTCGCCTGGTTCTCGATCGATTCCGCTTGTTGCACAAGAAAACAGCGAATCTTATTTTAAGGAGTAGGAGAGATTTTATAGCCTTGTAAAGAGCTTTACTAATTTCGGCGAGAACGGAATAGTTTTTTTGTTTTTGTTGTGAACTACAGTTCCACACAAACGTACGTTGAGATCTCATTTAGCTTAGCAACTGGAGGCGTGAGCCCCATTTTTCGAGTGTCCCAAATTTTATCAAGGTTTTATCGGCCGTGAGGTCACCTAACAGAACCCTACAACGAAGAGTTTGCCACAAAATACTCACTGTTGCCGGGAACGGTTTTAGAATCTGCACCTTTCAAACAAAAATTTTCAAGCCAGTTGTAGAACATTTTGGAAGTTGTTTGCGTTGTGAGGAATAAAAAAAAAGAAAATTTAAAAAAGAAAAAAAAAATGAATTGTATACATGTGTATAATTCAGCCTCTCGGTTTTTGGCCAAACATTTTGCTTTCGGTACATCCCTAATATATACATGTATAGAAGTATATACGTATATACATACACATACATACACAGGGCAATTCAAAAAGAGTGTGCCAAATCATCAAAAAAATGTAAAAAAAAAAAAAAAAAAAAATCATTACAAAACTGTAGCTTGGATTCGTGCATAACATCAATTTTAGTTTTTTTTTCATGTTTTACAAGTGCTGAAATAAGGCAGCATGGACAACGTCGAGCCAATATGAAAATTCTTCCAAAACGCTCCACCGTGTTGAGTGCAGCTTTCATGTCATCGATATTTACTGGTGGTGATATGTCAAGTTGATGTCCCATTTTGGCACCTTCTTTTTGAGTCATCCTGTACGCAGTATATAAAGGTAACAAAAGCCATTCATCTCAATTAAATGACTTTAAGCCCGTCATACCACAAGATTCCTGACCAACCAGGGATTATTAGATAGTAAGGTTTGTGACTTTGAATTTGTAGTTCATTAGAATTTGGTGATTAATGCCCAATGGAGCCTAATGCTCCTTATTAATCCATATATAAAATCAGAGCCCGGTGCTTTTTCGTTTCCATTTTATATCAAATCATTTGATTTTAAGAGCTGTTCCTAAGGTTAGGGGGAAAGAGTCGATCAGTAGTCCTCAGGAAGCCTCAAAACAGAGCAAAATCTAATTGATGCTAGCCTCACCACTTGTCAACCACACCACACCACAAGGTGCTGGGTTTTAGGCTGAACAATTGCAGAATCAGTCACTTGACCCAGTGGGTGGAAGAGTAGGAGGATGAAAGCAAAAAATGGCTTGCTGCCATTGGTCCATCACAGAAGTTCATTCTGGTGTAGCTCAACCCTGTTTATGGACAAACACAAAGTAAAGAAGAAATCAGTGAACTCGATCCAAAAAGGAAACATTTCTTTTACAGACGAGTTGAATTAGTGTCTTTCGAAGCAGTGACTTCAATTCCCAAGATTAAAAAAAAAAAAAAATATATATATATATATATATCTGGATATCAGTTTTCGATGAGAGCAAGACGAAAATTCACCAGTTTCCATCATAAGTTCACAATGTGTGACATTTTCTTATCGTATGTGTAGTTAGCACACATTGTAGCAGTGTTTGGTCCTGTCACTCATGTGACGTGGTGCGCCGCCTACCGCCCCACACACGTACTCACCGGCCAGTGAGTAAGCATGTGTCCACTCCAGGCTCCTTTTGCGAAACACATGTGTCAGGTGCTGCTTGGTAAAAATGTTGTTTTCTTATCGTGGCTACACTAATGGTTAAAAGTATTGGCACTCCTGCAATTCTGTCAGATAATGCTCAATTTCTCCCAGAAATGATTGCAATTACAAATGCTTTGGTGGTATATCTAAATATATTTTGCCTGCAATGAAAAAAAAAACACAAAATAGAATGGAAAAAAAATCAAATCGTTATCATTTTACACAAAACTCCAAAAATGGGCCAAACAAATGTATTGGCACCCTCAGCCTAATACTCGGTAGTACAATTGTTGGACAAAATAACTGCGAACAACCGCTTCTGGTATACATGAATGAGTTTCTTACAATGAATTTTAGACCATTTTTCTTTGGCCAATTGCTCCAGGTCTCTGAGATTTGAAGGGTGCCTTCTCCAAACTGCAATTTTCAGATCTCTCCACAGGCGTTTTTTCGGGTTTCAGGTCTGGACTCATTGCTGGCCACTTTAGAAGTCTCCAGTGCTTTCTCTCAAACCATGTTCTAGTGCTTTTTGAAGTGTGTTTAAGGTAATTGTCCATCTGGCAGACCCATGACCTCTGAGGGAGACCCAGCTTTCTCACACTGGGCCCTAAGTTATGCTGAAAAATTTGTTGGTGGTCTTCAGAGTTAAGAATGCCATGCACACGGTCAAGTAGTCCAGTGCCAGAGAAAGCAAAGCAACCCCAAAACATCAGGGAACCTCCGCCATGTTTGACTGTAGGGACCGTTTTCTTTCCCCGTAAACTCCTATGTTGATGCCTTTTCCGAGAAAGCTCTACTTTTGTCACATCTGACCAGACAACATTCTTCCAAAACGTTTTTGGCTTTCTCAGGTAAGTTTTGGCAAACTCCAGCCTGACCTTTTTATGTCTCTGGGTCAAAAGTGGGGTCCTCCTGGGTATCCTACCATTCAGTCCCTTTTTATTCAGATGCCGACGGATAGTACGTATGACACTGTTGTACCCTCGGAATGGGGCACAGCTTGAACTTGTTTGGATGTTAGTCGAGGTTTTTTATCCACCATCCGCACAATCTTTCGTTGAAATCAGTCGTCAATTTTTCTTTACCGTCCACATCTAGATCTTTGGAGATGCACTTGTAGCCTTGAGATTGCACATGCATCCTCACAATTTTGCTTCTCAAGTCCTCAGGGGGTTCATTGGTCTTCTTGCTTTTCTCCATGCTCAATGTGGTACAAACAAGGACATATGACAGAGGTTGGGTCAACTTTAATCCAATTTAACTGGCCGCAAGTGTGATTTAGTTATTGCCACCACCTGTTATGTGCCACAAGTAAGTAACAAGTGCTGTTAATTACACAAATTATAGAAGCATCAAATGATTTTTCAAAGGGTGCCAATACTTTTGTCTGGTCCATTTTTGGAGTTTTGTGTAAAATGATAATGTTTTCTTTTTTTTTTCCATGTTCTTTTGTGTTTTTTCATTGCAAGCTAAATTAATGAAGATATTACTACCAAAGCATTTGGAATTGCAATTATTTTCTGGGAGAAATTGAGCATTATCTGACAGAATTGCAGGGGTTCCAATACTTTTGGCCAGCAGTGTATGTATACATATATATACATATATATATATATATATATATATATATATATATATATATATTCACTATTTTGCACTGTTGGTCTACTGTATACAACGTGTTTTTACTATAGTATGTGTAGGGATTAATTTGTGCCAGATCTGGCCGGAACAAGATCCGCCACCTCTTGATTTTGGCCTTCCTGTGTTCAGGGACTTATCTGGGCAGATCCGGCACCTCTCGTGTATAAAAAATAATAATATAAAAACTGTTTTAAAAAATGTATCGTAATAGCTCCGAATGGGGGGAAAGAAGAGTCATTGATGGCTTTTTCCACTTTATTGTGCCAACACTAAGAAAACAAATAAAATAACAGCGGACTGCCGCCATATTCGACCACGAACTTTTGCTTCTCGCCCGTGTCCCCTTCGCTTCCTACTACTCACTGCTCTCCAGTCCCAGCGTCTCTTAAAGGAACCGTGCAAAGTGTCTTGTTTTGAGCTTTTTGTTGACAAAGGTATCGAACACACGATGTGGTGACAACTTTGTTTCTTTATTAACACATGGAGCTAACAGCACGAACACAACTTGTGGCTCTCGGCTGGCTGTGCCTCTCTATCTCACTCCCGCATCACGTGACCAAAACAACAGTGACGTTGTGTGTACTTCAGGCTGCCTCGGAAAACATATCAGAATATTAAACTTAGTTACGGACATTACAGTATAAAACAATATGCAAAAATTCCTTTACAGAACAAATCCCAAAAATTGCATGTTGTTTATAAAAATTTAACGTCATTTGAAAGAGTCTGAGATTTGTTGATGCACTGAAAAGCTGGACCAACAAGTCACGCGCCTCACAAAAAAAAAAAAAAAAAAAAAAAAAAAAAAAAAAAACGGGAAGCATGCAGCCAGAATCAAACGGTATTTCAACATGCCAAATAGATATGTGCATTTACTATATTTTTTCAAAAAGAAGGAAGATGGTTCAAAACAAGTCAGAAAAGCACAAAGAAAAGAAAGAAAAAAAGCAAAGTCCCACGGCATGGCAAGTGGGCATTTGTGTTTTGTTTTTAGCACCAATTTCTGTGTATGTTCCGGGACCTGTGCCTGTCTCGTCATCCCTGCGTTGTCATATGTACAGTGCGTTCTGACATGATTTACAAATTAAGTACTGAGTATGTGTATAGGGGAAAAATGCCTATGACCATACCTGATGTTTCTGTCAAATATAATAATATAATCAAATATAAAACTTATTATTTTACTAGTCTTATTTTTTTCTGTTGAATATTTTTCCTAACAAGTTCAATAAATATTATCAAGCTTCTAAATGGTTCGTCGAGCATGTTCGGTTGTCAGTGGGACATCAATATTAAAAGTTTTGACAGACGTTTTGCGGATTTTTTTTTTTTGTCTTTTGAAAAAAAATGTATATGTTAAATGTTTGTGTCATGTTTGTCCTCCTACAGAAACCATAATAAAACAAAATATATATTTCCCTGCCTCATTTCTTCCATTTTCACACATTTTTGAAAAAGCTCCAGGGAGCCTTAGGGCAGTGGTAAAGAAGCATGCGGCTCTAGAGCCGCGGATTGCTGACCCCCGGTCTAAAAATTGGGGACAGACATTGCTTAAGAATAATAACCAACCCTCATACAACAAAACACAGAAAGTAGAATAAAATAAACTCACCGGAAATCTGTCAGGAAGAGAAGAGAGACAGAACAGTTAATCCACGTCAGGATTGAAAAAGTTGTGACATTATGCAGCACGGCTACTCACTTTGGTGCTTGCATTCCTCCCGCAACCCCTGCTGCATTTGCTCCGGCCGCTGAGGACGCCTTTCGTATGAGCTGGTACTGCATTTCGGCCGCTGCGGCGCTTGAGTAGGACAGCGATTTACCAAGAGGCGGATGGTGCGGGGAGTGAGAGGGGTGGTTTGTGGAAGATGATGACAAGCCCAAAGGGGTATCTGTGGAGTACGTGCGGTGTGGGTAAGGATGGTGGTGCGACTGAGGCACAATGAAACGAGAAGGTTGGGAGGAAGAGGAGGAATGGTGGTGATGATGCGAGTGATGGTGACGATGATGATGATGATGATGGTGGTGGTGATGGTGCGCTGGATGCTGAGAAGAGGAAGGGGGTGGTACTGAAGTCTGACAGAAAGGCAAAGGGTGATTGCTTCGCTGCAGTTCCACCAACAGATGCTCCCTCTCAGGAGGAGAGGAGGATGTGGAAGAGGCTGACCGATGTAGTAGAGGGTGATGGCGCTGGGGAGACTGGGAATGAATTTCAACAGCTTTCGAAGGAGGGTAGGGGGAGACGTAGCCACCGTCCGCTGGTAATGCCTCGGGAATTTTGGATCCCGCCGAATCCCCTTTGTCAAAACCATCACCTCCGGCCATTAAGCTGTCGTACGACAGGCTTCCGTTAGGTGCTAGGTGGTGAGGCGGAGGAGTATGATTTGCTAAGCTCTTGAAGCTGCTTGAGGTAGTGGTTGTTTCAGAGAAACGGGCAGCGACATCTGAGGATTGCGAAGCGTCTCCCGACAGGACGGCGGGATCAGAAAATGAGGGATAGGAGCACCCTGTGGAAGAATAGACAGGGATGCCTCCTGTTTCCACACCCTCTTTTCGCTCCCTTCCTGCTACTCCGCCAACTCTATCAGTAGTGTCCCTTAAGTCTAGGCAAGGTTGTGAGCGGAAACCGGGTTGATGGCTGGATTGAACAAGAGAGGAGGTGGAGGAAGAGGAATCCCTACTGGTAAAGTCCCTCTCCGCTCGATTTAACTAGAGGGGGGGAGAACAGAAAGCAAAGGATAGTAAAGAAACCATTTCAACAATAATACAAACATTTAACGTCTGTGAAGTTGGCCCCTCATTTAACGCAAATTTATAGAAAAATGATGTCATTTGTTCATGCTGCGTTTGCCTGTTAAATTTTTTGTTTGTGCTGCTGTCATGTTACAGCTATTAACAATTCTTTTATACAGTGGTATGAAAAAGTATCTGAACCTTTTGGAATTTCTCACATTTCTGTATAAAATCAACATCAAATGTGATCTGATCTTTGTCAAAATCCCACAGATGTAAAAACAGTTTCTGCTTTAACTAAAACCACCCAAACTTCTATAGGTTTTCATAATTTAATGAGGAAAGCATGCAAACAATGACAGAAGGGGGAAAATAAGTAAGTGAACCCACTGTCTAAGGTGACTTAAAGAGCGATTGAAACCAATTTAAGTCAGGTGTGTGACCAATAACTGATGAGTGGTTTAAAGCTGCCCTGCCCACAATAAAAAACACACCTGGTAAAAATTGTCTTGATGAGAAGCATTTTCTAATGTGCATCATGGCTCGGTCAAAAGAGCTGTCTGAAGAACCGCGATCAAGGATTGTTGGTTTTCTATACTTTTCCAGCTTTATACAAATCATCTCAAAAAGTCTGGATGTTCATCAGTCGACAGTCAGAAGTTGTCAACAAATGGAGAGAGCACTCCATTGCACTGAGCACTGTTGCTTCTCTCCCAAGGAGTGGCCATCCACCAAAGATGAAGCCAAGAGTTCAGCGCTGAATATTCAGAAAGGTAAAAAAGAACCCTTGAGTGTCTGCTAACTACGTAGAACTCACTGGCACAGTCCAATATCTCTGTGAGCACCTCAACTATATGTAAAACTATGGCCATGAATGGTGTTCGTGAGATGACTCCACAGAGGAAGCCACCGCTGTAAAAAAAAAACAAACAAAAAAAAAAAAAAACATTGTTGCTCGTTTAATGTTTGCAAAAAGGCACTTGGACACGCCACAGATGTTTTGGCAAAATATTTTGTGGACACCAAAGTTGAATTATTTGGGAGTAACACACAACGTCATGTGTGCAGGAAAAATGGAACAGCTCACCAACATCAAGAAGCCCCCCCATTTATTGCAAAAATGGCCCAAAATGGTGCCATTTGTTTATGCTACGATTTTGCAGGTGCTGCGATTCATGTCAGCACTCGAAATGGATACATCGATATCTCAAAAATGATAGCAACGCTAATGAAATTTTTTACAGCACAAACGATTGACATAATTTTTAATCAAAATGGGGGCTTGTTGACCACGGATTGACCTATAAAAGAATGATCAATATATTAAAATCAATAGACAAACGAGCACAAACAAGTTTTTCTATAAATTTGCATCTCATGGGGGGCCAATTCCACAGAGGTCATCATTTGATAAAATGTCTGGCCACAATAATGGTGGCCTACTGACATATATTTACATTTTTCTTCTGTATTACACATCAGGAAAATGAATATTTGTGTTTTTTCCAATGTATTAATATTTTCATATTGATTTCTCATTTTTTATGGATGTCTTTTCAGCGTACACCGCATGTGTGTGTATTACCTGATTTGCATAAGCATGGGTTAGTGGAGTGTGGTTCTTTCCAGGACTACAGTTCGGTCTGTATTTATACATAGTTGGGGTAGGAGGTGTCTTGTTTAGTAGATTGTAATCTGCAGAGAAACAGAGAAAAGAGCATTTGTAACCAAAGAATAAAGGGGATGGGCATGATTGTTAATGATCTCTTCTTCAAATTCGTATTGTAAAAGCATCCATTTATGGTGTCATGTTTTAATGTTTGAGATACAACTTGTTGAGCGATGGGCAGCCATTTTGGCTCATTGTAATTTGATCATTGTGTTCACCTGTGGACAACCCACACACACAGCCTTCTTTGTATGCGGGTGTGACCGTGTGACTTCTAATAAACAGAGGGGAGTTGCACCGTGGGGGTCAGAGGCTGGGTGACCATTGACCACCATGGAGCCAGCTTCTCCTCATAAAATGCCACATAATGCAGGGAAATAGTATTTTTGCTAACATGCTAATCGATAATCATAGACATGCCTGCTTCTATTGTTTTCGTAAAATTAATAATAAAAAAATAAATAAAATTAAGATAATACAACCACAGTGTAAACAACAACAAAATACATGGAAAATACGAATGAGTGCATAAGAGAGTGTTTGTGTGGGCAGACAAAAGAGCCCTGTATGCAAGAAATGAGTGACCAGTGTTATTTTCGGCAGCCCGTTTAATTTTCATCTTTTCTTTTGGACGATAATGTGTTTGTCTCAATCTGTTTTTTGTTGATGAAAACTAATTTTGTCTAGTTTACACTTTTACTAAAAATGTTTGTTCAATAGTCATAGGCAAAATTTCAAAATTTGCCTCCAAAACACTACTACGCGATATAATTTAAAGTGATCATTTCATTTTACCTTGTGTGCTTCCTCTGATGATTCCAGGGTAGCGGAGTTCCGGTTTTGGAGGAGGTGGTTCAGCATCACATGATTGGCTCTCTTGCATATCCAGACTTGATTTAGACTGGAATGAGTCAACACACAATATGCCTTATGTCATCAAGAATAAAAGTGGGTAAATCAGTGGGTTGGGTTACATGTAGCTAAATATTCCAATTATAATAAGAATGGAAACCCAAACTGTGCCATATAAACACATCAATAGGAATAAAATTCAAATGAAATTGTATACCTATTAAGAGTGGAACCATATTTCTTTTCCCAATCCGCTTAATAGTAAAATCCTGTCATATCTATCGTGAATTACAATGTCATCAAGCTGGGTTCTATCTGCAGATGCTCCATATTGATTTAAACGAGCAGTGACATTAAAGGGGCCTTCCAATTTTAATGACTGTTTTGCCACCTCTTGACTTCCTCAAAAACAAAAAAAAGTCATGGCTGATGTTACATGCTGACAGAGTGACTCACCGCGAAAGTAGTGGTAAAGAAAAAGTTCATTTGACCACTAGGAGTAACACTTAACACTAAGAATCTTTAGGAATGTACACTGCTGGCCAAAAGTATTTGCACCCCTGCAATTCTGTCATATAATACTCGATCTCTCCCAGAAAATGATTGCAATTACAAATGCTTTGGTCGTAATATCTTCATTTATTTTGCCTACAAAAAAACACAAAAGAGAATGGGGAAAAAAATTAAATCATTATTTTACACAAAACTCCATAAATGGGCCGGACAAAAGTATTGGCACCAGAGGTTGCGCTAGACTTTTTCGTTGTCTGTCATTTTGACTGACAGGGACATAAAAATCCGGTCATAATCTATTTTTACCCGTCACTTAAATTTTTAAAATGATGATAATGACATTGTGGTGACCCTTTGTTTGGCATAATTCACCTTCCGTACTTGTGTGTCCATTTGGCCGAGCGCGTTACCGGCTACGACAGTCACGTGACAGAGACACTTAAGAGCCGCGCGCGGTCCCCTCACTATCCACTCGCTCTCGCTATATGATTGGCCGAAGAGTCGAAATGCTCTCCCGTGAAATGCCTGTTTAAAAATGTTCCCGTTGTTACTTCTTGCGTTCGCTTATAAGTGCCCATTTAAAAAGGAAAAGCGATGGATGATACTACACACAGAGCGTATTATTAACAAATGTTAAAGTTGTATAATCATATAGCGAGAATAAGGTACGTCACTGACAAGCGCAGGCCCCCGCGAGTGGATAGTGAGGGGAATACGATAGTGCGCCTACAGCTAACAAGACTCTTAACATTGCATACCGCTTCAACATATTCAATAGTATCGTAACGTTGATAATAGTCAACCGTTGAATCAGATTGCAATTCTTTATTTGTGGAAACTTATTGAACAACACGACTGCTGTCTGCCGCAGCCAACGCACAGCCAGAACAAACGTAAACACGGAAGGCACATCCCTCGCTCTCCCGCACCTCCCTCACCCCTCATGCGGTGCATTCAGGAACACATGCTAACACCCCTGCCACATTATAACTCGATTCGTTACAGTATTTAGTTTTCATTCATTTTAAATTAACATTCTGTCCGAACAAGCTCAACAGAGAATCCACACCGTGCCATCACACATCAAGCAGATGAATATGTAACTTTTTCTCCGCAGTGACAAAAACAGCTGACTGTGGCCCCAGTAGTTAGGTAGCCTACCATATGTAGCATATGGAACAATGAAATTAACAGTTCACCTGCTGTGGCCTGAACGTAGTCTTACACTTTCCTCCTGGTGCGCATGGACTTGAATTGCGTGCCTGCTTGTGCAGTCCCTGTTTTTTCACCTCTTTTATCAACACCATCGTCGTTTTGGGGCTTTTTGAAGAAACTTCGGACACTCAGTTGCCTTGACATTTTTCAGAGTAAGGCCAACGACGTCATGCATCAAGAGAGACAATAGCTAATTAATATGCTCACTCGCCACCCTGTCGTCTGGGGTGTGAATTGCAACCAGTCAAAATGACGGATGGACTTCAGTTTTTTCCGTCACCGTTTTAAAAAATCGGTCAACGACGGAAAATATTCGGTTAACGCGACCCCTGATTGGCACCCATTGAAAAATCAAGTGATGCTTCTCTAATTTGTGTAATTAACAGCACCTGTTACTTACCTGTGCAGGTGGTGAGTGGTGACAATAACTAAATAACACTTGCAGCCAGTTAAAATGGATTAAAGTTGACTCAACGTCTGTCTTGTGTCCTCGTGTGTACCACATTGAGCATAAAGAAAAGAAAGAAGACTAAAGAACTGTCTGAGGACTTGAGAAGCAAAATTTTGAGGAAGCATGGGCAACCTCAAGGCTACAAGTCCATCTCCAAAAACCTGAATGTTCTTGTGTCTATCGTGCGCAGTGTCATCAATAAGTGCAAAGCCCATGGCACTGTGGCTAATCTCCCTAGATGTGGTCGGAAAAGAAAAATTGACGAGAGATATTAACGAGGGATTGTGCGGAAGGTGGATAAAGAACCGCGACAAACATCCAAACAAGTTCAAACTGTCCCGTAGTCCGAGGGTACAACAGTGTCAACCAGTATTATCTGTTGGCATCTGAATGAAAAGGGACTCTATAGTAGGATACCCGGGAAAACCCAACTTCTGACCCAGAGATATAAAAAAAGCCAGGCTGGAGTTCGCCAAAACTTACCTGAGAAAGCCAAAAACATTTTGGAAGAATGTTCTCTGGTCAGATGAGACAAAAAAAGAGCTTTTAGGGAAAAGGCATTAACATAAGATTAACAGGAAAAAACAAGGCCTTCAAAGAAAAGAACGCGGTCCTCACAGTTAAACATGGCGGAGGTTCCCTGAATTTTTGGCTTTGCTGCCTCTAGCACTGGACTGCCATGGGATTATGAAGTCTGAAGACTTCCAACAAATTTTGTAGCATAATGTAGGGTTCAGTGTGAAAAAGCTGGGTCTCCCTCAAAGGTCATGGGTCTTCCAGCAGGACAATGGCCCAAAACACCCCAAAAAAAAAAAGCACTAGAAAAGGTTTGAGAGAAAGCTTCTAAAGTGGCAAGCAATGAGTCCAGACCTGAATCCCATTGATAACCTGTGGAGAGATCTGAAAATGGCAGTTTGAAGAAGGCACCCTTCGAATCTCAGTGACTTCGAGCAGGTGGCCCAAGAAGAATGGTCTAAAATTCCAGCAGAGTATTGTGAGAAACTCATTGATGGATACCAGAAGCAGTTGTTCGCAGTTATTTCATCTAAAGGTTGTTCTACAAAGTCTACAAAGG
Organism: Corythoichthys intestinalis; assembly: GCF_030265065.1. Classification (NCBI taxonomy): domain Eukaryota; kingdom Metazoa; phylum Chordata; class Actinopteri; order Syngnathiformes; family Syngnathidae; genus Corythoichthys; species Corythoichthys intestinalis. The sequence continues at coordinate 55,355,382 of NC_080402.1, forward strand.
CTGAGGGTGCCAATACTTTTGTCCAGACCATTTTTTGGAGTCTTGTGCAAAATGATAACGATTTAATTGGTCTTTTCTTTCTTTTTTGTGTTTTTTCATTGCAAGCAAAATAAATGAAGATATTACTACCAAAGCATTTGTAATAGCAATCATTTTCTGGGAGAAATTGAGAATTATCTGACAGAATTGCAGGGATGCTGATAATTTTGGCCAGCAGTGATATTCCATACTCTCTTGTTGCTTCTGTTATGTGCGCCTGCATTCAAGAAAACTCTAGCATGTTGCTACAATTCAACATCTATAATATGCAACAGATTGCCAAGCATATTAAACAATACCTGCTTGTCTCATTGTCTGTATTATGGGAAAAAATGTATCCTGCGTCCGTGAAATACAGTATATATACACTTCTAATACACACTCGTATATACAGTAAAGTGGCAAATAAGGAACATTTCTAGTTTTGAGAGGTCTGACTGGTGGCCACCTGTTTACCAGAAGGGACAAAATAGATAATATACTATATATTGAAACACTTGACTGTAAGCCATTTTACGTAGCGTTAAAGATCTCATCTCACCCGATGTAGATCTCCTCGTAAACCATTGTCCATGATCTTCGTGGTTAGCTGGGTGTCAGTCAGTTTTGGCTGTAGAAATGGAGGCTGCACACATACTCGATGTACATACTTCTTCCTATCCAAATATCTGCAGATGACACCAAAGACTAAGTTTTCGTTAACTATTTACTTAAAATTTCCATCCATCCATCCATTATCTTCCGCTTGTTCCGGGGTCGGGTCGCGGGGGCAGCAACTTTAACAGGGAAGCCCAAAATTCCCTCTCCCCAGCCACTTCAACCAGCTCCTCCGGCGGGATCCCAAGGCGTTCCCAGGCCAGCCGAGAGACATAGTGTCTCCAGCGTGTCCTGGGTCGTCCCCGGGGCCTCCCGCCGGTGGGACATGCCTGGAACACCTCGCCAGGGAGGCGTCCGGGAGGCATCCGAACCAGATGGCCGAGCCACCTCAGCTGGCTCCTCTCTACGCGGAGGAGTAGCGGCTCGACGCCGAGTCCCTCCCGGATGACCGAGCTTCTCACCCTATCTCTAAGGGAGAGCCCGGACACCCTGCGGAGGAAACTCATTTCGGCCGCTTGTATCCGGGATCTTGTTCTTTCGGTCACGACCCAAAGCTCGTGACCATAGGTGAGGGTAGGAACGTAGATCAACTGGTAAATCGAGAGCTTTGCCTTTCGGCTCAGCTCCTTCTTCACCACTACGGACCGGTGCAGAGTCCGCATTACTGCAGACGCCGCACCGATTCGCCTGTCGATCTCCCGCTCCCTCCTACCATCACTCGTGAACAAGACCCCAAGATACTTGAACTCCTCCACTTGGGGCAGGATCTCATCCCCGACCCGGAGAGGGCACTCCACCCTTTTCCGACTGAGGACCATGGTCTCGGATTTGGAGGTGCTGATCTTCATCCCAACCGCTTCACACTCAGCTGCGAACCGCTCCAGTGAGAGTTGGAGGTCACGGCTTGATGAAGCCAACAGCACTAAATCATCTGCAAAAAGCAGAGATTCAATGCTGAGGTCACCAAACCGGACCCCCTCAACGCTTCGGCTGCGCCTAGAAATTCTGTCCATTAAAATTATGAACAAAATCGGTGACAAAGGGCAGCCTTGGCGGAGTCCAATCCTCACTGGGAACGAATTCGACTTACCACCGACAATGCGGACCAGACTCTGACACCGGTCGTAAAGGGACCGAACAGCCCTTACCAAGGGGCTCGGTACCCCGTACTCCCGGAGCACCCTCCACAGGATTCCCCTAGGCACACGGTCGAACGCCTTCTCCAAATCCACAAAACACATGTAGACTGGTTGGGCGAACTCCCATGCACCCTCAAGGACCCTGCTGAGGGTGTAGAGCTGATCCACTGTTCCACGGCCTGGACGAAAACCACACTGCTCCTCCTGAATCCGAGATTCGACTTCCCGACGGACCCTCCTCTCCAGCACCCCTGAATAGACTTTACCGGGGAGGCTTAGGAGTGTAATTCCTCTATAATTGGAACACACCCTCCGGTCCCCCTTTTCAAAACCACCACCCCGGTCTGCCAATCAAGAGGCACTGTCCCCGATGTCCACGCGATGTTGTAGAGGCGTGTCAGCCATGACAGCCCTACAACATCCAGAGCCTTTAGGAACTCCGGGCGGATCTCATCCACCCCCAGGGCCTTGCCACCGAGGAGCTTACCAACCGCCTCAGTGACTTCAACCCCAGAGATCGAAGAGCCAGCCCACCTCAGAGTCCCCAGACTCTGCTTCCTCAAAGGAAGGTGTGTCGGTGGAATTGAGGAGGGCTTCGAAGTATTCTCTCCACCGACTCACGACGTCCCGAGTCGAGGTCAGCAGTACACCATCTTCACTATACACAGTGTTAATAGTGCACTGCTTTCCTCTCCTCAGACGCCGGATGGTGGACCAGAATTTCCTCGAAGCCGTCCGGAAGTCGTTTTCCATGGCCTCACCGAACTCCTCCCATGTCCGAGTCCGCTTGGCCAGCCGGTACCTGTCAGCTGCCTCCGGAGTCCCACAGGCCAAAAAGGCCCGATAGGCCTCCATCTTCGGCTTGACGGCATCCCTTACCGCTGGTGTCCACCAGCGGGTTCGGGGATTGCCGCCACGACAGGCACCAACCACCTTACGGCCACAGCTCTGATCGGCCGCCTCAACAATGGAGGTGCGGAACATGGCCCACTCGGACTCAATGTCCCCCACCTCCCCCGGGACAAGGGAGAAGTTCTGCCGGAGGTGGGTGTTGAAACTCTTTCTGACAGGGGATTCTGCCAGACGTTCCCAGCAGACCCTCACAATACGTTTGGGCCTGCCAGGTCTGGCCAGCATCTTCCCCGCCATCGGAGCCAACACACCACCAGGTGGTGATCAGTTGACAGCTCCGCCCCTCTCTTCACTCGAGTGTCCAAAACATGCGGCCGCAAGTCCGATGACACGATTACGAAGTCGATCATCGAACTGCGGCCTAGGGTGTCCTGGTGCCAAGTGCACATATGGACACCCCTATGTTTGAACATGGTGTTCGTTATAGACAAACCGTGACGAGCACAGAAGTCCAATAACAGAACACCACTCGGGTTCTGATCGGGGGGGCCGTTCCTCCCAATCACGCCCCTCCAGGTCTCACTGTTATTGCCCACGTGAGCGTTGAAGTCCCCCAGTAGCACAAGGGAGTCCCCAGAGGGGGCGCTCTCTAGCACACCCTCCAAGGACTCCAAAAAGGGTGGGTATTCTGAACTGCTGTTCGGTGCATAAGCGCAAACAACAGTTAGAACCCGTCCCCCCACCCGAAGGCGGAGGGAGGCTACCCTCTCGTCTACCGGGGTAAACCCCAACGTACAGGCGCCAAGCCGGGGGGCAATAAGTATGCCCACACCTGCCCGGCGCCTCTCACCATGGGCAACTCCAGAGTGGAAGAGAGTCCAACCCCTCTCGAGAGGATTGGTACCAGAACCCAAGCTGTGTGTGGAGGAGAGTCCGACTATATCTAGTCGGAACTTCTCTGCCTCACACACCAGCTCAGGCTCTTTCCCCGCCAGAGAGGTGACATTCCATGTCCCAAGAGTTAGCTTCAGCAGCTGGGGGTCGGACCGCCAAGGCCCCCGCCTTTGGCTGCCGCCCAACTCCCTACGCACCCGACCCCTTTGGCCCCTCTCACAGGTGGTGAGCCCATGGGAAGGGGAACCCACGTTGCCTTTTCGGGCTGAGCCCGGCCGGGCCCCATGGGGACAGGCCCGGCCACCGGACGCTTGCCTTCGAGCCCCACCTCCAGGTACTTAAAATTTGAAACAGGTAAACTTGAGCTTTTAGGTATTATGGATATTGTAGCGTTAGGGCGTAAGTTTGGTCTTAACATAGGTAGGGACGCTATAACAGCATAACCTGCATATACAGTTTTTTGCTGGGGACGGGACATTAATAAGACCAGACAGATTAGGTGAATGGGGGTCAGGGCTACATTTCTCACCATATGCTGATGTGTTTCCTACGTAAAAATGAAAAAAGCTATCGATTATTTAAGTAGTTGATCAATCGATGAACTACCCTCTAACGGTACAAAAAAAAAAATCTATGTACAACAAAAGAACAATTGGCTAACTTACATAGCAAAAGTCCACTAGCTTAAATGCTATAAAATACTAACGTATTTTTGTTGTTGTTTTTTTTTTTTTTGCAATGCTCTTAACAAATGGTTTGGACACATATTCCCACAAAAATTGGCTAAATATACCTTTAAGCTAAATTACGACGCATTAAAAAAACATTAGCACAAACATAAACCTATCTTATGTTGGTCTTAACAGGGAGCAGCTGGATTAGGCCATGTAAAATGAGGCAGACTAGAGGGCATTGTATCCACCCAAATCAATAAAACTAAATGCAAACACTTTCAAAAACACACCATTATAACGCCACTTTAATTAAACGAATATTCGAAGCAGCAAGATTTAATTCGAATCATTTTTTCTAATCGAATACTCGAGCTAATCGATTAATCGTTGCAGCACTAGTTATGTCACTACTGTTCCTATGCAAAACTACGCCCTTACTGTAGGGTGACCACAGTGGTCATACACAAAATCATCCACTAGGGTAGTATTTTTAATTAACATGCAGTATATAGTTGAACACTACAATACAGTGGTACCTCAAGATACAAAATTCATTTGTTACGGAGTGGCTTTCCTATCATAATTTCTTTTCGTTTATTGAATAGTGTTCGTGTCTGAGCTACAATAAAACACTACATTGCATTTGCTGTCATGTCCTCTGATTGCCCGTCTTTATAATTAATGCTATGTCGCCGCCTAGTGGCACTTAAGTATAACTTGTTACTAGGCTCATTACCACATGACTACATAAGCTCATAGCAAAACAGTGCTAAAAGACGAGATAATTTCGGCAGTGTAAGGATCACCCCGTAAACACCTTAAAAGGCTAAAGCAACATTGCATATTCTCTCATACAAGAGTAAAAAAATTTTTTTTTACAAAACAGGCAAGCCTAAGGCTTCCAGTAGTAGCTTCCAGTAGCAGCTTGTTCGGTTGGCGCTGCAATGCAACTTCTTAGCACACCACAAAAACATTTGGCCACAGTTCGTTTTCATCTTGTCATTGTTAATTCTAAACAGTGTGTGTGCTGTACGTCCGCTTCTAAGGATGCCTTGCGTGTACTGTCACAGCTTGGAGCATCACAGCTCCACGCTGTAACGTTGCACATGAAGTAACAAAAGCGCTGCTCAGGTTGCATTCACAAGCAAAGTGAGACCCATGATTTTTTAGCAAACTAGAGTTTAATTGTTTGGTTCAGAGTAGAGTTCAGATGCGAATTTAGATTTACAAAACGAAGCGGACTATCTTAGAAAAAAAACTCTGGTCCGTTTAAAACTGACCACACAGTGCAAGTGTGAAAGCGCTCTTAGATGCCATGTAGAAAAATACAGACACAATGAAGGGTGAAAGACTGGGTCAGAAAAAGGTTTTGTCACAAGGACGTGGGCAGGGACAGCTGTCTCATCAGCACACATGCTCTTTACTCACGCCCTACAGACAGTGGGCCGGAGGTAGGAGAAAGGAACATTGGGACAGGACTCATAAGGTGTGAAAGTCATTTAATGTTGGTGTGCGTGCGAGCCTGTCCTGTCCTGAGTTGAGGGATGGTGGCGGGGGGGGGAAGGTATGGGAAGGAAAAAGGTGGTGGGACGTTCTGAGCTGTAACACTGTGTTCTCTTTAGGCCTAAGACAAGGATGTTTTGCTTGCAGAGTAAAGTTTTGTCTGCTTTTTGGTTCCAGGTGTCCTAATCAATCCAAATTCCCTTGACATTTTTCCTCCCTAGTTGGCCTCCTATCCGTAGAGGAGGTCAATCCCAACATACAGCTTATGTTTGACTTCTCCAACTTAAATGCTTGTAACCCTGGCTTATCCAGGGCACCAGCAGTGCCTTTCGAAAATCGCAATGAGCTAAGAATCCATGAGCTCCAATCAGATAGGCATCTTCAACGTCCTCCACCGACAAATTCGACAGACATACGATCATCTGTCCCGGGGTTAGGGTTGGGCATCGAGCATCGATGGGATCTGCGACTAACACTCTGGTTCTCCTGGAACCGTTCAAATTTTTATTTCGATTCCAAGTTTCGATGCCCTGACCGCCGACTGGAAAAAATAGCTGCCGAACACCACGAAGAAGAAGCCACATCAAGACTAGCTCTGTTTTGAGCAAATTAAATGAAGTGGATTTTTTAGTTTAGCAAAAAAAACGTGTTGCTTCACTTCACATAATTGACAATAAAGTAACAGAATAAGCACACCGAAATGATACCAGACCCTCTGTTAAAACCTGCAAACTTACAGAGTTTGTTTTATCAAGGGTCCCTAACAATGTGTAGTGCAGAGGAGGTGTGCAGCGTCTGTACACCTCAAGGATTCTTTGCAACTAAAGCACAGGTGTCAAACCGATTCCAGAAAGGGCCTAGTGGGTGCTGGATTTTGTTCCAACCGATAACGCGCAAAGAGTTTAACCAATGAACTTCCTGCTGAAACAAGCAGCACCTGACACAGTTTAACTGATTACACATGTAAAAGATTAAATGGTGAAAAGGTGTCCTCTTCATTGGTTGGGAAGCAAACCTGCACCCACTAGGCCCTTTCTGGAATCGGTTTGACACCTGTGACTAAAGTACTGTTCTTTTTCCCTGCTGCTTCCAGTAAGTCACCACTAGGGGAAGCCAAGCTCACATAGCAAAACCAAAGAAAAACTGTAGAGTCCAGAGTTACAATAGTGACATCTTGTGGACGGATGAACAACATATCAGTGTAGAAAAAAATCAAAAAGTAGTCAACTTAAGATCATGGGACAGAACACTACCCACCTCAGCCCTTAAATAACTTGTAGAAATACTACCTAAAACAAATGATGCAATACAATAAACGCCTGCAGCATAAGATACTCTAAAACATAGGCAAAATAATGTGTAAATGTTTTCTCTGTGAGCTTTTGAAAAATAAATATCTTTGTGAAAGTGCACTACTGTGGAAGGAAACTTCATCATATTCAAGTTCAAGGACTGATATTTATTAACAAATTGAAAATAGCCCTGTGAGAAATTCATAGCAAAATTAATGGAAAGTTCATATAATTTAAAAAATAAATGAGAAGGTAAGAAATTAATATTAACTATGCAGTTTTTTTTACCCTGCCTATTAAAAACCAAATGGAACCGGAATCGAAACGTGGAATTGGAACTTTTCAAATTCAAACGACGACCAACCCTCCATCGAGTCCATCTTATAGTCGACCGAAAAGATCCCGCTGGGGCAAGCGGGCTCCCCTTTACTTGTTCCCCCAAATTTGCTTAATTTCACTGATGAACGGGGCTATGAATTCCCAAATTTCCAACTGGAAGTGAAAGCAGCTTGAGGCTGAGGCAAAAGATGAGACAGCAAAAAGACATAGGCAGGGAAATGGGTAAAAGAATGAGGAGAAGGAAGAGGTGCAACTGCCTCCTTTGAAGAGCAAGCGAGAAAAGAAATTTCTATTACCACTTTTCTACTACTTCAGCTGCTAATATTTCATCCAACTTTTATGTCATTTCCATTTTTTCCAATTTAACTTTCCCACTTTTCATTATTTGTGTTTGTTGACACAACGACAAACTTGAAGTTATACAAACGCGTGAAAAGAAATTTTTAAAAATGTAATATGCACCTGGGTGCCTGTGAGCTGCAAAGGACTTGAGTGACATTCTTCCAAAATCCATTGGTAAAAGGGTTAACTCCTCCTCGGAACTTTCCTGTCACCTTGAGGAAACAGGCAAGTAAGCATCAACAGCAGAGTGACAGACATTACAACATGACAAGTACATTCGACACCCTTATATTTGCAGTCTGTCATTCGTGAATCCATCTGCTCATTCATTTTACGTCTCAAATCTGTAAGATTAGTGTCAGATATAATATATATGAATTCAAAGTGTTTTGGAGTCATAGATTGTGATAGAATACTGGTGTATTTTAAACTATTTATAGGGGTAATGCCACGTGAGCCAAGTCAGCGGTTCTTAACCTTGCTAAAAGTATCGAACCCCAGGGTTTTCACATGTGCAATCATCGAATCCTTCTGAATTAAATAAAGTATTTTTTTTCCAAATTCAAAACAAACAAATAAGCTATGAGCTAGCAAGCTAATATCTAAGCGAATTGCCGTTCAATTTTCTTCTCATTTTGACAGCATGATTTCAAACAGATCAAAATTGGATATTTCATAGACTTCATAATGTATTGACTGGACACGGGGCGCGAGGACGATTCATAGGGAGCCTATCTCCGTCAAAGGTGACCGAGTGGAAACACAGACAAAGGGCTTTTTCCGTTGAGAACGCATGTAAATAAATGCTTAAATCCCTGAATTCTTTGTAGATATGGACGTAAAACAATCTTGATTGTTGGTTAAAAGTGGAAAAAAAAAAAAAAAAAACCTGCAGGTAGCGTTTATTTTACGTAAATATTGCGAACTATGAGTCTAGTCAGTAAGGACATTAGCAGCCGCCATATGTAAACAAAGAGCTTTTTCCATTGAAAATGGTTGTGAATAAATGCTTAAATCCCTGAATTCTTTATCGATATGGATGTAAAACAGTCTCGATCCTTGGTTAAATGCGAAAAAAAAAAACGTGAAGGTAACATTTATTTTATGTAAATATTGAGAACTATGAGGCTAGTCAGTAAGGACATTAGCGGCCGCCGTATGTAAACAAAGAGCTTTTTCCACTGAAAATTCTTGTGAATAAATGCTTAGATCCCTGCATTCTTTATAGATATGTACGTAAAACAGTCTTGATTCTTGGTTAAAAGTAAAAAAAAAAAAAACGTGCAGTTTGCAGTTATTTTACGTAAATATTGTGAAATATAATGCCAATACTGTTGCGGCTAATTTCTCCCAACGTTTCAAAATGCATGCATGGTACGAAAAATATAATAATTACCTTGAATCCTCGAACAAATTACTCCTGAGACAATCCTTCCTATTTGTATGCAGTACAGCTTTCGGCGTTAGATCTCTGCATGTGTTGACTAACTGCGACCGACAGCGAATAACTGAAGCGGACTGTAGGGCAGCCCCCTAATTGAAGGCGTTGCGCAGTGACTGACAGATGTGACCCGTCAATACAATTATGAAGTCCTTGTATCTTTATAACATTATAAAGATGCCATTCCATCATTACACATGCGCGCAACGTTGAATTTTTCATTATACATATTGTTCAACAGTAAACCTGTATGGTTGTATTTACCTTGACCATGTATTTTCTGTCATGTTTACATCTCAGATAATACCAAATTTAATGACACCCTGTATTTTATGAGTGCACAAAATTAATTTATCCATTCATCTTCTGAACTGCTTATCCTCACGAGGGTCGCAGGGTTGCTGGGGCCTATCCAAGATAACTACAGGCAAGAGGCGGGGTACACCCTGAACTGGTTTAGTGTACAAACTGATCGTCAAAATTTGGACACAAAATCACATGTTTAAAAGAAAAAAGCAAAACATGAATCTTCACACAAAAGCAATGCAACAGTGTGAAAAACGAAGTCATTAGAATTCATTTTGTCTTTTGACGTTTTTCATGTTGGAAAATCAAATCAAAGCTTTTATTTCACTGTTCCATTTTTTTTTTTGCGGTTTTCATGTCTACAAACCCAATCTATTGTCATATCCTTGCATCATATACTATTGGCATCATTTTTATTTATTTTTTTAATGCCAGCGCAGTCCATGCTGCCTGTCGATCTACTGTACTTCCGCATACTAGGTGAGAGTCAACCTTCCACTGAGCAAACTTCCTCCCATCAGATAGAGGACTGTTAGTTGAAATAAATGGAATGAAGACAATTGGGTGCAAACCATTCCAAAACCTGGTTTAAAACGCAACTTTGCCTAGATTCAGTCACTGTATGAAAATAAGGCCCTGCATGTCTTAGCCTTTGACTGACTCAACCCTGGGGTTCAATCAAACCCAGGTTAAGGACATGCTATACATTTGCAATATGATATCCCAGAGAGGCTCCACATAGTTTGAGAGCATTTGTGGGAGACCCCAAAATCATCAGTTTTCTACCTGCTCATTAGTAGTTCTGCCCCTTGCCACAAGAACAATGTGGAAACCAGTAAGACCAGCAACTGGAATGAAGAACATGCCAGCAACACACATTACTGCCAACCTAAAAAAGAAAAACGTTAAGGACTATACTGCCACAAAATTTTGTCACCATTTGGGAACGCATTTAATCAATAGACGAATGGACTGTTCCAGTCAAAGACATGTTGCCTTTCATCCAAGCAGAGTTATCTTTTCAAGCATAACATGAAGCATGATAAGCATTCTGTTCTGTAATTGTAGACACTTAAAATACACCATTTCATTACGCTGTCTTATGTAAAATGTATGACATGGTGCCAACAAGTGGTGTGCGGTATGGGAAAATTCTCGATCACAACATGGGCTATTTTACATCACGGTCAAGTCAGATGATCTTAAAACTGCTCCATCTACATGTTTGTTCTGTACATTGTCACGTCAGTACAATATTATGCGATTCTCCTGAGCAACTGGTCGTTTTTAGTAGATGGTAGGTTACAGTTCTCATTTTTGCGGCACTGAAAATCCACAAATGTGAATAAGCACCGAGGCTGGTTGGTGAATATCAGTAGTAGACCTATCTGACTACTCCTATTCTCAAAACTATGCATTTTTACTGTGCCAATATTTAGAAAAATAAATTAAAAGTCCTTTGATCAGGTTACAGTTCTCAATTTTGTGGTACTGTAAATCCACAGTTCTGAATAAGTTCTTGACAAGGATGGTGAATGTTAGTAGTGGACCTCTCCCACTACCCCCAGACTCAAAACGATGCATTTTTACTGTACCAACATTTAGAAAATTTGGATTAAAAATCCTACATGGATACCTTGACTTAAATTCTGGCCAAAGGTAGTGAATATTAGAAGTGACCTCTCGGTGTTGCTGGCTGGATTGCTTCCAACACCGTCCATGAAGTCGACTCATGGGCCACTTCGAACCCCCCTAGTCCGCCCCTAATCACAGTAGCGATATGCCACGATATAATGTTTTTTTTTTTTTAACCATTTGATGAAAAAATACATACTAAGACAGCTTTCACCCTCAATTTAACAGTATTTGTCACATAGATCAAACAAGTGCATTATTAAGATATTAACTTAAGCTACGGAAATACCCCCCCACCCAAAAAAATTTTTTTTTAAAACATTGAAAGCCAAACACTTCAGGAAAGCTATTATTTCTAATTGAAAATGATACATGAATTGCATTTTGTCTTCATGTACGTAGTAACACAAGCACATTCTTATATATCTTTTTTAACAAATTGCCATATAATTATCGTACTGTTGACCTCTTTGGCCTCAAGACCACTTAATGGGGCCATACCGGTGAGTCTCATGGAGCTACGTCTTTGAAAATTTTAGGGATATCATAAAGAAAACCTGAAATAGTTCATTTTTAGTTGAACGATAGGTATGTCTATTATGTCTACTTGGAAAACCTTGAAGTTGTTACATTTATCATTATTAAAGCATTCAGTGGGGTACCACAATACAATTAGCCATAATGTGTAAATGTGTATATTGGCATCGGATTTTCGGACTTGGACAATATCAGGATATCGGTTAAAAAGTCATTATTGGACAACTCTAGTATTTTGTATTTTTTTTTAACTTATTCCTCGTGAGGAAAAGCGGCATGGAAAATGAATGAATGATTTTAAAGTCATAAATTCATTGATGTAATACATTCATGAAAAACTGATGTTTTTATCTTAAATCATCATCATCAGGCATCATAAATAATCAATTTTATTGAAAAATTGGTTTAAAACTATACAATTTAGCATATCAACCTGGTATTATTGTTTCTTAATTTGTATTAAAAAATATTTAAGGAAAATCTAGTGTCAGAGCGTACTCTTACATGTTTTTAGACACCAATCAATTACATATTGTACTGTAAATAATATAATATGAAGGGAGCTCAAACTGCTGATGAAAAAAATTATTGCGTCATCATAGCATTCTGCTATTTGAGGCTTCCTTGGTAACCCATAATGCATACCTTTCATGAGAATCACCCATAGAGCAAATGAACCACAATAAGGCTTTGAGCCACACGCAAATCAATTGGCTCCATTGCTTCAATAGGCTTAATTTGACCATCACTACTTTTGTCTAGCTTTCCATGAGTCTTAAAAAAATCCAACTGATTTCCAGACCTTCCATTTTAGGTGAGGAACACTATAGATTTCATTCGTGTTGTCGTCCAATATATTGTAGCTTTGCGCCTCATGCCTCCCAGCATGCTCTGCGGCGCTACAAATGTAATTAAGGTTCAAAGTTCATGTTCTGTGCTAATTGTTTCTTCAGTTACTGTCCCAGTTGTTTCATCACTTGTTAGTTTTTCGGTTTAACGTGTTTAATGTGATCATTTGGGTTCCATTTTAAAACCCATGATTTTGAATGACATCTGATCTAATGACAATGTTATTTTTCATTGTCAAGATGAAACACTTGCATACACAATGTTGATGCATTTGTTGCAATTACAGTTATTGAATGGACTAGGTCGTCACAGATTTAAGTACTTGGATCTTACACAAAACAAACCAATATTATATAGTATATAACAAATTGATAGGAGACATCGAATGGTGACTTAACAGTTGATGCGCCAAACTGTGACCAGTAGGTGCACAAAGGCTTGCAGGTTTGTACTTTTACTTTCTGCCTGACATATCACGATATTGGCGATATGAGATCCTCATGACAATTCATTATTTTATATCATTTTGATGATATATACGTATTGTCATATTGTTGATCACTTGTGCCAACTAAAGCTGCATGGTGCTGACATGGCGACATACAGAGTACCTAATTTCACCTGGTATAAGCTTTACTTCTTATTTGTGATGTGTTCATTGCAGTATCATGTTTTGACTAATGATGGCACATACAATGGATTTTTGCAAGGAAAAGATAGTTCAGTTGACAGTTTATCTCAATTACTTTAGTACATTCCTCTGGACAGACTTGAAATTCTCAAAACTTCTTGTTCAATCCTCACGACATAGTATCACTAGTGCACATCACAAAAAGCAATTTCTCATTTCTTTGAATAAGCTGCAGATGTTTTTGTACATCCATGCTGAAGGAGATCATACCTTTTCTCGTAGGCACCATCTAACTGTTTGCATTACTCTAACACACTTAACATAATCAATCAGGGAATAGTATTGTTTCTCGTATTTACTGTATGACTGTTTGTATTACTCTAACACACCCAATATAAAATAAATAACACTTATACCATAGTTTAAGGAAAACAAGAGGATATAGGGCATAGGAGATAAACAGCGCCATCTTATAACGGAAGCCCAGCCCGTGCGTCACTGAGCAAGATTGACGCTGACAAACCCAAGTCTGCACCAACAACTCTCGCAATCAGTTCGCCTGGACAGTCCGCAACAAATGGTGGGACGGTCTGGCGTAACACAAGGAACACAGGAGAACGCCCAATATTCTACTGATAACATGACTGACAAGACTCCAAGAGCCCCTTTGACGCGGAAGTGGAAAAACCCACGACTCTCATTGCCTGAACAATAATCCTTTTGCCCAATCTACAAACAGACAATAATCCCAAACACACCCTTCTTCCTGCACACGGCCCGCCCCGTGAGAGCCTTCAAAAGACTGAATGTTTAACTAAGCGTTGTCATTTTTCTCTGGAACTTTTATTGACGTACAATAGGGTGGCCTTGCCTTCCCGCCTGAGTGTTTGTTTCGCCTTACCATTTTGATCTCTATTGATCCGAATAAATTGTCAGCTTGTTCTCGGTTAGCCTTCTTTAAACCTTTCAAGATGGAGTCATTACAAAAGGTTAAGACTAAGGTGAACGTGCGGAGTTTGCCCTTCTGGCCAGATTGCCGGGATCCCCCCCGGCCCGGACCATTGTATCTGCGCCAGCGCGGGTCTGGTGGTTCGGCTGGCGTGATTCCGGCGATCTGGCAAGGTCAGATTCCTTCAATGCAAATGATTTAGACAAATCCCTGCTGTTTCCTACATTATCAGTTGCACCTATCATGATGGTCACAATAGATTATCATGGGTCTCTACTCTCTATTGAATAGCACACAACATTTAGTCATTAGTTCATTGCATAAGTCTTATAAAAAAACATATAAAATGGATGAACTTGTTGTCAAAATATGGCAACATGTGTGCTCTTATTTCTAAGCATTTTCATTACCGTACTTATTTTCTAAATCTGTCTTGAATTGGTAAGTTGCTACCAGGTGAATCTTTGGCCACAGAGCTACGATCGATGTGCCAGGCCAAAGGACAGGGAACATAAGCATGGGTGCTGCCATTACAGAAAATGGTATGTTCACCCATTTTCCCATCATGGGGCCTTACAACACAGAATGTCAATTTTTTTTAGACACAGTCTACAGTGACCTCATTCCTGAACATGAGAGGGATCCGATTGGGATGACCAGTCAAAATTTGTAATAGTTTGGGCTATGGCTATTTTCAACCCACAACAGAATTGTAATGGAGTTCCTCCCACCATACTCCCAATTCCTCAATTCCATAGAATTTTTCTCGACATGGAGATGGCAAGTGTATGATTGCCAGCCTCACATTCAGATAACTCTTCTGGATGCCATGAATGCAGCATGCAGTGACTTTACAGCAGATGCCTGCAGAGGCTGAATAAAGCATTCAAGAAGATTCTTCCCACGCTGTATAGCAAGAGGACATCGGTCGTGACATGGATGACAATTCTGAGTCCACCAGGAAGGGACGTCAAGATGTGTAGAAAGAATGGGGGAAAAAATCCCGACAGCACTCAAACTTTATTTGTGCCGATTGTCTTATGTTCACATGTCTAATTTAGCTTTTATCTTAGTTTGTTTTTTTGTGATACTGAGTGTTGTCTTTTGCTTTCTGTATCGCAATTACATGTGGTCTGTGAAGACATTACGCAGTAAAAGTGTAAACTGAATCTTGTCCAGTTTTTGCAATCAATCTCCCACGCGCAAAGGTGTACCTTGCAATTTTCATCAATATTTCGCAACCCATCTTCAGCATCAGAGCCTTCCACCAGACTAACTGTTCAATTGAGAGCATGACTAAGCAATTTGACTGTCTTGTCTGTACACAATGAAACAAGAATTTGTCATTCTGACAGCACTGAAATGTTCATTGACACAGAAATCTAATTTTGAGCGATAGACTAAGAATTTTGCACAAAAAAGGCCTTTTGCAGATAATCCATGTTGATTTGCTACTTGTGCGGCATGTTTTGAGAAAGGCACAAAGTGTTTTGAGGATTTCAGTTTTGATCTGAGAAACGTACCGAAGCAATTGAGAAAAACTAAACTTTAAGAGATAAAAAGTAGTCTAGTCGGATGTGCATTTACTGATAGTCTGCTTGAATGTGAGGCAAAACATTGTAAGGCAACACAAACATTGTAGTTCCCATAACAAACCGGTATTTTCATTAAAAACGATATTTTCATTTGAAATTCATCAGGCTAGGAAAGGTCATTCATTCAAGGATACGTGACAATCACATGCAGGCGATCAATAAACTGGTGATGATAGAGGATGAAGAGCAACCCAAAGCCAAACACAGCCATGATGTGGGCAGTCAGCGAAAGGAGGAAGAGGAAGAAGTATCGGTAATTCCTTCTTCCGATGCAGTTGTTGACCCATGGACAGTGGTGGTCAAAGTCCTGTACAGGCAAAGAAAATGACTCTGAGCTGAAGCCCTAAATACTGTAGAAGTTTTAAAATGATGTACCTCCAGATAACCTCCGGACTTGTCAATAAAATTGTAGTTATATGTCTAACTTTATTACTTTATTTTTATTTTACTTTAAACAAAGCAACTTTTCGTTCTGTAATCACTTGTGCATACAATTTTCGTTTACGGGCCACATTCATGACATTTAGATCTCATGTAGGCCGGACCAGTTTATTTTTGGCCAATTATGTTAACTTTTTAAAGAAAAATTAAAATGAATGTATGAATGAATAAGAATAATCAGCCCCATAGCCATGTAGAAAGAGAGTTGAGACACTCTGATCTCGCCGCGGGTGGTCACGTGGTTCATGTAGGCATGAATAGTTCCAAGCACAAGCAGCGCTGTAATGGTTTTCTATGGAACTGACAGCGGTGATTGCGACATTTACAAGGAAAATTGATAAAATCACATATCTAAGTACTTGTTTGATTATGTCATTGCATTATTACATATTTGTGAATGCTGGTTTTACATTTGGAGTGGAAAAGCGACAACTGAAAACTACGTAAACTGTTAACAGAAGGGAACTTTCCCATGTTGTGGAGAGATCGTCTCATGTTTGTGTTTGCAATAGCGCGGGAAATTGAATTTTATATTGAAATGCATGATTATTTTTATTCACAACAGTTTTTCCAGAGAATGTCTACATTTCCTTGATTCACTTACTGTTCCTATGCTGGCGACGTAACCCGAATTTCCGAGTGAGTCTGATTTGACCCTTTAAGCACTCCAAAATAACTATCCAAAAAGTCCAAAAGTATTGCGTTTTGTTTAATGATTGAGGATACACTACCCTGGTGGCAGCATTTGTTCTGGCTGGACTGTCACCTTGTATGACAGAAGCAGACTCAGATGTATGACATGGATAAAGGATAGCTGCACTCTGGTTTTGCCCACATAAGGCTGCAAGTTGTTTCAACTAATATATGTTTCTGTATGCAAGTTTAGAGCTACAGTTTGTGGAGTTACGCAAGAGATTTGCTATGCTAATTGTAAATACGTTAGCATTCACAGCATTTACGATAGTGGACTTGTGTTAGGCAAATTAGGCTAATTTAATCTACTAAATCTACATATTGATCAGACTAGATGGACGTTTGAACACCAGTTGTTTTGTGTCAAGTTTTTTATTGTTAAAATCAGTGTCCTTTTGAACATAAGTGTACATACTGTATGTGTGTTACAGCTTCACAAATTGTCAAGAGTGAAGCAAAAAGCGTCAAAAAGCACAACTCTCTTGTTTGCTGTCTGTAAAGATGAAGATCTTCACGTTTAGTGAGGACAGAACACATCATATTTCTCAACTCCTATAGAGAACCGGTCCCATGCATCTCAATTCCATGGGATTGGCAATTAACTAATGTCGAATTACGATACATAATTTATATATGTTACACACGCTCAGTTCAACAAGTGAAACAATGTTATTACTCATAAAGTGTCCACTCACCAAGTAAAATCAAGTGAACCGTCATTGGGAGAGTTAGCATTAATTTTCACAGGCCAAGTCATTATTCATGAGACTACTTGAAGAAATGGTGATTTTTCCCAAAAAATTCTATTAACGGGGTCTTATCGTATTCCTCGTTGAATACTCTATAAGAAAAATATAACATATATGCATCTAAACTAATCCTAAATGATTTTATTAGCAATTTTAATACTCATTTCGGTCGGTACTCCACCAATCAGTGTTTTTTTTTTTCGGAATAAGCGTAGGGCCAATCTGACTACTGATTTCACACAAAAGTATATATCTCCACATTCGATGGTGGTATTTTTGTGTTGCTACGACTAACGGAAGTGGATGTTCCAAATGACTTCCCGAAATGCACCTGAGAACTACAGCCAATACGCATATTTTTGCCCGTAATTCAAGATAGGATGGTCCCATTTGTCCCAAACCACTTTTATTCTACTCAGTATCAAAAGGCCTTTCCATAGAGTACCGGAAAGTATGTCTAGGAAGTTAACATATCCAAGTTAACCGAGGATTGTGCTAAAATTCCTCTTATATTGTATGAGGTCCAACCGGCCTTATGTAATTACAGCAGCCTAATTATAAACTTGTTAATATTTGGGACAACAAAAGAGATACTCTGCCCCTGCTGTCTGGACTGGCTGAACACTTTCTGGGTGTGCAGGCTTTCGCCACCCCATCTGAGAGGGTGTTCTCCACTGCTGGAGACGCCGTAAGTCCAGAAGGAGCATGTATCCTACCTGAAAAACGCAGACATGCTTATTTTTCTGCAAAAAAATTGTTCATTTTGCACATTTGCACTATGCACTGTTCTGTCGTATTTATTTTTAAGTGCTATCAGCTCATGTCCTTTTAAAAAAAGAGGATTTTTAAAATTTGTATTAGAAAAATGTTTCACATTCTTGTCTATTTGCCACAGTTACATATTACCACAGTTAACATCAAGGCTTTGGGCCTCTTTTGACCTCATTGTGAGTTTGTAAGGTTGTGACTTCTGATTAAATAAACTAGATGCCAATCAAAATGTTTGTTCTTTTTTTCCCCCAAATTAGAATCGATAAGAGAATCGATAAAGAGTCGAATCGTTAAGCAATATTGATAACAGAATCGGAATCATAAAAATCCTATCAATTCCCATCCCTAGTCATATTAATAAAGCAACGTAATAAATTGGAAACTGAGGTACAATAAGGTACTGTTCATGCGACTAAGAAAAAAAAAACGACTGGAGACAAAATGGCGGACGAGACTCCAGCGTCGTAAAGTCGAAATCACGTAAGTTCAGTACGTCGTAACCCAGGGACAACCCGTATTAAAGATAATGTATAGGAATAACAACTCATTACCCTTTGATCAAGAAAAACATGTTTTTTTTTATTGAACAATTGTTGAAATTGATGTCGTGGTTCATAGTTTATACCTAACATTTTATAGATCAGTGGGCTGTAATGGTTGGTTGTGCAGCATTTGGATGCACTAATCGGTCCGAAAAGGGGTATCGTACGTTTGGCTTCCCCAAGAACCAAGAGCAGCAGAAAAAATGGATGGTAATGCTCAGCCATCAAAACATCAAATTGAAAGGCTTTTTTTTGCTTTTTGCCATTTAAAAAGGGGCTCAGTGGCCACAGCCAGCAGTCACCATCAGCAGGTACTAGCAGCTGTCCCCAGCACAAGCAGCAGCATGATGTTCATCATGAAAATGTAATGTCTGACCTAAAATAAATACATACTTTAAATTAGTTTTCTATTATAATTGTTTGTCTATTATTTGTTGACATCCCTTTTAAATCTATATGCATCTCTAAAATATAAAAATGTCAAATAGTTTAATGTAAAGAGTACAGGTTGTCATGCATTAACTTGGTACTCTACGATGACGGCAATACCTTCAAAGCTTACAAAATCGAGCTCACGAGCACATGAAAGCCGGTCGTCTACCAATACTCACAAATACAGATACAGTTGTATGAAAAAGTATCTGAACCATTTGGAATTTCTCACATTTCTGCATAAAATCACCATCAAATGTGATCTTATCTTTGTCAAAATCACATAGATGTAAAACAGTGCCTGCTTTAACTCAAACCACCCAAACATTAATAGGTATTCATATTTTAATGAGGCTAGCCTGCAAACAATGAGAGAAGGGGGGAAATAAGTAGGTGAACCCTCTGCCTAAGACTTAAAGAGCAATTGAAACCAACTTTTACCAAACAATTTAAGTCAGGTGTGTGCCCAATCACTGATGAGTGGTTTAAAGCTGCCTTGCCCACTATAAAACACACACCTGGTAAGAATTGTCTGGATTAGAAGCATTGTCTGATGTGCATCATGGCTCAGTCAAAAGAGCTGTCTGAAGACTTGCGATCAAGGATTGTTCATTTGTATAAAGCTGGGAAAGGATACAAAACAATCTCTAAAAGTCTGGATGTTCTTCAATCGATAGTCAAAGAAGTTGTCAACAAATGGAGAGAGTTTGGCACTGTTGCTTCTCTCCCAAGGAGTGGCCGTCCACCAAAGAAAACGCCAAGAGTTCAATGCAAAATACTCAGAGAGGTAGTCCAATATCTCTGTGCATACATCAACTATATGTAAAACTATGGCCAACAATTGTATTCATGGGAGGTCTCCATGGAGGAAGCCACTGCTGTCTAAAAAAACATTGTTGCTCGTTTATTGTTCGCAAAAAGGCACTTGGACACTCCATTGAGGTTTTGGCAAAATATTTTGTGGACTGATGAAACCAAAGTTAAATTGTTCGCGAATAACACACATTGTAATGTGTGGAGGAAAAATGGAACAGCTCACCAACATCAACACCTCATCCCCATCGTGAAGCATGGTGGGGGGAGCATCATAGTTTGGGGCTGTTTCGCTACCTCAGGGCCTGGACAACTTGCAATCATTAATGGAAGAATCGATTCAAAAGTTTATCAGGATGTTTTGCAGGAAAACCTGATGCCGTCTGTCAGACAGTTGAAGCTAAAAAGAGGATGGATGCTGCAACAAGACAATGATCCAAAAGACAGAAGTAAATCCATTTCAGAATGGTTTCAGAAGAACAAAATACACGTTCTGGAGTGCCCAAGTCAAAGTCTGGACTTGAACCCCATTGAGATGTTGTGGCATTACCTAAAGACAGTGATTCATGCCAGACATCCCAGTAAACTGACTGAACTACAGCAGTTTTGTAGAGAAGAATGGGCCAAGATTTGTCCTGATCGAGATGCCAGACTGAGCTGCAGCTAAAGGAAGCATCTGGTTGAAGTTTTTGCTGCCAAAGAGGGGGCCACAAAATATTAAATGTGATGATTTACTTACTTATTTTTCCCCCTTCTGTCGTTGTTTTCATACTATCCTCATTGAAATATGAACCTATACATGTTTGGGTGGTTTCAGTTAAAGCAGACACCGTTTTTTCATCTGTGTGATTTTAACAAAGATAAGATCACATTTGAAGATGATTTTATGCAGAAATGTGAGAAATTCCAAAAAGGTTCAGAAACATTTTCATACCACTGTACGTGTATGCATCACAAAGGGCCTCTGAGAGAGTTGACAATTTAAAAGAAGTAGTGACTTAATTTATCCCTGGCGATACCTTCCCAGTTAGCAAAGTCAGCTCAAAAAGTAGGAGAAAATCGCTCGTCAACCATGATAAAATATATATAATTACGGCATGCACATAAAGCTAAAGCTCAACATATACATCATAAAGCGTCTCTGATAAGATACAGACAATTGAAAATTCAAAAGAGGTGTTTTTTTATATCAACTTACCTCTGAATATACTTGACAGACAGACAGCCAAATGAATGGGGTCCGCCCTCGTCGAAGTGCTGTTTGGAACTATTCGAGGCTTCATTACCCGGAAGGGAGATCATACAATTGATCCCTATGGGAGTGTTGCAACTCTCTTTCTAAATGGCTCTGATCAGCCCTATTCAGCTGCTTAGGCAAGGACAATGGGAATCTGAGTGTCCTTGTGGTCTGAAAAGTTTAAAGCACTTTCGTGTCCGCAATTACATTTGTTCATTCAAAATGGATTGGACGTCTAGCGCAGTCAATGACATTGAAAGATGACCATTCACAGCAAATCGTTACCGTTTAAAGGGTATGAAAACGCAAAGGGGGTGTGAGACATCAATAGAACCGTTATGTGCCAAGATAACAAATATTGATAAAGTTAACAAAAAAATCAATCACATTAATGAGCAATTATCGACAATAGATCGAAAATGGCGAACATTTCCGAAAATGTTCCGGAAACAGCCGAATGGGGCGGGGACGTCACTACAAGTGAATGAAAGTCGAGGCTGAGCCAGGTGCCATTGTTTTTTATCGACGAGAGAGTAGCGTTCGGGTTTGTTTGACCAAAACATCACTAAAATGGTTCAAAACTGCTGTGCTATGTGGTGTACAAATAGCTATTTATCGGAATATAGTATCCATATGTTCCCGAACGTGAAAAAAATAAAAGCTGGACTACGCAGACAATGGGTAAAGTTCGTCCGTGCAACGAGAGCTAATTTTCTAGACCCAGCCTCCGGCACGGTTTTCTGTGATGCGCATTTTCCACCTGAAAGCTTCTCGGACTATGGACAAGTGAAATCGGGTTTTGCTAAAAGATTGCTGCTCAAAGCAGATGCGGTGCCCACCATACATGCGCAGCCACCTAAATGTCCCGAGATATCAAGAAAGAGGACGATGACTGGCAAAGGAGGCTAAGGCTAAGCAAAGGAGGGGAGCAGCCAAGCTCGAAATGGCCAGAGTGAGTACTCTTTTATAATAAAAAAATATATCACACATTGGATACAGGACTGGACACATGTATAAATTATTGCTCGTAAAATATATAGAACAAATCCTCTGATCCCATTCATATTTGTGTCTGTTGGCAGGGCGAAAAGCTATGACAGCGCAATAAATGATAATTATTCTAAACATTATTTTGCGGTCACGGTGTATCAGCTTCACAGAAAGAAATGCAAAACAAATCATTCGGTGTTTCCCACACGATCTGCTGCCGATGTTTCATCAGTGTCATTGCTCCCCTCAATCACCGTTTCATTACGCTGCATTGGCGTTCGTTTGGGCTCAAATTGGTAACCTAAAACACCAATTAAAGCTTCGTAACTCTCCTCGTCACCATTAGATGAACATTCGTTACGTCCTTCTACGTCGGATTCGTCGCTGAAACTAGAAACGAAATTGTCTGCCATCATCGCCGCCATTCAGTATTAAAGCACTGAGCCTTTTTCTTGAAGAAACACCCCTCACTGTCAATTCTGAATTCTCTTTTATTGACAACGAGGGGTGTTTCTTCATGAGGGAACCTGGAATATGTGCAGGACGAACACAATGCGACAGCATAAACAGCTCAAAACACCCCTAATTCTCCCCTCACTAGAAGGAATTATATTGATGAATACAGGCGTTGCCCCCCTAGTGGCCGGTGGCACTCTCTTCTCTTGTAATGACGTAACGCACACAATCTGCCAGATCTCGGGCGCCGGTCGTTTTAGCTTGACAATCGATCCAAATTTCTCTCATTTTCTTGTGTGTAATTACACGAAGTGGCATGATATGAATACAAAAGGCTTGCGTTTATGGATAAATGATGGAATATTAACATTTCCCCAGGGGTTGACATACCCTTTAAGTGAACTGGACAACTATCGTTGTCAATGGCAGGCAATGAGCTAATCGTACGTCTCATCCTTGTAATTTTGAGATATTTACAGGTCATTTCCTGCTGATTTGGTGTCCCATTCGGTTGTTTTGGGGTCATGTTTGGGTCACTTCCTTGTTAACTCATTGGCTGACATTGACAGTGTTCCATGTCCATTTGACTGGGAGGTGGCGAATGAACGAATGTAATTGCGGACATGAAAGTGAGCCAAGTGCAGTAGTGCACCCACTTGATTACACAAATCTCAAATATACGGTTTTACAGTGCCAATGTATAAAAAAAAAAAAAAAAAAAAAAAAACTTGCTATATGTACAGTATGAATGAGCTACAATGTGCCTGTCAGGCAAAAAAAAAACCTGCGTGCCAAATGACACCCTCTGGCGGTACACTTCTGGCCCACGAGTCGAAAACGTGTCACCCCTAATTTATAGTGTGTAGCTGCAATGTGGACACACCTCAACACAGTTGTCACAGACTGAGCAATGGGAGCAACGTGGAGGCCGGTAGAATCGACAAGTTGAACACCACTTCATCCTGACCTGGATCCCGCGGATCTCCACAGTTTTATAAAGAGGTGCACGGAAGTCATCATCCTTGTCCTCATCCTCCTCAGCTAAAGACAGAAAGACCAAAAACCAAACAAATCAGGTTGTAGTCAGTCAAAAACAGTTGTGGCTGCTCGTGAAAGTGGAATTGGGGGTCACTGTTTTCACTGTGGGTGCCTTGGGGGCCCCTCTGCAGTCCGGGCCTGGTGGGTGGTGGGAGTGGCAGCGGAAGATGCGCGATACATGGGAGTGACAGACTTATTGGTAGATAAAAGCTTTAATACAATACCAAATCTAAAGCTTATATTTTGAACAATTTTAAGATAAAGCATTTATAAAATAGAAAATATAACAATTATATAAAAATATAATATTAATATAAAGAAGTAATTTCCCGCTGTTGAATTTTGCTTTTTAGACAGTCTGGTGTGCCAGGTTAGCGCTTCGTACCATAACAGGCTAAACCTCAGCTACAAAACATCCACAAATGAGTCCTAATCAGAAAACCTAAACGTGAATCTATCAACCTACCTCTTGGAAAGATGCCTGGGTCCATGAATGTGGCCATACAGAAATTGGCCAAAACGAACAGGAAAATGATTCCGTTATAAATGGGAACAGCTACCGAGAAACACTGCGAAAGCCATGGACAACTGCACAACACAAAACAGAAAGGACAGCACATGTCAGAATATAAATGAAAACATCACATAACACTGGTGATTATTTTTTAAACGGCATCCTTTTAAATACTTAGCTTTGAATGAAGTAGTGCATATTTTCGACACAAATTGCACTGAAAGTCTAGTGTAATGATTAAATATTTAGACCCAAAATAGCAGACAGGTGTGTAATTGATAGTTTACGCACAAAGTTTAAAGACGATGAAACATGGTGAATGGCAAAGAACACACTCATTAATGCACCCATTTGTATACCAGGAGGCAATGCTTCCCTCATGCAAGGCACTGTCATGTCTACTGGAGGCAGTTTAACGTTAAAAGGGAAGACAACACCTTATTAATTGTCCACACCAGCAGAAATAATCTTTTTTGGTAAATTGAAAAAACACATAATTTCATATTTCTGATGTGTAATAGAGGGGGGAAATGTAAATAAAAAGTTGCCTGGCACGGCCAGACTGTTCTCCCTGTGTTTTTCAAACATTGAGCGAATAGTCTCGGACCCAGCCCATTAACGGCCTCTCGAGCAAGTACAAAATCAATCGACAAATCAGATTCGTGTTCTTAACAAGCAACGTCACTCTTCCGCGTCGGAAGTCGTCTCCACAACAACACAGATGGCGAACAGGAGAGCCGAGAATATGTTCCAATCCATGGTAAAATCAGTTTTAAATTACCAAAAACACATCGACACAAGTCATTGACAACAGTCTGTCTCGCGCTAGCCATGTTGAATAAACTCCGCTGTCCTCGTATGTTTACTTCCGCGCGCAAGTCCCCCGTCCCGCCCGTCGCTGATTGGTCCGCTCCGCTGTCTGTTTGCTGTGGCTTGCTGCGCCATGGAAATTTTATCCGTTTAATGGTGGCCAGACTCGATAGCTGGAACAGCGGTGAGTCTGGAGTACCAGGTTAAATAAAAAGGGGCAGACATTTTATCAATGCCGGTACTATTTCAGCCAATCAAATGTGAGTATCTCAAATTGCTTCTTCATTACGTCATTAATACCATCCATCCATCACCTTTCGGCTCAGCTCCTTCACCACTATGGACCGTCCTTCTTCACCACTATGGACCGATGCAGAGTCTGCATTACTGCAGACGGTGCACCGATCCGCCTGTCGATCTCTCGCTCCCTCCTACCCTCACTCGTGAACAAGACCCCAAGATACTTGAACTCCTCCAGTTGGAGCAGGATCTCATCCCCGACCCGGAGAGGGCACTCCACTCTTTTCCGACTGAGGACCATGGTCTCGGATTTGAAGGTGCTGATCTTCATCCAAACTGCTTCACATTCGACTGCGAACCACTTCAGTGAGAGTTGGAGGTCACGGTTTGATGAATCCAACAGCACCACATCATCTGCAAAAAGCAGAGATGCAATGCTGAGGTCACCAAACCGGACACCCTAAACGCTGCCTAGAAAGTCTGTCCATAAAAATTATGAACAGAATCGGTTACATCTTTGGTGGAGTCCAACCCTCACTAGGAACGAATTCGACTTAGTGCCGGCAATGCGGACCAAACTCTGACATCGATCATACAGGCACCGAACAGCCCTTCATTAATACTCGTTATCATATGCACCTGTGCACAAGTCTAGCAGTGTGTATGTGCGTGGGTGTAACTGACATCACAAAATCAACTGAACTAGTTGCTAAACAATAGCGTGCAGTACGCTATTGACAATGAACCAAAACAAACTTCAAAAAGCAATAGAAAATGGTTTGAGAGAAAGCACTGGAGACTTCTAAAGTGGCCAGCAATGAGTCCAGACCTGAATCCCATAGAACACCTATGGAGAGATCTGAAAATGGCAGTTTGGAGGAGGCACCCTTCAAATCTCAGAGAACTGGAGCATTTGGCCACAGAACAATGGTCTAAAATTCCAGCAGAGCATTGTAAGAATCTCATTGATGGATACCAAAAGCGGTTGCAGTTATTTCATCTAAAGGTTGTGCTACCAAGTATTGAGCTGAGGGTGCCAATACTTTTGTCTGGCCCATCCTTGGAGTTCTGTGAAAAATGATAATGATTTTAAAAAAATTCCATCCTCTTTTGTGTTTTTTCATTGCAAGCAAAATAAATGATGATATTACTACCAAAGCGTTTGTAATCGCAATCCTTCTCTGGGAGAAATTGAGCATTATCTGACAGAATTGCAGGGTTGCCAATACTTTTGGCCAGCACTGTAAGGCCTAACTTCAATGAATGGCCTATTTAAAAACTGTTTTCATATTTAGGGCGCACCACATAATAAGGCGCAGTAATAGTGATTGGGGTTGCGTTATGCATCCACTACATTGAGCTGCTGAAAGGAATGAATGGAGGAAGGAAAGAATGTCATGCCATGATTAACAAATATTGATCCACATAGAAGGGCATCGGATGAAATAAGGTGCACTATCGGCTTTTGAAAAAATGAAAGGCTTTTAGATGCGGGCTTATAGTGCAGAAAATATGGTAATAGGTAGGTAACATTAAGACATTTTTACAATACGACATGCATTGGTGTTAAAGACTTACGTGAAGCAGAAGAACAGCGTTGTTGAGCCCACCAGGAAGAAAGTGGCCGCTGACACAGGGACATAACGTGATGGTCGTATTGGTCTGTTGGAAAGGATGACGGAATGGGGCAGGGGGGAGGAGCCTGGACCCTGCCCTTCGCTCTTATTACTGCCACTTGGCATCCCTTCCTATGTATACAGTGATGTTTTGTTTCTCAGCTGGAATGCTGTAGGAGTTGTCATTCAGGTGAATCTAATGGTGGCACGGCCTACCTAGTGAATTTGTGCTTTGGAAATATAAATTATGGTTCATAGAAAAACAAGTTCAATTGAGAAAAACATTTCACATATTAAAAATCAAGAGATAATGGATATCGTATTTCCTCTTTGTTGGGTCAAAAATCATGTGACCTTCAAAAAGTAACATACGAATGCATAGTATTTATCCCCCAACCAGGTAAAAAAAAAAAAAAAAAAAAAAAAAAAAAAAAGTTGATGTTACTCCACCAGGTCCAAACAGTACTTATTAAGTCTGGAAAAGTGCAAATCAAGCTTTATCCCAAAAATGTATTAACATATATGAAGTACTGGCATTTAAATGATTGAAAAAAGTTCAATTTGAGTTCTAGAAACATCGTTTTTGTTTTCGATAGTAATTTAACATCCTGTTGAAAGGTTGGATTTATCAAAAAAGAGAATTTAGTATCAAATTGAGGAAAACCTGTTTTAAGTCATTTCAGTCTTTCTTAGTTAGGCTTCTAGTTTTTCTCCATGCAAATTGCACTTGCTTACAGGTTAAGTCAGAATTAAAAATGTGCCATTTTTTCTCCATCTAGTGTCATGTACAACTTCTGAACGACTAAGTTCAGAATAGCTGCAACCGTTTGAGAAAAATGATTATTTACAAACAAAAAAACCAATGTTCTTTCAGTCCAACATTCATATTAGGTGCAAGTCTTTAAGTATACCAATGGAGAAGCTTGGTTTTTCTTCGTGTAGACATTTCTGATAACAGATGACATTTGATTAAGAACACCTGACAGGTGAGAGTTGAATAGTCAAAAACGAACTGATGGCACTGAATCCCAACAATTTGGGTAAAGTCCATTGATATCCATGTCAATTACATTTTCAGGGGCATTATTTAACTGAACAAGGTCAAATCCGAGTCTGGTGACAAATACTTTTGCCAAAGGGTCTCCCCTGATGAATCCTTTCAAACATGCTAGCAACAATCCAAGCTCGATGGTGCCCACATTGTTTCTGCCCTCTAAAGCCAGCAACGGCTTTCAGAAAAAAAAAAAAAAAGTCTCTACAGAGAAAAAATCGTTTATGTTCGGACCAAAGGCATCTTCAAGTTTTGAGATTATTGTTTCCCCAGCCAAACATTCCTCAACAAAATGACCATTTCCTTATAAGATCTGATGTATGGAGTGGAAACATTGTCAAAAATCTATTTCAAATAGTAGTCCTTCAGTGATGTTTCAGTCTGAAGATTGATCAGGATGCTGTACCTAGATAAACACAAAAGTAGACATGTTGGTTGTTCAGAAAAAAACCTAACAGTTCAAAAAAATCAGTTTAAGGTTTATGGTTTGTGTGGTTAATAGGGGTGTGACAAAATATCAAAATGGTGATACACTGCTGGCCAAAAGTATTGGCAACCCTGCAATTCTGCCAGATAATGCTCCATTTCCCCCAGAAATTGAGTGGAATTACAAATGCTTTGGTAGTAATATCTTCATTTATTTTGCTTGCAATGAAAAAAAAAACACAAAAGAGATTGGAATTTTTTAAAAAATCATTATCATTTCACACAAAACTCCAAAAATGGGCCGGACAAAAGTGTTGGCACCCTTTGAAAAATCATGTGATGCTTCTATAATTTGTGTAATTAACAGCACCTGTTACTTACCTGTGGCACATAACAAGCGGTGGCAATAACTAAATCACACTTGCAGCCAGTTAAAATGGATTAAAGATAACTCAATCTAAAATGGATTGAAGATAACTCAATATTGGTCCTGTGTCTGTGCCACATTGAGCATGGACAAAAGAAAGAAGACCAAAGAACTGTCTGAGGACTTGAGAAGCAAAGTTGTGAGGAAGCATGGGCAATCTCAAGGTCACAAGTCCATCTCCGAAGACCTGAATGTTCCTGTGTCTACCGTGCGCAGTGTCATCAATAATTGTAAAGCCAATGACACTGTGGATAACCTCCCTAGATGTGGACGGAAAAGAAAGATTGACGAGAGATTTCAACGAAAGATTGTGCGGATGGCGGATAAAAAACCTCGACTAACATCCAAACAAGTTCAAGATGTCCTGCAGTCCAAGGGTACAACAGTGTCAACCCGTACTATCCGTCGACGTCTGAATGAAAAGCTGGAGTTTTGCCAAAACTTACCTGAGAAAGCCAAAAACGTTTTGGAAGAATGTTCTATGGTCAGATGAGACAAAAGTAGAGCTTTTTGGGAAAAAGCATCAACATAGAGTTTACAGGGAAAAAAACGAGGCCTTCAAATAAAAGAACACGGTCCCCACAGTCAAACATGGCGGAGGTTCCCTGATGTTTTGGGGTTGCTTTGCTTCCTCTGGCACTAAACTGCTTGACCGTGTGCATCGCATTATGAAGGCTGAAGACTACCAACAAATTTTGCAGCATAATGTAGGGCCCAGTGTAAGAAAGCTTGGTCTTCCTCCGAGATCATGGGTCTTCCAGCAGGACAATGACCCAAAACATACGTCAAAAAGCACTAGAAATTGGTTGAGAGAAAGCAGCACTGGAGACTTCTAAAGTGGCCAGCAATGAGTCCAGACCTGAATCCCATACAACACCAGTGGAGGGATCTGAAAATGGCAGTTTGGAAAAGGCACCCTTCAAATCTCAGGGACCAGGAGCAGTTGGCCAAAGAAGAATGCTGTAAAATTCCAGCATAGCATTGTAAGACACTCATTGATGGATACTGGAAGCGGCTGTTTGTAGTTATTGCGTCTAAAGGTTGTGCTACCAAGTATTAGGCTGAGGGTGTCAATACTCTGGCCAATTTTTGGAGTTTTGTGTAAAATGGTAATGATTAAAAAAAAAAAAACATTTCATTCTCTTTTGTGTTTTTTCATTGTAAGCAAAATAAATGATATTACTACCAAAGGATTTGTAATTGCAATCATTTTTGGGGAAAAATTAAGCATTATCTGACAGAAGTGCCGGGGTGCCTATACTTTTGGCCAGCAGTGTATATCGTGATACTTTGTATCCCAAAAGGTTATTGATATGCTCATGCCAAGAATCGATACATCGTTTTAAAAAGGCATCAATGTTTTTTTTTTTTTTAAGGAACCAACAAGTTGCTACCAAATCTTCCACCAAAATAGGGCCTCTGTTCACTCTGGCTGCGATTGACGGCACTAGACGCTCAATCCATTTATACTTGAAGAGGTGAATGATCATTCGGTATTTGAAACCGGAGCATTCGCAGCCAGTCTTTCTGATTTTGGGGATGTTTCTAGGTAACTTATTGTTCATTGTAGGGCATTTACAGGTCACTTCCTGTTGAGTTTGTGTCACTGTCTATTCATTTGAGGATATTCCCTGGTCACTTCCTGTTCTGTCACGCAAAATCGACAGGAGGAGAGTCAGAAATGTTCCAAAATGAACAGGAAGTGACCTGTACATGCGAGCATTCGTTCATTCGCTATTATTTTGTTATAGCAGTGGATTTTCCATCTATACGGAGGATATGTACTTTAAATATATTAAAGTGATGAGGTAACTTTGATTGAAGTTAAAGTGGAATTTAAGTATCTCGAGCCTAGTGTCCTCTTTTTGGGAAACAAAATATGGTCACCCTAACTTTGACTCAAAACAAATTTTCTGTTACTGGGCAGGACATTATACAGTGTATCACAAAAGTGAGTACACCCGTCGCATTTCTGCATATAGTTAAGTGTATCTTTTCATGGGACAACACTGACAAAATGAAACTTTGAGACAATGAAAAGTAGTCTGTGTGCATCTTTAGAGTTAATTCATTTTCCCCTCAATATAACTCAAAATATAGCCATTAATATCTAAACCCCTGGAAACAAAAGTGAGTACACCCCTTTGAAAAAACGTACATCCCTAAATGTCCAAATTGAGTACTGCTTGTCATTTTTCCTCAAAAATGTCATTTCACTCGTCACAGGAGTCCTGTCAGCATTGCTGCAGAGATTGAAGAGGTGGGGGGTCAGCCTGTTAGTGCTCAGACTATATGCCACACTCTACATCAAATCGGTGTGCATGGCTGTCACCCCAGGAGGAAGCCCCTTCTGAAAATAGTACACAAGAAAAACCGCCTGTCTCATCAGACCATAGGACATGGTTCCAGTAATCCATGTGCTTTGTTGACATGTCATCAGCAAACTGTTTGCGGGCTTTCTTGTGTACCGTCACTCTAGAACAGGGGTCGGGAACCTTTTTGACCAAGAGAGCCAAAACACCCCACATATTTAAAAATGGGATTCAACGAGAGCAATACAGTTTTGTGTGTGTGTGTTTTGTAAACGCTGTGTTTTTTGTTTGGTTTTTTTGTAATTTTTTTTTTTTTTTTTTTTTTTGTGAACGCCTCACATGGGAGCGAGAGTGAGGTCATGCTCAGCTTTTATGAGCAGTTGCTGAGTAAATATATTTTTGAATAAATATTGAGAGAACAACAACAAAAGCCTAACATCGTTATTTGGGATGTTGACTCCTGTTCACTCGGCATTGAGTTGGGAGGGGCTAGTCCAACTGCTGGATGAGCAGAGACTTAACGTCTGTAATGCTCATCTCCATACAATCCACCACGGGAGGACCACCAATGGGCAATGAATTGAAGCATATTATTGCGACGTACGCTTGAAGTGTCCAAAATCATGGAGTGATTTCAGCTCCTCATAACTTGTTCATGTTGTTACCAATCTGCACTTTTAGTAAACAGTGCTCTCAACTCCGAACCGTAGTAGGGAGTGGACTGGCGATTTTTGTGGCTCGTTCATCGTTCCTACTTCCGGTTCTTCCTTCAGGGAGGTGGCGGAGTGTATAAAAACACCTGGACGCGTCGAATGGCTTTTGCATGGACACTTTATTAAAAAAAAAAAAAAAAAAAAAAAAAAAAACAGCGGGGAACACAGCCACTTAACATTGCACTCCCGCGCATTGCATGCAACTCTCTCTCAACACCTGTCTCTCTCTCCTCCTTGCTCGTCCACTTCTTCGTCTACACCAGTGGTCCCCAACCTTTTTAGCACCACGGACCGATTGGATGTGAGCCTTTTTTTCATGGACCAGCAATGTGTGGCAGAAAATTACAGTAAATATAAAATCCTTGGTCGCAGGCATAATGAATTCTCCAATCTTGAAAGGTTTCTTCGCTTTAGCGAGCCACCACGAGTTATGATGCTCTCAGTGCATTCGCTTTTCTTGCCTCGTTTGCTATCTTTTAGCCACAAATTATGCAGAATGGGCTTGGTTGTCCATCTGTCTTCTGGCTAGGCAGGCGGCCTTTTCCTAGTAAAAAAAAGCTGTCCAAAGAGGTCGCAGCACACAGCCAACAGCAGCTAACGTTCATGTTTACATTGACTGACTCTGCCACGCTGGGCAGTCGTGGCGGCCAACCACTAGAGGGCGACCTACACAAATCTCTACCCGGATTAGTCAATAGAGTAGACAGGCATATTGATGTGTAAAAAAGCACAGGTCAGACTGCAGTCGTTAACAAATAATTTATTATTTTTCTGCGGCCCGGTAGCAAATGTGCCACGGACCGGTATCGGTCCCCGGCCCGGTGGTTGAGGATCACTGGTCTACACTAAATTGGCAATGCCTGTGATATTGAAAAGGACAGCCGCCCCTTGGGGATGCTGGTAACAATGTCAAGCACATCGGCCGCTATTTTCAAAAGCAAAATTCGGCAACCCCACTTGAACAGTGTCTCTGCCTCATCTGCGTTGCCTATGCAATTGATAGATAGACAAATAGATGATAGACACAATGACATGTATGTTTGCCACTTTCCAACTAAAATTACTGCGAACCGGCTTTCTAGTCGCCAGTTGTATTATATGGACTACGTGTCCCATGATCACCCTGGGCTCACACAGCCAATGGCATAAGACTTCAGGGATCTAACATATCACATCTCGGTTGCTATTTCATGTTATCTAGTGCGAAGTGTTGTTGGAGCATTTTTTTAAATAATTGAATATTTGTCTGCGAGCCAGATGCAGCTGTCAAAAGAGCCAATCTGGTCGCTGTGCCATAAGTTCCCGATCCCTGCTCTACAATGTCTTGATAATTCTCTGATTTCATGAATGAGGTGACTTTGTCACAGAGCTTTGATTATGTTAAGAGTCGAAAAGTGCTATACGAGTGAAAGCTCATTTAGAAACTTTTTGCCAATCTGATTTTTGATAATAGGTGTCAACTGAAAGTTGGCATGGTGTCCAATAACAGGTGATGAGCGCTAAGCCATTATTTGTTATGTACCAGCTAAAGTCACTTGTAGTCATCGATTTTGTTTAGTGCTGCAACAATTTATCGATTAACTCAGGTTATTTGGTTAGAAAAAATGCTTCGAATCAAATTTTGCTGCTTCGAGGATTCGTTTAATTAGAGTCGCTCTACAACTTTAAAAGTGTTTGCATTTAGTTTTCTTCATTTGGGTGGATAGGATACACTGCCCTCTGGTGGCAACAGTGAATATAACTCATCTAACATGGCTGGATCCAGCTGCTATGTGTTAAGACCAGCATAAGGTATGTTTTTGTTTGAGCTAATAGAGTATGTTCGTTAATGCATTATTTATATAGTTTAGAAGTATATTATGCAGTTTTTTGTGGGAATATATGTTTGAACAATTTGTTAAGAGCATTACAAAAACAAAATAACTAGCATTTTATAGTATTTAAACTAGCGCAATTCTGCAGGTTGAAAAAAACTCGGGAATTGTATTTTTTTTTTATATATTTGCATTCAATGCTTTTTTAATAGTGCAATCTTAGCAAGTAAATAATCTTCAAGTTTATCCTGCAACGCATTAAATGTTCCTAATCCGATTGCTCAATTATTTGAATTTACTACCCTAATTTTCGGACTATAAGCCGCTACTTTTTTCCCTCGTTTTGAATCCTGCGGCTTATAGTCCAGTGCGGCTTATTTGTTGATTTATTTGGGTTAATAGGTAACACTTTATTAGACAGCGGCATCATAAGTATGTCATAAGAACATCATAATTATGACACGACACTGTCATGGGCATTACTGAATGCTTATGACAGATGTCAATATGTGTCATGTGGCATATTATTTCACTAACTCCATTTATGTCCAGCTCAGATCTTTTACGGCCATTCAAAAGTGAGATAATTTGCTGGATGACACTAACCGACCTCTATTATAAGCATTCATTAATTCTTATGACATTGTCATGTAATAATTATGACTGTCATATGACAATATTATGGCACCACTATCCAAGAAAATGTTACCAAATACCATAACTAGCAATTAATGAAACAACTGGAACAGTAACTGAAGAAATAATTAGCAGAGAACATGACTGTTATTTACATCTGTAGCGCCGCAATGCATGCTAGGAGGAATGTTGGATGATAACAGTGTTGAAAGCAGGTGACAGCAGAGGTTGACTGTCTCCCCCAAGGGCGCAGTGATGGCCAAATGAAGCTTTTAGAAACAATAAGGCTTTGCACCCAATTGGTTCAAAGCTTGATGGTGGCTCATTTGGTCTCATGACAGTCTTATGATGCCATTGTCAAATGAAGTGTTACCAGTTAATATCTTTTGGTGTAAATATCCCATAATACAATGAGGACAACTGCGGCTTATAGTCCAGTGCAGCTTATCTATGAACAAATGCCGTTTTCATGTCAAATTTGGTGGGTGGCGGCTTATAGTCAGGTGCGCCTTATAGTCCATAAATTACGGTAAATGATAGATTAATTGATTACTTAAATAATCGATAGCTGCAGCCGTAATTTTGTTAAAAGTGACAGTGATCTCAGTCATAAATGACAATGTTGGACACTTTGAACCGAAATTACTTTGTTTTTCATAACGGTCTCATTTTAAAGCAGGGAAAATACGGAGTGTAGATCAGGCATGGGACGTGATAAAAGTAAATTAGAATAATTAACCGTAGTCTTTGGTGGAATGTAATGAAGTACTTCGTTACTGTACTTAAGTACGTTTTTTCTTATATGTACTTTGAGTACAAATATGAAGAGGTACTTCTTACTTTAGCTTCACTCACTTTTACAGCAGGTATCCGTACTTTTTACTAAACTACGTTTTTCTTTTTACTGAAATAATTTTGCACCTGTATCTGTACTTTTACGTAAGTGAAAAAAAGTGAGTACTTCATCCATCAGTGACTGTAGTCCATATTACTGTAGTTTAATCTGTAGGTAGGTATGTGAATGCGGATAACAGTTTAACGCATGCAAAATTTGGCAACTACTGCCACCTACAGGCATTATAGCAAAACTGCAATATATTCAGGTGGAACGAAGAAACAATAAACCTGAGCACCACCGTGGTGCCAAATTCAGCGTTCAGGCAAGAGGAAGTCAATTAAGTAATTTGCAGATTTGAAAATCTAAAGTCTATAAATAATCATGTTGTAAGCATTTCATTGAAATAGCTCATTCACAGGTTGATGCATACAGTAAAAAGGCTGGGAACGCAACACACTGGCGCTAGAAAAATCATGATCGCGTTATTGGATATTGTCAGTACCATAACCAAATGTAGTCTGTTTTACAATGGAGGTCAATAACCTTAGGCATGTGTAAAAATAATTGTTTGTATTTAGCGGTTTAGCTCAGCTATAGCAGTTTGCTAGCAATTGAACTCACCTGTGAAGGTTCTGACCAAGGGTTCCGGGTCCAAAATTGTTGACGTTTATCCAAATGATGGCACTGTCGTAACCATTAATCGGAGAAAACGTTAGCAAATCAAAATAAAAATATTCTGTGCGTTTGCGAAATCACTGAGTTTGATGCATAAAGCTAGCGTTTCCATTATTACAATGCTATGGAAATGGCTGGCTATAGCCAAGCTAATGTTACCGCACGTCGGGAGGCATTTGCTGCGGTTTAATGGATGGCGCCGGGTGAGCTGCTTAGATTTGTATAAATTCTGGTTCTCGTAGCTGGAATTTGTGTTCACACAATATTTGAGCGATAAAATTAAGATGTTCCGGGGGCTTCTACGGAGGCAGACATATTCGTTTGTTCTGCATCCCAAAACTGACGTCAAGGAACATGAGTCAGAAAAGAAACGCCCTGATTGGGTGACAAAAAGCTAGCATCCCCCAGACTCCTCGTACATCTCCCCACCCCTCGCGCAAGCGCGCACACAGCACGCACACTTAAAAATAAGTATTAAATAAATACACGCTCATTTTTGGCACAGGGCACAGGTAGCCTTTTTTCTTGATTCCATTTGAAGATCTCAGGTGAACTGCTAATATGTGATATGATCTATTCAGATCTGGCGTCAACGTATGCCACAACATTTAATCGTAACAGCTGTTTTACAGATTTTTT
This sequence comes from Corythoichthys intestinalis, assembly GCF_030265065.1. Taxonomy (NCBI): domain Eukaryota; kingdom Metazoa; phylum Chordata; class Actinopteri; order Syngnathiformes; family Syngnathidae; genus Corythoichthys; species Corythoichthys intestinalis. The sequence continues at coordinate 55,391,869 of NC_080402.1, forward strand.
AAACATCACGTGCCTGATCAGAAATGGAGATATTATACATTACGGTTACCTGTATTCCAAGGGTGTAGGTTTGGTCTCAACATTGGTAGGGACGATATAGCAGCTTAAACACTTTTTTTGCTGGGGATGGGACATTAATAACACCAAATAGATTATTGAACAGGGGTCAGGGCTACATTTCTCACATATATGAGATAAGAGATGATGATCAATGCAAAATAAATCTGTATTGATTTATAGTAACTTTCATGCGTATTGGTTCAGGTGAAACAACGGTCAATTCAATCCTTTGTTTTCAAAAACTACTAAAGAACTATTTGAAGTGTAAGTCCCTTTATTGAAAAAAACAGGGAACTATCAAAAAACAGGGAACTAACCAAGAATTGGTCCACTTTTGGGGGACATTGGCGCACCCCATTACTCAAACTAAAGTATTGTAACATAAAGTGATTTGGGGGAAAAATCAATGAAAACAATATGAGATGTCCAAAGACCGATGTACATCTGAGTCATACTAGACTACTCCAAGACTTTAAATAAAGGGACTTGCACTCTGAAGCCACTGTGTTGCATTACCGTGATGCACATAATGCAAATAATGATTCAAATGAGGGATAGCTAGCTTGACTTCGTTGTTCCTTGTGAAGGCTGGCTTGACGGCAGTCGTTTTGCAGGTTAGCAAGATCATACAGTTTAATGTTATGCCAACTCTGATGCAGGTCTGATTTTCAGTAGCAAAATTAGTGGTGTTCCCCACCTCCACAACATTGATATCTTTTTAACTTACTTACAGTGGCTCCTGCTGGCTGAAAAAAAACCTCTAATATCCCTCCTCTTTTAAGGGGGCGGAGGAGGCAGCATGTTGTCAACATGAATCTGTCGGGGTTTGCGTGTGTGTCTGTGTGTGTGTGTGTGTGTGGGGGGGGGGGGGGGGGGGGACAAGTTATCAGCCAATCAAACGTGTGTTTGAGGGGGAAAAAAATAAACCGGTACATTCAGCAAGTGAAAAGGGATAACTAAAGTTTGAACATAATGAAAATAATTCCCTTAACAATGGAAGGGTGTATTTCATCCTTACAACATATGTGAAGATAATCTAAATTTTGTTATATTATATAAATATTGTTATTACACAACTGAATTCATTATGTAATGTAAAGTGAAAAGTGAAAGTGAAAAGTTGGTAGTGGTACGTCCCCACAGACCCTATGCAAACCTACGCCCTTGCTGTATTCCCACGGTTCTTTCTGGGAAATAAAGCTCTGAATGTTTGCAATGAGGATACAGTAATATGCAAAAGTTTGGAGACACTTGCTAATTTTTAAGTTTTCCCATGGACTTCATAATGATATCGATGGGTCAGATTCGACCTTCAGTGCGCCACGCCTTCAAGTAGGGGGCCATCCCACAATCCACTTCAGTTGTTCGCAGCGACACATGCAGCGAAATGCCAGATTTATGTTGAAAAAGTACGAAAGCTGTACTGCATACAAACAGGAAGGATTGTCACAGGTGTGATTTGTTCGTGGATTCAAGGTAATTATTATATTTTTTGTACTATGCATGCATTTTGAAACGTTGTGAAGAAAATCAATGGGAGAAATTAGCCGCTACAGCATTGGCATTATACTTCGCAATATTTACGTAAAATAAATGCTACCTGCACGTTTTTTTTGCTTTTAACCATGAATCGAGACTCTTTTACGTCCATATCTGTAAAAAGAAAATTAAGGGATTGAAGCATTTATTTACAAGAATTTTCAACGGATATAGCTCTTTGTTTACATATGGCGGCCGCTAATTTCCTTACTGACTGGCCTCATAGTTTGCAATATTTACGTAAAATAAATGCTACCTGCACATTTTTTTTGTTGCTTTTAACCAAGAATCGAGACTCTTTTACGTCTATATCTATAAAAAAAAATTCAGGGATTGAAGCATTTATTCACAAGAATTTTCACCGGAAAAGCTCTGTTTACATATTGCGGCTGCCACATTGACTGACAGACTAGCATCGTCCTTTGACATATTTATGCAAAATAAATGCAAACTGCACAATTTTTTTGTTTTAACAAAGAATCGAGACTGTTTTACGTCCATATCTATAAAGAATTTAGGGATTAAAGCATTTATTCACAAGAATTTTCAACGAAAAAAGCTCTTTGTCTGTGATTCCACTCGGTCAGCTTTGCCGGCCACGCCAACAATGCAGGCTCCCAATTAATCGGCCCCGTGCCCCGTCAATATCATTATGAAGTCTATGGTTTTCCCTTGTGAATCACTGATTGTTTGGAACAAAACTTTCCATTAAATGTATAGTATCATAGAGCAGATGTACACAGTAATTTTTGAGAAGTAAAATGAAGTTTGTAAGATAAATCTGGCATAAAGGTAGGCTTGACCTACATATATTTCTTTGCTTCCAGTAAAAGGCACAATATGCGGAGACTAAATATCAAAGAGAATTAGCTACTAGTAGTAACATGATAAGTCAGATATCTTGACTTTTTAACATAAGTATATGTCTAGTTCAGGTACGAGCAGAAGAGGAATGAGGGATGTGTTGACCCAAGGGCGTAGGTTTGGTCTTAATATTCGTAGGGACGATATAATAGCATAACCTGCATGTACACTTTTTGCTGGGGACGGGACATTAATAAGACCTAACATATTTGGTGAATGGGGGTCAGGGCTACATTTCTCACCAATATGAACCTAATTAATTGATAGGCTAAATGATTAATGCAAAATAAATTGGTATTGACCTATACTAACGTTCACACTGCAAATTTATAACGTCTTAATCTAATATATTTTTTAACTCTAGTTAAATAATTTTCTTCATCTTTTTATGAGTGTTAAAGGCTACTTAACAGATTAATGCGTCAGACTCTTCCACTTACGATACTTTAAGTAAATATTACTATTTGTTCGTACTGAGCCCATACATCTAAAACTTGGTCATCTTTAACCTAAATCAAGAAAAAAAATCTTTCAAACATTTTGAACAATATTCTTGAATTAAGAAAATTTCTGACAAACAAGTTTTTCAAGTTTTTTTTTTTAAATAAGTCTATTAAGCTTACTTTCAGATAACTTTTTCGTATTTCAAGAAATCTTAGTGAGTAAAATCGACTTGAAGTACTGTAGCTGTAGCAAAATTAGTGGAGTGATCCCCACCTCAACAACGTTGACATTTTTTTACATTACTTACAGTGGCTTCTGCTGGCGGAAAAAAACCTTCTAATATTCCTTGTCTTTGAAGGGAGCGGGGGAGGCGGCATGTTGTATTTCTGTCGGACTGTGAATGGGTGTGTGTGTGTGAGGGGGGGGGTTCAAGTCATCAGCCAATCAAACGTGCGTTTCAGGGGAAAAATGGACTGGCACATTCAGCAAGAGAAAAGGCGTCAGTGTAAGTCTGAACATAATGAGGGTACTTTAATTCACTTAATAATGGTAGGATCAATTCTATCCTTACAACATATAGGAAGACAATCTAAATGACCTATATAACTGCAGTCATTATATAATGCAAATAAGGTTGCTTAAAAGTTGGTGGGGATAATTTGAGCATCCTGAAAAGTTGGTAGTGTTATGTCCCTACAGTCCCTATGCAAACTTACGCCCTTGTGTTGACTCAATTGAAGGAAAAAATACACAGGCGAACAGAGAAGTTGGTGCAAAACTAGGTTTATTTATTCAGCAAAAAGTTATTAAAAATACAAAATGTGCAAACCAAAGACAAATTATTGAATAATTTCTTACCGGCAACATTAGCAGAACGAACGCCGGAAACACAGGAAGAAGGGGTATGGCATGGACAATGACCAAACAAGGACTGAACTACAACGGGCGAGTTAAATACAGGCAGGGGTAACAAGACAAGGAACAGTAGGGTAACACAAGAGGTAGATGATGAACTGATTGGTCGGAACAGAAAATGAGCAGTGGACAACCGGTGACATGAACTGGTCAAAAACCAAAAACAAAAACAGTAAAAAAAAAAAAAAAAAAACATCCAGTATCCATTCAAAAAGCTAATCATCCCATGCTTTATCATGACATATAAAGTTAGTTACATTAACAATGACGTTGTACAGAATGGACGCCATGATTCTCTACCAACTATACTAAAGATAACCATATAAATCTCTATTACGAAGTGTATTAGCCATGCAATTGGAAGTGTATGTAACTTTGTGTACAGTAGTGTACGTATGTGACTATACTTATTGTTTTAGTACATACAACTCAAACACTGACTGATGCCCAAGTTTTCATCGTCTTGATTCATCACAGAGGATATTCACTCCATAAACTGAAAGACAAATACAATGATTACAATACAGGGGTATAATTTGCACACCAACAACACAACTACAACTGTTCCCATAAAGTTGGGAGCATGTAAAAAACTGTTGTTTCGTCAACAATGACGATAAGGAAAATGTTTTGTCGACAAACTATTTTTTCATGACGAGGACGTCATGATGACGTGATAAAAACATGGCTTGGTAGACTAGAACATAATGAGAAATGCCAGTTTTCGTTGATGAGACGAAAATGCGACATTGTTTCTTTCATACTGTATCTTCACAATGCTTGACATTTTCATATTGTACGTAGAGTACGTCAGATTGCATTGTAGCGGTGTTTTGGGGTCGTGTTTCTCATGTGAGATAAGCTGCTTCTCTCCCTCTCTCTCACTCTCCTCACCGGAGTTTACGTTGTGTCGAGAGCTAGGCTGCGCTCCATCTTGCTTGTTTGGAAACATGGTAAGATTTGTTTTCTTTTCTTGGCAATAGAGAATATGCAGTGCTGATTTAGCTTTTAAAGTACCTATGACAGCAAAAAGCATGTTTATTTCATTTTTCACGTGGTATTTTATGCTCCTGAATGAAATGGACCACTTGGATGTGTGTGGAAGCGATCATTTTATTCATTCAATTTTTTTAATCCAGCGCCATGAAAATGAGTGACTTCCGGCTCCAGTCTCGGGTTGAGGAAGAATGCAAATGTGACATCACCCGGGTCACCGTCTCACAACACAGCCATTGCTTTATAGCATGCAGATGGGCTGTGGATTCAGCTGATTTTGCGGATTGATTCGTTTATTTTTCGCATCACGCCAGCCCAATGCGCTGCAGGCTTTTGTTGCTACACCAGGGAGAGTGGCGTGAGGCTTTTTGAATTTCCAAAAGATTATTTTTCACCACGATGGGCAAAACAAGTTCGACAACCGAGGAACTAGTGGACAGATAAGGAAGTGAGTAAGCTACGTGTTTTATATTATGTCAAGTACCGGGATCATGGCAAACGTTTTGATAAGGAGGTGGCTTGCATTTTGTGGGTGACAAACCACCGAGAAGGCCACATGGCCGACGACCGGTGGCTTGTTGTACACCAAGATCGACGGCCGATAAGGGCGTGCCTGCTGAGAATGCACTTTCCTTGGCTTGGCCATGAGCAGCTCCCACCTGTACATTGAACAAACATGTGGGAACAAATATCTCTACAATACGTATGTACGTCCAGTGTGTTGAGTGGGATTTGGGGTATTCTGAAAATCATTTCAAGATTTCATCGGCTATACTTTCACCTGTACATCAGCTGTTAGTAGAGAGATAATATGTATGAAACATAGAGTAATGAACCTTTGGCTGACATAACGTAAGAAAATGGCTCATTGGTTCACGAGACTTCATACAAGACTTCATTTTGCCCATTGCTACCTCAGGCAGAGTGATGTCTACCATTTTAAGTCTGCTTCTGTTGTAAATCTGCTTCAGTTCTGGTTATTTTGCGCTTGTGTTGTCGCAACTGGCATTTGTGTGTCGTTCTTTCTTCTGCAAAGCATTTAGAAGGCTGAGACTTCCTGGCTAGCAAAACTGCTCATGTTTTAAGTGATTTTCAGAGCTCACAATTGCACAGATGTGTATTTCACCTCAGATTGTAGTCTTTATCAGTTTGTTTTAGAAGCAGCAAGTCTCGGATGTCCTCCGGGGGATTCAAACCATGAAGCTTTGCCCTGTCCCATCTCTGGAGCCTGCTGATACCTGCGGGGAACGATTAATAACAAAAATACTAATAAGGAAAAACTGCCATGTTGGTTATTTTGGTAATCGAGCTTTTGTCACAAAAAATTAGATGCACATTGAATTCAGCATTTGATCAGATTTTGAGGGTACGTTAAAGGGACTATACTACGGTGGCCGAGAGGTGTCAGGCAAAATGCAAAGTCCAAACACTTTGCAAACAGAAAAAAAGCACAAACCCCAGTTGCAAATGTTTTTCAAAAGAAAGAAAAGCACGAATGCAAACTGCCACAACACAATCCCCAATTCCTAAAGCGCAATTGCAAATTGGCAAAAGCATGAACCCCAATTGCCACAACACGACAGCAAATGGCTCGCAGCACTAATGCAAAAGGCTCGCAGCACTAATGCAAAATCACGCAACACAACCGCAAAATCACAGAGCACGGCGGCAAGAGGATTACCCGGAAGTTTAAAAAAAATAAATCTATAAAAAGGACAACACTTTGTATATTGCTATATGTGCTTTGTGACCATCTCTATGGACCTCCGTGACCCCCCCATCAGACGCAAATATATATATAAAAATTCTCTAATATTTTCAAGTGGGAGAACTTGCACAATTAGTGGTTGACTAAATACCTATTTGCCCCACTGTATTTACAATTAGGTAAATCTGAGGTCAGCTAGGTTTTGTAGATACAGTATTATGCTTTTATTGAGATATTAATTCTGAGTGGTGACATCACTCGTAGCTTTTCCTTAGTTTAGCTCCCGCAGCTAATGGAGCGTACCAACTCTCTCAATAACAAAGGGGTGTTCTAACAACTAGCACATACGTAGCACAAACGAATGGCAACACTTCGGGACCATTTTGCAGTAAATGAGGGGCTTAGAGTGACGTCATCACTCGAAATTAATATCGCAAGCCCCCCAATTTACTGCAAAATCGCCCCGAATGTTTTTGTGTTATGATCGTGCTAGTTGTTGGGACACCCCTCTTTTATTGATCGATTCGGTACGCTCCATTAGCCGCGGGAATTAAGCTAAGGAAAAGCTACGAGTGATGTCACCACTTGAAATTAATATCTCAATAAAAGCATAATACTGTATCTACAAAACCTAACTGACCTCAGATTTACCTAATTGTAAATACAGTGGGGCAAATAAGTATTTAGTCAACCACTAATTGTGCAAGTTCTCCCACTTGAAAATATATGAGAGGCCTGTAATTGTCAACATGGGTAAACCTCAACCATGAGAGATAGAATGTGGTAAAAAAAAAACAGAAAATCACATTGTTTGATTTTTAAAGAATTTATTTTCAAATCATGGTGGAAAATAAGTATTTGGTCAATACCAAAAGTTCATCTCAATACTTTGTTATGTACCCTTTGTTGGCAATAACGGAGGCCAAACGTTTTCTGTAACTCTTCACAAGCTTTTCACACACTGTTGCTGATATTTTGGCCCATTCCTCCATGCAGATCTCCTCTACAGCAGTGGTGTTTTGGGGCTGTCATTGGGCAACATAGACTTTCAACTCCCTCCACAGATTTTCTATGGGGTTGAGATCTGGAGACAGGCTAGGCCACTCCAGGACCTTGAAATGCTTCTTACGAAGCCACTCCTTTCTTGCCCTGGCTGTGTGTTTGGGATCATTGTCATGCTGAAAGACCCAGCCACGTCTCATCTTCAATGCCCTTGCTGATGGAAGGAGATTTTCACTCAAAATCTCTCGATACATGGCCCCATTCATTCTTTCCTTTACACAGATCAGTCGTCCTGGTCCCTTTGCAGAAAAACAGCCCTAAAGCATGATGTTTCCACCCCCATGCTTCACAGTGGATATGGTGTTCTTCGGATGCAATTCAGTATTCTTTCTCCTCCAAACAAAAGAACCTGTCTTTCTACCAAAAAGTTCTATTTTGGTTTCATCTGACCATAACACATTCTCCCAGTCCTCTTCTGGATCATCCAATGCTCTCTAGCTAACCGCAGGGTTTTTTGAGTCCCTGGTGGTGCATTGTGTTACTGATAGTAGCTTTTGTTACTGTGGTCCCAGCTCTCTGTAGGTCATTCAGTAGGTCCCCCCGTGTGGTTCTGGGATTTTTGCTCACCGTTCTTGTTATCATTTTGAAGCCACGGGGTGAGATCTTGCATGGCGCGTCAGATAGAGGGAGATTATCAGTGGTCTTGTATGTCTTCCATTTTCTAATAATTGCTCCCACAGTTGATTTCTTTACACCAAGCGTTTTTCTTATAGCAGATTCAGTCTTCCCAGCCTGGTGCAGGTCTACAATTTTGTCTCTGGTGTCCTTCGACAGCTCTTTGGTCTTGGCCATAGTGGAGTTTGGAGTGTGACTAACTGAGACTGTGGACAGGTGTCTTTTATACCGATAATGAGTGAAAACAGGTGCCATTAATACAGGTAACGAGTGGAGCCTCGTGAGACCTCGTTAGAAGTTAGACCTCTTTGACAGCCAGAAATCTTGTTTGTTTGTAGGTGACCAAATACTTATTTTCCACTCTAATTTGGAAATAAATTCTTTAAATATCAAACAATGTGATTTTCAGTTTTTTTTCTTCTTCCACATTCTGTCTCTCATGGTTGAGGTTTACCCATGTTGACAATTACAGGCCTCTCTAATCTTTTCAAGTAGGAGAACTTGCACAATTGGTGGTTGACCAAATACTTATCTGCCCCACTGTATCTCTAAAATGAAAGCAGCACAAACAGAACTTTTACAGCACGAACGATGGATGGTGCTGTGTGGTTTTGCTGCTGTGTTGCGTGATTTTGCTGTTGTGCATCGAGCCATTTGCTGTCTTGTGGTTGCAATTGGGGTACGTGGTTTTTCTAATTTGCAATCGCGCTTCAGGAATTGGGGATCGTGTTGTGGCAGTTTGCATTTGTGCTTTTTTCTTTTGCAAAACGTTTGCAATTTGGGTTCGTGCTTTTTTCTATTTGCAAAGTGTTTGGACTTTGCATTTCGCTTGACATCTCTCGGCCACCGTACAATACAGACTTTTTTTTTTTTTTACTTGCGACTGCCACCTCCGGCCAAAAGTGTAACTGCAGCTCATATATGATGCGCATGCTTGTACATGCACAAACATAAAGCAACGAGCATTTGGCCCATCAAATCAGTACCAGAAAAGTAAAAACAGTTAGCTTTCTTAAGTGAGTTGGAAAAGTGTTTTTACAAAGCAGAGGCTAGGGGGGAGCCTCGGTGATACAACAGGGGGAAATGCACAGATGTGTGTTCGCCCAGAGTGGTTAATTGAACCCTTTCTATTGAAGATAAGAAAAAGGGATTTTTGGTGCAGTCTCAGCAGTGCAACGGTTTGCGGTTCAAAACCGAACCGTACGGTTCGCCCTGTACGGTTCAATACGCCTTTACGAACCGCGCCTTTTTGGTTTTGCAATTACAGTAATTTATTCCGAACGCTTGTGGAATGTATTGGTCAAACTCTGTATGCCTGTGTGTGACGTGAAGCGCAGCTGTAGAGAAATTACCGCCCCGCGAGTAAATGTCCAATCGCTATCAACCACCTGTGTAATAGGAGCCGAGTAACGCCCTCTCTCGCTTACGAGCGAGGTGAAAGTGAAACAAGAAAGAAAACAAAAAAAAGTTATGGCGAGCGGAGGAGTCGACAGACCGATTTTTGAGGAGGCAACGGCTTCTTTCAAATCTGCGGTGTGGCAACATTTCGGTTTCCCCGTGGACTACAATGCAGACGGAGAGAAAATATTGAAAAAAAATAAAACAATTTGCAAGCATTGCTTAGCGCTTGTTCTCTATGCTAACGGCAACACTTCTAACATGACTTGGGCACCTCAGCCGGCATCACCCACAGACATCGCTTTCTCAGAGCAGGACAACCCCGAAGATGACACCAGTGAAAACACACGGGTCTATAGAAGAGGCATTCCAAAAGCCTTACAATATCAGGTCAGAAAAACACAAGAAAATAACCCACGCAGTGGGGATGTGCATTGCAAAAGATATGCAACCATATTCCGTGGTTGAAGATGCGGGCTTAGTTAATTTAATGCAACGCTTGGCCCACGTTATATTTTTCCCTCGCGGACATATTTCGCCAACAACATAATCCCCGACATTTATGAAATGGCACGCAAAGCCATCGAAGATGATTTCGCGAAAGCACATAGTTTCGCCCTGACCGCTGATAGTTGGACGTCCCGTGCTACAGAGTGCTACTACCTAACTGTGACGGTCCACTATAATTCATACCTGTCAAGTTGTACGGTCTTGGTGTTATTTGTACAAGTGAGCACTGATTTTTAAATGTGTACGCCGTACGTTACGTTCAAAATCTGCACGTTTTTCATGCATTGCGTTTTTGTTTTTTTTTTTCATCCGTTTGGATTTGGTCACGCGTTTGGTTTGTAGCAAACGCGATGCTAGGCGGCTCCAATATTTCCTGACTGTGGCCGACATCATACAATCTACGCCTAGATATCTCATGCATATAGAACTACATGCGAAATGACACACGGTAGCGTTAGTAAACAGCCGCCATTTTAGAGCAGTAAACTTCTCAGAAAGGCTCTGTTGTAGTAAACCTTCCGAGCGAACCTAAGCAACTTTTTATCCAAAATACTCCTAAATCGGCAAAATCTTGACTTGAGTCTATCTTTAAAGGATGAAACAGTTTTGAAATTTTCACATGTCGAAAGTAGACAGAAGGGAACCAAGGCAAAAACGGGAGCAATTTTATCAACTTTAACAGTTGATTCACAACAATAAATGACCTCCAAACATAGCAAAGGTTACTATGTTTTTGGGTTTTTTTTTTTTTTTTTTAAAAGAAAAAAAAACATGAAAGGTATCACCAGTTACTTTGCCAAGTAACTTTTTTACTACTGTGTGTGTATTTCAGTAGTCAGTCACTACACTTGCCAAAGAGCTAAGAAGCATTTTAACAGTCGAAAATGTTTACATTTTAAGTGTTTATTTCATTTTTTTAAAAGCAAAATAAAGGCAGTTTAAAAAAAAAAAAAAAAAAGCAAAACGCAAACCGAAACCGAACCGAAACCGTGATCCCAAAACCGAGGTTCAAACCGAACCGTGGGCTAACTGAACCGTTGCACCCCTAGTCTCAGTTAGTATTGTCAGGGCTCTGTGTCTGTGTGTCAAGGCATTGGTGGAGCATGCATGGAGTACAAAAGTATTTAAATTAACTCTAAAAATCCTGTATTGTCCCTTTAGCCCTGAATAAAAATATTGCGTGCGGTATTGCGATTATAGCTCTAAAATATATTATTTTTATGTATTCCGGAAAATAAATAGTTAACCATTTTTTCTCACTGAAAAAAAAATTCATTTCGAACAGAAAAAAATATTTGGTACAGAAAAAAATAAATTAACAAATACAAATAAATGTATAAGTACTATAGGCTTGAAACGCTCTGAATTTACTGTGCATCTACTGAGCGTGTATTATCATCACAAAGTTGGCATTGTCTTTGTAAACGCTACAATATGTGCTCGTCTATGTTCATTCAAAATTTTTGGAAACCTTTAACTTTTTTTTTTTTTTTTTTTTTTAAATAAAACTGAATTTGAATATTGCAGACGAAAATATTTTGAGTAACTGCCAACAAAAACTAGACAAAACTTGTATGAGATTTCGTCGAATAACACTAGACGAAGACAAAAATGACTAAAATATGACTAAGACTAAAAACCATTTTCGTCCAAAAGACTATGACAAAAATTAAAGGGCTGCCAAAACAACACTGGTCACACAAATAAACTTGATGTTGATCTGATCACCTGCTCTCCTCCATTTTGTACAGACCGAATCAGAGACGTACGCAATGGGAATTGGGCAACGCAGCCCGTCCGCAGGTGGTCCGCAACGGAGCCGACGGACACGGACTATATGGAATTTGGAGGTAACTAGTTGCAGGATGAAATCGCCGGTGGAAGAGAGTGTCGCTTTGTCAAACAGCAATGATAGAATATTCAGTTTTATTGGAAGTATTGCACCCACAAGTGTTGTCAAAAACATTCATAATTTTGGCAGAATTCCACCACTCTGCCGGAGTACTTTAAGGCATATATTTCTTATGGTATCACCAAATATATTAGGATTACCTCACCTGTACTGGGGCCAAATCTCCAGTCCAGGTCAAACTGTCTCAGTTTTTGTTCCTCTTCATGACGTGAAGAATTTTCAGTATCTGTTCAATACACAATATATTTTATATCAGAGAGGATTCAGTTGGTTCATGTTTTTTGATCCAAAGAGACAAAAATGAAGCCTGCATTGAATAATAAACACTTGTGCTGTGATTATTCAACACTTGTAGTTTTATCTGTGGATTTGTTCATGAAAAAAAGAAAAGCAGCATTGTGTCCGATCAAAATTTTGGAACGCAAGTGAAGTATTCACAAACACCAGTGACTCAGTGCCATTGTACCAGATTTGTACCTACACTGCTGGCCAAAAGTATTGGCACCCCTTCAATTCAAATGCTCAATTTCTCCCAGAAAATGATTGTAATGACAAACGCTTTGGTAGTAATATCTTCATTTATTTTGCTTGCAATGAAAAAACACAAAAGAGAATGAATTTAAAAAAAAAAATCATTATCAGTTTACATAAAACTCCAAAAATGGGCCGGACAAAAATACTGGCATCCTCAGCCTAATACTTGGTAGCACAACCTTTAGACAAAAGAACTGCGAACAACCGTTTCCGGTATCCATCAGTGAATTTCTTACAATGGTGTGCTGGAATTTTAGACCATTCTTCTTTGGCCAGCTGCTCCAGGTCTTTGAGATTTGAAGGGTGCCTTTTCCAAACTGCCATTTTCAGATCTCTCCACAGACATTCTATGGGATTCAGGTCTGGACTCATTGCTGGCTACTGTGGAAGTCTCGAGTGCTTTCTCTCAAAACATTTTCTAGTGCTTTTTGATGTGTGTTTTGGGTCATTGTCCTGCTGGAAGACCCATGACCTCTGAGGGAGAGCCAGCTTTCTCACACTGGGCCCTACATTATGCTGCAACATTTGTTGGTTGTCTTCAGACTTCATAATGACATGCACACGGTCAAGCAGTCCAGTGCCAGAGGCAGCAAAGCAACCCCAAAACATCAGGGAACCTCTGCCATGTTTGACTGTGGGGACCGTGTTCTTTTCTTTGAAGGTGTCCTTTTTTCCCCTGTAAAGTCTATGTTGATGCTTTTTCCCAAAAAGCTCTAGTTTTGTCTCATCTGACCAGAGAACATTCTTCCAAAACGTTTTTGGCTTTCTCAGATAAGTTTTGGCAAACTTCAGCTTGGCTTTTTTATGTCTCTGGGTCAGAAGTGGGGTTTCCTGGGTATCCTACCATAGAGTCCCTTTTCATTCAGACGCCGACGGATAGTACGGGTTGACACTGTTGTACTCTCGGACTGCAGGACAGCTTGAACTTGTTTGGATGTTAGTCGAGGTTCCTTATCCACCATCCGCACAATCTTTCGTTGAGATCTCTCGTCAATTTTTCTTTTCTGCCCACAGCTAGGTATGTTAGCCACAGTGCCATGTAGAGGCGTGCAAAATTTCCGATTCTTAACATTATTCGCGATTCGGCTGTGGAAGATTCGAGAACCATGCACAAACATCCAAATTCCGATGATTGAATTATACCCGGTAAAGCGGAACTAAAACACAGTGCGGTCTTCGCAACGCAATGAGGAACGGACCCAGAGAAAATATCATGTCTCATGCCACTAGATAAAAAAAACAATAATACAAGACTGCGGCCGACAGCTGCTACAAAAAACGCCCCGTTGCTAATCGCTACAACCATATGGCCACATACGGCTAGGGTAGATATCGTATATATGTAGAACTAGATGCAAAATAACAGACAACCTGGCGTTAGAACATGTATTAGAAAACTAAATACGAAATGACAGACTTGCCGGCGTTAGCAAACAGCCGCCATCTTAAAGCAATAGCCTTCTCTAGAAGGCTCTGTTGTAGCGAACTTCATTAACTTTTTATCTAAAATACTCCTAAATAGGCAAAATCTTGACTTGAATCTATCTTTAAATGATGAAACAGTTTTAAAACTTTCACATGTCGAAAGTAGACAGAAGGGAAATTATAGAATAATGGGAGCAATGTTAACAACTTTAACAGTTGATTCACAACATTAAATTAATTGAACCTAGTTTAAAGCTGCTGATAGAGAATGGCTACTTAAGTAATTTATTTACTGTTATTAACTGTTAACTTGATACTAACATATGTACAAATTCTTAAAAGCTGGGGGGTCGTAATCGAATCGATTCCCACCTCTAGTGCCATGGGCTTTACACTTATTGATGACACTGCGCACGGTAGACACAGAAACATTCAGGTCTTTGGAGATGGACTTGTAGCCTTGAGATTGCCCATGCTTCCTCACAATTTTGCTTCTCAAGTCCTCGAGCAGTTCTTTGGTCTTCTTTCTTTTCTCCATCCTCAATGTAATACGCACAATGACACAAGGCAGAGGTTGAGTCACCTTCAATCCATTTTAACTGGCTGCACGTGTGATTTAGTTATTGCCATCACCTGTTATGTGCCACAGGTAAGTAAAAGGTGCTCATAATCACACAAATTAGAGAAGCATCACATGATTTTTCAAAGGGTGCCAATACTTTTGTCCGGCCTATTTTTGGAGTTTTGTGTAAGATGATAACGATTTAATGTTTTTTCCATTCTCGTTTGTGTTTTATTTCATTGCAAACAAAATAAATGAAGATACTACTACCAAAGCATTTGTAATTGCAATCATTTTCCGGGAGAAATTGAGCATTATATGACAGAATTGCCGGGGTGCCAATACTTTTGGCCAGCAGTGTCAGCTTAGGTCATGTGCTATAATCACTTATGTTAACAGAGCACACATGTTCGCTAGTGTACTAGCCAAAGCCCACATTTTAGTGCCGTAAGGTAAGCCCTTCCGATACTAGTATCGGTGCAACACTATTTTGTACCTATGAAACATTAGGATGGGACGAGTGCGGTGGGGCTGTCCTATTAGTGTGCGATATGACGAAATGAGTTCTTCTTCAGGTGCATAAATGCGATCTACTTCGCGTGAGTACATGTGATCTTTGCGTGTCCAAGGCACTAACATCTATAATGGCTGACGATATTTTTGACAAAAGAGCAGAGGTTTCCTCTCATTTTTGCCCCACGAAGCGTGATTTTCTTTTTACGTTTTTTTGGTATCACTTTCGCTTTCAGATATCGCTAGGTAAGGTTCCACATTTTGTATGTTTTCTTTTTTTTTTTGGCATGATGTTCTGTTATCTACTTCATTACAGGGGTTCACGGTTATTTTAAGTATAATGAATCATTCAAATGTATTTGGCTATTATTTGAATCTGGTGGTGATTTATTAGTGCTTGGAACGAACTAGGCAATTTACATGTAAAACGTGGTTTATTACCGTATTGGCCCGAATATAAGACGGCTCTGATTATAAGACAACCCCCTCTTTTTCAAGACTCAAGTTTGAAAGAAGACCAAATCAATTTATATACAGAAAATAATTACAGTACATCTGAAACAAATGATTATAACAATATATTTGAGAGAAAAAGCATGTTATTTTGCGTCATTCAAATCTTAATATCTAAACATTTAAATATGTACACTAAAGTGCAATCACATTCGTAATTGAATGGCTTCTGGTTTTTGAAATGTGAATAAACCAATATAATGTGATATAACAACAAAACTGCATTAACCATCAAAGTGAAGTCTAACTGTAACTGTAGTCTTGAAAAAATCTGAATAAGGAAAAACATTGCAATAAAATAATGCAAACTGGTTAACCCTTTAACACCGAACGTGTCGGCAGCGACGCCTTTACGCTAGAGCTGAAACGAATACTCGAGCAACTCCAGTAATGGACTACTTTTAATGCGGGACAACGTGCTGACGTCACGTGCGTAGAGGAAGAAGCAATAAAAAAATAAATAAAAAAATTACTGCAGCCGGCAGCCGCTACAAACTACGCCGACGTTGCTAAAAACTACGCCCGCATGATGCTAGTGCGGTAGCAGGTAGTGTCCGGGGGTCTCATAGATATCGCATGCATTTAGGACTAGATGCGAAATGACAGACTTGGCTGCGTCTGGGCAGCGTTAGTAAACAGTCGCCATCTTTAAGCAGTAGACTTCTCATCGCTAATAAATATAACGTTACTGTCACTCGCTCACGTAGACGTAACGTTAGCCCTTCGGAGGGCTAGGTTTCTATTGATTATGACCACTATTGATGCGTGGCTAACCTGTCTTACATACAGGCTTTATTTAATCTATAAAAAAACACAGCGCTGTAGAGTGATGAGGGTGTAAAATTAAAACATAATGAAGCTAACTGTCAGCTTTAGCTCAGTAGTCATTGCTGAATAAAACACCAAGTAGCACTGGTCCCAAATGTGCTCCAATACAGCAGGTGTCATACATTTATTTTGAACACAGCAAAAACTCAAAATCCTATCAGTACTTACAGTTTAGACTAACTTACTAAAACTTAACTAGAACTTAAAAATAGCTTGACACAAATGGAAATTCAATTGAACCACGTGGGAAAAACCCATAGCTTTCAAGTGACGTGTGTTATCAAGCGTGAATTTTTTTTTTCTAGTCACATCTGAGATGCAATTGTTGGCTGTTTTCAACAATGTACATGGAAAATAAAGACACTGATTCACTGAAAATGGTTCAATATTGAATTAAATGTCTTTTTTGCTTCCTGTAGTATATTTATAATTGCTCTTTACCTAAAAAAACAAAACAAAACAAAAAAAACGTTTTATCCGATTAATCGATAGAATTAAACTAAATATTATATAGTAAATATTCGATAGCTGCAGCTAAGCCTGTCGCAATATGCAATAATTCCATTTATCGCACGGTAAATAAAAATGAAGGCAATAATTTTTCGGCTGCGATTTATCGCCTCGCGTGCACCTGCGTGCGCACGTGCTGTTAAAAGTTCGGCTTTCTTGTTACCAACTACGCAAAATGCATTTTAGTTCTATTTTTAATTTAGTGCAGTTTAAGTTTAGTGCAGGTGGAGAAAAAAAAGAAAAGGTGACGCTTACCATTGAAATGAAGATGTGAATGATAGCAAAATATAAGCATGGTGTGTGCTAGGCTTGAACGATACTGGAAAAAACTATTGCTGCGATTTTTGGGGGGTCTGCGGTATTATATTTCGATATTAAAAAAAATGACTCTCAATGACAAGTGTAGAGTGATCCCTCGTTTTTCGCGGTTAATGGGGACCAGAACCCGCCGCGATAAGTGAAAAACCGCGAAGTTGCGCACCCCGCCCCCCAAATTTGTATTTTTTTGTGTGTGTGCTCAATGTATTTATTCAGATTTAGCATTGGAAAGAGATACATATAAGGCATGTTTTTTTTTCTCACCTTTTCCCCAAAGTATGATTTAAAAAAATGTGTGTGTGTGTGTGTGTGTGTGTGTGTGTGTGTTTTCTGTTGTTTTCTGTTGGCTCGCCCACCTAAGTCAGGTGATGTGTGTGTGTGTGTGTGTGTGTATATATATATATATATATATATATATATATATATATATATATATATACATACACATATATCAGGGGTCCGCAACCTATGACACGCGTGTCAGCACTGGCACGCGAAGGGTTAACCAGTGACACGCGAGCGCATGGCAAAATAACATATATATATATATATATATATTTTTTTTTTTAACCTGAAATTAAGACATTTTTAGTTGCACACCCTGTTATTTAGGGCTTTACAGGAGCGTCCCTCCCGACCCCTCTGCCTATACCGTTATTTGCGAACAATTATGGATTTTGAGCACACTTCCAGCTCTTCAATTTCTCGATTCCTGTGCTCGTCGTTTTTTTTTTTCCCTCTGCGCGCTCAATTCTGCGCGCTCAATTCAGCACCCGCTACTAACGAGTCACGAAGCCAACCAGTCAGAGAGCTGGTGGAAGTACACAGTGTTACCAATCTGCACTTTTTGGTACTGTTAGTCCAAGCCCCAGCGTGGAGGCCGGCGGGCCAGTAAGCGAGTAGACAGCCGGCGAATCGCCGGCGTCCGCGCCGGGAGCCCCGTCGCTTTAACTTTGAATTGAGATCCCGATGTCACACCCTCGCCCCGGCGCGTAGGCCGGTCGCTTAAGATACGAGGCTGTACACCCCTGTCCCGGCGCATCGCAACACTCCGGTTGGACCCCGATTGCCAGCCGTCAGGTCAGGGCAGCGGGTGAAGCGATGCTTGGACTGTAGTATGGAGTGGACCGGCGATTAACGTGGCTCGTTGCCGTCGATGCGTCCGGTGCTTACTTCGGAGAGGTGGCAATGTGTATAAAAACACTGTGACGCGTTGGATGGCGTTTTACTGGAGACTTTTAACAAAAACCAGCGGGGGACACAGCCTCTTCTCTCCTTTTCACGGCGCTCTCCGCTCTCTCTCAACACCTTCCTTCGCTCCCTCTCTTTTTCTCGCCCAGACGCCCAATTCTTCTTCTACGCTTAACTAGCAAGCCGATCATATTGTAGGGGACAGCGGCCCCTTGGGGATACCGGTAACAACTGGTTGCCTGGTTACTTCTGGTAGCTCTTTTTGTGCATTATGCCTCGAGAGAGTTGTGTGTCGCACAACAAGTGTCAAACGCCACTATGAGACAAAACATGAAAATTCATAGAAAGCAGGGCCAAGGAACACATTAAAGTAGGTATCTTTTATATTTTATATAAAATCTAAAATTGTGCATATAATTCACTGTTTAAGTTGCTAGTGAACAAGACAAAATGTAAGAGTCGGCTGTTCTGACTTTGAAGGCTCTCTGTACTGTGAGAGACCTGCACTGAGAATCACACCTGTTCCCCTTTGCGTGCTGGGGTGTGTGTGTGTGATATGTTTGCATAAAATGGTGCAGCTGTACAGCTGTTATTACTGTTGCACTTATTTTCAAGTTTTGATATTTTCGACAATATGCATTAGTTTTTAGTTAATTGATGAAGACGAATGGTAGTTATACAAATTAGATGTATGTCCATGTTTTTTTTGTTTGGAGTAAAATTCCAGCTCTGCTGAATATAAAAATTCGGTTGCGCGTCATAAATCTTGGGGTGGCACACTGATTGACAAGAAAATTTGAAAGTGGCACTCCACACCAAAAAGGTTGCTGACCCCTGACATATATATTTGTTTTGCTCTTTGTAATTGCTATTTGCAATAGTAACAGCAGTATTTATTTAGGATGTAGTTTGGGTTTTTGGGCTGTGGAACGAATTATTGGAATTATAATGTATTCTTATGGGAAAATCCTGCTCGACATACGACCATTTCGACTTACAAACAAGCTCCTGGAACGAATTAACTCCGTGTGTAGAGGTACCACTGTTTTACACATGGAACGCCATAGCAGAAGCTATGAGGGGAAACGTTTTCATTTGCCTAGATGCTTAAATTATTAAGTGGAATTTTATTTTTCTTAAAAAACACATTTTATTTCTTCTGTGTTTCTGTGCAGTATTTATATTCTTGTCTTTTACTTAAAAGAGGCATGATCTATCGTTTTTAGTTGTGATTTCCTAAAAAGTATTTTTGAATTTAAGAGTACACATTTATTGCGTTTAGATGGGTGTACATGATCTATTAATATATACTGTATTCTCAGAGTGTTATTGCAAAAAAATAAAAAATTAAATGGGGGGGGTGCAATAATATCGCATATCGCAATAATTTATTAAATAAATTATCGCACACTAAAATTTGTTATCGCGACAGGCCTAGCTGCAGCCTTAGTTTACGCATGTCGTCTTTGAAACTTTGTCACGCTGTAATTACGTCACCCACGTGCCGCTGGTTGGTCTCATTTGAAAGTGCGGAAGTTGATATCCACACCAGTTTTTATTTGAAGTCAATCGACCAAGAAAAACGGGAGATAATGTCATTTGAGTTTTATAGTTTTATTGCACTCATAAATATGCATTAAAACGCTGCATGGACCATGTATCTATCTCCATATTTCCATCATTTCTTGTTCTTTTTCAAAACCGAAAGCAGCACAAAAGACTACATATCCCAAGAGCCGTTGTGATGTCAAGAAGGACGAACCGAAAGTGGACATTTTTAATAAATTTCCAAGTGAAGCGCCAACTAAGGAAAAGGAGGCATGCAAAGCAAGCAACGGCCAGTTGGATTGCGCGAGCGACTTTGAAACATGCAGAATGAATCTAAAACTAAATTTAGCGCAAGCTAATGCATTATTTCATTAACTCAAGGAAGAAGATGAGCCGTATTTGTCTTTGTTTTCCTGGTATGAGTCGGCGTCTCGGAGAGTAGAAGTGACAGCAGCGCGCAAACGGCGAAAGAGTAGGCTGTGTGACTTTGTGTGTGACGCAGCTCCGTGACCTGTTCATGCAGAAGCTTAATTGAGTGCGCAAAAAAAAAAAAAAAAATCTTTATTGGGTCGTATGCCAGAAAAATTTGAATTGAACTGAACTACTTGTCATTATTTTTGAAAATACTTTTTTTCAATGTTATATATATATTTTTTTTCTTCACTATAATCTTTACAATTTTTATAAAGATGAGTGTTCGAGAAGCTTGACTGCATGTACGTATAAACTTTAGATAAGGTGATGGGTATAATACCTGACTTCACAAAGAGATATCCTCCAAACCCTTTTTGTGTTAGATGATATATATATATTTTTTCTCACTATTTTGCACTGTATATAACCTGTTTTGACCATAGTATGTGTAAAGGCCAAAAACGTCTATGACCATACTTGCTGTTTGTGTTGAATTGTCAAACATAAAACTATTCAATCTTATTTTTTTCTATGGAATGTTTATCCTGACAAGTTGAATAAATATTATCAAGCTTCGCAACGGTTGGTCGAGCATGTTTGGTTGTCAATGGGACATCAACATTACAAATTTAAAAAAAATATTTTGGGATTTTTTTGTTTTTTTTGTTGGGTCCAAAATGTGGTAATTGGTCAGTGAAGAAAACAACAGTTTGGACATGAAGTTCAAGGCGTCCTTAAAAAAGGGACCCAACTTGGCCATTGTGAACAATTTTTTTCATTGAAATATAAAGGCAACATCAAATGCATGCAAATTCGGCCAAAATAGGCTTAGGTGTTAAAGGGTTAAACTAAAAAGAGTAGCTGAGATCTGTCATGACAGAACATCGCTTCAATGATATCTGGCGCCATCTAGCGTCGTGAATGGGGAGAGTAGCTGAGATCTGTCATGACAGAACATCGCTTCAATGATATCTGGCGCCATCTAGCATCATGAATGGGTATAATGTCCAGACCGCGAAAATAAGACGACCCCCCTCTTTTTCTGTTATTTCAATGCAAAAAATACCGTCTTATATTCGGGCCAATACGGTATATGAAAAAAAATCATGATACGAAAGCCACTCAACAAATTAATTTCTCGAGGCAGCACTGCATCTCGCTTTCTTCGACACCTTGAGTGGAAAAGGTGATAAAGGTCGTAATAAATAAAATTACAATTAGTCACATTCTGCAAGTGTTGATGTCTTGAGCAGCAGAATAAAGTCAGCAAACCACACAGACGTCTGACATTGTCATTTTGGAGCCCAGCTCACTGTCCAGCTAGGACTAAGCTCCAACATCTTAGCGAGGGCAGTACAATGCAATTTAATACATGTTTTTGGATACTTATTTTGAGATTTAGGAGTGTTTCAGGGGGACTTAAAGGGTTAATTATGATTTACACAAAAATTTGGGTTAGGTCGCCAGCGTACGAACGGAAATCGTTTGTAACCCAGGGACTACCTGTATTACTATAAGTCTGAGAACAGTTTGTGCGTTACCTTCTATGTTTCTGTAGTAAAAAAGCAAAACCACAGTGCGCCTGTTTTAAAGGATCCCACGGTAATTGAGCAAAGTAGATAAATTTTAGCCCTCACATTCATTGCAATTTTTTTTCATCATTGATCACATTATTCCTAATAATAATTTGCAACGTTCATGCCGTTTCATATGCCAATTCAACAAAATCTTGTATATGGATTAAAATTTCCATTGGACTGCCATGAATACAGTGCATTTTTCTCAACTAGGTCATGTATATTTTGGACTAAAAAGTGCTTTGGACAAGGATAAACAACACCAATAATTAAAAAAACGTTTTCTGTATGCATGTAATATAAAAAAAAAAAAAAAAAAAAGAATGAAAAAGTACACAAACCCTGTGGTGGAGAAGCAGGCCTCTCATTCCGCTTTGCTACATTTCTTGCTTTCTTCACAACCTTGAATGAAGAAGTTATAAGTCCGTTCTTCTTAGACATGTCGATAGATGTTCTGAAACACAAATATTGTAGTGACAAATTAATTCAACTCATGTAATATGGAGATTTTACTAAGGATGTCCCGATCACATATTTTTGTACCTAAGTCCGAATCACCTGATTTTGAGAGTTTATTTTAAATTTATTTGATCAAAAGTTCCAAACATGTTACAGTACTGTACCATTTACAGCAGTGATCCCCAACCATCGGGCCAGGGACCGGAACCGGTTCGTGGTGCATTCGCAACTCCCATGCCGCTGGCTGCGTGAGCCCAGAGTTATCATGGGACACGTAGTCCATATACTACATCGAGGAATTAAAAACCGCCATGACTGAATGGAAGTTAACCAGGCAAAATCAATCCATACCAGTGACTATAGATAATGCTGCAAATATTGTTAAATCAGTACGTCACACAGATGGACTTGGACCACAAGTAGGATGTTTTGCTCATGTGGTATACATAGCTGCTAAGAGAGCTGTAGCAATCAACTTTGTGCCCCGCCTCACTTTACAAACAGTTAAGATTGTTTTCAGCACTTTTAAACTAAATTTCTTCAGATCAGTAAGAAGTAAGCACACAAATATTATGCACTAAAATGCATGTTTATATGATGACATTGGTATTTTTGCTTGTTAGCAAAATTAAAAATAAAAGGAAATAACACTTGTATTTTTTGTTACAGAGCATTACAGTAAACAACAACAGTGTTGAGCGCATATAGCAAAAGAGATTGACTATCTCCCCCAAGGGGGCAGTGGTGGCCAAATAAGGCTTCATAAAGCAATGCAGCTTTGCAACCAGTTCGTTCAAAGCTTCATGGTGATTCATTTGGTCTTATTACAGACATTTATAATGCAGTGAAGACAGCTGCAACTTATAGTCCAGTGCGACCCTTTACACCCAATTCCGACCCTCTTCAAAATGGCCCGATCAGCCTGATTTCCGATCACGTGATCGGATCGGGGACATCCGTAGTTTTTACCATCAAAACACAGGACAAAACCGAGCGCAGATATACTACACACAAATCTGCTAACATTCGACATTCTTCTAATATACACATTAATCAATTCAAAGTAAACGACCTTCCTATTGCATAGTGAGACAATTACACAAAAAAAATGGAAAAAAAAAAGTTTTGTTGCAAGAGTCGTGTTTAGTGCTGCAATGATTAATCGATTAGAAAAAAGATTCAAATTAAATTTTGCAGCTTTGAGTATTCGTTTAATTAAAGTGGTGTTGTAATAGTTTGTTTTGAAAGTGTTTGCATTTAGTTTTATTGATTTGGGTGGATACACTGCCCTCTAGTGGCAACAGTGAACATGACATAACTCATTTCACATGACTGGATCCAGCTGCTCCCTGTTAAACCAACATAACCTAGGTTTTTGTTTGAGCTAATGTTTTTTTTAATGCATTTGTAATTTAGTTTATAGGTATATCTAGCTGTTGTTTGTGGGAATATGTGTTTGAACCATTTGTTAAGAGCATTGTAAAAAAAAAAAAGTTAGCATTTTATAGCATTTAAGCTAGCTGGGCTTTGCTAAATAAGTTAGCCAATTGTTCTTTTGTTGTACTTAGATCTTCATTTATTATTTTTTAAAAATACTGTTTGAGGTTCAGCTCAGGTATTTTATTTTTTCATGTTCTTTATCCGATTACTTGAACTACTGAGTTCATCGATTAATCGACTACTAAAATAATCGATAGCTGCAGCCCTAGTCTTGTTGCTTCATTTACGCATGAAAACGAATTTAGTAAACAGAGCTGAACAACCAGTCAGCATGCCAGCACGTGAAAGATTCGTCAGACATCACATCAACACAGCTTATTAAATCACCATGGCATTGACTTAATAACATAAGGACGCAATTTATCACATCTAAATCTGATTTTAATGTATAGTTTGTGATATTTTAGCATTATGCAATGTGTATTTTGATGATGAAATGTGGGTGCGATTGACGCCTTTTCAATGCTATCCAAACCAAGGGATGATCTTATTTATTTATAAGTTCTCTTCCTTATATTTTCATGGAACTTCACCACATTAATGATTCGGATGTGTAAACGGCCAAATACCTTATTTTGATGACCCTTTCCTGCAAATGGAGATAAACCACCCTTATAGATGAAAAATAAGTTCAATGCGATGTCGTCGTAGTGTGAACAAAAATTAAAAATTCAACTACTACAGTAGGGATGGGAGTCGCAGATCCTTCACGTCAAAGGCTGGGTGGAGAAATCTTATTTTCCTAAAGAACAAATAAGAAATGCACGTTTTTGCAAGGGTGTTACGCAGGATAACAGAAAATGGCTACGGCGGCTCGCGCGGTGTCCGTGTACCATTACCTCGTAATGACTTTGCTAACTAACAGACGTAGACAAGACGACAAACTGTGTCGTGCCAAATTTGATATAGCCGTGCGGGGTTCTCTTCTAAGCAGTTCTCCTTCGTTCACTAATGAAATTAATACTACTGGTACGTGAGATAATTCGGACAACAGGAAGACATTTGACGCTAAGTCACAACAGAGTGAGGTCGTGTGTAACATCCTGTATGTGTTTTCAAAATAAAGCTAACTTAAGATTGTAGCTCCCTCTTTCGTCGCTTTTGCCTAGGAACTTCTGTTTACGATCTCAACGAAATGACCCAGATATGCTCAAAGAATTGAATGATTATCCAGAGCGCAATATTCAATATGCTTCTTATATTGTGAATCGACTTTTACGGCTGCGACAGAGAAAATGTTAAAATGAAGAGAAGTAAGAATTTCATTACTTCAAATCGTTGCTCCCTGGTAAGTACCTTTCGGCACAAAATGATGCCAACTTTATTTTAAAATGAATTTTCATATCTTGTTGACACACGGTAACTTCATTATTACCGACCTCGTTGAGGATGAATATCTTTCACAGTATCGTAAAAAAGTAACACAAAGATCCACGCCACCTTAAGGAAAGGTTGCTCTTACTGTATTAGGAAGGGGAAAAGAAAAGTTGTTATTACCCACAATCCTTTAAGGCAACCATTAGCGACACACTACTAAAGGTTTGGTTCTTAAAGTGATCCTCGATTTTAAAGACATGTAGGCTCTAATAAATCACAATTGTTCTCTTGTATTAAAATATGTCGTTAGAAACACATAAAATGTTAAATCAATGTAAATATTTTATAATATTTAGTGCATATTTTGACCGATAGTTGGCGCCATGTTCTGCGGGCGCGGAGTGATGACGTAGATGATATTTTTCCAATCGTGTAGCGTGTGTACAACAACTGTGTATTACTGGCTTAACTCGCGAAGTAAAATGCCACGATGTGCTGCTTATGGATGCAATTTCGAGTCAAATGGAAACAAGGAGAGTGATGCGAGTCTCCACAAATTTCCTGTTGACAAGAAGAGGAGAAAGGTTTGGGAAAATGCCTGTAGACAAGCAAATCTTCCCAAACAACCAAGGCTTTGTTGTTGCCATTTTTCTCCTACCGAGTTTGAGGATTTTAGTAGATGACAACTAATGAAAGATCTCACCGGAGCGGCTAGATATAAGCGCAGACTAAAAGCAAATGCTGTTGCAACTATTTTCCCGCACAAGAAGCCTCAGCCTGCCCGGATATCGAGTGAAATGCGCGCAATGAAGCGAGACGGACGAGACACTCTGGCCGCCCTCTTAAGCACCCAAGCCGCTCCTGTCGCTACAGCGGGAGGCGAACCTTCGGGCGTACCGCTAGTCACAGAGGAAGCTAATAATTCACCTCTACTGTCAGTTCATCAGGCAGTGTGTGTTCAGTATTCAGCTATAGGGAATGGGACGTACTACGTCATTGTTTGGACCCGCCTCCATGCTGGCAATATAATTCACTTCCGGGCCGGCAGAGTCAATGCGGATTGTAACGTGTGATAGTGTTAAGCTAACTCTTTCGGTGTTTTAGAAAGAAAATATGGGTGCTTTATTGTTGCGTTACCGGGTGCAACAGCGTCTCCTACGACAAAAAAAGGGGTGAGGAAAAATGGACTCACTTTTCACCGTTTTCCTGCATGGAGGACCAAATATCAGATCACGAAGGTACGACGGATGGCTGGATTGCAGCGGTTCGTCGGAAAAGCATTTCTTATGATCATATTTCTGCTGGAATGAGAGTGTGTTCCTGTCATCTCTACTCTTGTAAGTTGAACGATTTATCCACTTTTGGTTTCAATACGTTTTTGTTTTTTTACGCCGTTGTGTAAATCTGCCTCGGTAGCAATGCTCGCCTACTACGACTCCCCTACCTGTTGTGTTCCTAGGTAAACCTGCTGACAACACATCCCGATTGGTCACCATCTCTCTTCTTGGATCATTTGACAAAGAAAATTTGTTCAATGGAGTGGTTCCATTTGTCCTGTGTCGGACTCAAACAAGCCCCTGCAGCAGACGCCATCTGGGTCTGCCCTTCTCGTCGATGAACTGCGGGCTTTTAACTTGTGAAACTGCAATAACTTTAATGCACATATTTATTCTGCCTGGCTCTTTAACTATGGCCAGTGACTTTTTTTTTATTTTATTTTTTTAACCACTTTGACAAAGACACCTTTCATTGTAATGTTGAATTTATATATTCTATTATTATTTTTAAATTATAATATTCTTATTTGCACTTATGTAGACTTTAGACTGTCAATTCAAATAGTGTTGGAAAAGTTGCAATACCTAAAATAGAAATGCAAGAACTGTAAAGTACATATTTATACACCTTTATTTACCTAAGGCCACTGGATGTTTTTTAACTGCTTTGAAAAATACAGGTTTTGTTGTGATCTTGTATTTATATAGTATATAGCTTTTTATAATGTATTATGTATTATAATATTTGCTGCCCCCTGCCAGAGTGTGGGCCATTTTGTACTAAAATGATTTTAAACTGTCAGTTCAAATACTGTGTTGGAGACTAGTACTTGCAATACTTAAAATGGAAATGCAAGAACTTTAAAGCACATATTTATCCTGTCTGGCAATTTACCCAAGGCCAGTAAATAGTGTTTTAAACTGCTTTGACAAAGACACGTTTATTGTGATCTTGTATTTGTGTATTACTTATAATTATATAATATTTGCTGCCACCGTCAGAGGGTGGGCCTTGTTTGCACTTATTTAAAGATTTTAAACTGTCAATTCAAATATCGTATTGGAGAAATTGCATTACTTGAAATAAATCTATTGCAACTTATCAGTCCCAGTTCTTGTCTACAACACTGTCCAAAAATTGTCAATGCATATTCCAAATAGAATAACAAAATTAAGTCACCTGACTTTGTAATTATTACACCTGTTTATTATGAAGACCTGAAGTAAACAACAAGCAGTTACAGTTTGTCAAGAAGTTGTTCAAGTCATGTTTTGGTATTCATATTTTATTGACTTTTCATAACACTTGGGATCGTGTTTGTAAGAGCAGAGCAAAGTGAAGTTTCAGCGTGCACTCTTCGCCTTTCCAACCTCTCAACGCTCCGATGTGGTGCGCTTGACCTCAGAATAACCCAAGAAGAGATATGGTGACCAATCGGGATGTGTTGTCAGCATTTCATATGCAGGTTTTCCTAGTAACACAACAGGTAGGTGATGAGGAGGAGTAGGTTAGCATTGCTACCGAGGCAGATTTACACAACAGTAAAGAAAAAAACAAAAAACGTATTGAAACCAAAACGGATAAATCGTTCAACTTACAAGAGTAGAGATGAGGGGAATACACTCTCATTCCAGCAGAAATATGATCATAAGAAATGCTTTTCCGACGAACCGCTGCAATCCAGCCATCCGTCGTACCTTCGTGATCTGATATTTGGTCCTCCATGCAGGAAAACGGTGAAAAGTGAGTCCATTTTTCCTAACCCCTTTTTTTTTGTCGTAGGAGACGCTGTTGCACCCGGTAACGCAACAATAAGCACCCATATTTTCTTTCTAAAACACCGAAAGAGTTAGCTTAGCACTACCACACGTTACAATCCGCATTGACTCTGCCGGCCCGGAAGTGAATTATATTGCCAGCATGGAGGCGGGTCCAAACAATGACGTAGTACGTCCCATTCCCTATTATGAGTGATGCTGCCACTCAAACTGATCAAAGCACGTCCAATGCAATTCATTCAATGCAACACAAATGTCCCAACCCCATTGATAAAGCAATAAATTCTCATCGCCGGAATGGCATACATGTGAAGTCAAAATCCATTTTAGGGGACTCCCTCTGAAAGCTCATCGCGTGAATGGCAAGAGTGCCAAACAGTAATCAGAGAAAAGGGTGGCTACTGTTGGGAATAATTCATACCTTAGAATATTACGCAATAATTACCTGACTCCGTTTCAGTGTTATATAAGTTTTACCTTATCACCAAACACTCTTCCAACAATTACGCGTATTCGTTCTGAAAAGAAAGGCGTCAGGAAGCCGGCATTTTCACACACGAGTGGATTTATTCCTAACAAGTAAATCTAATACAGCCCTTGGGTCTCTGGTCCCTCTCAGTACAGCCTCGTACTTCCCTGTGTCTATCAGGAGAAGCACACACCCCGAGTTGCCCAAGAATGATTCATACTACACAATATGCAAATACATGTTCCTATCGACTATTGATTGGCTATGTGATATCTGCAATTAGTCTTAGCTTGCTCTGATTGGTTTAAATTCCTCTGCAGGATGGCGGGGTCTTCTCTCTTTATCTCCGGGGGGTCCCTCTCAGTATGCGGGACAGCCGGGTTGTTTTACCCGCCTTTTGACACAAAAGAGAGCGGCTGCCCCCCTTCCTGTGATTGACTGTGGGCTTGTTCTGCAAGTCCTGTAATTGTGCCTTCGCACACATCTGTTATGTTATTTCCTGGAACTTGTATGAATGCCTCTGCCATTACATTTGACTGTCAATTAATGTTAGACATGTTAAAACACTGTTTTCTCTTGTTATGAAATTATTGCACCTTCACTACTTTGAAGATACTAGAATATCACACGTTTTTAGTTATTTCACCTTTTTTCTAAGTACACAATACACACGTGTGCATTTGTAGCAAGTTATAACAGAATTCACCGGCGGAAATTATGTTGGCACGTTGTGTGGTTGGGGGTACTTTGTGAAGGGAACAGCTGAAAATAACTGTTACCTTCCGCGGGTCGCATGCCAGACAGACATTGCTATTTCTTGCAGCCTAAATGTCAATAAAACAACGCGGATTAGCTCCGTGGTTTGATACTCCGCATCCTTCCCTAGCTCGCCACACATTCATAGTTTTATTGCCTTCAGTGAGAGTTTATAATGTCAATGGTCAAGAAAATAAAAAGGCACGAATGCCAATGTGTTTTGGCCTGTACTGTATGTAAAGCATACGACAGCTCTGGATGCTAACAATCTACACAATTATATTGGAATGAGTTTGATGACGCAATAACTCACCTTGAAGATCTGCTGACAAAAACCTGAGTTCTCGACATCATACGCTCTCTCGCTCCGTTGTCATCGAGATGCACTTGCCGCAAGTACACCAGAAGTTTAGCCCAACTCTTGCCTCATCAGGTATTTCTTGCTCTGCATTTCGCCTTTGCTGCTCGTCATGTGAACGACCGACAGTGCTGTCCTGCTCTTCACTTTTCCGCTCTGGTTCAAATTGGAAGGGACGAACTGACGAGATGTTGCTAATGCAGTACTTCTCAAATAGTGGGGCGCGCCCCCCTGGGGGGGCGCAGAGCGATGCCAGGGGGGGGCGCATGTGACCTCGGGGAATATGTTTTTTTTTTCTCCTTTTTTTTTTTTTTTTTGCCGTACTGGAATAAAGTGTACTTGCACATCCACTCAGTGGGTGGCAGTGGCGCTCTCCTTTTCAGAGTGCGCGCAGTATTTATGAACTAAGGAAGAGCACTCAGCACACACAGAAAACAGATATGAAGAGCAGTGCTCCGCCGCCGTTTTCGAAAGCCGTATTCCGACCGGACTAACTCACGCAGCGACCCACTGTCTTGTCCGGTTCTCACGTCGCCGCCCGAAAAGTGCCATTTTCGGCTTGGAATCGTCACGACGACCGCCCTCACCTACGGTTCTACCTCGGCCGCTGAGAATGCGTTTTTTTCGTGCCGTTTGCCTTTTAGTTTTGACTTTTACTACAGTGGGTAATGAGGAAAGACCACTGTTTACTGTGTCTAAAAATAATTATAGCGGACAGCCAGAAGCCAAAACAATTAAGACGCCACTTGAAGACATTAGACCCCAATCTCATTGATAAGCCGCTTGATTGTTTTTCAGCGAAAACGGCCGAATATTTCCAACAATCGTTGTTTTGTCAGTGTAATATCAGTAAACCCATTAGCATTGTTAGCATGCTCATTGCAAGATAACTCCACACCATTGCAAAGGAGGTACAAAAATAGAAACTGTCCTTCTGTCCAAGGACGCTTTTTTTTTATTCTTTTATTCAGTTTTGTTTTTTCGGTCAATTTTTTTTTTGGCATATTGTCGTCATGATTGAATGTTTCTAATCAATTTTAATTTGTTATTATTTACTGATTTTATTACATTTTATTTTTCTGTATCAAATGGTAAAAAATGTTCCTTGAGTGTATTTTTTAATTTGGATGGGACTTTTTTTTTTTTTTTATTCAGGCAAACTGATGCGCGTCAAGTAGGAGTGGGAACCTCAGGGCACCTCACGATACGATACGATTCGCGATACAAGGCTCACGATAACGATTATATCACGATACAGCGATTATCGATATATTGGTCAGAAATTGGATACATGACATTATACGATACAACTGTTGAAACGAGAAAAAAAAAAAAAAAATATTTAAAAATAGAAAAAATACTGTTTAAGTCCTTTATTAAACAGTGACACCTTTTCTGTCCAACATTGCTGTAAAATATAAATCTACCGCAAATTGTGCCCCTGCACATATAGAGGAAACCAACCACGACCACTGATATCGCTTGGAGAGATCATGATGAATGGCACCCTTAATTTCTTTAAAGTTTTAAATCTTTAAAAAAATAAATAAATAAAAAGTGCCGTATGTGTCAGCAGTTGAGCTTGGAGTGGGGCAATGATAAAATTGGTGGGTCTTTTCTTCGTAGATGAACTTTGTTGCTTGGTTTGAGCACTTCCGCTATCTACTTCAGCATTTAAGATGTCAGACTTGCTCAGTCACAGTCTTCCTCACCTTAAAAACAACCAAATAAAACAAAAAATATTAGCTACTTCAAAGCGTTTGAGTTGAAATCCTGATTTTTTTTTTTGTGTTGGTAGTATTGAATTTAAAAAATTATGAATTGAATGTATAGAAATTAAACATTCAATAATTACCTATTTTTAATATGTAGGCTACATCAATAATTACCTATTTTTAATATGTAGGCTACATTAATTATCATGCACATCACTTTATATAACTTGGAACCTATTCAAACCATTTTTATAGCTTATTGTATCAAAATGATAGTAATAACAGTTTGTGTAGTAAACTAGATGGAAATTGGTTCTCAAATAAATCGGTAAATTCATGTGGGCTTGTTCGATATTCATTTTCATCCAGTTTAGGGTCCTGGTTTATTTTATATCATTCAACACCAAATGTCATCAAAATAATACATGTAAATTAAAAAGTCAATTACATTGCAAAACTTTCTTACCTCAAGTGATGAAAGCGAAGCTCACAAACTCCAGTGTCCACTACGTCACCAGCTCCCAGTGAAACTTATTTTTCTTAGACAATTCTTGCATACAGCAAAGTCCTTGTTCACCTTACTTCCTTTCTTGTTGGTGTAAAATCTAAAGTGTGTCCCCATGTGTGATTTGTAGCAATATTTTTCTCATTTTTTCCTCCACCGTTCTCACAGAGCTTTTTTATTTTTTCAACCAACTTGGAGCGTCCTTTCTTCTTCTCTAGACAACTTGTGCGCACTTTACCCTCACGGCCACTCCCGCGCGCCCCTAGTGGACCGCCAAGGAATTGCTCAACAAACATTGAGCAGTTTACAGCATCCATACTCCATTGTATGGCCAATATGTTAAATAAAAGTATCGATTCTTGGCGGGAGCATATCGATAACCCATCGGGTTGCAAAATATCGCGATATATCGCTGTATCGAGATATTGTCACACTCTTAGCGTCAAGTCTTCTCTGTTACAAACAAAACAATGTTAATAAAGTTATACTTTATTATAAGTTGATCTATGTTACTTTTTTTCTTTATTAGGAAAAAAGGACACAATGTTAGGCAGATGCGTATTTATAATGGTAATTTTATAGACAAATTATACTATTACAGTGGTGGCAGAGAGTTTGGGGGGGCGCGAAACATTTACGTCTTCCTTGGGGGGGCGTAACAGAAAATAATTGAGAAGCACTGTGCTAATGAATGACACGCTGAAGTCCGGCAGCGGGATTTGTGACGTCACAGCACTGCGACGTCAACAACCATGGCGAACAATCAGTTAAAATAATTTTACAAATTTTATTAAAACGAAAACATTAACAGGGATTTAATGTCAAATTATTATAACTCATACTAAGATGTATCTTTTAAGAATTACTTGTCTTAAAACTAGAGGATCACTTTAAAATAACGAGCATGATCAGAAAGTGTAAAAATATATGATTAAAATGTGCAATAAAAACGATTCTATTAGTGCTTATGTATTATTTACTGTGCCACTGCTGAAATGCGATGTAATAACTTGGTTTGCGTAGCATTGAGGTGTACTATATAAAGCATTATTGGAGGATTTAGGTCTGAAGTTAAAATATTGTCCTTTGTGGTTAATCTGATATTGTTGTTTGGTAAACACAAAATGAGGGTCTCAACGTCCACACCATATTTTCGGCTATTTCTTTTACAATTCAATTCTTACGTAAATACCCTTAAGCACATGAATAACAACAACAAAAAAGTATTTGTACACAGCAATATCTCAAGAAGTTGTCTTTAATTGACCCTTGGGGTTGGGTATATAAGTGTATTTTTTTGGTTTTGTTTAGTGAACAATTTAATTGCCTTATGGTTCAAAATAGTTCTGCCACGTCTAGTAGTGTATACAATGTGCCTCCTTTATTTTTGTTTGTTTTTCATGTGTGCATGTTTTGAGTGTTTCTTTGACTGTAATGCACACACTGCAATATAACCTCTTAATCAGATATTTTTTTCTGATAGCTAGTCAACTAGTTTTCAACATCTTGTTTTGGGTGTTAGACTAGTTAACAGATTAATGCCATTCCAAACGATTACCACGGATTATGTAGTAGTCATTTTATATCTGGTAAGATGCATTTAATATATATTTAGAGGGTTTTGGGCTGACAAACACAATTAAGATCATTGCGAGGCTAATCGCCGACAACATACAGTTTCAAATTCAAGATGCTTATTTCTTCCACCATCATTACATTTTGAATATTATTTAGCTGGTACCAAGTGAAAGAAGCTGGCCTCGTCTACGGATCATCAGTTAAACAGGTGTGTCCAAACCTCTTGCAAAGGAGGCCAGATTTGGTGTGGTAAAAATGCGGGGGGCTACCTTGTCTGATTTATATATAACAATATATTTAAACACATTTTAGCAAGCCCTTCTGTGTGTCACATTTACTTTATTTTTTTTCATTAATTCATAATTTCAACAATCTCGCCTTTGTGGCATTCTCTTTCGACACTCGGGCTCTTGCGAAATACTGCTGCTGTGAAATTAAACTAGCTTCAAGTTGCTATAATTTCTCGCTGCGTATCTTCCCTGTGATGTTGTTGTACATGTCAGCGTGTCTTGTTCGGTAATATTATCGCGTCACATCGAACTCTTTGAAAACAGCGACTGTCTCGTTGCAAATGAGGCAGATACAGTTGTTGCGTGTTTTATTGAAGAAATAGTCCAATATCCACCTATCCTTGAAGCGTCGGCCATCGCAGTCAAGTTTTTTTTTTTTTTTTGATTGTCGCCATATTAGAAACCACACAGGGTAATGTTGCTTAGAGTGCTGCTCTTAATGTTTTTCAAAGTTTCGTGAGAATAGGCCGAGTTTCTGTGGAAAAGATAGTTGTAGATATCAGGGTAGCAGATGTCAGGCAGACAGGGCGAAGACAGCGGGTCGAAAAATATCGATTTAGGTATCAAATATGGATCTGGCGAATGGATAGACTGAAGCTTTTCCACATAACGCCTTTTATGCAACGCATCCAATGAGTTTACAGCGTCTGAAAGCACCGGGGCTTCCATGAATTGCACTATAAATTGCACGACGAATTGAAACCATTGAGAATACGGATAACAAAGACAGACAATATGGTGGCCGGATACAGCGACGCGTCATTCTGTAACGTTGGTGAGTAGGGTCTATAGAAATGATCCCTAAAAGTATAGTCTTGCCTCATTTGCGAGAACACTATTTTCACTTAGAGGGCGCGCTGACAATGAAATGTATTCAAACCTCATTACACAGTCAGATAATTTGACTTATTTCTATTAAATTTACACTGAAATCATGAAAATTTAACAACTATCTATTAGGAGATTTACATGGTAATTTTAGAGTGCAATTGTGTAGCATGGTTTGTGATTGTTCAAATAAAAAGTAGAATAAGGTGGCCTATAAATCACATATATTTGCTGCTATTTAACTCCACAATTATATAGATTTCACATAATACCGTATCCACTCTGATCATATTCCTTCAATGGCTGCTCCAAAACAAACCTGCGAACATTCACCAATGGCCAAGAACCTAGTATGATCAAAATCAATGTTCAATGTCAGTTTCATGCTCAGGAATAAATATCACTTCTTTTCTTCATGGTTAGCAAGACCAACCACTTTTGAAATACATTTCTCAAGTCACAAATTACAGACTCGTTCCTTGGAAGTATAGTCTTAGCTCATCATTGGTCGACGACAGCAAGTCATATGTGAGAACACTATTTTCACTCAGAGGGCGCGTATACGATGACATTTATTCAAACCTCATTACACGATCAGATAATTTGACTGAGTTGTAGTAGAATTACACTGAAATCATGGGAATTTAACTAGTAACTTAAAGGAGGTTTGCGTGGTGGTTATGCAGTGCAATTTTGTACTTTTGTGGTGTTGCATATTGTGACTGATAAAAAGTAAAATTAAGTTGCACTGTAAAGCTTGTATATTTACCACTAGGGGTACACAAAAATCTAGGTTCGGTACGTACCTCAGTTTTGAGGTCACTATTCGGTTCATTTTCGTACAGTAAGAAAACAAAATGCAAAATATAAATGTGCTAGTTTTTTATTACACACTTTTGTGCTTTCAACAATAGGAACATTAGCCAATACAAAACTAGAATTCTGCTCAAAAAGTAGCAGGTATTTAAAGATAATGCAACAACAATTTGCCTTTCAGACCCGGCGTTTGGTCAGCTTTCTTTCTGAAAGAAAGAGGGAAAAAGAAGTCCTGTGCTAAAGAGAAGAGCAATCACAATGACAAAGATTTTAACATGTATTTTACAAATGCAATGCCTCAATAAAACATTTTTTTCTCATGAACGGTTTTCAAAAGCTCTAGTGGCTTCCTGGAAAGTCAATTACATACAATGACACTTTTCAGCCACCGGGGGGCGGCGCCCTATAACTTCGCATACGTAACAAAGTACAATATACACGTATATTGAACTTTTCCGAGAACCCAACCAAACAATTACGTTGATTTCACATTACACGGTAACCACTCTGATCATATTCCTTCCATCACTGCTCCTTAACAAAGCTGCGAACGTTCATCAATGGCAGAGAACCTATGAACAGAGTCATTATTCAATGCCAGCTTCACGCTCAGGAAGGAATATCACCTCTCTTCATCGTGGTTAGTGAGACCAATCACTTTAGAAACACATTTCTCAAGTTAAGAACTATAGAAATGATCCCTGAAAGTATAGTCTTGCCTGATCAGTGGGCGACGACGGCAAGTCATCTGTGAGAATACTATTTTCACGCAGAGGGCACGCTGACAATGACATTTATTCAAACGTCATTACACGATCAGATAATTTCACTTATTTCTAGTAGATTTACACAACAAGTAACTTTTAGGAGGTTTGCGTCGTGTTTTTGCAGTGCAATTTTGTATTTTTGTGCGGTAGCATGTTGTGACTGTTTGAAAAGTAAAAGTGCACTGTAAAGCACGTATATTTACTACTGTTTAACCCAGGGGTCAGCAACCCGCGGCTCTAGAGCTGCATGTGGCTCTTTAGCGATGCTCTAGTGGCTTCCTGGAATGTCAGTTACATACAATTACACTTTTCAGCCACCAGGGGGCAGGGCCCTATAACTTCCCATATGTAACAAGGTGCATTATACACATCTATTGAACTTTTCCGAGAATCCAACCAAACAACTACATTGATTTCACATTATACAGTAACCATTCTGATCATATTCCTTCCATCACTGCTCCTTAACGAAGCTGCGAACGTTCATCAATGGCAGAGAACCTATGACCAGCATCATTATTCAGTGCCAGCTTCACGCTCTGGAAGGAATATTACCTCTCTTCATCGGGGCTAGCGAGACCAATCACTTTAGAAACACATTCCTCAAGTCAAGAACTATAGAAACGATCCCTGAAAGTATAGTCCTGCCTGATCATTGGTCGACGACGGCAAGTCATCTGTGAGAATACTATTTTCACTCAGAGGGCACGCACGCTGACAATGACATTTATTCAAACCTCATTACATGATCAGATAATTTCACTTATTTCTAGTAGAGTTCCACTGAAATCAAGGGAATTTAACCTGTAACTTTAAGGAGGTTTGCATTGTTTTTGCAGTGCAATTCTGTATTTTTGTGCTGTAGCGTGTTAGTGATTGTTTAAATAAAAAGCACAATACAGCATAGGTGGAGTTTTAATTTGGGGGGGGGGGCACACAACATGTTGATGACCCCAAAACGCAGTGTCAGCAATAACATTATGAATGGAGAAAAACACCTATGACCTTTTTGTGACCCGCACTGGTTCCATCATTATTAACTGCACATATATATAACAATAACTGCCTTTAAGAGTGCCATTAAGAGTACACATATATAACGACAATAACCACCTTTGAGAGTGCCTTTAGGAGTGATTAACTGTGTATTAAAGTACGAGTTCACATATATTACAACAACTGCCTTTGACAATAACCGCCTTTGAGAGTGCCATTAGGCTGTGTATTAAAGTACAACGAGTAAACCAATCATATTTGGACACGAGATTCATACAACGAGTGAACCAATAAGATTGCATGTGACATGTGCCAATAAAAGAGCCGGACATTTCCGGGCCACGTTACAGTATTCCGTTGGATTGACGTGTGATCGCTCGGCTTGGTTCCTTGGATTCTCAGACCTGGAGTGAGGGCTCTCCACTCATTGTCAACAGGTAGGAGCTTGATTCATTACCAGGGAACTTGTTGTGCTTTAACTGTGGCGTGGGGGTGTTAGCTTTGACAACTATACATCTAGCGCCATTGTTTCTTGTACTTGTGTGTGTTTTAACTGCATCGTGGGGGTTCTAAACGTTATCAGTGACAACCTAGACCTAGCGCCATGGTTATTCTGTGTTATGCTTGTTTTTTTTCCCTTCTGCTTGCCTTTGTGGGATTGTGACCAATAAACTTCTTTCATTTGCAATTTCTAATCAATAAACATTGTCTATTTTGCAAAAGTGTGCCTGTTGCTGACCCACTGCGAACCTGAAACGAAATTTCTTTTGCAAAAGTGTGACCCGGAAATTTCGTAAACATTTCGTAAAACACATTACCTTACAAAAATATTGATAATGATAAGTTGTTTTTGTTTCCCATCATACTTGAGGGGAATTCTAAATCAGGCTGCTTAGGCAATACTTTTCGCCAACATCGTCAACCACTGAATATGTATGGTACGCCCGCCAGTGTCGTGCCAATGTAGTTATCCCAGTCCAAAATTGTACCCCCTGGGTGGAGCCATATGGAGGTAGATTTTTGTCTTTATTATTCAATTAAAAAAAAGTTGCTTCAATAAAAAAAATAAAGTTGCTTCAATTAAAATATATATTTTCAATAAAAAAAGTTGCTTCAATTAAAAAAAATAAATAAATTTGAAACAAAAAAAAAATGCACGTGGAAGCTATTTTTCTTTGATTTTTTTTTTTTTTTCGGATTGGAGTCAAGTTTTTGTTATTTAAGCAACTTTTTTAATTGAAGTAATGTTTATATGTGTTTGGGCCACATTTGGGCTAGGACGTTTTTGTCTTCATTATTCAATCAAAAAATAAGTTGCTTCAAAAAATATTTATTTTCAGAAAGAAAAATCACTTCAAATCAAAAAAAGAAAAATGTCAATCATATAAAACATTTATGAATGCGCGGAAATATTTGAGATTGAAAAATTTGCATACGAACACTTAATTTTCATTGAAAAAGTTTCTTTGAAGCAATCTTTTTTGTGTTTGGGCCATAATATGTGTAGGGCATTTTGTCTAAATCCTTTAATCCTAAAAAAGGTTGCTTCAATCAAAAAAATATTTGCAATCAAAGAAAAAAATAAAAATAAAATAAAATTGCCATCCCCTAGTTTTTCTTTTTGGGGGGAGGGGGATTACATGCAAAGCAAATGACCGTCTGAGGTGCGAGTCTCATGATCAGTTTGAAAAATAATTTTGACCCATAATAAAAATATATATTTTCTGTTCATTTTTATTGCAGTTTTATTGCTTTACAACATTTTATATACCGGTACATATAGGAAAGTCAATTATATACAATGACACTTTTCAGCCACCAGAGGGCGGGACTCCATAACTCGACTTATGTATTACGGTGCATTATTCATATTGAACTTTTCCGATATAGGCCGTCAGGTCACCTATCCTTTCGTTCAGTTTCGCTCCACTACCAGGGGCACTAAATATTATTTTCTTCATAAAATAGATTTATTAGTTCTAAGTAAGAATCCGTGGAGTTCACCCTCTGAAAACGTGCCAATTTTTTGTTCTCGATGGTGAAACCCCGGGAGTATTTTGCGTTGAGGCGCATTGATCTCTGGTGTGGGTGTAGTGCCATTAGGTCGGGAGTGGTGTGATTTTGGTCACATGAGCCTATCAGGTAGCCGCTTTCTCCTCACCATAACAACCAGATATCAACAATGGCGACTACAACATCGGAGAGTGAAGAAGAGTGAATGGAGAAAAAAAGTTAAAAAGAGAGTGCAGAAAGTGGGAAATAAACGATGCTACATGCATCTTTTTTCCGTGAAGAATGAGGACGTCTTGGACTTCACTTATCAACGGTGGAACACGAACAGAACCTGCTTAAAAAGTGGCTTTGTCTTCATGGCGCTAACAAGTACCTTGCAGAAATATACCAACATTGCGTGGATATGGATTT
Source organism: Corythoichthys intestinalis (assembly GCF_030265065.1). NCBI lineage: Eukaryota > Metazoa > Chordata > Actinopteri > Syngnathiformes > Syngnathidae > Corythoichthys > Corythoichthys intestinalis. Next base: position 55,431,659 of record NC_080402.1, read on the forward strand.
TGAAAATATTCCTGACGACGCTGGATTCAACACTACATGCTACCAGCGTGTTACTGATAAACAGAAATTGTTCAAGGCGAGCCATTCTGACCCCCCTGCGAGTACTAGCGAAGTTGCAGAAGCGTCTGAAACTCCCAGCAAAAAACTTTGTTCCTGTTCTGGTTTGCCCATCGCTTCTGCTGGCCCTGTCCTTCCAGCCATCTGCATCATTTGTAAAAAAAAAAAAAAAAAAAAAAAGTTTCAAAGTATGCTCGTTTGGGATCGGAAGGCAAACGGCAGAGGGATCATCTCGCCAAAGCAGAGACATTGTCGGCAGGTATGTGCATCACACACACGCGCCCATTTTTTTTTTAACAATATGACCGATATTTATTAATGGACTGAAAATAATTTGTTGTTAATTTTAAGGCTATAGTTTAGTAAAAACGTGAGCTGCTGAATGATTTATCGAGTGAATCCAGCAGTGGTTACTAAACTCGGGTTAGCTGTGCCCCTCACAGTCATAGATCACAGCTACAACCCCCCACCAACCTCAACAAACCCTTTACTTTTAAATCTGTGATGCGCATATACTGTGCAAAGCGGTGATGTGACAATAATACTTATTATAATTCTTTTTTGTGTAAAGGCCGGTTGCTGCAGGCAGCAGAGATGAAGAAAGACTCTTCAATCCTTCTACATATCAAAGACAAAGACTGTGTTGCAATGGAGGTGCGATACCATAAATCCTGTTACTGAGATTACACCAGGTTCCTAACCAAGTCAACAGCAACAGAAACTGCAACGAGGGACGAAGAAATGTGAGTTATTACATTGCACTTGTATTCTGCTTGCCTTTAGCCAAAGCATTGAAAGTGTTACTCTTTGCACATCCTAAGTATGTGTGTTTCAGACAACCCTATGCTGAGAGCTACAAACTCTTTTGAGAACAAGTGGTCCGTCAAAGGATTATCGTTGACAAAGAAGTGCTCAGAATGGACAAGCTAAGAAGGTTGTTCGTGAACACCATGAAGAACCATGAGGATCTTGATGCTTCAGACTACAGGTAATTTATAAATCTTCATACATTTTTTTTTTAAATTTTTTATATTTAGTCTCTTAAAAAAGGCTTTGAGAGAATGTTTAATTTTGTTCTCTTTGGTGTATTTGTGTGAATGAGAACTATAAGTGCAAGAGTGAATGTGGGTGTGTGTGATGTGAATATCTGTGTCTTGTGCTCATCTTTCCCTTTAACTTTGTTTCAGGTAGGTTTTGCTGAAAAGAAGATTGAAGCGTGATTTCCCCCAGTTGGTTTTTCACACCCCTTTCCAGCGCACCATGTCTGAAATGGTTTTTTTTTTTTTGAGACATTATCAACAACAGACAAACTTTTAGACAGGATACCTGAGTCATTGGGTACATTAGCAACCAAATCTACTGAGGTAAGCCAAGAAAGTGACACTCAACAAATGGCTAGCACAACATCTGGTTGGAAAACCAGCTCTTGGCCCAAGTGTTTGTTCAACCCTCATTGGCATCCATACATTCACAGGTTGTGACTCGACCAGTGCCTTTCACGGCAAGGGCAAAACAAAGACATTTTCTCTTGCATGTCAGCAAGAAGAATACCTGACTGCGTTTACAGATCTAGGTAGTAGTTTTAACCCTTTAACACCGAACGTGTCGGATGCGACACGTTTACGCTATCATCTTTGAAGCCTCGTAACGCTGTAAATACGTCACCCACGTGCCCCTGGTTGCTCTCGTTTGAAAGTACGGAAGTTGATGTCCACACCAGTTTTTATTTGAAGTCAATCGACAAAGTAAAACGGGAGATAATTTCATTTGATTATCTATCAAAACATGCATTAAACAAGTAGTGCCCAGACAGTGGAACGAAACTCATTTTCTAGGCACTTTTTCAGGGTCCACCCCAAGGCCTAATAGCTGAGCCAAATAACTACATTGTTTTCACATTATACGGTACCCACTCTGATCATACTCCTTCCCTCACTACTCCTTAACGAAGCTGCGAACGTTCATCAATGGCAGAGAACCTGTGACCGGAATCATTATTCAATGCCAGCTTCACGCTCAGGAAGGAATATCACCTCTCTTCATCGTGGTTAGCGAGACCATTCACTTTAGAAACACATTTCTCAAGTCAAGAACTATAGAAATGATCCCTGAAAGTATAGTCTTGTTTGATCAGTGGTCGATGACGGCAACTCATCTGTGAGAATACTATTTTCACCCAGAGGGCACGCTGATAAAGACATGTTGATGACCCCGAAACGCAGTGCCAGCAAAAAAATTACCTTACAAAAATATTTAAAATAATAATTTGTTTTTCTTTCCCATCATTGTTGAGGGGAATTCTAAATCAGGCTGCTTAGGCAATACTTTTCGCCAACCATTGAATATGGTACGCCCGCTGGTGTCGTGCCAATGTAGTTACCCCAGTCAAAAAATGTACCCTCTGGGTGGAGCCATACGGAGGTAGATTTTTGTCTTTATTATTCAATCAAAAAAAGTTGCTTCAATTTTTAAAAAAAATGTGTTTTTGAATGCAAAAATAAATTTGAAACAAAAAAAAAAAATGCATAGTAAAAATTATTTTTCTTTGAATTTTTGGGGGGATTGGAGTCAAGTTTTTGTTATTTAAGCAACTTTTTTAATTGAAGTAATGTTGATATGCGTTTGGGCCACATCTTGGCTAGGACGTTTTTGTCTTCATTATTCAATCAAAAATAAGTTGCTTCAAAAATATATATTTTCAGAAAGAAAAATCACTTACAATCAAAAAAAAAGAAAAATGTCAATCATATAAAACATTTATGAATGCGCAAAAATATTTGAGATTGAAAAATTTGCATACGAACACTTAATTTTCATTGAAAAAGTTTTCTTTGAAGCAATCTTTTTTGTGTTTGGACCATATAATGTGTAGGGCATTTTGTCTAAATCATTTAATCCTAAAAAAGGATGCTTCAATCAAAAAAATATATGCAATCAAAGGAATAATAAAAACTGCAATACCCCTAGTTTTTCTTTTTTTGTGAAAATTATATGCAAAGCAAATGACCGTCTAAGGTGCGAGTCGCATGATCAGTTTGAAAAATAATTTTGACCCTCAATAAAAATATATATTTTCTGTTCGTTTCATTCATTTTTATTGCAGTTTTATTGCTTTAAAACATTTTATATACCGGTACATAGAAGAAAGTCATTTACATACGATGACACTTTTCAGCCATCAGGGGGCGGGACATATATGTATTACAGTGCATTATACATATTGAAGTTGTACAACAATCTAGCCGAACCATTACTTTGATTTCACATTGTACGGTAACCACTCTGATCATATTCCTTCCCTTACTGCTCCTTAACAAGGTAGCGAACGTTCATCAATGGCAGAGAACCTATGACCGGAATCATTATTCAAAGCCAGCTTCACGCTCAGGAAGGAATATCACCTGTCTTCATTGTGGTTAGCGAGACCAATCACTTTAGAAACACATTTCTCAAGTCAAAAACTATAGAAATGATCCCTGAAAGTATAGCTTTGCCTGATCACCGTTCGATGACGGCAACTCATCTGTGGGAAAACTATTTTCACTCAGAGGGTACGCTCCTAATGACATTTATTCAAACCTCAATTACATGATCAGATAATTTTACTTATTTCTAGTAGAGTTCCGCTGAAATCAAGGGAATTTAACCAGTAACTTTAAGGAGGTTTGCATCGTGTTTTTGCAGTGCAATTCTGTATTTTTGTATTATAGGTGGAGTTTTACTTTTTTTTTTGTTTTGTTTTGGGGGGGGGGGGGGGGGGGGGGAATGGAAACCACATGTTGATGACCCCGAAATGCATTGCCAGCAATAAAATTACCTTACAAAAATATAATAATAAGTTGTTTTTCTTTCCCATCATTGTTTGGGGGAATACTAAATCAGGCTGCTTAGGCAATACTTTTCGCCAACATCGTCAACCATTAAATATTGTACGCCCGCTGGTGTCGTGCCAATGTAGTTACCCCAGTCAAAAAATGTACCCCCTGGGTGGAGCCATATGGAGGTCGATTTTTGTCTTTATTATTCAATCAAAAAAAGTTGCGTCAAAAAAAAAAAAAGTTGCTTCAATTAAAATATATATTTTCAATTTTTAAAAAGTCGCTTTAAAAAAAGTGTTTTTGAATGCAAAAATAAAATTGAAACCAAAAAAAAAAAAAATGCACATGAAAATTATTTTTCTTTGAAATTTTTTTTGGGGATTGAAGTTTTTGTTATTCAAGCAACTTTTTTAATTTAAGTAATGTTGATATGTGGGCCACATCTTGGCTAGGACGTTTTTGTCTTCATTATTCAATCAAAAAATAAGTTGCTTCAAAAAATATATATTTTCAAAAAGAAAAATCAATTCAAATCAAAAAAAGAAAAATGTCAATCATATAAAACATATATGAATGCGCAAAAATATTTGAGATTGAAAAATTTGCATTTGAACACTTAATTTTCATTGAAAACGTTTTCTTTGAAGCAATCTTTTTTGTGTTTGGGCAATATTGTGTGTAGGGCATTTTGTCTAAATCATTTAATCCTAAAAAAGGTTGCTTCAATCAAAAAAAATATTTGCAATCAAAGGAAAAACATCCCCTTGTTTTTCATTTATTTTGGTGAGGGGGGGGATTACAGACAAAGCGAGTCTCGTGATCAGTTCGATAAACAATTTTGACCCATAATAAAAATATAAATTTTCTGTTCATTTATATAGCAGTTTTATTGCTTTACAACATTTATATTATCTACCGGTGTTCTGCCAAACATCGGCGAAAGGTGCTACATTAGTCGAATTTGACACCTAAAGTACTACCGTGCGCTCTAAACTTGTTTTGTTTAGATGCATACAGGAATAAGGTACTAAAAAAATGCCAGCAGAAAATACTTAAATGTAGTTATTTCAAATAAGGACGGTTTAAACACGCTACGTGACTAATGTGGTCAACTGCTTCAAATCTAACACAAAAAAACACAATGGTTAAAAGTATGAGAGGGTAATACATGCAAAAAGTATCTTTGAGGCTGTGAAAAGGTTCTAAATAACTAAATAAAAACAAAAATAGTGAGTAATCGCCGCCTCTAACCGATGTGCGCATGCGTGTTAATGCATGCGCAAGCACCCTGAGCATTGTGTAGGACGTTTCGCCGCGTAGTAAGGAATGGCCGAACACCTGTACATATATGACTAGGTACAAATTACATTTAACAGCCACCAAAGAGCGGGACTTCCTTTAAAATTGATTATTCTTACTGAACTTTCCCGACAGTCGAGCCGAATAACTACATTGCTTTCACGTTACACGGTAACCACTCTGATCATATTCCTTCCATTACTACTCCTTAACAAAGCAGCGAACATTCATCAATGGCAGAGAACCTATGACCGGAATCATTATTCAAAACCAGCATCACGCTCAGGAAGGAATATCACCTGCCTTCATTGTGGTTAGCGAGACCAATCACTTTAGAAACACATTTCTCAAGTCAAGAACTATAGAAATGATCCCTGAAAGTATAGCCTTGCCTGATCACCGGTCGATGACGGCAACTCATCTGTGGGAAAACTATTTTCACTCAGAGGGCACGCTCCTAATGACATTTATTCAAACCTCAATTACATGATCAGATAATTTTACTTATTTCTAGTAGAGTTCCGCTGAAATCAAGGGAATTTAACCAGTAACTTTAAGGAGGTTTGCATCGTGTTTTTGCAGTGCAATTCTGTATTTTTGTATTATAGGTGGAGTTTTACTTTTTTGTTTTGTTTTGTTTTGTTTTTGGGGGGTGGGGGGGGAGACAACATGTTGATGACCCCGAAATGCATTGCCAGCAATAAAATTACCTTACAAAAATATAATAATAAGTTGTTTTTCTTTCCCATCATTGTTTGGGGGAATACTAAATCAGGCTGCTTAGGCAATACTTTTCGCCAACATCGTCAACCATTAAATATTGTACGCCCGCTGGTGTCGTGCCAATGTAGTTACCCCAGTCAAAAAATGTACCCCCTGGGTGGAGCCATATGGAGGTCGATTTTTGTCTTTATTATTCAATCAAAAAAAGTTGCGTCAAAAAAAAAAAAAAGTTGCTTCAATTAAAATATATATTTTCAATTTTTTAAAAAGTCGCTTTAAAAAAAGTGTTTTTGAATGCAAAAATAAAATTGAAACCAAAAAAAAAAAAATGCACATGAAAATTATTTTTCTTTGAAATTTTTTTTTGGGATTGAAGTTTTTGTTATTCAAGCAACTTTTTTAATTTAAGTAATGTTGATATGTGGGCCACATCTTGGCTAGGACGTTTTTGTCTTCATTATTCAATCAAAAAATAAGTTGCTTCAAAAAATATATATTTTCAAAAAGAAAAATCACTTCAAATCAAAAAAAGAAAAATGTCAATCATATAAAACATATATGAATGCGCAAAAATATTTGAGATTGAAAAATTTGCATTTGAACACTTAATTTTCATTGAAAACGTTTTCTTTGAAGCAATCTTTTTTGTGTTTGGGCCATATTGTGTGTAGGGCATTTTGTCTAAATCATTTAATCCTAAAAAAGGTTGCTTCAATCAAAAAAAATATTTGCAATCAAAGGAAAAACATCCCCTTGTTTTTCATTTATTTTGGTGAGGGGGGGGATTACAGACAAAGCGAGTCTCGTGATCAGTTCGATAAACAATTTTGACCCATAATAAAAATATAAATTTTCTGTTCATTTATGTAGCAGTTTTATTGCTTTACAACATTTATGTTATCTACCGGTGTTCTGCCAAACATCGGCGAAAGGTGCTACATTAGTCGAATTTGACACCTAAAGTACTACCGTGCGCTCTAAACTTGTTTTGTTTAGATGCATACAGGAATAAGGTACTAAAAAAATGCCAGCAGAAAATACTTAAATGTAGTTATTTCAAATAAGGACGGTTTAAACACGCTACGTGACTAATGTGGTCAACTGCTTCAAATCTAACACAAAAAAACACAATGGTTAAAAGTATGAGAGGGTAATACATGCAAAAAGTATCTTTGAGGCTGTGAAAAGGTTCTAAATAACTAAATAAAAACAAAAATAGTGAGTAATCACCGCCTCTAACCGATGTGCGCATGCGTGTTAATGCATGCGCAAGCGCCCTGAGCATTGTGTAGGACGTTTCGCCGCGTAGTAAGGAATGGCCGAACACCTGTACATATAGGACTAGGTACAAATTACATTTAACAGCCACCAAAGAGCGGGACTTCCTTTAAAATTGATTATTCTTACTTAACTTTGCCGACAGTCGAGCCGAATAACTACATTGCTTTCACTTTACACGGTAACCACTCTGATCATATTCCTTCCCTCACTGCTCCTTAACGAAGCTGCGAACGTTCATCAATGGCAGAGAACTTATGACCGGAATCATTATTCAAAGCCAGCTTCACGCTCAGGAAGGAATATCACCTCTCTTCATCGTGGTTAGCGAGACCAATCACTTTAGAAACACATTTCTCAAGTCAAGAACTATAGAAATGATCCCTGAAAGTATAGTCTTGCCTGATCAGTGCTCGGCGACGGCAAGTTATCTGCGAGAATACTATTTTCACCTAGAGGGCGCGCTTTCAACGACATTTATTCAAACCTCATTATACGATCTATGTTATGAAAAATGACGGACACTACGTAAAAACTGTCATTTGGACGCTTCACCATCACGTTTGTTAAATTATTCGACAAAATTACAAGACCCATAATGCTTTGCGGGAGGTTCGGGGATTTTTCATTTAAAAGAAAATCACGCTAATTTAAATATGAAAGGAGTGCTAGAGTCTCAGTAAAAAAAATACAGTACATAAATATACCACCAAAAGTCTGGGAACAGTTGAGCTGTACCTTTTTGCGTTTCAGCATTTAAAATAAACAGAGAAAAAAAAAAAAAAAGCAAAACAACAGTGCATCTGTTTAAACATTCCGACAGTAAACTAGCAATGCAGACAGGTTCCGGTTTTCTGCCAAAATCTCCTGCATGAGTCGAAATTGACACCCAAAGTACTGCCGTGCGCTCTCAACTTGTTTTGTTTGGATGCATACAGGCAGAACGTACTAAAAATGCCTTAAGAAAACACTTAAATGCAATTATATCAAATAAGGACGGTTTAAATACGTTACGTGACTGATGTGGTCAACTGCTTTAAAGCTACCACAAAAACACAATGGTTAAAAGTATGAGAGGGTAATACATGCAAAAAATATTTTTGAGGCAATGAAAAGGTAAAAAAAAAAAAAAAAAAAACTCAATAAAAACAAAAATATTGAGTACTCTCCGCTTGAAACCGATGTGCGCTTGTGTGCGGATGCTTGCGCAAGCGCGCTGAGCATTGTGGAGACGTTTCGCTGCGAAAGGAATTGCTGAGCACCGGAACGGTCAAACACTGTAATTTAATATTTACATTAAAACTTAACGATTAAAAAAATAAGACAGTGAATCATTACAAGAATACAACGCGAAAACGAACCAGAATATAAATAGGTCTAATCCTAAAACGCAGTATCTTTAGTGACTGTGTTGTAGTTTTCTTTTGTGACACTTGAGGGCACCCTTTTGGCAATGACTAATATCATTTATTCTATTAATTTGGCTTTTATAATGCTAAATAACTATAATTCTACATCGAAATTGCCTTAGAGATTGATCAATCTGAAATAAAACGTCAAGGTATCAAATGAACAGAAGGAAAGCAAAATATAACCATAAAAACAGATAAATTTTCGGTTAGCAAAAACAGGTATTGCTAAACTACAGTACACTCCGTCCTACTCGTCAATAAGCCTTCTTTGTATTACGCTGGTATTTGGCAAATGTTGTCTTACCGGTATATTGCAGACGAAGGAATTTAAGAATTCAACTCATTAAATACTCAATGCAAATTTTAAAATGTGTGTTCAATCAACTTCCAAGTTCCTCGAATTAAAAAGTATTACGTAAGGTTGCTCTTTGCGCATGCGCATAATAAACTGAAGCCTGAACAATTTTGGACTGCATTTGAAACCTATTTTTTCCACGGTTCTACTGTGCCCTATAATTTAAATTTAGCGATTATTTGTTACTACACTTACCCCAGAGGTAATAGTTTTGAATATCTAATACATTTGATTATTCTTTATGCTAAGTTTTTTTTTTTTTCCTCCAAAAACAAAAGAAACAAAAGTCGGGAAAGAAACCTCCCATATTTGCATTTTCCCAGTCAGAAATAGACTATACATTGAAATCAATAAGACTAATTAGCAATTAAAAAAAAAAAGAAATAAACTGATGAGAATATATATATATATATATATATATTGCAATGAAAATGTAAATTGCATCTGTATGTGTCAATTTTTTTGTCAACTCTTTAGTGAAGCAGATGTTTATATGCATGTAAGTTCAAATATTAAAAAAAAAAAAAAACAGACCTCTTGCATTCTTGATTTATTCCCCTTGTACTTTAAAAAGTACGTACATTTATAATTTATATTTCAATGGAACATATAGTGTATACTCGCGTGATATTTCAAAGATTGACACTATGATATCAGCAATTAGCTGGAGCATATTACAATTGCTCTCTCAGTGCACGTAAGGGGTTCACAGCAAACATCATCTAGTAATAAAATGAGAGGAGGTACTAAAGACCATAAAAACTCGCATGCATGACATTCGTGTAAATATAAAGTAAGTACAGCCACCCACATCCATTTCACATATTGAAATTACTTAGTGGAACATTTCCATATCTTACAAAACATTTCATCCATCTAGCTGAACTAAAAATGTATACGTATCTAAAATCGTTTAGGATAACTTTAGATGCATACATGTTATATTATTATATATGTTATATTTCCTATAGAGTATTCGACGAGGAATACGATAGACCCATTAATAGACTTTTTTTTTTTTTTTTTTTTTTTTAAATCACCATTTCTTGAAGTAGTCTCACGAATAATGACTTGGCCTGTGAAAATCAATGTAAAATTTCGCGGCGACGACTCATCAGATTTTATTCGGTGAGTGATCCCTCTTTAAATAATCATGTACTCATACTTGCACAATCGAATGTGTGTAACGTACGTAAGTTATGTGATGTAAATCGTGCAGGTTGGAATTCATAAGAGAATCGTTAGATAAACTGCCAAACGATACCATGGAATTGAAACACACTGAACCGGTTCTCTATAGGAGCCGGTTCTCGATTCTCACCCCTACAGCTGGAATAGTAACTGAAAAAATAATTAGCAAATAACATAAATTTTGATTGTTGTTTACATCAATAGCGCTGCAATGCAGGCTAGGAGGCATGTTGGACAACAACAGTGTTGACAGTAGGTGACAGCAGAGGTTGACTGTCTCCCCCAAGGGACTCCCTTGATGGCCAAATGAAGCTTCTTGAAGCAATGATGGTTCATTGGGTCTTATGAAAGTTGTATGATGCTGCTGTCAATAAGGTGTTACCGGTTAATAATTTTTGGTTTAAATATCCCATTATAGAGTGAGCACAGCTGCGGCTTATAGTACAGTAGTAGTACAGTGTGGCTTATCTATGAACAAATGCTGTTTTCGTGCCAAATTTGGTGGGTGGAGACTTATAGTCAGATGCGGCTTATAGTGCGAAAATTACGGTAAATCTGAACATGATGAAAATGATTACATAATAATGGTAGGATCAATTCTATCCTTACAACATATAGGAAGAGAAATCTAATTTACCAATATAACTGAACTCAATATATAATGCAAATAAGGTTGCTTAAAAGTTGGTGGGGACAATTTGAGCATCCTGAGAAGTTGCTAGTGTGTTAAGTCCCTACCATTCCTATGCAAACCTACACCCTTGTGTGTCCAGTATCCATCTACAGTTCTAAACCCAGCAAGTCGATGACGTCTTTGCCACCCATCCAGGATGAGTGCACTTGTCTCTTGGGAACACAGCAGAAAAAGGTGTGGCGTGTGGTCTTCAGCTATTGTAAACACAGCAAAAAGTGGCATGTTCAGACAGTGCTCTGATTCAAAACCTTGATAAAACTGAACGTTTAATATTTTAATCCACTGACATGGAATTGCTTTCACTTATCTGCTTGCCAGCTCTCTTTTCAGACAGGATCTAAAAGAGATGGCTCGCTCCATTGCTTTGTATCCCTGAGAGTATCATGATATAGGAAAGGGAAAATAGTGGGAGATGAATGAGTAGGAAAGTATGTTAGAGCAAAATGTGAGAGGAGAAGATAAGTCATGAATGAATTTCAAGTTATCATTAAAGTGTCATGGCAGTTTGAAAGGAATGCAAAGATGAGTAGAGTAGAGAAAGGAAGACAGCAAGAGAAAGTGGTTAGTAATTTAACATAGTAGTGCCAAATTCTAATCACACGAATTATAAAACTGGCACCAATGTTTTGTTGAATAACTGTGGTTAAATATCACAAAACACCACTAGAGAGCAGTGTTGTTCTGGCGAAGCAGCTCAGGGCCAAGAATGATTTGAGGTGGTTTCCATTTCGCCTGAGTTTTTCAGCACTTCCAGTAATAGACAGATTTGACAGCAGTCTTTTTTTCTTCAAGCTGCCATCGAAGGCAAAGATCAAACAGCCTGAAAAATTCCCCACCCATTTCACTATACACTAGTACTAGGAACTGCAATTCTTTTAACTTTGCTGCACTCTCACTCAGGTTGCAGGTGTTCTGGAGCCTATCCCAGCTCACTTTGGACAAGGGTTGCAACCTGAACTGGTCGCCAGCCAATTAAAGGACACATACAGACAAATAACTATTCATGTTCTTATTCACATCTTGGTGAAATACAATCTGCAATTGGTTGGCAGCCAATTCCGGATGTACCCCACCTTTTGCCCCTACTCACCTTGGAAAAGTTGCAGCACATCTTTGTTTTTTGTTGTTGGTATTATTTTTTTCCAGTTCATAGAACCATTAAAACCTCAGTTGTAATATTGATAATTTAAGCAGAGTACAGTCATAGACCTCATAATGATATTGACGGGACACGGAGCCGATTAATAGAGGGCCTGCATTGTTGGCGCGCCGTCAAAGTTGACCGAGTGGAATCACAGACAAAGAGATTTTTTCGTTGAAAATTCTTGTGAATAAATGCTTAAATCCCTTAATTCTTTATAGATGTGGACGCAAAACAGTCTCGATTCTTGGTTAAAAGCAAAAAAAACAATGCAGTTAGCAGTTATTTTACATAAATATGTCAAAGTACGATGCTAGTCTGTCAGTTAATGTGGCTGCCACCATATGTATACAGAGATTTTCTGGTGAAAGTTCTTGTGAATAAATGCTTAAATCCCTGAATTCTTTATAGATATGGACGTAAAACAGTCTCAATTCTTGGTTTAAAAAAAGCACAAAAAATGTACAATTAGCGTTTATTTTATGCAAATATATCGAAGTACGATGCTAGTCTGTCAGTGAATGTGGCGGCCACCATATGTAAACAAGAGATTTGCCGGTGAAAGTTCTACTGAAAAAATGCTTAAATCCCTGAATTCATTATAGATATAGACGTAAGACAGTCTCGATTCTTGGTTAAAAGCAAAAAAAAAAAAAAAAAATGTATGGTTAGCATTTATTTTATGTAAAAATGTCGAAGTACGATGCTAGTCTGTCAATCAATGTGGCGGCCGCCATATGTAAACAGAGCTTTTCCAGTGAAAGTTCTCGTGAATGAATGCTTGAATCCCTGAATTCTTTATAGATATGGACGTAAAACGGTCTCGCTTCTTGGATAAAAGCAAAAAAACAAAACAAAAAACGTGCAGTTATAGTACTTATTATACGTAAATATGTCGAAGAATGATGCTAGTCTGTCAGATAATGTGGCGGCAGTCTTACAACAAAGAACTTTTTACGTTGAGAATTGTTGTGAAAAAACGAAAAATATAATAATTACCTTGGATCCCCGAACAAATCGTTCCTTAGACTATCCGTCCTGTTTGTATTCGGTAAAGCTTTCATACTTTTGCCAACATAAATCCGTCGTTGGATCGCTGCATGTGTCGCTGTGACTAACTGCGAATAACTGAAGCGGATTGTGGGGTGGCCCCTACTTGAAGGCACAGCGCAGTGAAGGTCGAATCTGACCCGTCAATATCATTATGAAGTCTATGGTATAGCCTTTCTGACTGAAAGCATTCGTCAAAAAAAAAAAAAAAAAAATCTGATAAATTTATCAATCTCTAGATCGGCGCTGGGTAGACTAGATCCATCCTCACCCTGGCACCTCGGTGCAGTCTGTCCTTCATGATGCCAATAAACTCTTTGTAAGAGAGTTGATCATCGTGATCCACGTCAAAGATCTTGAAGATAGTGTTGACCAAGTGATGTGTCAGCTTAAGACCTGTGGCCACATATACAGCCCTTGCAAACTCATCTGGCAGGGCACAAAATAAATATTGTGAGAGTTTCTCTACACAGACAGAAGAAGGACCGTACAGTATGTGTCAAGAAATCCAGCTTAGCTCTTTCCCAACCTTGTCCGATGGAGCGAGAGGCAAAATTATACATCTGCATGGCAATGGCAAAGTCCTCAAGGTTGTTGAGAAATTGGAAAAAGGAACGGAACTCATCAAAGGTAATTCCCTGAAACACCAAAATAAACAGACTTGCATGTAATACAACCCCTAGAAAAAAGTATGGAATCACCAGTCTCGGACGAGCCCTCATTCAGAGATTTTATTAATTAGAACAAACTCAGATAAAAAGCTTGAAAAAATAATGAATTAGTTCAAAAGTGCAACTCTTTAGCATTCAGAAACACTAAAATAAATGAATAAAAAACATAGTGGTGGTCAGTAAATGTTACTTTTATAGAGCAAGTGCAGGGAAATAAATATAGAATCAATCCATTCTGAGGGGCCGTTTACATGGTGACTCTCCGAGAAGACGAAAAATTTCAAATGTGCATTTACATGGTTTCGTTTCCATTCGAACAATGTCGCAATTCCGCATGAAAATGATGTAGTATTCAAGCCAAGCCCTAGGGGGCAGTGCAGATTTACAAGGCGACAGCGAATGATGCACTTTGACCCCACGGGGCTCCTCAGTCCGGAAGAAAACATGCGCGCCCATTCGAAGCAATGGTATTTTCCTTTTATTCCAAAAGGCATAAAAATGGAAACATTCAACATATTTAAATTTTAAAATATTATTAAAACAGTAAATTAAAGCCGATGTTCCGCCATTTGCAATTTTTTATGTTAAATAGCACCGCTGCGCACGCCCAATGTGACGTGTACGAGTGCTGACGTTATCGGCGCGGGTCCGGCGCGGCAGTAGCCTTTGATATGCATGCGAAGCAAGCCCCCCTCAATCCCCCGCAATCGAATTCTTCCACTTTCGAGGCAGGATTCAGAATTTTTCGTTTTCGCCTTCCGTCTTCGCCGGCACCATATGCACGCGAGACAAGTCCGCAACTCAGTCATTTCGTCTTTGTGTCGCAGAGTCGCCATGTAAACTGCCCCTGAGAAAAAAATATATGGAAGCATGAGAAAAAAAACAAATAACAATCAAAACACATCTCTAGTAGGAGTGGGAACCTCTTGGTACCTCAGGATACCATACGGTTTGCGATACAAAGCTCACGATAACGATGATCTGACAATATGGCGATACAAAGATTATCGATACATTGGTCAGGAAATCGTTCTAGGATATTCTAAAAACAACTAATAAACAGAAAAACAAGCTTTTGCTGTGAATTGGAATGAGTTTATAACTAGTAGACGTCCAATCCATTAGAAATGGGAGGGTGGCAGCGAATGAACATTCGTTCATTCGCTGCCATCCCTCCCACTTTAAATGGATTGAACGTCTATGGCCGTCAGTAGCAGCCAATGCCAGGTAATGAGGTAATTTTGGGCCATTTAAGGTCATTTACCCATTGATTTTCAGTTACTTTCTGTTGATTTCGGGGTATTTTATTGGTCACTTCCTGTTCATTTTGTGTTACAGAACAGGAAGTGACCTGGGAATCACCCAAATGAATAGGCAGTGACTCAAACTCAACAGGAAATGACCCGGAAATGCCCTAAAATGAACAGCAAGTGACCTATAAATGCCCTGAAAATCGGACAGAATGAATGTGAATGCTCTGGTTTTGAATGAACGAACGTTCCCAGTCTAAATGGATTGGGTGTCGAGCACTGCCAAGGCAGCCTAAGAGTTAACTGAGACACTATTACGGTGGAAGATTTTGGTAGCAATTTGTTGGTTCCTTTTTTTTTTTTTTTGGCATTGAAACCTTTTTAAAATGATATCTCGATTCTTGCATGAACATATCGATAACCTTTTGGCATACAAAGTATCACGATATATCACCATTTCGATATTTTGTCACACCCCTAATCTGTAGTATTTAGTTGCACCACCTCTGGCTTTTATGACAGCTTGCAGTCTCTGAGGCATGGACTTGATGAGTATTCTTAATAAATTTGGTGCCAACTCTCTTTGATTGCAGTTGCCAGGTCATCCTTGCAGGTCGGAGCCTTACTGTGGACCATTTTTTCCCCCAATTTCCACCACAGGTTTTCAATAGGGTTGAGATCTGGGCTAATTGCAGGCCATGACGTTGACTGGATGAGTCTTTCTTCAAGGAATGCTTTAACAGTTTTAGCTCTGTGGCATGGTGCATTGTCATCTTGGAAAATGAAAAACATATTTTCAATTGAAGGGATAAGAAAGGTGTCTAAAATTTCAATGTAAGTTGTACATTTATTGAAGATTTAACCACAGCCATCTCCCCAGTGCCTTTGCCTGACATGCAGCCCCATATCATCAAGGACTGAGGGAATTTTGATGTTTTCTTCAGGCAGTCATCTTAGTAAATCTCACTGGAACGGCACAAAACAAAAGTTCCAGCATCATCACCTTGTCCAATGCAGATTCTTGACTCATCACTGAAAATAACCTCCATCCAGTCATTCACAGTCCATGATTGCCTCTCCTTAGCCCATTACAGTCTTGTTTACTTTTAGCTTTCCCCATTTCCTTTATGCGATTTTGCACAGTTCTGTCACATACCTTGACTCCAGCTTCCTCCCATTTCTTCTTCATTTGTCTTGTTGTACATCTTCTGTTTTCAAGACATATGGCCTTTAGTTGTTTGTGATGACGTTTGGATGTCTTCCTCGGTCTACCAGGACGCCTAACTTTAACAACCTTGCCATGCTGTTTGTACTTGGTCCAGATTTTTGATACAGCTGACCGTAAACAGCCCACATCTTTGGCAACCATACGTGTAGTGTTACCTTCTTCAAGAAGTTTGATAATCCACTCCTTGGTCTCAAGAGACATCTCTGTTGTTGGAGCCATGATTCTTGTGAATCCACTTGGTCGAGTAGCCCTCCAAGGTATGATAACTGCACTGTTTTTAACTGCTGACTAACGAGCAGATCTAATCTGAGGCAGGGGCCCAATTAAGGAGAGGAAATTGACTGGGTATGTCTGTATCTTCCACTCAAAATGGAGTGATTCCATATTTTTTTCTTCAGAATGGAGTGATTCTATATTTATTTCCCTGCACTTGCTCTATAATAGTAACATTTACTGACCAACACAATGTTTTTTATTAATTTCTTTTAGTGTTTCTGAATGCCAAAGAGTTGCACTTTTGAACAAATTCATTATTTTTTCAAGCTTTTTATCTGAGTTTGTTCTACATAATAAAATGTCTGAGTGAGTGCTCGTCCGAGACTGGTGATTCCATACTTTTTGCTAGGGTTGTACTATTGTTAACACTTTTGAGTCACATCAGTTCAGTGATATCTATTACAAACAAAACAGTTGATCTTAATGGAATGATCGGAATGATCTTAAAGTGCCTATGACAGCAAAAAGCATGTTTATTTCATATTTGATGCGGTATTTTATGATACTGAATAAAATGGACAACTTGAAAGTGTGTGGAAGCGATCGATTTATGTATTCAATTTTCTGAATCCCGCGCCATGAAAATGAGTGACTTCCTGGATTGAGGAGGAATGCTAATGTGACATCAACTGGGTCAGCATCTCACAGTACAGCACTGCTTTATAGCATGCAGATGGACTGCGGATTCAGCTGATTTTGCAGATTAATTTGTTTATTTTTCGCATCATGCCAGCCAAATGTGCTGCAGGGTTTTGTTGCTGCACCAGGGAGAGACGTGTGAGTCTTTTTGGGTTTCAAAAATTCCCGTTCACCGCGAAGATCGGCCAAAACAAGTCTGACAACTGTGGCACCTTTGGACTAGCGAGGAAGTGAGTAAATATAGTGTTTTGTATTATGTCAAATACTGGGCACACGTTTTAAAAAGGAGGTGGCTCGCATTATGTGGGTAACAATGCTTCATGTCCACCGAGAAGGCCACCGACCGGCGGCTTGTCGCACACCCCCTTCGGTCCTCTTCGCGTGCCTACTGATATACTCGGCTTATGCTCATGCACTTCTCCATATCGTCCAGACTTCAAGACCCCATCTGCCTCTTCGTGTGCTTGGCATTAGACCACTATCCTCGGGTTGGGCTCCGGCAGCTACGCACTCCTTTGACGTCGGCTGGTTTGTCCAGCAGTCATTCTCCAGCTGCTTCCCCGGCAAATGAGCTCTCCTGCTCGCAGCAGGGGAACGACGAGCTGTAACCTGCTCATCGCCGGGGAGATTTCCGATCAATGAAGAGAATCGATAACCCCGCCGCCGTGTGACATGATACAGGGTAGTTTCCGGTGGCATAAAATATCATTCGGGAAGTGCAAGAAATCAACAGTTTTGACCATTATGGAGTAATTTTGCCATGTCGTACTGAATGAATCCATTTTGAATATTTCATATTCCATTTGGCACAAGACTGTTATTTGTCATGACCATACCATTTATTAAGCAATTGGGGAAAATACTTAGATAAAAAAGAATATCTTGTAAAAATATTGGAGTAGAGAGATTGAAACAATGACATTTTGCTGCTCTCTTTGTCGCATTTTCCTCGTTCTGAATAATTCCCCCTCAATGGGCCGAATTCTAAAATCAGATGAAATCGTGACCCTGCGGATGTCATCCTCCAGCTGGGGACGCTAGAGCGCTATAATGACAGGCGGGGCTAATCGGCAGATTAAAAGACTAATTTCTCATCATCTGTGTTTTGCCAAATTGTTGTATAAAGTCGAATCGTCTCATAATATGATTCTAATTCACATAATAATGCTATATAAGATTTATTTATGCTGTCACAGGCACTTTAAGCAAACCCGTATTACAGCTATTTGTGAGGTGATGGGCAGTTTTACTGTTCATTTCACACTTTGTAAATGGTAAGATTATTGGAAAATGATTATATGAACAAATTTATGACAGTAGTTGAATTAATGACAATAAATACAAAGATCAATCAGTTTGTCTGCCATTAATAAACATATCCAGGCATAATAATAGATGAATAGAGTTGATCGAGTGACAAAAGACGAGCACATGCCTGGGTGTGTGTGCGTGTGTGTGTGGTCGACTGAGGCAGTGGTGCATTGAACTGTGGAGAGAGACAACAGCCGCAGGCAGAAATGGTGGTGGGAAATGTCAGGTGCTAGTCATGGCTGGGAGGCAGGAGCACTCACAGAAGAAGAATAAAACAAACAGATGTGTGAGGGAATTGAACCCCTGCTGATACCTGAAGATAAAATGCCCACCCAAAACGTCAATTGAAATTTATACTGTAGCCTGTATGAAAAAATATGGAATTACTTTCACTGTACAATTGATTTTGTTACACCAAATGCAAAAGGTTTACTTAGATTGTAACAGTGTTTGTTTTGTCAACATTAAAATCAAAATATTTATCATTGAATAATAACAATGAACAGATTAGGGCTGCAACAACTAATCGATTAATGAATTCGTTGCCAGCGAATTTGATTATCGAGTTTTGCCTGCATCATAGAGTAGTCCCGTTTGGGTCCAGGTTTGTGCATAATGGAAGCCATAACGTGAGGCTGCAAGTGCGCGCCACTGATTAAAGCAAGCGAGAGTTCACTGCTACACTGAAGTTACAGTGGTATGAAAAAGTATCTGAACCTTTTGGAATTTCTCACATTTCTGCATAAAATCCCCAATAAATGTGATTTCATCCTTGTCAAAATCACACAGGAAAAAAACAGTCTGCTTTAACTAAAACTACCAAAACATTTCTAGGTTTTCATATTTTAATGAGGATAGTAGGCAACCAATGACAGAAGGGGGAAACATAAGTAAGTGAGCCATCACATTTAATATTTTGTGCCCCCCCCCCCCCGGCAGCAATAACTTCTAGTCTGGCAGTAGTCTGGCACATCAAGCAGGACTAATATTGGCCCATTCTCATCAAGTCATGTCACAGCATCTCAATGGGGTTCAAGTCTGAACTTTGACTTGGCCACTCCAGAACGTGTATTTTGCTCTTCTGAAACCATTCTGACGTTGATTTACTTCTGTGTTTTGGATCATTGTCTTGTTGCGGCATCCATGCTCCTTTTAGCTTCAACTGTCTGACAGACGGCCTCAGGTTTCCCTGCAAAACTTCCTGATAAACTTTTGAATGAATTCTTCCATTAATGAATGCAAGTTGTCCAGGCCCTGAGGCAGTAAAACAGCCCCAAACCATGATGCTTACTACACCATGCGTCACGGTGGGGATGAGGTGTTGATTTTGGTGAGCTGTTCCACTTTTCCTCCATACATGACGTTGTGTGTTACTCCAAAACAATTCTACTTTGGTTTCATCAGTCCACAATATATTTTGCCAAAACGTCTGTGGAGTGTCTAAGTCCCTTTTTGCGAACATTAAACGAGCAACAATGTTTTTTATAGACAGCAGAGGCTTCCTTCATGGAGTCCTCCCATGAACACCATTCTTGGCTATAGTTTTATATTGGCCTTTAGTTGATGTGTGCACAGACATTTATTTATTTATTTATTTTTCCCTGTCCTGTTCAGCTGTTTGACACAGAGAATGGAAGTCTAAGTGCCCAGATAGTCTGAACAGTTTTAATGTTTCACATTGAGAGTCTGACATACTCCCATTGTGGTCATTCAAGATACCTCGTTTTTATAACAACAAAGCAGCGAACAGGAAGGGGTTATGGGGGGACAGAAGAAAAGAAACACAAACAACAACAAGAATTACATTAAATGTCGAGACTAGCTACTAATATGTTGGTGCTATCTTCAGCTAGATGTATTTCCTGTTAACACCATGTGGGGGCCTGTTGACCAGTGAAAGAGGGGGACAGGGGTGAGGGTGTCTATAAGCTGATTGAAAGGGGTAGAGTGTACACAAATCAGTTCTGTGATCTATAACCGTGTGAATCCTTTGTGAGTGTAAGCCCATTGGCGACCGACCCTACACAGCCCCACCGCCAATCCCGGCACCGGGACCCCCCACCCGAGCCCGCCCTATCACATCCCGCCGCACGCGAGCCCCACCAGGCGAGCAACAGCCACACAGACGAGCAGAGACGCCACGCAGGCGCCAACTCAGAGCCCGGCCCCCACCCAGCCAGCCCGGGAAGGGAGGACGGGCGGGGGGTGGGGGGGGGGCGGTGTTCCGCACAGCCCATCCCTCCCCCACAGCCCAGCAAAGGAGCCAACGTCACCCCCCCGGGATCCAGGGTGGTCCCCCGGACCACCTGCGCACCCATCAACTGGCCCTCAGAGATGGCAAGAGGGGACGCACCACCAACCCCACATCCACCCCCACCCCGTCCGCCCACCTGGACCGCGAGCCACAGCCGCAGCCCCCCAACCAGCACACCACGGGACCCCCACTCGCCCACCAAGCCCAGGGCAGGGCAGGGTCCCCCGCCGGAGCAGGCAACACCCAGTCGATACACCGGCGCCCAGCCAGCAACCCGCGACGGAGCACATGGGGGATACCCAGTTAGAGAAGATAGGGGAAGGCGGAGGCGGGAGAGAACGCCGACGAGCCGCCACGGGGCGGCACAAGGTCGGAGCCCCGACCTCCCCCCACTCCCGCGGCCAGCAGCCCAAGCAGAGGGGAGGCCACGCCCCAGGAGCCATGCCATAGTGAAAAAAAGTGGGACCCACCTACCACCCTATTACTGTGGCTGCCAGACTCCTGGCTGGCAGCCATTACCCAGTAACGTGATGGGATTGTGAGGGGAGGGTAGTGCTATGTATGCATTAAAATAGGAGAGCTTGGCTTGGAGCAGTGGGACCACAGCATGGAATTTCTACCCAGCCGCCCGTTCCACCGCCCGTCCCACTGCCCTCTGCCGGAGCTCTCCTGTGGAGAATGATGTGTGTGGTGCGTTAAAAAACGTGCAGGGATGGCTGGGCCTGTCTTGAGGAGGTAACCGTGAGGCACCCTCGACCCCCAACAGGTCCCAACCATCCCATAACCTTGGTGTGTGATGCATTAAAAACAGGGGGGAGCCGGGCCGGGACTGTATGGCCCCGTCCCAACTCTCCCTGGAGAAATGTATGAGTATGTAAGTGCCAGGGTGAAAGATATTTACAGTGCCGAAGTGAGTAGCGCGTGAGTTAAGAGGCAGGCTCCCGCGGGCGTGGCCTCCCTTCCACCGATACCACAGGGCGGGAGTAGCGCCAGGGCCCCGATCAACCCTGTAGCACCCTTAAATTATGTTTTGTTCAATACCTTCAAGCAGCAGGGACGGCGGGTTGTTTTCCTTCTGCATCAACGACCGCAAAAGTGAAGCAGAGGAGTCTTTTGTTTCGGCGTTGCCATACGCTGGTCTGTGGCCCAATAGGAGGTCGAGCGTCTCATACCATTTGTCCGTTTTCCTGTCCGCCCCGCTCTGGTTGTTTTGGTCTTTGATTTTCTTATAGTCCTGTTTCAGTTTCTTCATTTTTTCCCTACATTGTTTTGCGCTGTGATAAATCCCAGCCTTTTTGATATGTGCGCTTATTTCGGCAAATATTTTTATGTTCTGTTGCGACCCCTCAAGACCTCTTTGGACGCTCGCAGTTGAATAAATAGCAGGAGGGCTATTTTTTTTTTTTTATATGGCGGCTCCACTTGATGCGCGAGAAGTAAGAGGCGTGGTGGCTGCTGATTTCAGCAAATCACTAAAGAGCTATATAATACAGTTTCTGCGGCCCCGCGGAAAGTACTCGGTTCAGAGTAGGGGCTAAAATGGTTCTCGGAAGTCGAGTCTCTCGTCCCTAGTTCCTACATAACCGAACACGCAAAATGACGTCGTCCACGTCCACCCCAAAAAGGTTCGAGGAACTGCGGATAGTTCCTACAGTGCCAAAGCGCCTAATGCTTCCCATCAAGACAATTCTTACCAGGTGTGCCTTTTATAGTGAGCAGGGCAGCTTTAAACCACTCATCAGTGATTGGGCAAACACCTGACTTAAATTATTTTGCAAACATTGGTTTCAATTGCTCTTTAAGTCTCCTTAGGCAGAGGGTTCATTTACTTATTTTTACCCCTTCTGTCATTGTTTGCATGCTATCCTCTTTAAAATATGAAAACCTACAAATGTTTGGGTGGTTTTAGTTGAAGCAGACACTGTTTTTACATCTGTGTGATTTTGACGAAGATGAGCTCACATTTGATGGTGATTTTATGCTGAAATGTGAGAAATTCCAAAAAGTTCAGATACTTTTTCATACCACTGTAAATCAGGAAGCTGAAATAAAATATTATTTTTAAAGGAAAAATTATGTCTTCACTGTTACTTTCAACCATAAACATCATCACTATTGACATGTCACTTCGTCATTCTTTGCGCCACGCCTTATCAGAGGGAGCCGAGCTTCATTTTGTAATAGCCGAAGACGGCACACGCTCATGTCGGATTAAAGCTTGGATTTACTTATTATTGGATATAACTACGAAAGTTGTACCGCATACAAACAGAAAGAATTGTCTCAGGAGTGATTTGTTCGAGGATTCAAGGTAAATATATTTTTCGTACCATGCATGCTTGATTGAAGCATTTATTCACAGGAATTTTCTTCTTTGTTTACACATAGCCTATCGAGACTATTTTATGTCCATATCTATAAAGAATTCAGGGATTTAAGCATTTATTCAATTTTCGCCACAAAAGCTCTGTACATGCCAGGCGGCCGCTAGCCTCATTCGCTAACATAGTAGCATTGTACTTCGTCAATATATGTAAAATAAATGCTAACTGCACAATTTCTTTGCTTTTAACCATGAATTGAGACTGTTTTACGTCCATATCTATGAAGAATTCGAGAATTTAAGCATTTATTCACAAGAATTTTCGACATTAAAGCTCCTGTTACGCCAGACGGCCGCTAGCCTCATTCACTAACATAGTAGCATTGTACTTCGTCAATATACGTAAATTAACGCTAACTGCACTGTTTCTTTGCTTTTAACCAAGAATCGAGACTGTTTTAAGTCCATATTTATGAAGAATTCGGGTATTCAGGCATTTATTCACAAGATTTTTCACCAGAAAAGCTCCTGTTACGCCAGGCGGCCGCTAGCTTCATTCGCTAACATAGTAGCATTGTACTTCATCAATATACGTAAAATATAAGCTAACTGCACGGTTTCGTTGCATTTAACCAAGAATTGAGGCTGTTTTACGTCCATATCTATGAAGAATTCAGATTTTTTTTAAGCATTTATTCACAATAATTTTTGCCAGAAAAGCTCCTGTTACGCCAGGGGGCCGCTAGCCTCATTCGCTAACATAGTAGCATTGTACTTCGTCAATGTACATAAACTAAATTCTAACTGCACGGTTTCTTTGCTTTTAACCAAGAATTAAGACTGTTTTACGTCCATATCTATGAAGAATTCGGGGATTTAAGCATTTATTCACAAGAATCTTCGCCATTAAAGCTCCTGTTACGCGAGGCGGCTGCTAGCCTCATTCGCTAACAGTATATAGTGTATAATGATAACAAATGGCTATTTTATTCTATAATAAGTTATGATTGCATATAGAATTTATTAATAATCTATTTACATATTATTTATAATCGATTCTGTATGTTTTCCTCAAGTATGAAGTTTCTGATGTTAAATTGAGTGATTTATTAGCTGTTGAAAACTTGCAGTTAATTAAAAAAAAAAATGCTATTTCGGTCAAAAACTTGCTATGTTAAATATTGCTATTGATCCTGAAAATATAGTTGATTATCTCTGCATTTGGTAATTTGTGCGCATCTAGTGTAATATCTAAGACTTTTATAGCCATATTAAGTTTTGTTATACTTATATATAAAATAATTAATCGGGATTTTATAAGGGAACGACTTTGAATTTTTTCATGCCGCTGCTCATGGAGACTCCTATATGGCTAAGGTAGGTGCCTGTTTTGGTTTTGGGTCAGTAGCAGCTTTGGTTTTGTATATATTTGAATTTGAAGTTTTTGAAAATAGGCCCCCTACGAATCGGCCCCGTTTCCTGTGTCATGTCAATAGGTTATGAAATCTATGTCACAACATTCCTATAATAACTTCAAATTAAATTGTGAAGGTAATTTAAAAAAGTGACATTTATCCGGTGAATCGTTTAATTAAATCCGATTAATCGAGTATAAAAATAATTGTTAGTTGCAGCCCTCGAACAGATGTTTTCATCTTTTTTGTATTTGTTTGAATGGACAACTGCACACCAGCAAATTGCTTCGGCAAAGCAACGTTCACTGCCATGTACCTTTTCATCAGGGATGCTGTGCCTGACATTTTCCAAATAGGCACCAATGTTTTCCACATTGGTGAAGCGCAGGAGGATCTTGGCAAAGTCCTCTTCACTGATTGTGGCCATCCCTTTAGAGTAAGTCAGAAATTCAATTTCTAGCACCTCAGTCTGGAGGTTGTCCATGAATCTGAAATGTAAGACGAATAATTAAATTGCATTTTAAATGCTGCAAAAATACTGTACTGTGGTCATAAAACATGACTTGCTAATTGGTGGTTTGAATAGGCAAGCATTAAGTCATCATATACTTTTGCATACGATAGAGAATAATACCTATAAAAGTCATCAAACGTGAGCTCGGCCTTCCCTTTCTTTCCGAAGAAATGGACCAGCAGGGTGGTGTCAATGGTTAAACTCTCATCAGCACGCTGTCAAGTCAAAAGAAAAGGAGAAAAAAGCGGAACGTGAGAAGCTCTTCAAGAGCTCGTTCAAAAAATTCTCACACTTTTGGTTTAGAAAACACCGCCAGTTTCTCAATATCAAACAAGTGAGTCCTCACGCTTTAAACTAAACTTAAGCTAAAGCTATATTGGTGTTCAGTGCACTCAAAGATGGCTAACAAACTAAAGATGATTTAAACTTTTCTTGACAAGAAAAACTGTAGAATCTGAGAACTTGGTTTCATGCGTCTTACGGTTTGACAGAAACACAAATAGACAACAATGTATATTGAGAAACAGCAGATGAGGAAGACAGGACCAAACCCACATATGCAAACCAATTGCCAAGCTAGTTGGTTGTGTGTGGAAGACATCCACCAATCAACATTAAAATAAATAAATTGATAAAAACTCAGCAGCGATTATGATAAGAGGTCAACTGGTATATTGTACGGCCGATATACATGGACTTTTTTCCAACATCGACCATTGGCCGGTTGACAAAAAAAACAAACAAAAAAAAAGATTAAAAAAAAAAAAAGATTTTTATCAGGCATCTGTGTGTGCAACTGTGGCCGCCGTTGACTGACGGTAGGACCCCGGACGGGCTCTGCAGCAGCTTAAAGGCAGGCTGCTACAGGCTTGCCTGTTTTGTAAATATAAGGGCTGTCAAATGATTAAAATTGTTAAACGAGTTAATCACAGCTTAAAAATGAATTAATCGTAATTAATTGCAATTCAAACCATCTCTAAAATATGCCATGTTTTTCTGTAAAATATTGTTGGAATGGAAAGATTAGACAGATATATTATTTATTTTACGTAAATATTGCGAACTATGAGGCTAGTCTGTAAGGAAATTAGCAGCCGCCATATGTAAACAAAGAGCTTTTTCCGCTAAAAATTCTTTTGAATGAATGCTTAATTCACTTAATTCTTTATGGATATGGATGTAAAACAGTCTCGGTTCTTGGTTAAAAGCAAAACAACCATGCAGGTAGCATTTATTTTACGTGAATATGTCAAAGTACGATGCTAGTCTGTTACTCAATGAGGCGGCCGCCAAATGTAAACAGCTTTTCCAGTAAAAATTCTTGTGAATAAATGCTTAAAACCCTTAATTCTTTACAGATACAGATGTAAAACAGTCTCCATTCTTGTATAAAGCAAAAAAAACAACAACAACAAAAAACGTTATTTTACTATGTCGAAGAATGATGCTAGTCTCTTAGCTCTTTGTTGTGGTAAGGAGGCTGCCAAAATGTCTTTTTCCGTGTGAAATTCTTGTGAATAAATGCTTAAAGTGCATGTGACACGAAAAAGCATGTGTATTTCATAATACACGCGATATTTTATGCTCCTGAATGATATGGACCGCTTGGATGTGTGTAGAAGTGATCGCTATATTTATTTAGGTTTTTGAATCCCGCGCCATGAAAATGAGTGACTTCCGGCTTCGGTCTTGCATTGAGGAAGAGGGCGCTGTGACGTGTACGGTAGAAGACGTCCTCTTCACTATACAGCGTACTGTTGTCTATGAGGACGAAGGATTCAGCTGATTTTGCGGATTAATACGTTTATTTTTCGCATCACGCCAGCCAAACGGCTGCAGAAAAATCATTCTGTATGAGGGAGAGGCGTATGCGCCTTTTTGGAGTTTCAAAAGGTTCCCATTCACCGTGGATATTGGCCAAAACAAGCCGACTACAGTGGGAGCATTGGACTTACGAGGAAGTGAGTAAACATCTTGTTTAGTATTATGTCAAATATTAATACAGCTATTACAAAGTAAACACTACAAAATTTCTTTAAATAAAGGACCACTTACGTTTGATCATTGATAGGCATGTAAAAAGCTATCCTCATGCACATTAGTAGCACGTTAGCTCCACAACAACTGCAGCCGCCCTCCTCCGGGGAACGAACCGTAAATTGCTCTCCGCCGGGCGGTTTGCCGATCCGCGAAGACAATCGACAACCCAGTCGTCATGTCAAATAATCCAGGCTAATTATGTGTGATTTTCCGCTTCGAAGACTTTGAAACATCACTCGGTTCGGTTAGCATGTCGGCTAGCTGTCACGCCTTTTGGTTTGTTTACATTCTCCGAAGCCGGGGAAGGGGAATGACATATGTCCGATTTAGGTGTCATAAAGTATCGTTCGGGAGGTGCGACAGTAAAGGTGAAGTCGACAGTTTTGACCATTATGGAGTAATTTTGCGATGTCGTCCTGAATAAATGCATTTTTATTATTTCATATTCCATTTAGCACAAGACTGTTATTTGTCATGACCATGCCATTTATTTAGCAATTGGGGAAAATACTTGGATAAAAAGAATATCCTGTAAAAATATTGATGTAAAGAGACAGAAACAATGACATTTTGCAGCTCTCTTCGTCGCGTTTCCTCGTTGTGAATAGTTCCCCTTGACGGGCTGACTGGTCCTTCTCAAGTCATTTATATAGCTATTGGGGAAAAATACTTGGATTAAAAGAATATCCTGTAAAAATATTGGAGTAGAGAGACTGAAACAATGACATTTTGCGGCTCTCTTCGTCGCGTTTTCCTCGTTCTGAATAATTCCCCCTCAATGGGCTGAATAGTAAAACCGATGAGCTCAGTCTATCACTGACGTCATCCACCTTATTGGGACGGTAAAGCCCTATAATGGTAGGCGTGGCTATCCAGCAGATTAATAGACTAATTTCTCGTCATCTGCGCTGTGCTAAATTGTTGTATATAGTCGAATCGTCTCAAAATATGATTCTAATTCACATAATAATGCCATTTGAGACTTTTTTTCTCATGTCGTACGCTCTTTAAATCCCCAAATTCTTTATAGATATGGACGTAAAACAGTCTCGGTTCTTGGTTAAAAGAAAAAAAAACAAAAAACAATGCAGTATTTACTTTACGTAAATATTGCGAACTGTGAGGCTAGTCTGTAAGGAAATTAGCAGCTGCCATATGTAAACGAAAAGCTTTTTCCGTTGAAAAATCTTGTGAATAAATGACTAAATCCCTGAATTCTTTATAGATATGGACGTGAAAGAGTCCCTATTCTTGGTTCAAAGCAAAAAAAAAAAAAAAAACGGGCAGTCTGCATTTACTTTACGTAAATATGTCGAAGAATGATTCTAGTCCGTCGCGGTTAATTTCTCCCATTGATTTTTTTCACAGCGTTTCAAAATGCATGCACGGTACGAAAAATATAATCATTACCTTGAATCCTCGAACAAATCACTGCTGAGACAATCCTTCCTGTTTGTATGCAGTACACATTTCATACTTTTTCAACCCTAAATCAGGCGTTGGATCACTGCATATGTTGACTCTGCGACCAACTGTGAATAACTGACCACCGTAGGGTGGCCCGGTACTTAAAGGCGTTGTACAGTGAAGGTGGAATCTGACCCATCAATCGTTATGAAGTCTATCATAAAAAGAAGTGCGCCGTTCATAGGTTTGGTAGCGCTAGACTGAATGAATCCTTCAAGTCTCAGTTCATCATTGTAAATTCGAAGCTGTTGAAACAGTTTTTTATATATATAGGTATATCTGCCTCAAATATCACCTTTGGATGTTGACAATCGGCTGATTTTTTTTTTTTTTTTTCACAAATATCGGCATCGGCATTTGAAAATCCCATATCGGTTGACCTCTAATCATGACATTGTTGCACTAGTCATTATAGCACATAACTAATTAAGCTTAAAGAGTCATGCTCATTGTCACCAATCATGCTGGGGGTGGAATCAGATAGGAAGAAAGTTGTCAACGAGAGAGACAGGAGAAAGACTGGGGCCGAGACCGATGAAGTGGCTGGTGAGAAGATGCAATCAAGCAACCACATACCATGCATTTTGCTGCAGATGTCAATTAAGTCTTAACAGCAACACCTGACCAAGCTATGGTCTGCCGCACACTGCGCGATGTGGCTGGACCTAATTTGGACCGGAACGTCACAAAAAAAAACAAAAAACAAGAAAATGCAATTTCTGGAGGAACTGCGATGGTAGCTTTGCTGTGATGGTTGGTATAACAGGTCACTTCCTGTTGATATCGGGGCATTTTAGGGTAACTTCCTGTTGATATCGGGTCTCTACCTTGATTTGGACATTTGAATTATGTGTTCCTGTATGGCTTTCGAAGCCTTAATTATTAATTAATGCTGTGCGAAAAAGATCTGATAGGAAAAAAAATCTCTGGGCCTATGTTGGCCATTTTATATGAAAATATCAATATGCCACGATATACATTTTACATTATTTGGTGAAAAAGTCCATCCATCCATCCATACATACATCCATAGAGTACATACATACAAACACATACAGTGGTACTTCTACATACGAAGTTAATTCATTCCAGGACCTTGTTTGTAAGTAGAAATGGTCCTATGTCGGCCAGGATTTCCCCACAAGAATACACAGTGGTATGAACAAGTATCTGAACTTTTTGGAATTTCTCACAAATTAAGCATAAAATCACCATCAAATGTGATCTGATCTTTGGCAAAATCAACAGATGAAAATGTAGTGTCTGCTTTAACTAAAATCACCCAAACATTTATAGGTTTTCATATTTTAATGAGGATAGCATGCAAACAATGACAGAAGGGGGAAAAATAAGTAAGTAAACCCCCTGCCTAAGGAGACTTAAAGAGCAATTGAAACCAATTTTTAACAAACATTTTAAGTCACGTGTGTGCCCAACCACTGATGAGTGGTTTAAAGCTGCTTTGCCCACTATAAAACACACCTGGTAAGAAATGTCTTGATGAGAAGCATTGTCTGACGTGCATCAATTTGTATAAAGCAGGGAAAGGCAACAAAACCATCTCTAAAAGTCTGGATATTCATCAATTAACAGTCAGAGAAGTTGTCTACAAGTGGACAGAGTTTGGCACTGTTGCTTCTCTCCCACTTCATGCACTGTATTTTGTGGGTTAACCGTTGTTTTTTGTTGTTGTTTTTTTCACCATTGTTTTCTTTTTGGGTTGTGAGGCGCCATAGCGCCTTGTAACCTAGGGCACCATGCAGGCTAGGAATGCCACTGTACATGCATACATACTACATTACTTAAGAGTATAGCTGGGTTTGACCACATCGCTCAGTGTGCGGAACCTTAAAAAGAGCACACACGCAGAGTATGTGAGAAGATTCCACCTTTTTTTTGGTAAATATTATATTTTGTTTGCATCCAGTTGGCAAGGAGGTCAGTCTACAGTTAAGTTATTGTGGTACCGGAGCCACCTAAAATACTTTATTGTTCTATGTGATCTTGGTATCATATATTTCTTATCAACTTTCAAAACTTTATAGTGCTCTAAAAATAGGAGAAATAAGATTATAAGGATTTGTATTGACTTCTTTTGAATTAACTAATCATTGGGATGTTCAAGAAACGTGTGACTAATGCATACATGATATAAGTTCCTCCCTTCGATCAGTTCCAATTAAAAAAAAAAAAAAATCAACCAGTATCATAGCAGAAAAGGGGGAAGTAAATAACAATTTTCAGCACAGCCATGCTCAACACTGCCAAATCTCGTTTTTGACGGCCATGCTACGGGAAGCAGAGATAAACTTTCAGGTCTGCCAAAGATGGAGGAGCATTTGTGACATTCTAACAATCATTTTCACCAAATTGTCGAATTTGTTTCTACCTCAAGATTAAAATCCTAAAACCCAGCACAAAGCACAAAGAGAAGAAGTAAAAAATGGAACAATATGTATATAATATATACACACATATGTCAATATATGTAATACTTAAAATAGGATAATGTTCTTAGTTCTAACTAATCATCAGGCCACTCAAATTATTGTAAATTTTTTAGGTACTGTTTTTGTAAAGACGGTGGTAATTTGACAACAGCATGTGGGTGGTAGCTCTTATATTAATTAAACAATAAACCACATGTTGCTGCCTTACTCTAAAGAGATGAACTGTCTTCAGAAAGGTTAAGAACCACTGATTTAGTCTTCATTCAATCTACGTTGAATGAAATTGGAAAGTGGGAGGAACTTGGAATACCCTGAGAAAACCCACGCATTCAAACTCCACGCAAGAAGGCCGGACCCCACCAATTTCATGTCCTCCACGTCCTCCAAAACAATGAATGATACCTCTGAGGAGCAGCTCATCATGAATCAAGTCAGCTAGTCCAGCTGTCAGTCAGTAACACCTTTAAGGGCATACGCTACACCACCTTTTCCTTCCCATGACCTGGTCTTTTTTCTCTCCCACAGCACGTTCTCAGTTTACCCTTATTGCCTTTCTCCTCCTAGAGCCTGTCACTGCCTCCAACTCGAGCTGTTGGTAAAAGTCTCTATTGCTACACAAAAGCAGATCTTGACTAATCTGTTATGTAAACACCTCCTTCTTTAAATACAAACTACTTCTTTATTTTGCCCCTAAAAGTACTTCCTGATCCTGATTTATACCTAGCCATTTTGTACCTCAACATTTGTTCTCTACTGACCTCTGCCCGCCAATCATCCCTATTTGTTGATTTTCTCCCTTGCTCTTTTACTTCTTATCTCAAGTGTATTCTATAACTTGTGTTTTCCTGTTTCTACCAATTTATCTTACGCTGCCGGCCAAAAGTATTGGCACCCCTGCAATTTTGTCAGATAATGCTCAATTTCTCCCAGAAAATGATTGCAATTGCAAATGCTTTGGTAGTAATATCTTCATTTATTTTGCTTGCAATGAAAAAACACAAAAGACAATGAAAAAAATACAAATCATTATCATTTTACACAAAAAAATGGGCCGGACTAAAGTATTGGCATCCTTTGAAAAATCATGTGATGCTTGAAATGAAATGTTTAATGTCATCATCATCGGTATCATTGACAGTTGCAAAATGTGAGATGATTAGCCCGAAGAAAGAGCCGAAGACAGACAAGGGCAGATGGGAGAAGCATATGCTTCTCTAATTTGTGTAATCAACAGCACCTACTGTATTACTTACCTGTGGCACATAACAAGTGGTGGCAATAACTAAATCATACTTGTAGCCAGTTAAAATGAATATAAGTTGACTCAACCTCTGTCCTGTGTCCTTGTGTGTACCATATTGAGCATTGACAAAACAAAGAAGACCAAAGAACTGTCTGAGGACTTGAGAAGCAAAATTGTGACGAAGCATGGGCAATCTCAAGGCTACAAGTCCATGTCCAAAGACCTGAATGTTCTTGTGTCTACCGGCGCAGTGTCATCAATAAGCGTAAAGCCCATGGCACTGTGGCTAACCTCCATAGATGAGGACGGAAAGGAAAAATTGCCGAGAGATTTCAACGAAAGAGTATGTGGATGGTGGATAAAGAACCTCGACTAACATCCAAGCATGTTCAAGCTGTCCCGCAGTCCGAGGGTACTACAGTGTCAACTCGTACTATCCGTTGGCGTCTGAATGAAAAGGGACTCTATGGTAGCATACCCAGGAAGAACTCACTTCTGACCCAGAGACGTAAAAAAAGCCAGGTTGGAGTATGCCAAAACTTAACAAAAGTAGAGCTTTTGGGGAAGAGACATCAACATATAGTTTACAGGAAAAATAACGAGGCCTTTAAAGAAAAGAACACGGTCCACACAGTCAAACATGGCAGATGTTGCCTGATGTTTTGGGGTTGCTTTGCTACCTCTGGCACTGGACTGCTTGACCGTGTGCATGGCATTAGTCTGAAGACTACCAACACATTTTGCAGCATAATGTAGGGCCCAGTGTGAGAAAGCTCTGTCTCCCTCAGAGGTCATGGGTCTTCCAGCGGGACAATGACCAAAAACACACTTGAAAAAGCACTAGAAAATGGTTTGAGAGAAAGCACTGGAGACTGCTAAAGTGGCCAGCAATGAGCACAATCCCATAGAACACCTGTGGAGAGCAGTTTGGAGATTGCAGAGACCTGGAGCAGTTGGCCAAAGAAGAATGGTCTAAAGTTCCAGCAGAGCATTGTAAGAAAGTCACTGATGGATACCGGAAGCGGTTGTTCACAGTTATTTTGTCTAAAGGTTGTGCTACCAAGTATTAGGCTGAGGGTACCAATACTTTTGTCCGGCCCATTTTTGGAACTTTGTGTAAAATGATAATCATTAATTTCTTTTTTAAATTCTCTTTTGTGTTTTTTCATTGCAAGCAATATAAATGAAGATATTACTGCCAAAGCATTTGTAATTGCAATCATTTTCTGAGAAAAATTGAACATTATCTGACGGAACTGCAGGGGTGCCAATACTTTTGGCCAGTAGTGTATGTGTATGTTGCATCATTTATGAAGTTCCAAAAATTTAAGTTTAGCAGGATATTTCTTGTTGGTTTATTGTATTTTTTTCCTGTCGCTTGCCTGATCATGTGTGTGTTCTGTCCATCGGCCATCCATGCAGATGAAAGACCCCTGAGAGTAAATACAAGGTCAGACCCAATAAACACCACTGTCATTATCTTCACCCCAGCTTCCGCTGCCACGGCAGCACAAAGCTTGTCATTAGACATCTAGCCAGCTTTCTATGTTTAGCTGGTATTAATCATTAGCAACACCTCCAGTGTGTTTTTATGGAAATGCTGTGCATCATTCCTCAGTAAAATAATATGCAGGTCTCTTCAATAGAAATAATTCCACAGATTGCTTTCGAATAATTTCACTCAGTTTTACTCAAAACCTAAAATGATATGAAATGTGCTCCACATAATTTTAGTGACAGTTATTGAAAAGAAATATGATCAATCACCAATTAAAAAGTAATCCGTGTCTTTTGCCCTTGATAGAGCAAGGAAACCGGTTTGGTAACTCAAAACGTGAACCAAAATGAGTCCCACATGTAAATACCTGCAGCCAATTTGCAAAACAGACACCTACAACTTCTAAAACTAGAGTACATTCTAATCAAGTGGGACGAAAGACTATTTCACTTCTTTAACTGTGAAAATGTTTACCGTAATAGTTTTTAAACGCAAAGCATTCTAATGTGAATTGCCAACTATTACATTCATTGTTCTAGATAGGGTTAAACATGCTACAGATGGTGAATGATTTGTCAAGATACCGGACTGCAAAATAACAGATTCAGATGTCAATAGGTGAAAAAAGAGAGGGAGAGAGAAAGAGATTAGTTAGAAAAACACTATCCAGTCATCCCTCGTTTTTCGAGGATAATGGGAACCCCACCATACCCCTTAAATAGGCGGCGCTTATTTACATTAAAAAAAAAAGTTTTTTGAATGAATAAATACATTGAATTTCCCATTCAAATTTTTTAACGTATACACTGCTGGCCAAAAGTATTGGCACCCCTGCAATTCTGTCAGATAATGCTCAATTTCTCCCAGAAAATAATTGCAATTACAAATGCTTTTGTAGTAATATCTTCATTTATTTAGCTTGCATTGAAAAAAAACAAAAGAGGATGAAAACCAAAACATCATTTTACACAAAACTTCATAAATGGGCCGGACAAAAGTATTGGCACCCTCAGCCTAATACTGGTAGCACAACATTTAGACAAAATAACGGCGAACAACCCGCTTCCGGTATCCATCCATGAGTTTCTTACAATGCTCTGCTGGAATTTTAGACCATTCTTCTTTGGCTAGCTGCTCCAGGTCTCTGAGATTTGAAGTGTGCCTTCTCCAAACTGCCATTTTCAGATCTCTCCACAGGTGTTTTATGGGATTCAGATCTGGACTCATTGCTGGCCACTTTAGAAGTCTCCAGTGCTTTCTCTCAAACCATTTTCTAGTGCTGTGTGAAGTGTGTTTTGGGCCAATGTCCTGTTGGAAGACCCATGACCTCTGAGGGAGACCCAGCTTTCTCACACTGGGCCCTACATTATGCTGCAAAATTTGTTGGTAGTCTTCAGACGTCATAATGCCATGCACATGGTCAAGCAGTCCAGCACCAGAGGTAGCAAAGCAACCCCAAAACATCAGGGAACCTCCGCCATGTTTGACTGCGGGGACCGTGTTCTTTTCTTTGAAGGTCTCGCTTTTTCCCTGTATGTTTGTGCCTTTTTCCAAAAAGCTCTACTTTTGTCTCATCTGACCAGAGAATATTCTTCCATAACATTTTCGCTTTCTCAGGTAAGTTTTGGCAAACTCCCAACCTGGCTTTTTTGTGTCTCTGGGTCAGAAGTGGGGTCTTCCTGGGTATCCTACCATAGAGTCCCTTTTCATTCAGACGCCGACGGATAGTACGGGTTGACGCTGTTGTACCCTCGGACTGCAGGACAGCTTAAACTTTTTAGGATGTTAGTTGAGGTTCGTTATCCACCATCCGCACAATCTTTCGTTGAAATCTCTCGTCAATTTTTCCTTTCCGTCCACATCTAGGGAGGGGAGGTTATCCATATTGCCATGGGCTTTACACTTATTGATGAAACTGCGCACGGTAGACACAGGAACATTCAGGTCTTTAGAGATGGACTTGTAGCCTTGAGATTGTCCATGCTTCCTCACAATTTTGCTTCTCAAGTCCTCAGACAGTTCTTTGGTCTTCTTTTTTTTCGCCATGCTCAATGTTGTACACACAAGGACATAGGACAGAGGTTGAGTCAACTTTAATCCATTTTAACTGGCTGCAAGTGTGATTTAGTTATTGCCACCACCATGTGACACAGGTAAGTAACAGGTGCTGTTAATTACACAAATTAGAGAAGCATCACATGATTTTTCAAAGGGTGCCAATAATTTAGTCCGGCCCATTTTTGTGTAAAATGATAATGATCAATTTTTTTCATTGCAAGCAAAATAAATGAAGCTATTACTACCAAAGCATTTGTAATTGCTATCATTTTCTTGGAGAAATTGAGCATTATCTGACAGAATTGTAGGTGTGCCAATACTTTTGGCCAGCACTGTATGTACTGTAAATGAATTTTTTTTTATAAATCTTTTTTAAGCACTGCAAATGTAATAAGTATGATATAAATTAGATATATACGTAAAAGAAAACAATGATTTACATGTATCTTAACACTTTTAAATAAAATACTGTATTGTTTTTTTAAATTTTTTTTTTATTACTGATAAAACACCGTGATGGATTTAGGGCGCAAAGGTTGAAGCCCGAAGTAGCGAGGGATCACTGTATTATACTGTGTAGTCTAACATTGGAAAATAATGTCAGCACAGTACAGATTTACAAATAAGAATGAATATACTTGGGTGGGAATAAATATGTTTGAACAGATATGAACTGTTCAAATGATTGATCTAACCAATTGTTCATTTAGGTGACTAAAATGGAATACAAGTTAATATGTGTAATGAGTACATAAACCTTTAAAAAAAAAAAGCATGAAGAGTAAGGTAATGAATACATGGTAAAGGAAACCAAAAAGGCTAAGTGGATCAATGAATAAAGACGTTTGAGACACATCAATCTTGAGTCAAGTCCAAATGAAAGGCCTTGCACTTGGGTAAAGCAACTCAACAAATAACATACTTTAAGTAATGCAGGGCTCCAGGCTAACATAACTCGGAGCACAGTGGCCCCTAACTTAAAATTTTAGGGGCGCAAGCAGCAGATTCAGGTGCGTACATTGTAAACCGACACGTAAAGTTTTCCTCTAATTTTCACAGTTCAACCGATAAATAATTTCATAATAAATGCATAAAACTATGAACTTATAAATCTATATTTTATGCTCTATCAGTTTTGACACCAATCAGTATACTACTTAGACATTTAGCTTAGCATTGGAATTTTGTTCTATTTCAGTCAACGTCACCTGGCACTACAACCAATCAGCAACTGATTTATTAATCAACAAATCACCTTTGAGGACGCTGGCCAAACCAATCCACATGCCACACTTTGTCAACATGGAGGAGTGTATTATTTTAGTACTGTGCGACCAGTACATACTTTATGATACTTCTCGGCAAGATTTCTGGGACATCTAAAAAGTATGTGAAGTTGTTTTTTTTTTCTTTTTTTGTAACAAGAAATACATTCAACGCCTACACTAACTGTGAATATAGTTGTGCTATGGTTAGCTAATTGTATTTCTGGTGGACTTGATGCCCGGGGAGAAAAAGGAGGAGGGCTGAGTCAGAAAGAGATGTGATTAGGTGGTGTGGAGCCTATACAAATAAATAGTGATGCACGATAATGCATTTTTCAGCCGATACCGATAACCGATAATTTCCTCCTCGTTCCAACCGATAACCGATAATGTCAAGCCGATAATTTTATTAAAGATTTATGTAAAATTTTAAAGTATACACAAGAGAAAATATTGCTGTGCAAAAATAATATTGCTCTTTTTTTTTCAACATCAAATGTGAACAAGTAGTAGTAGTAGTAAATTCCAACATCTAAATAAAGACAGATTGTCTGACATTGTGTAATGGTAAACTTTTGGCAACAATTACTTACAGAGTAAATACATAAGTTGCACAAAAATGGCTTTAAAAGTATGCCATTCCTAAAGTATAACATTACTATACAGCAAAAACACAGCTCCTTAAGACTAGTTAAAGTCCCTTGTTTTCAGTGTAAATCTATTGGAAATAAGTTAAATTAACTGCCAGCACTTCAAGTATATTTCACTCAGATTTCTTGAAGAAAAATGGCCAGCTGAAAATAAGATTAACAGCCTTATTTTAAGCAACAAATTATTATATATAATCCTGAAAAAAAAAAAAAGTCAGATATGTTCTTTATTCAAGAATATGTATGGTTCAAAACATTATTTGAAAGCAATTTTTTCTTGATTTAGGTGAAAAATGACCTTATTTTTTTTATATGTTTGGGCTTAATAAGAACAAATTGCAATATTTAGTTCAAGTAAGTGGAATAATCTGGCGCATTCAACTAGTCTTCAACACTCAAACAAGATGGGGAAAATTATTTGACTAGATTTAAGAAGAATGATCTGATTAAGACGTCATAAATTTAAAGCGTACTGAATGCATTACTGAATGGATGACTTCTTCGTGTCGTTTGGTGCATGTTACAATTATCAACTAACCACTGTGCCGTCATGATAAACATGGTTTGTTGACATCAACTGTGTAAATGTCCGTGGTAAAACTGATGTGATCGACATGTCTTTCACGAAGAATCGTGGTCGTATAAACTGCATTATTTTTTCATCCAGGGGTTTGGCTATCGGGTCATTTCGGGAATTTCCTCCCGCCTGTGCCCTTCAGTCCGCCCGGCAGCCAAATTAGCACCCGCGCCAGGCCTCTGTCTTGAACTGGAGTGGCGGCGGCAGCAAAGTTCGTACCGTATATCCGCCCGCCCCGGCCGGCTCGCTGCGGCGCATTCGGTGCATGGCTCTGCTCTCATGCTCTACCCGCCTAGGGCGAGGCGGCGGCCTGCCGGACCGGCGGGCTCCGTCGGAAGACAGCTACTTGTCAACTATCGATCTCGTGAGGTGTTTAGCCATAGATGGGAGTTTACCACTCGCTTTGGGCTGCATTCCCAAACACCCCGACTCCGGGAGGACCGCAGCGTCTCTGTATCGTCACAAGCCCCGTAGCTTCCTTTATAGTTTATTTGTTAACAATAGCTTTAGCATTCGTGCTAGCAGCAGCATATTCGTTCCAAAAATCATTGTGATGCAGTTTTAAATGGCTGCTGGGTTAGTGCTAGTGGTGTTCAATGAGGACGCTTTCTTTAGGCCTTGAGGAACTGTTTTGTAGATGGCGAGAGCGTCGTTTATTTCATTTCACACAAGGGAAAAGCAACGCACGCTAGTGAGAGCGCCTCAACACTGATGTGTAACACCGCCTCCTCTATGACGCCGTACTCCTAAACCCCTCCTCCCACAGGGGCTTCAGAGAGGGGAGGGGTTGAGCAGGCGGCAGTGAAGAAGTGGAGAAAACTGCTTGGTTGCGCACATTTGGAGGCTAAATCAAGTATGTAATTATCGGATTGCATTATCGGTTGATTTTTTTATTATCTGTATTATCTGTGTGACGTCATAATTGCCATTATCGGCCGATAATTATCGGCGGCCGATATTATCGTGTATCTTTACAAATAAACAATGTGAAGTGTAGATCCCAGTATTATGTAAATCACTTGTAAGTGTGGATATGTTGGCATCCTTTTCTATGCTGCCTGATCGCTAATCCTGGAGCCGATAGTTTCTCTACTTGAGTGGGTTTAATGGCACCCAGTCATGCGTGAATCCCATCAGACGCGTGATAGTCCTGCAGACAAGTGGAAATGCTACGCGGTGACCGCCCCAGAGCCATGGACCCTCCCCAGCCAATCAGGGATGAGCCAGCGCAGTCCACCCTTCCTCC
This sequence comes from Corythoichthys intestinalis, assembly GCF_030265065.1. Lineage (NCBI taxonomy): Eukaryota > Metazoa > Chordata > Actinopteri > Syngnathiformes > Syngnathidae > Corythoichthys > Corythoichthys intestinalis. Next base: position 55,471,052 of record NC_080402.1, read on the forward strand.
CGCACCTTCAGCAAGGGGGCCACCGTTATTCCCACGAGACCCAGGGTGGTCTCCCGGGACGGGGATGACTTTCGAATTTCGCCATCGCTCATCGCCTCCCATGTGTCAAGCCCCTGACTTGCTCCACACATCACCCACTTGCCCCTTCTTTTTCTTCTAATGTCTTTCCCCTTAGCAAACCAGTTCGTTACATTACCGCCAACTCGTGGATTTAACTGTGAAAGAGTTTGTCAGCAACAACAACAACAGAAAAAACTGCAATGTTACTGGTCGGGCATGTACGAGTAGATAAAAAAATACTTGGACTAATTATAGTGGTAAAATGCGACCATTTGGTTGCAGTCTGGAACCCTGTTTTTCAAGTTAAATACTAATACTTTTAAAACTCGTCCCATCTAGGGTTTCTGAGGGCGATATGGCACCAATCTCGTAGGTTTTTGCAAGATTTCACGCAAGCTTAACTAAACAATGGTGCTGTCAAAATGATGAAATTCAACAAAGAATCTTGACTTTGCAGGTCTATTGCAAGAAATGTTTATTTTGTGGTTAGAATCAATCAAGATCAATCAAGTGATATCACTTCCCGATACTCCCTGTTGTTTATCTGGCTCCACTTGTCAAATGTCATACGATTGATTGGGTGTGACTATTAGCAACAACTAGATCACACTACTTGACGTGCTGTTGTGCCCGCACTCCACTGGCGCAGGAAATGGGGTGCTATGGGTTCTGCAGCACCCCCCGGTGTTAGGGAGGAAAAACATGTTTTGGTGGATTTAAAAAAAAAAAAAAAAAAAACTTTGGGGATTAGAAATAAACAATATGTTGAAAAAGTTGTTTTTTTTTTTTGTTAATAACATGGTCATCCCATGCCACCTTGCTTGCTACCAGGTCACGTTGAATAAGGCGCTATTGGAACAGAAAAGTTAACTGTTGACAGCGGAAGCATTAATATGGCGCAAAAACGAATTGCCCATTTTTTCTTAAAAAAGAAAAAAAGAAATAAAAAAAACAGCGAAATATTTTAAAATTTAATTCGAAGTTTAAAATGAAGATAATTTTGATAGTTTATAGCAGTGCCCAGCGAGAAAAAGTTTGCATTGCAGCCACATTATTCTTTGTTGTGGCTGTTAAGCTGCTGTCGTGCAGAGTGCTGTCGAATATTTGTGTGCAATTTATTTGAGTGTTGTGAAAAGTGGGTGTTAAACCAATGTGTTTGTGTGTCATTGCGCTGTCTAGCTGTAAGGATTTGCATTATAATTCACGACTGCTTTAATTTCCAATACAAAAACTCCAACACCCACTGTAGGTGAAATCGAACACTGTCTTTGTAGTAGTCCAGTAGTAGTACGTCAGCTATCCAGCATGCATGTGTACTGCCATTGTGGAAGCCCTCTATGGTGAAAAAGCACGAGCATGACAAATTTAGTCTGAAACGGCTGTTTTGGGACGGGAAAACAAAATATGATGCTCAGCACCCCCTGCTGTGAGTGACCTCCAGTGGCGCCGCCCACAATTTTGGTTTGTTGTCAAGTAGCTCTCAAGCAACATTAATAAGTCTTGAATTTAACATTCCATAAACTGGAGGAACCCTGTTAATTTTTCCATTTCCACTCATTTTTACTATGCTGTGTCAAATTTTAGGGGTGACATGCCCCCATTTAGGAGCAGTCTGGAGCCCTGTAATGTCCATAATTTGTTTCAAGGAATTTCATACTGGAATTGGTCTCAGTGTCTTCATGCATTTTAGGTCGTATTCTGATATGTGAGATGAGGACAAAGACATTGAAGAAATCAAATTGAGGAAAAACCAACAATGAAGGAATGACAACATAGAAGACAATCGGGTCCGTATACCTCTGCCAGGTCAGAAAAGAGGATTTGGCTGGCGCCTCGCCTGAGAACGTCCCAGTAACTCCGTGCCACAAACTCTTGACTGTCTTTTTTTAGCACCTGTAGGAGTGGTCAAGGAGGGCCAGGGTCAGTTCACTTCCAACACCACCACTTCAGGAAGTATCTTCCTCACTTTATCCATCAGTTCTATTTCTTTGTATGTAATAATATCCAGTCATGTGCTATGTGACCAACTGGCTCTTAATGAACTACCCAACACAATAATATCCAGTCATATGCTATGTGACCACCTGGCTCTTAATGAACTACCCAACAAACGTACAGTGGTATGAAAAAGTATCTGAACCTTTTGGAATTGCTCACATTTCTGCATCAAATCCCCATAAAATGTGATCTGATCTTTGTCAAAATCACACGGATGAAAATACTTGTCTGCTTTAACTAAAACCAGCCTAAATATTTATAGGTTTTCATATTTTAATAAGGAAAGGATGCAAACAATGACAGAAGGGCGAAAAATTAGTAAGTGAACCCTCTGCCTAAGGAGACCTAAATAGCAATTGAAACCAATTTTTACCAAAGATTTTAAGTTAGGTGTGTGCCCAATCACTGATGAGTGGTTTAAAGCTGCCCTGCCCACTGTAAGACACACAGCTGGTAAGAAATGTCTTGATTAGAAGCATTGTCAGATGTGCATCATGGCTCGGTCAAAAGAGCTGTCTAAAGACCTGCGATCCAGGATCATTGATATGTATAAAGCTGGGAAAGGATACAAAACCATCTCTATAAGTATGGATGTTCATCAATCGACAGTCAGAGAAGTTGTCTACAAATGGAGAGAGTTTGGCACTGTTGCTTCTCTCCCAAGGAGTGGCCGTCCACCAAAGATGACGGCAAGAGTTCAGTGCAGAATACTCAGAGAGGTCAAAAAGCACCGTAGAGTGTCTGCTAAAGACTTACAGAAATCACTGGCACAGTCCAATATCTCTGTGCACACATCAACAATATGTAAAACTATGGCCAAGAATGGTGTTCATGAAGGGACTTCACAGAGGAAGCCTAAAAAAACATTGTTGCGCCTTTATTGTTCGCAAAAAGGCACTTGAACACTCCACAGAGGTTTTGGCAAAATGTTTTGTGGACTGATGAAACCAAAGTTTAATTGTTTGGGAGTAACACACAACATCATGTGTGCAGGAAAAATGGAACAGCTAACCAACATCAACACCTCATCCCCACCGTGAAGCATGGTGGAGGGAGCATCATGATTTGGGGCTGTTTTGCTGCCTCAGGGCCAGGACAACTTGGATTCATTTATGGAATAATGAATTCAAAAGTTTATCAGGATGTTTTGCAGGAAAACCTGAGGATGTCTGTCAGACAGTTGAAGCCAAAAAGAGGATGGATGCTGCAACAAGTCAATGATGCAAAACGCAGAAGTAAATCAACTTCAGACTGCTTTCAGAAGAACTAAATACACGTTCTGAAGTGGCCGAGTCAAAGTCCAGACTTTAACCCCATTAAGATGCTGTGGCATCACCTAAAGACAGCGATTCATGCCTGACATCCCAGGAATGTGACTGAACTACAGCAATTTTGTAGAGAAGAATGGGCCAAGATTAGTCCTGATCGATGTGCCATACTGATCTGCAGCTCCAGGAAGCGTCTGTTTGAAGTTATTGCTGCCAAAGGGGGGGGGGGCACAAAATATTAAATGTGATGGTTCACGTACTTATTTTTCCCCTTCTGTCATTGTTTGCATATTATCCTCATTGAAATATGAAAACCTATAAATCTTTGGGTGGTTTTAGTTACAGCAGACAGTTGTTCATCTGTGTGATTTTTGACAGAGATCAGATCACATTTGATGGCGATTTTATGCAGAAATGTGAGAAATTCCAAAAGGTTCAGTTACTTTTTCATACCACTGTACCCAATTTTTCCAGCAGGTTACAGCTTCAATAAAGTGTAAATATGTGTAATTTACAGATTTAGTTTTCCACAACTGCAGTCGCTTCTTTGTTCAAAAAGTTAGCTTGCAGCAAACATGAGTGAATTAAGCACGCTGTGATCGCAACACCTGTGATCTCTGCTGCCTACATTCTAGTCAAGGCGTTTTAGTCTTAATCCTTCCTAACAGTTCTGTACAAATTGTGTCTGGTTATTTACAGCCTTACATTTTTTACACTACATAACAAAGCTACTTTTTGCTGTAACTTCTAACACAACATGTTATGTTTTGTCATTCTAAAACGGCCGTTATTGTACGAGCGTTAACCAAGTTATTTATGTTACATGATCTAAGTGAGAAGCGCTGTGGCACGTGAGTCCTATCTTCCATTTTACAGACGTCTCTGCTGCTCTCTGCGAGAGCGCTAACTGTGGTGTTCTCTGTTGACAGCTTTGCGCGCTCATAATAGCTCATAGACTTCATAATGTATTGACGTGACACATTCGCCATTCACTGCGTCACTTATTATATTTTTCGTACCATGCATGCATTTTGAAATGTGAAAAAAGTCAATGGGGGAAATTAACCGCTATAGCATTGGCATTATACTTCGCAATATTTACATAAAATAAATGCTACCTGCACGTTTTTTTTTTTTGCTTCTAACCAAAAATTGAGACATTTTACATCCATATCTATAAAGTATTCAGGGATTTAAGCATTTATTCACAAGATTTTTCAGCAAAGCTCTTTCTTTACATATGGCGGCCGCCAATTTCTTTAATGACTAGCCTCATTTTTCGCATTATTTCCGTAAAATAAATGCTACCTGCATTTTTTTGCTTTTACCCAAGAATCGAGACTGTTTTACGTCCATATCTATAAGGAATTCGGGGATTTAAGCATTTATTCACAAGACTTTAACGGAAAAAGCTCTTTCATTACATATGGCGGCTGCTAATTTCCTTACTGACTTGCCTCATAGTTCGCAATATTTACACAAAATAAATGCTACCTGCACATTTTTTTTTTTTTTTTTTGCTTTTCACCAAGAATCGAGACTGTTTTCCGTCCATATCTATAAAGAATTCAGAGATTTAAGCATTTAAGAATTTTCAACGGAAAAAGCCATTTGTCTGTGTTTCCACTCGGTCAGCTTTGACGGAGCTAGGCCCCATATGAATCGGCTCCGTTTCCCGTCAAAACATTATGAAGTCTATGACTAGCCTTAGAGTCCACATGGCTCTTCTCACGCTAGCTTGAACACAGCATGTCCCAGAAGATGTTATTGATGGGCTAACACAGCAGAAGTTGCCAGAGTAAGCCAATCAGAGAGAGTCTGACAGAGTACGGCAGGTCTTGGTCTTGAGTTGATTGTAATTATTGTTATTATTATGTTATGTATTTCACATAGGATATGTAACCTTTGTGTTTGTAACTACCATACACAGAATCACAATGTGGGAACAAAGCAAAATGCTTCAGCTAAAACCATGACTATTGTCATTGACTCTTACAAATAATTCCTGAATTCTAGCCACCTAGACCATTTTCCTCTGGTCATTAATGCCCATGATCATGTCATAATTATGATAGTCTTATGCCGTCACTGTCAAATAAAGTGTTACCTATTAACACAAATTAATCAACAAATATGCCGCATTGAACTATGAACCGCAGGATTCAAAATGAGGGGGAAAAGTAGCGGCTTGCAGTCCGAAAATTATGGTATATTATTTTCTCCGTAGTAACGTGGAGAAATTATCAAGTTATGTTCATACTAGGGCTAAAGCTATCGATTACTTAAGTCATCGATTAATCTATCAATTAGCTAGTTCGAATCATCAAGTAATCAGATTAGGAACATTTAATGCTTTGCAGGATAAATTTTAGGAGATATAAAACAAAGGCTTGCTAGACTGCCCTTTCAAAAGAGCATTAAATGCGAATACAAATAAAAAATTCCCAAGTGTTTTTTCCAAACAATGCAGAATTGCATTTTCATTTCTCAAGAGCAATAAATGCATTAAAAAAATAAATAGAATACCTGAGCTTAGCTTCAAATTGTGTAAAAAAAAAAAAAAAAAAAAAAAAAATCAATGAGGATCGAAGTACAGCAAAAGAACAATTGGCTAACTTGCATGGCAAAAGCTAGCTTAAACGCTATAAAATGCTAACATTCTTTTACAAAGTCCTATCAAATCGTTCAAACACATATTCCTATGAAAAAACAGCTAAATGTACCTCTAAACGAAATTACAAATGCATAAACAATCATATTAACTCAAACAAAAACTTAATCTTAATAATCTTATGTTGGTTTTAACAGGGAGCAACTGAATCCAGCCAAGTTAGACTAGCTACGTCCTTTTCACTGTTGCCACTAGAGGGCAGTGTATCCACCCAAATGAATAAAACAAAATGCAAACACTTTCAAAACAAACCATTGCAACGACACTCTAATTAAACAAATCCCCAAAGCAGCAAAATTTGATTTGAAACTTTTTTCTAATCGAATTACTCAAGTTAATCGATCAATCGTTGCAGCACTAGTTCATACCAAAGGTTTCATACTCATTCAATTTTGTGGGAATTGATCTGCACACCTCAAAGTAAACCTAATATTTTGTCTCATCATAGCGGAGCCATTTCCAGGGGTCTCCCCATTGGGCCTGAAACTTTCTTTCCCTTTACTTTTCGTATTGGATTTCACTTTCCCTCAACTCCTCCGGTGACTTTCTCTTTCTTGAGTAGTCTTTTTCCCCCCAGTGCTTGGCCGGGTGCTGGGGGTTTCAGAAACATATTGGCTTGTAGTACAACCCCTAGCAAAAAGTATGGAATCACCAGTCTCGGACGAGCACTCACTCAGACATTTTACCATGTAGAACAAACTTAGATAAAAAGCTTTTTGAATTAGTTCAAAAGTGCAACTCTTTAGCATTCAGAAACACTAAAAGAAATGAAGAAAAATTGTGGTGGTCAGTAAATGTTACTTTTATAGAGCAAGTGCAGGGAAATATATATGGAATCACTCCATTCTGTGGAAAACAAAGAAAACACATCTCTAGTATTTAGTAGCACCACCTCTGGCTTTTATGACAGCTTGGAGTCTCTGAGTCATGGACTTGATGAGTATTCTTTATCAATTTGGTACCAAACCAAAGTTCCAGCATCATCACCTTGTCAAGAGTCAAGAATCCGCATTGGACAAGGCGTCAAAAGTCAAGAATCTGCATTGGACAAGGTGATGATGCTGGAACTTTTGTTTGGTGCTGTTCCAGTGAGATTTACAAAGATGACTGCCTGAAGAAAACATCAACATTCCCTCAGTCCTTGATTATATGGGGCAGCATGCCGGGCAAAGGCACTGGGGAGATGGCTGTGGTTAAATCTTCAATAAATGTAAAAGTTTACATTGAAATTTTAGACAGCTTTCTTATCCCTTCAATTGAAAATATGTTTGTCATTTTCCAAGATGACAATGCATCATACCACACAGCTAAAAATGTTAAAGCAGGGGTACCTAAACTACGGCACGTGGGCCGGATACGGCCCACCTCTACATTTGGTCCGGCCCCCTGAACAATACCAGAGAGCATTTTTATTTTTTTATTTTCTCAATAGTGTTGATAATTTCCTGGCCTTTTTATGTGAAGAACTCAGAGAGGGTTATTTGGTTATTATCTATTTAATTAATAGTGTTGTTATATTATATTATATTATATTATATTATATTATATTATATTATATTATATTATATTATATTATTTTATATTATATTATATTATATTATATTTACTTTTGTTCCGTGAAGAATCCAGAAAGGGTTATTTAATTGTGGATTTCTGAAAAACAATACATTTTTACATTTAGGTGCAGCAATCGTCACATTTTTTCTGTTACAAACTGACCCCGGCCCCTCATCAGAGAAGGGAATAGTTATGTGGCCCTCACAGGAAAAAGTTTGGGGACCCCTGTGTTCCTTGGAGAAAGACTCATCCAGTCAATGTCATGGCCTGCAAATAGCCCGGATCTCAACCATATTGAAAACCTGTGGAGGAAATTGAAAAGAAAATGGTCCACAGCAAGGCTCCGACCTGCAAGGATGATCTGGCAACTGCAGTCAAAGAGAGTTGGTACCAAACTGATGAAGAATACTCAACAAGTCCATGCCTCAGAGAGTGTAAGCTGTCATTAAAGCCAGAGGTGGTGCTACTAAACTAGAGATGTGTTTTGATTGTTATTTCTTTGTTTGTTTCTCATGATTCCGTATTTTTTTCTTTAGAATGGAGTGATTCCATACATATTTCCCTGCTCTTGCTCTATTGAAGTAACATTTACTGACCACCACAATGTTTTTTATTCATTTCTTTTAGTGTTTCTGAATGCCAAAGAGTTGCACTTTTGAACTAATTCATTATTTTTTCAAGCTTTTTATCTGCTCTACATGATAAAATGTCTGAGTGAGTGCTCGACCGATACCATACCTTCTACTAGGGGTTTTAGAATGTTAGGCGGGTACTGAGATACAGACAATCAATCAGCAGCAGTAATCAGGTTGCACGCATTCACGTGGGAGCGAGCTAGCAAACAAGGTGTGTTTACGCCTCACAGAGAGTATCGGCTGCGACATAGACTGTAAAGGTTGTCTTTGATTGGGATAGCGTAACGTCATCAAAACATGAAACACTGGGAATTAATGTGAAGTAAGATTTTTTTTTTAAATCGACGCATGATTTTTACTGGCCCAATCGAGATCCGTTCTTCTGGTGGCCCTGACGGTTTTAATAGTACGTCCGGGCCATTTATATTGTCGACCCCGGCACTAATGTTTCACGAATAATGTTACAAAGTTTCCTTCACTAACAACTAACTGTTTTAATATGAGTTATTATTTGGGGGATTTTACCCTTTAATCGTATTCTTAAAACATCTAAGTTGAGCAGAAAAACACTAGGGGAATTTTTTGAGATACATACGCTGTTCATGGGGGCAACCTGATATCCATACAGCTGCATACTCTACCACGCAGAGAACAGACATGAGGGAGGGAGAGAAAGACAGAGAGAGAGAGAACGGCAGAGCATGCAGTCAGGGAGGAAGGAGGAGAGAAGATAAAAGACATGTTAGTACATGCAAGGAGAGGTTGTGGATACACTCTGCATATTGGGACATGTCATTTTCAATGCATCTATGATCATGTCGTAGAGCGGCACGTTTAGAAAAATATTTTAAATTGTGCATCTAAGGATGCTCTATCTCTATATAAAACAAAATGCAAGGTGTTTACATTCTTAGGAAAAAACTTGTAGTTTGTTGCATGTTATAAATTTGTGCACAAAGAGACATTTTCTTCTATCAGACATTTAGTATGTGTAATTTTCCATTTAACCCTTTAAGGTCCAGGCCCGTTTTGTCCGATTTTGCATGCCTTTATGTTGCCTTTATATTTCATAGAAAGAATGATTCACAATGCCCTGATTGGGTCCTTTTTCCCAGTCCAACATAACCTTCATGTGAAAACTTTTTTTTTTCACTTTGTCCAATTATTTCAACATTTTGGGCCCATAAAGACAAAAAAAAAAAAAAAAAATTGCAAATTTGTTTGTTAACATTTGAAATATCTATGTCCCATTGGCAACCATACATGCTCAACGAACTTTTTTGAAGCTTGATAATATTTATTCAACTTGTGAGGACGAACATGGATCAACAGTAAAAAAAAAAAAAAAAAAAAAAAAAAAAAAAAAAAAAAAAAAAAAAAAAAGATATATTTGCTAATTTAACAGAAACAGCAGGTACAGTCATAGGTGCTTTTGGCCTTTTGACATACTATGGTCAAAACAGGCTATATAGAGTAGAACAACTACCGTATTTTTCGGACTATAAGTTGCAGTTTTTTTTCATAGTTTGACTGGGGGGGTGTGACTTATACTCTGGAGCGACTTATGTGTGAAATTATTAACACATTATTATATCATTTCACATGTTATTTTGGTGTTTTTTAGTGACACTGATGGTTTGGAAAACTTGTTAGCATGTTCTTCATGCTATAGTTATCTGAATAACTCTTAATAGCTATGTTACGTTAACATACCGGCCACATTCGCATTTCGTTGTTCATGCATCATGTAACATTATCATACTGTACACTTATTCAGCATGTTGTTCTCTATTGTAGTTTTATTTTAGATTGCCTTTCAAGATGACATATCTGTTCTATGTGTTGGATTTTATCACGTAAATTTCCTCCAAAAATGCGACTTATACTCCGGTGCGACTTATATGTTTTTTTTTTCCTCTTCATTGGGCATTTTATGGCTGGTGCGACTTATACTCAGGTGCGACTTATAGTTCGAAAAATACGGTAAGCAAAATAGTGCAAAGCAGTGAAAATATGACACATAAATATACCATCTACAACAAAAAGTGTTTGGAGGACGTCTTGGTTGAGGTTTGTCTTTGCACTCATCACCATACCTTTTGGCCCTCAAAAATGTATACAGTGGTATGAAAAAGTATCTGAAAGTTTGGGAATTTCTCATATTTCTGCATAAAATCCCCATCAAATGTTATCTGATCTTTGTCAAAATCACAAAGATGAAAAAACAGTGTCTGCTTTAACTAAAACCACCCAAACATTTATAGGTTTTCATATTTTAATGAGGATAGTATGAAAACAATGACAGAAGGGGAAAAAATAAGTACGTGAAACATCACATTTAATATTTTGTGCCCCCCCCCCACCACCCCTTTGGCGGCAGACGCTCCTTGTAGCCGCAGATCAGTCTGGCATATCGATCAGGACATTACATTAAACGGCAGCAATGTTTTTTTAGACAGCAGTGGCGTCCTCCGTGGAGTCCTCCCATGAACATCATTCTTGGCCATAGTTTTACATATAGTTGATATGTGCACAGAGATATTGGACTGTGCCAGTGATTTCTGTAAGTCTTTAGCAGACACTCTAGGTTTTTTTTAATCTTTCTGAGTATTCTGTTCTGAACTTTTGGTGTTATTCTTGGTGGACGGCCACTCCTTGGGTGAGAAGCAACAGTGCCAAACTCTCTCCATTTGTAGACTTCTGTGAGTGTCAATTGTTGAACATCCAGACTTTTAGAGAAGGGTTGTATCCTTTCCCAGCTTTATACGATCCAGGATCGCAGGTCTTCAGACAGCTCTTCAGACAATGCTTCTCATCAAGACATTTTTTACCAGGTGTGTGTTTTATAGTGGGCAGGTCAGCTTTAAACCACTCATCAGTGATTGGGCACACACCTGACTTAAAATGTTTGGTAAAAAATGGTTTCAATTGCTCTTTAAGTCTCCTTTGGCAGAGAGTTGACTTAATAATTTTTCCCCCTTCTGTCATTGTTTGCATGCTATCCTCATTAAAATATGAAATCCTATAAATGTTTGGTTAGTTTTAGATAAAAAAGACACTGTATTTTCATCTGTATGATTTTGACAAAGATCAGATCACATTCGATGATGATTTTATGCAAAATGTGAGAAATTCCAAAAGGTTCAGATACTTTTTCATACCTCTGTCCATTCAATCAAGCTTCTCAAACACACATATTTATATGAACATGATCACTCACTGACTCGTCCAAAGAAGATAACACATCTGAGTCATCCTCTTCATTAAATTGTTGAAACAAAGCAAAATCATCTCCTCTAAATAAAGTATTAAAAGTCACTCGCACAGACACGCACTACTCCTAATCGCGATCGCTGATACGGGAGCCTTCTCCTCTTCCTTTTCATAAGACACGCCCTCAACGTCACGTGTAATGATCGTCATTGCTGGTGTGACGTCAGAGTAGGATCATGGGGTATGTACTTCTCCACGGTGCTTTCCGATTGGTAAAAAGGACAAGAAATGGCAAAAATATGAACATAATCCACGCGGCGTTTTAATGCTGATTTATGAGGGCAATAAAACTATAAAACCTGAAGGGTATTATTTCTCATTTTGCGTGGTCTTTTGACTTCAAGTAAAAACGACGGTGAAGCCCTACTTCCGCACTTTCGAATAAGGGGAACCGAAAGCGCGTGGGTGACATAATCACCAAGTTACGAGGCTTGTAAGATGTCGTGTGCGCAGGATGCGCTGGCGCGTCCATGGACGTTAGAGGGTTAAAACACAGACTATTTATTCATGATAAACTCGTTTTCTCAACCACCTTTCAAACTTTACTCACTCCAGTAGATGCATAGTTAAAGGATGTTACTTTTTTTGTTCTAAAACCTTAATCAGAGAAGCATGGAAACAGACAAATTATACATGAGTGTATCCATTTGATCTAGTACACATTAGGGATGTCATCGTCATGTTACAAATGAGAACAAAAACTTGTAAGGCAGCATGCTACAGGCCATTGTTACATGACAGGTCACCCTAACACTCCTAACGGTGACAATTAGCTTGTTTATTGATTCACCAATTGAAATGCTTCCATATGTTCATTTTGGTACAGCAGTTCAATAACAAAAAAAAAAAAAAAAAAAAAACACCACACCAAGGCAACTGTTATACCAAAATTCTGTACTTTGGAGGACATATTAAAATGGTCAGACCCTGACAACTGGAACTGTAACATCAGTATTATAATAAAGTGGAATACCAAGAACAGTTTAAAGTCTACACAGACAATTCATAATTCTTGCACCGCCTCTATTTTCTTTTATATACAGTATAGAGATATCTACAGATATATGTACAGTCCCTGAAAAAAAGTCTTGTCGCTTATCCATTTTGTAGAAATAATTGCTAAAAACCTGACTTTTGATTATTCAATTGGTTTCAGAAATGGCTCATATGGAAGCTAAGACCCTCCCAAATGATGATGAATGTACAAAAATATATTTGTTTCACTGAAAAAAGATTTAATGAAGACATAAAGGTCAAATTTTGGCAAGACAAAAGTTTTGTCGCCTACAAAAGTAGTGTGAAAATTGAACAAAAAATGTACTTCAAATACAAAAATATGTTACATAATATAAGCGAATTAAGTAGTGGTGCTGTGAGATCCAAATTTAATATCTTGTATGACTTCCATGGGCTTGAAGGACTGCGTCCATGCGGTTCGGCACGGATTCATACAATTTATTGATGAAGTCAATAGGAACATCAAAGAAAGCAGTCTTGCATGCCTCCCAGAGTTCATTAATATTCTTGGGTTTCGTCTTCCGTGCTCCTCTTTCATCCTGTTCATGTCTGGTGACTGGGCTGGCCAGTCCTGGAAGATCTTGATCTTCTTTGCCTTGAGGAACTTCGAGGTAGAGATTGAAGTATGCAATGGAGTACCATGCTGCTGCAAAATTTGTCCCTTTTTATGGTTAGGAATGTATGAGGCAGCTAAGATTTGTTGATATTTCAGACTATTTATGTTGCCTTCCACCCTGCAGATCTCTCGCACACCCCATACTGGATGTAACCTCGACCATGACCACCACCAAACTTCACTATTTTCTTAGTGAGTCTCGGATCCATGCGGACTCCGGTAGGTCTTGCGGCGCCTATGGTGTGATTCAATGGCAGATTCATCTGAAAAATCCACCTTTTGCCACTTTTCCAGCATCCATCCTTTTGACAGGCTGTGGGCCTTGGCAAATGCCACACGTTTTTTTAATTGTCTGCAACCTGAGAGATAAATAGTCTGAAATATCAACAAATCTTAAAGAAGATCAAAATCCTCCAGGACTGGCCAGCCCAGTCACCAGACATGAACATCATTGAGCATGAGCATGGAAGACGAAACCCAAGAATGTTGATGAACTCTGGGAGGCATGCAAGACTGCTTTTTTTGATGTTCCTGATGACTTCATCAATACATAGTATGAATCCCTACAGAACCGCATGGATGCAGTCCTTCAAGCCCATGGAAGTCATACAAAATATTAAATTTGGATCTCACAGCACCACTACTTAATTCGCTTATATTATGTAACATATTTTTGTATTTGAAGTACATTTCTTGTTCAATTTTCACACTACTTTCTGTAGGCGACAAAAGTTTTGTCTTGCCAAAATTTGACCTTTATGTCTTCATTAAATGATAATGATTTTTCAGTGAAACAAATATATTTTTTGTACATTCACCATCATTTGGGAGGGTCTTAGCTTTCATATCAGCCATTTATGAAACCAATTGAATAATTAAGTCAGGTTAGCGGCAATTGTTTCTAAAACATGGATAAGCGACAAGACTTGTCAGGGACTGTATAAATACATTTACATGTATCTATCTATCTATCTATATATATATATATATATATATATATATATATATATATATATATATATTCAAATTTATACTATTATAAGGTATGTAACCCACATTCCCGATGACTACTCGCTTACCAACTGTGCTGACTTCTCAGCATCCCCTCTCCGGCCTTTTTTCTCATTTTTCTTCCGAAAGATCTCCTGAAGCTAGAAAGAGGTCAAGAGCAAAGATCTCTATGACATGACAATACAGTGAAAATTCTGTCATAGATGAACATTTTTTTCCCATCCTATTAGCGACTTACCACCAAGAACTCCCTCTTGTCCACCATCTGGTTGCCGTCTGCATCAAACATATTGAAAGCAATCTTAAAACCAGCATGCGGCTCTGTAGCAGAGGAGAACACACATGGTGATTATTATTAGCAGTGTGTTGAAGGCATTTCTCAATCCGTAAAAAGCTGTCATAAGGGATGTACTGTAAATAAAACCAACCATTAATTTACACAGATAATTCAATTTATCAACAAATTTAAATGATTTAAGTAATGTACCGTTCTTTGGAGAAAAACCTTTTTTTCCCCAAACAAAATTGATAATGTGCCTTATTTATGAATTCTGGTTGTGCTTCATGAGCTTGAATCTGTTTTGTTGGAGCACAAGGGTACTGTATAATGCGACTCAAGTAAAGCGCTCAAGACGAGATTCATCAAACTCATAAATAAAACCATAAAACAAATAATAATTTGATTAATTACTAAAACAATAAATTTGATGATAATAGCTTAATGCAGTGCATAGATGCACTCATGCGCCCTACGTATGAAAAGAAATTCGTTCATTGATGGTGCACCTTAGTCTGAAAAATATGGTACGGTGCCACAGTTCTGTTTTTTGGACCTAAGGAGGTTCCTATGCGCAAACAATAATATTATTAATTTTATTTATGGTGAAATGAAATTTTCTTATTTGATTGTCAAACTCTCCACATTACATAGGATTACAGTGCACTGACATGAAAACAGGGATGCAGTGTTTTTACACTTGAGTGCCTCCTATGAAAACTAAGCCCTTTGTTTCGTACATGGAAGGGGAACTGCAAGCATTAGTTGTTTTGAGCGCTTCACTAACATTGGTCATATAGAGCCGAGTCAACAAGGAAGTTAGATACTCACTTGTCAGGATGCAGAGCAGGAAGAGGTACTCTGTGTATGAGATGATACCTAGCAACAATTCATGGGGGAACTAGTTAGTGAATGGCTTCATAAACAGATAGAACACAATAGCACACAATCCTTCCTTTCAAGAAGATACACGTAGTCCCGGGGTTACGATCGAGTTCTATTCCTACGCTGCCCGACTTTCCGTTTAAATTGGAATTAACTCCTTATATACCCCTAAAAACCTCCTAAATATCAAAATATCTATCCAAAAACATGTATTATACGTCACTGAACTGTCCTCGCTATGATGTTGGAGCTAAGTCATTGCTAGATAGCGAGCTTAACCCTCCTGTTGTCCTCATTTTCTGTATACACCCCGTGTCCTCCGGGTCAAAATGACCCGTCTTCACTGAACCCCCAATATAAGCAGCTTAATTGAATTTTAAACACCAAATTTTATTTTTCTTGAAGAAACAACTTGTCATCACCACAAAATATGTGAATACCTGAGTTTTCTCTCTTCACTTGTATCTCAATATCTTAAGAAAAGAAAAAGAAAATAGGCAAAAATGAGTTTTGAATAATTTTTTATTCAACCCAATGACTGTTTTTTTCTTCTTTTTTTTTCCTATCCAGTGAACAATTTTAGACAATATACAATACAAAAATATGAAAAATAACATTAACCCATTCAACTAATTAACATTTCAAAATACGAAAAATAACATTAACCCATTGAACTAATTAACACACATCGGGCAGTATGCAAGTGCACAGCCTTTGCAGAAATATTTTTTTACACCTGCAGCACACAGTATGTGTTTTACAGTCCTTCTTTTGAGGGCAGAACTGACATCTCTTCCTCTTACTTGCCTTAGCTGAGGAAGTGGCTGTGGTAGTTGGAGCCTCAGGTTGATCAGGAGCTCCTGCACTCTGAACAGCTTTCACAACTGCTGCTGAGGCTTCTGTGCGGGGAACATGCTTCCTTCTTTCAATGAGTGGAGTTACAAGGCCCTTTCCCAACTGCTCCAGGAACACCCTCCTCTTGTTGTGCTTACCAGACATCCAGGTTGGGTTGATCTCTCTCCAAATTACAAAGGTATTGTAGGAGGAAACATCAATGATGTTGTGGAAGATGACGAGGGGCCAGCGGGCAGTCATCCTTCTACAGCTGTACGTTCCAATCACCATATATAGGTTGTCCACACCTCCTTTGTTGCGGTTGTAGTCTAGAATGATGACTGGCTTCCTGTCCTCACGATCGCTCATGTCACCATCTGTGTGCAGTGTGCTCAGAAGAACCACATTCTTGTTTTTCTTTGGGAGGTAAGAAACAAGAGTGGTTGTGGGCGTGAAGGCAAACTTTGATGAGAAGACCTCTCTCTCTTTTGACGCAAGCAGTGCAGGTGGGAGCTCAGGCTTGTTTTTTTGAACCGTACCAACCATGGTGATCTTCCTCTTTAGGAGCTGCTGTCCGAGTTCATAAGAGGTGAAGAAATTGTCACATGTCACATTGTGACCCCTCAGTCCCTCTGTCACATCAAGCACAACTCGCATCCCCTGGTTCTTCTCTGGGCATCTACCGGTCAGCTTCCCGGTATAGACTTGCATTTTCCAAGCATAGCTTGATTTGGCATCGCAAGCCACCCATGACTTGATCCCATATTATTTTGCCATTTTTTGAAAGGAAAGTCTTTCAGCTTCAGGGTTTTTTTCTTCTTCTGAAGATGTATTCTTCCCCATCTTCTTCTGATACATCCTCCACTTCCTCTTCTGAATCACAGTTGTCTTGCTGGACATCTGAAAAAATCAGCTCTAGAGCATCCTCAACATTATAATGCACACTCATGGCTTCAGCACAGAGAGAATGTGGGGTCCTGCCATCTGCAGCACCTTTATATCCTTTGGAAATCCACAGAAAAAAAGATTTGCAGTCTGCGAGAATGGCACCTATCTTGTGTTGTTTACGTGTGATATTGTCTTGTTCACATTTACAACTAATTGATCTGAGACTGATCAAAGGCACAGAAGTCTGCGAAAACACCACCTGATATGTCTTGTTTACTTCTGCTATTGATTGATCTGAGACACAACAAAAAGTTGTAACATTCTATGGTGTGTAAATGACTCTGTGACCTTGATTTCAACTCTATTTGCCTGACGGGTCATTTTGACCCGAAGACCATCTTTGCAAATTTTTTTGTACAGCTTAGTTGGAAATGTGAACAAAAGCAACATTTCACTTTTTCTGCTGTTGGGGCCAATCTAGGAAAAGTCATAAAATTTCAAGTTAAAAAAAAATTGTTTAGGGGATTTTTTGTTTGTTTTTAACACAGCGGCGGGTCATTTTGACCCGAGGACAACAGGAGGGTTAAAGTGCCTATGACAGGATTAAAAAAAAGTCTTAAATAGCATTATTATGTGAATTAGAATCATATTTTGAGACAATTCGCTATATAAAACACTTTGGTAAAGCGCAGATGACGAAAAATTAATCTTTTAATCTGCCGTTTAGCCATGCCTACCATTATAGGGCTCTAGCGTGCCCAACAGGAGGATGACGTCGGCAGGGTCATGGTTTCATCTGATTTAGAATTCAGCCCACTGAGGGGGAATTATTCAGAACGAGGAAAATGCGACAAAGAGAGGCGCAAAATGTCATTATTTCAGTCTTTCTACTCAAATATTTTTACAGGATATTCTTTTAATCAAAGTATTTTTCCCCAATTGCCATATAAAGGGTATGGTCATGTCAAATAACAGTCTTGTGCTAAATGGAATATGAAATATTAAAAATGCATTTATTCAGTACGACATGGCAAAATTACTCCATAATGGTCAAAACTGTCGACTTCTTGCACCTCCTGAACTATATTTTAAGTTAGTCCGGCTTTTATCATTTCCCTGCTTCGGAGAGCGTGACAGCTAGCCGACATGCTAACCCAAACCGAGTGATGTTTCAGTCTTTTTCTCGGCTTTCGAAGCGAAAAATCACACAAAACTACACAGGATCATGTCACACGGCTTGCTTGCCAGTGCCCCACTGTGCCCCAGTATTGTATTAGGTCTAGTGTGCATGTGTGAGTGAGTTTTCTATAAGCAGGTAAAAATGTTTCAGAGGGGGATCCTCTCATCCTTCAGGCCTATTAACACTCTTTTTCATTTTCTCTCTGATTTTCCAGATAGTTCAGGGTGACTTGCTTGAGTGTTTCGGGACACTGCTCTCAGGACACTGCGTGTGTGGATATGCTATGGTGAACATGACACTGTGTAGAACTAGATTCAGTCTTGTGTTTCCTACTCTGCAGCTACTTCAGGTCAAGAAACTGATTCTGAACAGAGGAAACTGATTTGCAAATATCTTTTACCATGCAGTATACTGGAATACACAACAAAGACAAGATATTGCTATTATGTTTTTCAAATATTATCTGATTTTGAATTTGATGCCAACAACACGTTCCAAAAAAGAATGGCGAAATGGATGAATACTTGAAAAATAACTGCTTGGAACTAGTGCTACAACGATTAATCGATTACCTCGAATAATTCGATTCGAAAAAAGCTTCGAATCAAATTTTGCTGCTTCAAGGATTCGTTTAGAGTGTCGTTGTCATGGTTTGTTTTGAAAGTGTTTGCATTTAGTTTTATGGATTTGGGTGGATACAATGCCCTCTAGTGGTAACAGTGAGTATGACATAGCTCATCTAACGCAACTGGATCCAGCTGCTCCTTGTTAAGACCAACATAAAGTTGCAAGTTTTTATTCGAGCTAATATAATTGTTTATGCGGTCATTGCTATGCAAGATAGCTAATTGTTTTTTTGTTGTACTTTGATCCTCATTTATTACTTTTTTTTTTAATAGCGTTTGAGACTAAGATAAAGTATTTTAATTTAATTTTTAAATGCATTTAATTGCTCTTGTGAAATGAAAGGGCAATTCTGCACAGTTTGAAAACACACCCGGGAATGTTATTTTGTGTTTGCATTTAATGCTCTTTTGAAAGTGCAATCTTTATTAGCCTTTGTTTTACTTCTCCTAAAATTTTTCTGCAACGCATTAAATGTTCCTTATCCGATTATTCGATTATCACTCACTAACTAATTGATAGGTTAATCGATTACTTAAATAATTGATAGCTGCAGCCCTAATTGGAACATTTCACAGATGAATAGGTTAACTTGTAAGAGATGATTGTCATGACTGTGCATTTAAGTAGCATCCTTAAAAGGCGGAGTTTTTGTCACTTTTTTGTCAGTATGTTATTTTGAACGTTAAATGTGTTTTTGTAATATATTCAATCACATATAGGTTGAAAAGTATTTGCAAATCATCCCATTCTGTTTTAAAGGAGAGGAGACTGAAGAGCAGAAGAGAAAGGAAGGGAAGGTGATTTATTTTTAGTTTGGTCAGCAGGTTGTTTGGCTGTCAGAAGGGACAGCATGCTTCCAACCTCGGATTAGAGACACCTACTGTGGACTCATACAAACACACACTGGCAGATATAGCAAGACCTGAAACTCAGTAAAATACAGTACGGTATTTTTAGAACAAAATAAATATATTTTTCACTAAGTGATGTCAACAATATGGTGAATAAAACACTTGGATCTAAAGTACAATTGCGATCCTTAGACAATTATTTAAATGATTTTAAGTTACACAGAAAATGATTACAAATAATAGTTTAGCTGTGCAAGATTCCTTTATGGCTTGTAGCATTTGTGTATGCGTGTGCAAGAATACTGTACCTCGTTCTCTCAGATTACGGAATAATTTGGATGATCCTCTCCATACAGGAG
The DNA here is from genome assembly GCF_030265065.1 of Corythoichthys intestinalis. Taxonomy (NCBI): domain Eukaryota; kingdom Metazoa; phylum Chordata; class Actinopteri; order Syngnathiformes; family Syngnathidae; genus Corythoichthys; species Corythoichthys intestinalis. Next base: position 55,491,059 of record NC_080402.1, read on the forward strand.
GTGTATCTGATAGAATTTTTTCCAGCTCCTGAAAAATATAAAAGACACTTTTGAAAATTTTCTTATGCATACATTGGCAGTATTTATTTAAAAGGTACCCATGCAGCTCCTAGCTGACACCCTGATACTATAGGATGGAGGTAACTTCAGTCATGTTGTAAAAAATATGTTGGCTTTATGGGCATGACGGCCCAGTTTAAATTATCAGAGGTACAAATTTAGCAATGGCGTTATTTTTATGCTTGTATTTTTGACTCTTGATGTAGAACTATAATATTGTAGCTCCATAAGATAGGTTACAAATATTTTATACAGTTTAGACGGATAAAAATATGCATAACTGACTTCACATATGTTGTAAGAATAGAATTGACCCTACCAATATTAAGTGAATTATTTTCATTATGTTCAGATTGGCGGATGACTTGAAACCCCCCCTACACAGACATGCACACAGCCCTGGACAACATGTCGACAACATACTAGAGGTGTCCTGACTAGTCGACGTTGTTGACGTCATCGATGACGTAAATGCGTCGACGGGCAAAACATACCGTCGACAGGTAATGACGGGTTAAAAAATAAATAAAAATACATGCGGAAAAAGTTTAGAATGGCGGGCGCTCGCGATGCAAGCAGTTGTTACTAACACTGTTTGGTTTTATTAAGTCCCGTCCCCAGCAAAAACTGTACATGCAAATTATGCTATTATTTCGTCCCAACCAATGTTGAGAACAAACTTACGCCCTTGGCTGTAAGTCATATTTGCTGGACAAACGACAAAGTTAGCGACTCAAAAAGAAAGCAAACAAATAAATAATAGGATTGTGTTCCAAGGCAAATGAGTTCAAATGCTGCCGCAGTAGTGGCATTGTTGATTTATTATAATCCACGTTCTAAACATAGCACACTAAAACATTAACTATTAGAAGTTGAGCGACTATCACTCAGGCCTCTGCTTAGGCAAAACCCATCCAGACATAATTATTCTGCTCAATACTGGACTAGTTCCAAAAAGATATGTGAGAATGATTTTAATTCAGTAGTTAAAAAAACGGTTAATTGATCCATTGATTGTTAATTGTCCTTATAGTCGCATGCTGAGAAGTACTACAGTACATCGTAGCTTTCCTTGTACAGATAATAACAAAATGTGAGATTTAAACAGACCACCACATGGAAAATACAACGGATTCTGACAACACAGACGAAAGAAGAAAGAAGCTTTTAGAGTGTGTCTCCCACCTGTTTGGTCAGGGACCTCCAGGGCCTCTTTTCTGCCAGGGAGCCAGACAAAAGAGAGAAAAAGAAGAGAAAGAGGTGAATGGGACTTGGGTGGGCTCTGTTAGATAGCATCTGTATTGCTAAAAATGGGCCTTAATGTGACCGGTACAATCACAACAGACATATACTCACAGACAGTCACTGTATATAGAACTGTGATCTTCACAGGCCCATCTAAAGTGCCCTGTACTCATCTTTGTAGTAGGTGGAATGTTCCAGTAAAAACACATACTACTTTTGTTCTGTTTTATACAACAAAGTTCATCTTAATTCAACTTCAAAGGGGGCTTTAGAGGATGTCGGCTGCTCAGAGGGTAGGTGTAGCTGTATCATATGTCAGGAGCAATGTAGATGTAAACACACATACAGGTGCATAGCTTGCAACAACAGCTGGCCACTTCAGAACAGAATAAAATTGTATTATGAGGGTAAAACTGACCATAATGGGATGATCAAAATACATTGGATTTTTATTAGATACAACAAAGTGGAAATAAGTAAAGTAAATGGAATTGTGGAAGTGAGGGAGGGCTGTGTGTGTCAGTGTCAATATGGGTAAGTGTCTGACTAACATTAACCTTAGACTAAACAAAAGCTGTAAGGGCATCTGCTTTGAGGTTCCCAGTAAATTTGTTTCTAACGGCAGCAGGTCAAAAGACCGAGTCAAACATTGAATATTGAAGGATACTAAAGCAGTCCTACACATCCATTTTAAACCCAATACATATTTCATTTTTGAAAAGAATGCCATACATACTCCTTGGTTCACTCATGGTAACTGACTCAATGAAGTTCTGAGGAGTCATGTAGAGTTGTCCTTCATACTCCACAGAGCTAAACATACGGAATCGATGCTCAAGGGACGACATGTGGACCTCTCCTTCTTCAAATTCCATTGGATGTGCCTGTAGAACAACAACAATAAAAAAGTATGGTTTGAAACTAGTGATGTCCTGATCCGATCAAGTGATCCGAAATCGCGCCAATCGCGCCATTTTCAGAGGATCGGAACTGGGTGAAAATATCCAGTTTTTAATTAATTCTATACACTCTACGCTTTACAATCGGGGACGCCGGTGTCCCCTTGATTTCTGTGTGCCATAACGTCTGTTGTACTCATCATTAAGACGTAATTTTTGGGCAGTATATAGATCAAAAGTAGCTTTTTCATTCAAGACCAGGTGGCAGCACTGTCGCATCGTAACTAAATGAGTTTTCCCGAGGAGATTGAAAAAAATCCAGTCAAAGTTCGCGTCAGTGGCCGCCATCTTGCATCCGCAAAGTTTTATATCCACTCTCTCCAGGAATAATCCATTTTGATCACAATTTTATTGGAAATATGGCATCACAACAACAAGACAGGGGTAGAAGAAGGTGTGGAATCAACCAGTCCATAGGAGGCGATTACATGCAGTAAATTATGCCGAGTCTGATGAGGAGTCTCCAGAAAGAGGGGACATGGATTTGAATAAGAAGGTCACTCATAGTAGGTAATAAAATAAAAAAAAATATATAGCCATTTATCGTGAACATATCAAAGATCCAGTTAAATTGGATAAGATTTGAGCCCTCCAGACCTACCTTGAACAGAGTGACTGCTGAATCAATAACATCTTGTATTATTGCTAATGGTGTAACGGTACATGTATTTGTATTGAACCGTTTCGGTATGTGGTGGTCGGTTCGGAACGCAGGCGTACCGAATGAGTTTCTGACGTAATGTAACCCGTACTTTTCGAGGCTGTGAGTCGATCGGGTTACAGTTTCTTTGTGTAGATTATATTTACTCTGTCTTCTCTACTATAATAATGAGGACCAACACGGCAGGACAGTATAACCCAGAAACGTTAACGGCGTGACAACGTGGCCGCCATGAGAACGCAGTGAAACGCAGGCGTTAAAGTCAATCAGCCAATGCACACCAGTCGCAGTGCGGCCGCGTGTTAGACGCGTCCCAGAAGCGGCTCAACACGACGCACGCGAAAAGAACGGCAGAGTTTATTATTTGACGCGAGACGCGACCCTCCTGCGTCAATACTACTACCGGTAGCTAGGATCGGGCAGACCGGAAGTCACTCGTGTAAAAAATATGGTGGATCCGGTCGATTTTCAAACTAATATGCAATCGTAAGCCACTTTTTGAGTCCATCAGATCTCTTGAGTGGTAGATCGGGGCACAGTTGACTTGTCTTTGTTGATTTACTGCGGTCTTCTCTGCTATAATAATAACCAACACGGCCCCGTGTTCAATACAAAACCCTCCTACCACAACAAAACAAGTAGGAACTAATATTCACATAGGAACTTAAGTTATACAGCATAAAATATACAATATAAATGAATTACATTACATTACATCCCTAATTTTTTGGTATCGGATTGGGACTCGGTATCGGCAAATTCTCAAAATCAGGTGACTCGGGTGCAAAAATATGTGATAGGGACATCCCTATTTAAATCTGATAGGGCATATAAAGGTTATTAGAATTAAAGTACAGTATAGAGGGGCCAGACCAGCTATTTTGCCATTATTACAGCCATACATACCGTACTGTTTGAGGTGTGTTGGAGCTTGGCACGGAGTGATCACTTATTTGATTTTTCACAACAACAACAACAAAAAATCCTTAAAAAGTATAACATACACAAGAAAAGAGTGGGGGTGCTCAAAGCTTCCAAACTTAAGACATTTGAGAGCAAAATAACAAGCAACAGTGAAGGCAAGGGCACACATTTTTTTTTCAGTATACTTTCAACAAGATTAGAATCTCACAGCAGCCAGCCCATCAGCTTGATTAGCTGCAGTGCTACATAACCTGTTTGTGCCGCATGAAGCTTTGTAATTAGAAGATAGCTTTCCAAATTTAAACCTGCTTGGCCACAGGGCTCAGTGCAACGACATTTCTGCACAGCTCAGCTAACAAATGCAAATCAGCATACCGATCCATTCATGAAGCTTTGATGCTGCGTTCACTGAGGGAACATAAATATGAGATGAGTGCGCTGCTTCCTTACAAAGAGCAGCCTGAAAAGGCAGCAGTTTGGGTTCTCAGGATTAAAGTTTAAAAAGTGTTTTAGCAGTTTGCTTCTCAGGCTGTGCTGGGAAGGGATGAATACCAATACTAATTTTTTTTTTTTTTATTAAATGAAGTGAAACGTTACGATTTTCGCCTATGTACAGCCATAACTTAGCTTGTGCCAAGTTGTTTTTTCTCTCTGACCACATAGAAGATGCCTACAGGTACCCTTCAGTCTACCAAATGAGGAATTCTCAGCGCGCGCAAAGCAAGTTTTGGCCCCGTATGAAAGGATTGATGGAAACTCAAAAACCACTCCATAAAATGGGATCCCAGGGCATCAAATAGTGAGTCAGGGCCCGTGGAAGTACAGTGGTACCTCTACTTACGAACGTCTACATACAACATTTTCAGGTTACGATAAGCCTCAACAGAAAAATATTGCCTTTTCTTATAAAAGGAATTTGAGGACACAAAAGGTAATAATAAAAATACAGTATGGACTGCTACTCTCAGCTCCCAGGGATTACTGAATGTAACAACATTATAGCTGCTCTGCCTCTGGCTATTGCCTAGCATCTTCCTGGCATCCAAGTGGCTAAGAGAAACCTCTAATGCATGTGTATGTGTTAGGGGTGTAACTGTACTTATGAACGGTTTTCAAAAGCTTTATTGGTGGATTTTCTCAAGTTAAAGCATCACACAGAAATTAATAAATTTAATTGTGTAAGCAGGATCTGTGTATTATTCTTAAAATTTCATTACAGGTGTTTTAGCTCATTTCAATTTATTTTATTTAGATGGGCTATTATTTATATTGTTATGTGTTTATATTTTACCAATGTGATGTAGTATTCATTTTAGGGCTGCCAAACGATTAAAATTTTTAATCGAGTTAATTACAGCTTTAAAATTAATTAATCGTAATTAATCGCAATTAATCGCAATTCAAACCATCTAAAAAATATGCCATATTTTTCTGTAAATTATTGTTGGAATGGAAAGATAAGACACAAGATGGATATATACATTCAACATACGGTACATAGGGACTGTATTTGTTTATTATAACAATAAATCAACAAGATGGCATTAACATTATTAACATTCTGTTAAAGTGATCCATGGATAGAAAGACTTGTAGTTCTTAAAAGATAAATGTTAGTACAAGTTATATAAATTTTATATTAAAACCCTCTTAATGTTTTCGTTTTAATAAAATTTTTAAAAATTTCAATCAAAAAATAAACTAGTAGCCCACCATTTTTGTAGCCCGCTCATGGGTGCTGAAGCCTATAAAATCAGTCGCACCCAAGCGCCAGCAGAGGGCGGAAAAACTCCATAAAACACAATTAACTTGTGGGCATTTCACTCTACTGTCATTTAAATCTGTCTGAGCGGGGCATGTGCGTTAATTGCGTCAAATATTTTAACGTGATTAATTTAAAAAATTAATTACCGCCCGTTAACGCAATAATTTTGACAGCCCTAATTCATTTATATTGTATATTTTATGTTGTATAACTTTAGTTCCTATGTGAATATTAGTTCCTACTTGTTTTGTTGTGGTAGGAGGGTATTGTATTGAACACGGGGCCGTGTTGGTTATTATTATAGCAGAGAAGATAGCAGTAAATCAACAAAGACAAGTCAACTGTGCCCCGATCTACCACTCAAGAGATCTTCACTATGGAAGTCCTGATCTGACCATGTGATCGGAAATGCTTTCAAATGCCGTCTTCATGTGATGTCGTAATAATGGTAAATAACATTTGTCGAGTGGAAAATTGCATATCAACATGCCAAGTCAAGACGTATTTTCTACTGGAAAACCGCGATTTTATTATGATACCTGAGTTTCCGAGATGGGACGACCATTTACTTTTCAAGATGGTGAGGCGCGAATAAGAAGTTGTGAATGGTAAGAAACTATAAGTTTTGAAGAAGATTTATCGTCAATTTGCGCGTATTATTATTATTTTTTATACCAGCATCTCAACATACAGTGGTTTGAAGAAGTATCTGAACCTTTTGGAATTTCTCACATTTCTGCATTGAATCAGCATCAAATGTGATCTGATCTTTGTCAAAATCACACAGAGGAAAAAACAGTGTCTGCTTTAACTAAAACCACCCAAATATTTATAGGTTTTCATATTTTAATGAGGATAGCATGAAAACAATTTATAGCTGAAACGAATACTCGAGCAACTCAAGTAACTCGAGTTTAAAAACTGATCTGAGTAATTTTATTCACCTCGAGGAATCGTTTAATTTTGCCACCACTAAGCATCACGTTTTGCCGGGACAACGCGCTGACGTCACGTGCATAGAGGAAGAAGCAATAAAAAAATAAATGAATAAACGTACTGCAGCCGACAGACGCCACAAACTACGCCAACGTTGCTAAAAACTACGCCCGCATGATGCTAGTGTGGTAGCAGCTAATGTCCGAGGCGTCTCATAGATATAGCATGCATTTAGAACTAGATGCAAAATGACAGACTCGGCTGCGTCTGGGCAGCGTTAGTAAACAGCCGCCATCTTTAAGCAGTAGACTTCTCAGCACTAATAAATATAATGTTACTGTCACTCGCTCGCGTAACGTTAGCCCTTTGGAGGGCTAAGTTTCTATTGATTATGAGTCATGACCACTGTCGATGCGTGGCTAACGTCTCTTACATACAGGCTTTATTTAATCTGTAAAAACACAGCACTGTAGAGTGATGAGGGTGTAAAATTAAAACATAATAAAGCTAACTGTCAGTTTTAGCTCAGTAGTCATTGCTGAATAAAACACCAAGTAGCACTGGTCCCTAATGTGCTCCAATACAGCAGGTATCATACATTTATTTTGAACACAGCAAAAACTCAAAATCCAAGTGCGTTATAAATAAAATGTATTATTATTAGTAGTAGTAGTAGTACTTACAGTTTAGACCAGGGGTCCCCAAAGTTTTTCCTGTGAGGGCCACATAACTTTTCCCTTCTCTGATGAGGGGCCGGGGTCAGTTTGTAACAGAAAAAGTGTGACAATTGCAGGAGTGCCTAAATGTAAAAATGTATTGTTTTTCAAAGAGCCCCAATCAAATAACCCTTTCTGGATTCTTCACGGAACAAAATTAATTAATATAATGTAATGTAATGTAATATATTACAATACAATACAATATAATATAATAATAATAACACTATTAATTAAATAGATAATAACTGGTTCTTCACAGAAAAAAGCCAGGAAATATATAACACTATTGAAGAAAAAAAAAAAAAATCAAAATGCTCTCTGGTATTGTTCAGGGAGCTGGACCAAATGTGGAGGCGGGCCGCACTCGGCCCGCGCGCCGTAGTTTGGGGACCCCTGGTTTAGACTAACTTAAAACTTAACTAGAACTTAAAAATAGCTGGACACAAATGGAAATTCAATTGAAACACGTGGGAAAAACACGTAGCTTTCAAGTGATGTGTCTTATCAAGCGTAATTACATTTTTAGGTAAGAAATATCTTCTTTTTTTTAAGATCTAGAAGTCTTTTGAGTGAAAGCAGTGATTTTTTTTTTCTAGTCACATCTGAGATGCAATTGATTGACTGAAAATGGTTCAATATTGGATTAAATGTCTTTTTTTCTTGTTTTTTCTTTATAATTGCTACTTACCTAAAAAAAATGTTTTATACGATTACTTGATTAATCGATAGAATTTTCAGTAGATTACTCGATTACTAAAATATTCGATAGCTGCAGCCCTAAAACAATATCAGAAGGGGAAAAATAAGTAAGTGAACCATCACAATTAATATTTTGTGCCCCCAAGCCCCCTTTTGGCAGCAATAACTTCAACCAGACACTTCCTGTAGCTGCAGATCTGTCTGGCATACGATCAGGACTAATCTTGGCCCATCCTTCTCTACAAAACTGCTGTAGTTCAGTCCGATTCCTGGGATGTCTGGCATGAATCGCTGTCTTTAGGTAATTTTATGCAGAAATGTGAGAAATTCCAAAAGGTTCACATACTTTTTCATACCACTGTAGTGTACACATTCATCAAACTTTTTTTTTTAACCAAGTGGTTGCTAAATCGTTCAGGTACAAACAAACAAAATACAAACAAAAAAAAACTTTCCGTTTGCATTTTACTGTAGTCTCTTCTTATTATAGATGAGAATTAATAGGTCTAAAACTGTTTTGCCCACGCAACAAACCAAAATGAAATTTGTGTCAGATAACAGGACTTACTCGTAACTATCAGTTCGTAAGTGGTAGTGGTCATATTTCCCAGAGCATATGAAGGCAGCATTACACATTACAGGTCGCCACTGGAGAACCCACAGTATAATGTTTTAAAACAATAATTCACTTTATAATTTCATAACTACGTCATTTTAATTACATTAAATCTTGTGGTAATCCATAAAATGAACGCGAACGATGTACATCACGATCCTCTTATGTACAGTCCATCTGCTTCTCAAATTTCAATTCAATGCTGTTGCCGTGAGTGAGTCCTAATGTTGACACTTCAGCACCAGCTGAACTGGAGAGCGCCATCGCTGCATGCATGTGAACGAACCCATTGCCCAGCTGACAAACACCGAGGAAAGCATTTTCGGAACAAAAAACATCATTAAATATGTGAGAATATAAGCACTTCCCAATGCGCAGCTGCCACTTTAGATTACATAGAATGAAAAAAAGGCCTTGCTGGCTACAACAACTAGCAGCATTTGACAACGTCATGCTGCCTTGAGCGTTAACCCACCATCTCTTTAGCCTCAACAGCTGGGATGGACGGCAGCAAACCGTGGATGCTGTGAGTCCCCATCGTCCTCCTCCAGCCTCTGCGGTTAGTTATGTCCTCGTAGAAGTAAAGTGCCACGGCGCCTCCCGTCGCCAGACAAAGCCCGAATGTGAGACACTTCCGCGCTCTGGAGGCGGCCAGACGCCCGGCCAATTCGTTTTTTGACACCGAGCACAGGTTAAGTTTAACGGCCAACGAGGCCACTCTGCGGAAAGCGGCCATTGCTGCTGTTAGTGATGTCACCAAAATGTGCGGTCAGAATTTGGCGGATAGCTTGGAGCTATCGCGTGACTTGGGCGCTCTATCGCGAGTTGTGAGGTAAACTGGAGTTAGCGCGTGGCCACGTGCCTACGTATCCGCCACATTAGTGGTGGCAACGTTCCCTTTATAGGCAATGTACATTGAAAATAAATAGTAATCAGCTAATTTCCTATCTGTTATTTCTGAAGTTTACTTCTTTATCAATGACATTACAAAAATGGCAACAAAATATAACTAATTTTTTGATGGTCAGTATTGTACAGTACAATTAATTGTGTACCAACTATGTCGACTAGTCTGGACGTGAGATAGGTCTCAATATTGGTAGGGACGATATAACAGAATACATACCTGTCAAATTGTACAGTTTCGGCGTAATTTGTACAAGTAGTGAGCACATATTTTTAAAGCTTATTTTCATTCATTCATTCATTCATTCATTTTCCGAGCCGCTTATCCTCACTAGGGTTCAGCTAGCTATTTTTCTTATTTCAAGAAATCGAAGTGAGTAAAATTGACTTGAAGCACTGGCAGATCATTTTATTATTTCTACTAGATTTACACTGAAAATAAGGGAATTGAACTGGTTTTAAGGAGGTGTGTTTTTGCAGTGTAGCTGCTTAGACACGAAGAATAGGAATCTTGAGCAGTGGCGGACTTGGCAATTTTAGGGCCTAAGGCGAACATATCCAGGGGCCCTCTTCATGGGTCAGGGGTTAAGAAGGTGAGAAGGGTGTGGAGGAAATATGTTCCGGTACACTAGGGCTGTCCTAAAGTCAGCCGACTAGTTTCACGATCAGTCGACAAATCTAATATTTTTTTTATTTTTATTCATATTATATTATTATTTTATTATTATTATTATTTTTTTTTTTTTTTGACGCTTATTAATTCACAAAACCATTTTGGAACACTTAAAGTTTTTATCAAAGTACAAATAATCATGTAAATAACAATAACTAATCACAAATAAACGATGAGGTTAAATGCTGATAGCATTTACTAGTGCAAAACAATGGAAAGTAAACAGATTCAGAACACTGACTTTGCCTTTCCAACATTATTCAAAACAATTCTTAAAAAACATTCTAGCATAATTGTTACAGTATACTACTATATATAATGGTAGTATAATAATTATAATAATTATTCATAGTCAATCATATTTATCATAAAGAGTGTAATTTGAAAGCTATTCTTAGTGTAGAATCTGTATTCTGTAGTATTTACTCTACATATTATAATATTGATTCCGAGGTATGTGGGATTAACTCCAGAAATCATTATTTATATGACCGCTAACTGAAAGCTTCACTCTCCGTAAAAAAAAAAATTCTTCGTCATTGCTTGTGGTGTCACTAATAGATTTATTTTTTTCGTTAGCAAATGCTGTAAACCAGCTGTTGAGTGTTATTGCATGACTGATTGGAACTGTACTGCATTGTTTCGCCACAGGGTGTGCTGTCGGGTATTTTATGTTCGGTGTGAAGAAGAAAGTTAAAAGAGGCATTAGCGGCCTGTTCTCAACTTCTCCCTCGCTCACTGCACTTTGGCTCTCATGGAGAGCACGTTCGCTCATGTGTTCGAAATAAACGATAGCCAATGTGCAAAGTAGCGAGTATGCTGCAAAAATAGCGAGCTTAGTGGCGTGAAAAATGCGGGAGAACTCAGTGAAGCTAACGAACAGCTAAGCGGAGCTAAGCGATGCTAAACGGAGCTAAGCGAAGCTAAACGGCGCGAAATGAAGCTAAGCGACTGATACTCAGTCCGTCGTCGAGGAACAGTCCATTGCAGTGCGTGTGTGGGTGGGAGAGAAAATAGAAATGCAGCATTCAAATGGCTTTCTTTTTTGTTTTGATATTTCTTTGTTTGGTATGCTAACATAAGTATACATGACGAATAGTCGGGAGTGCTGCTGGCTCCGGTGGCCCAAGCCCATGCTCGCTGGGGCAAGGGCAGCTGGTAGGGGCCCCCCTACTGGTTGGGGGCCTTAGGCGATCGGCTACTTCGCCTGAATAGTAGATCCGCCTATGATCATGAGTGTCCCTATTGACTGAACAGTTTTAATGTGGGAGTTTGATATACTGTACTCGCATTGTGGTTGTTCAGTGTGTTTTGTTTATTAACTCACCCATGCCACAACTGGACCCAGGCCAAAGCAGTACCTTTGCTATGGTCAAAGCAGGACTCACACATATAAAATAACATTTCATTTCAAGTGGGCCAAATCACATACAGTGAGGCAAATAAGTATTTAGTCAACCACCAATTGTGCAAGTTCTCCCACTTGAAAATATTAGAGAGGCCTGTAATTGTTAACATGGGTAAACCTTCAACCATGAGACACAGAATGTGGGGGGGGGGGGGGGGGGGGAACAGAAAATCACATTGTTTGATTTTTAAAGAATTTATTTGCAAATCATGGTGGAAAATAAGTATTTGGTGAATACCAGAAGTTCATCACAATACTTTGTTATGTACCCTTTGTTGGCAATAACGGAGGCCAAACGTTTTCTGTAACTCTTCACAAGCTTTTCACACACTGTTGCTGGTATTTTGGCCCAATCCTCCATGCAGATCTCCTCAGCAGTGATGTTTTGGGGCTGTCGTTGGGCAACACGGACTTTCAACTCCCTCCACGGATTTTCTATGGGGTTGAGATCTGGAGACTGGCTAGGCCACTCCACGCCAGGAAGGTCCAGGCCAAGCAGGAGCTTGCCTAGCAGGAGAACATGGAGATCGCCGTGGAGCTCGAGAGGTGTGACCCAACCTCCATGATGTTCGACGTCCTGGTCGAGCTGGTGAACAGGGGAGAGCTAGAGACTGGAGAGCTGGGCTGTCCTCAAGGGGCCATCTCTTTATTATTTATAATTGATTCTGCATGTTTTCCTCAAGAATTAAGATTCTGATATTAAATTGAGTGATTTATTAGCTGTTAAAAACTTGCAGTAAATTAAAAAAAAAACATTGAGTTGCTATTTTGGTCAAAAACCTATATATGTTCAATATTGCTATTGATCCTGAAAATATAGGTGACTATCTCTGCATGTGGTGATTTTTGTGCATCTAGTGTAAAATGTGATTATTTTATAGCCATTTTAAGTTTTGTTGTACTTATATGAAAAATAATTAATCAGGATTTTATAAGGGAACAACTTTGAATTTTTTGATGCCACTGCTCATGGAGACTCATATAAGGCTAAGGTAGGTGCCTGTCTTTAGGTCGGTAGCAGCGTTGATTTTGAAAATATTTGAATTTGAAGTTTTTCAAAATAGGCCCCCTACGGATCAGCCCCGTTTCCCATGTCCTGTCAAGTATTATGAAGTCTATTGAGTTGGCACTCTCTACCTTTGCTCTCATGCCCTAAAATGTCATCACTCTTTCTCCTCCCATCATATCACCTTCTATTAAAACCAGTTTGATAATCCCTTTATTCGTTCTTGAGTTATCTTGAACCAAACATACAAATAAATAGGCATGGAATTGAATACATGACCTCTACCTTCCATTGGCAGTGTTAATCAAATTACTTTCAGTGGTCTATCAATCTATAGCTGTCCATGAAAAAGACACTACATGTTGAGCTAATTACAGTCTGGAAAAAGCTTTTGTAATGACTTTGAAGTTAAAACATAAAGGAGAAGTTAAGCAGAGGAGCCTTTCATCTGTTCACAGATGAAACAAGTTTCACTCTGAACCATAATCCCATTTACTCATTGTTTACATTACATCAAACAAACATTATTTCACACATTCAAATTAATTATATGTTAAAATGACTTTACTTACAAAGATAATAACTGTTTCACAGCCATAGGCCATACTAATGCTGGTGACTAGTCATATTTGTAGGGATGCTTCTGTACTTTTGGCATGTTTAACAACACAATTTTAATGATTTATTTTAAATCCAACTCACAATTACCCTAAATGAAGGGTAATTAAGATAATGGTTGAAGTGAAAGAGGAAGTGAGTCAATTTGAAAAATCCCATTTTAAAAAATATTATTAATTGCATATATCAGATTTTATGATTAACTTTTCTATACAATAGAAATCTGTAAAACCACTAGGAAACCAATCTCACAGCAATCTACAAGATGAACCTTCAGGCTATTGAGTTATTCCGTCATCCAGCCATTCGATCAGTAATTTCTTTGTGTAGGTGGGTGCAAGGGTGGCTGCTACCCTGGGGGCCTCTTCCATGCACCTCCAACATACAGAAGCAGTCCCTACAAGGTTGGTTTCACTCTGCCCCATGTCATTAAGGAAGCAGTAAACTGAGCAATCATCTAGGGTAGAGTCACATGACCATGGGAATGCTCAATTTTCTCTTCATGTGGAAATGTACCATTGTAGTTGATGTCTTCATTGTGATTGGATCAATATCTAATATATCAGGATTTGATCAGCCCGGGGGTGACGCTGATCGATCCTTTCTGGTCATAAATACTAATGAATCAGGGGAGAGCAAGAGGAATGGATTCACAAAATACACAGACAGACCCTTTCTGTTTGGTTGTTTAAATTTAAACACACCCAAACACACATTCAGCGTAACTCCCAGAACAATACTTTTTGTAAGAGGAGGTATGAGTGCAAAATGATCTGCTAAGTGATCACAGAGGAACACACATATGGACACACACCAAGCACAAACTATCTCACTTTAAACTCATTTATCAATGCAACTCCCCAGGGAGGGGGGCAGCTGATGAGCACGTGTGTGTATGGCCATCAAAATCAATGCAACACTTGGGCTCGAGGTTGAGACAAAAATACACACACACAAAAAACAGAGAAATAGTGTGTATGAAGAAAAGGTGAAAAGTTAAGTGTTAAAGAGGGTATTTACCCATGGATCACAGGGTTAGTTTATAATCTTTTGTGTACAGTGCCTTGTAAAAGTATTCGGCCCCCTTGAACCTTGCAACCTTTCGCCACATTTCAGGCTTCAAACATAAAGATATAAAATTTTAATTTTTTGTCAAGAATCAACAACAAGTGGGACACAATCGTGAAGTGGAACAAAATTTATTGGATAATTTAAACTTTTTTAACAAATAAAAAAACTGAAAAGTGGGGCGTGCAATATTATTCGGCCCCCTTGCGTTAATACTTTGTAGCGCCACCTTTTGCTCCAATTACAGCTGCAAGTCGCTTGGGGTTATTTTTCCATCAGTTTTGCACATCAAGAGACTGACATTCTTGCCCATTCTTCCTTGCAAAACAGCTCGAGCTCAGTGAGGTTGGATGGAGAGTGTTTGTGAACAGCAGTCTTCAGCTCTTTCCACAGATTCTCGATTGGATTCAGGTCTGGACTTTGACTTGGCCATTCTAACACCTGGATACGTTTATTTTTGAACCATTCCATTGTAGATTTGGCTTTATGTTTTGGATCATTGTCCTGTTGGAAGATAAATCTCCGTCCCAGTCTCAGGTCTTGTGCAGATACCAACAGGTTTTCTTCCAGAATGTTCCTGTATTTGGCTGCATCCATCTTCCCGTCAATTTTAACCATCTTCCCTGTGTTCAGGGTGATGAGCTGTGTTGCTTTTACGCCAAACATATCGTTTTGCATTGTGGCCAAAAAGTTCAATTTTGGTTTCATCTGACCAGAGCACCTTCCACATGTTTGGTGTGTCTCCCAGGTGGCTTGTGGCAAACTTTAAACGAGACTTTTTATGGATATCTTTGAGAAATGGCCAGATTTGTGCAGTGTACGACTGATTGTTGTCCTATGGACAGACTCTCCCACCTCAGCTGTAGATCTCTGCAGTTCATCCAGAGTGATCATGGGCCTCTTGGCTGCATCTCTGATCAGTTTTCTCCTTGTTTGAGAAGAAAGTTTGGAAGGACTGCCGGGTCTTGGTAGATTTGCAGTGGTCTGATGCTCCTTCCATTTCAATATGATGGCTTGTACAGTGCTCCTTCAGATGTTTAAAGCTTGGGAAATCTTTTTGTATCCAAATCCGGCTTTAAATTTCTCCACAACAGTATCTCGGACCTGCCTGGTGTGTTCCTTGGTTTTCATAATGCTCTCTGCACTTTAAACAGAACCCTGAGACTATCACAGAGCAGGTGCATTTATACGGAGACTTGATTACACACAGGTGGATTCTATTTATCATCATCGGTCATTTAGGACAACATTGGATCATTCAGAGATCCTCACTGAACTTCTGGAGTGAGTTTGCTGCACTGAAAGTAAAGGGGCCGAATAATATTGCACGCCCCACTTTTTAGTTTTTTATTTGTTAAAAAAGTTTAAATTATCCAATAAATGTTGTTCCACTTCACGATTGTGTCCCACTTGTTGTTGATTCTTGACAAAAAAATTAAATTTCATATCTTTATGTTTGAAGCCTGAAATGTGGCGAAAGGTTGCAAGATTCAAGGGGGCCGAATACTTTTGCAAGGCACTGTACATACAGTAAATGGCGTGTAACCAAGGGCATAAATTTGGTCTCAACATTGGTAGGGACGATATAACAGCATAACCTGCATGTACACTTTTTGCTGAGGACGAGACATTAATAGTGTACCGCACGAATGTTATTTTTAGACCGCAAGGCTGAGTGACGTCACCATCGTAAACCGGAAGGGGATCAACATAGAAGCGCCCTTGCATACAGCCCATGTTAGTACTGCTGTTTTCTGCCGGTAATCTTTCAAAAAATGAAAATGCTGAGTATACACTGCTGCCATGGAACTTGTAGAAACGACTCCAGACATTACGACATATGAAGGATGTTTTCGTCATACGTTTCCTGAAGCCAAAAATGAGGAAAAAACGTGCACAATGGATCAACTTGTGCGGACGTCCAAAAGACCAGTTTAACGCCAGCAAAGTGTCTTTTTGTAGTGACTGTTCATGCCTACAGGTAGGCTGTAGATTTAACAACTTTACCTTTTCTGTTGTAAAAAACAACCTTAGCAAAGGGGGAGTGTAAATAAATTAATAGAATTAACATTTGTTATCAATGAAAAAATTAAAAGTGTTGTTGGCTGTCACTGAGTAGTATTTACGATCGCTACACAAAAATAGCAATATACTGTATATTACCCCCAAAAACGACGACATATGGTGGTAAAGGATAGCTTGTTGAAACAGGAGAATTTCATTGTCAGTGGCGTTAGGAAATGCACACAAGAAAAAGGTGTCGATAAAAAAGCTACCTCTGGATCAGGTCGACTCTTTTGCCCTTTCTCCTTTGTCTTTTTCAGCCCTCGACACTCAAGCCCTATCTTTCACCGAACATTTGTATGTTCTTCCACATCTTTACCCGGGCAGGCAAACTAGTTAGGGGTGTAAAAGGTGACAAAGTAACATAGACACACGGCATGCACGGAAAAGTGCATTTCATAGTACAACCAGAGACATCTCGAATTAAATAAAGTACATAATAATTTAACATATACAAGTCTAAATCTCTCATCCTGAAATCAGAACATATAAGACGCATTAGTAGCAAATTATACAAAATCTAAATTATAAAATACACAGTATGTCCCATTTTCATTAAGCAGAGAACAGCTGTACAGCATAAAAAATGAATTTACCAGTACAGTATAAATTTCATTCACTTAACTATTATGTGATAGATAGATAGATAGATAGATAGATAGATAGATAGATAGACAGACAGACAGACAGACAGACAGACAGACAGACAGACAGACAGACGGACGGACGGACGGACGGACGGACGGAGGGACGGATATGGATGGATGGATGGATGGATGGATAGATAGAATAAAAAAAATAACTTAATTTAACTTTATTTACATTCAACCAAAGCAATTAGTCCCATGGTCCTTAACTTCGATTGATAGGTCATACTGGATAAACAGAAGTACACCTGTAGGCTGTTTTATGAACGGGGGGGGGGGGGTGTACAAACAGCGCGGGAATGGGGGTACTTTCAAATAAGACCTGCCGGTTTGATAAACTCTCGATGGCTAAACAAATGAAACGACCTCCACAACAAGGCAAAACTCATCCCCTTATGTAATTATCGGAGAGTATAGAGGGGCCTTAAGTAACTCGTTGTCAAAAATAACTGGTGACCATTCAGAACTTTACTAACAAAGCCCTGAACATGACTTGTATGAAAGGCACTAGTTCATCACTCTAGTTACCTCATTGCTCATGATTTATTTATTTTTTTTTATCGTTAACAAGCGCTTTACTAAGGGGCCTTAAATAACTCATCACAACGCCAACTGGTGACAATTCAGATCCCAACTGACGTTCGCTAACTTTACTAGCAAAGGCCTGTGTGAAGGCGCTAGTTAGCCCCTCCGCAGTTAGAGCTACCTCGAGTAACTGCGTTCCACGAGGCGGTGAAATATCGAGGGCTATCTGAAGTCAGTTTTCAAGAAATTAAGCGAATACTTGTGTTATAGACACCATTACAAGCGCAGGAATTGATCGAACGACACGACTGAATGATTTATGAAGACTATTATAGGCCATCACTCAAACTTTTAGCTGTAGAAGTTAACACTTTTTTACATTAATCCCTTACCTTGCCACAATTTCCAACGGGTCCGGGCGAGAAGCTGGGATGGAGAGGGGTTCCGCCTCCTCATTGCTGATTGGTGATAACTGTGCTCCCGTCTCTCACTATTGTCAGTCATTTGTTGTCACTAGAAGAGAGTGGCGGTGATAGGTCGAGGTCATAGGACTAGAGTGTAGTTTTGAGCATGGACTATAACGGTTTCACTCGCTCGTTGACATGCCCCCCCCCCTTTTTTTTTTTCCTCGGATCTACGTGATTCAGAAGAATGACCCATTTTGATTTCAAAACGGCGAAATTTCGCCGAAAGGTGGCAAGTTTGCATGCCTGTTTACCAGTGAATTTGGCACCAGGGACATCATTTTCGGACAGAATTGGTAGGTTTTAGCTCAGTAAATATCTCGTTCGAACACTATTTACATGCATCTAGCATGAGGGACAAACGCGAGTTTGACCCCTCTAGCAACAGTTGCTAACGTCATGAATATTAATGAGCAAAGATGACGTGCTATGTGCGGTACGCAATTAGACCAAACAGATTGGGTGAATGGGGGTCAGGGCTACAGTTCTCACGAACGTAAGCCTAATTAATTGATAGGGTAAATGATCAATGCAAAATATTGTATTGACTAACTTTCATATGTATTGGGTCAGCTGATACACCGTTTGATTCAAAACTTTGTTTTTGAAAAGTACGAAAGAAACATTTTAAAACCGTCCAGAATAAATGTTATTATTTAAATTTGATCAAATCTAAATCTGAATCTAATCTAAAAAAAAAAAAAGCAAATGTAAATTGCAATATTTGAACGTTAATTATATTAACATACACAATATATACAATCTTGTTAATAAGGAATATAGAAAAAAAAAACATTTGTCTTATGACCACTCAACATTGTCTGCCCAAATAAATTAATTCAATAAAACTGAAAAAACTTAGTCAGGGAACAACAAAAATAATTAAAAATGGAGCCTTCCTTCAGGTTGACAAATGGTTGACAAATGGTGTTATACTCCTGCTTTTGCCTACAAGCACAGCCAAACTCAACAAAAAACGAAAGCTCCTTTGGGCTGCTTTAAGACCGCATCCATAAAATAAAAATGAAAATTTGGGAGAAGAGGGTAAACCTCTGTTAACTACATTTCTCACAGTTTAATTAACGTTAACAGCAGAAAACACACCCACTCGCGTTTTGCAGGTTAACAAGTTCCCACTATTTCCCTCTGATGCAGGTTGGACTTACAGAAGCAAAATTAGTGGTGTGTTCCCCACCTCCACAACACTGACGTCTTTTTACATTATTTACAGTGGCTGCTGCTGGCGCCCCCAAAAACTTCTAATATTCCTCCTCTTCGAAGGAGGGCGGAGGAGGCGGCATGTTGTTGACATCAATTTCTGTCCGGGCTGTTTGTGTGTGTGTGTTTGAGTGGTTGGGGGGGGTGGTGTGTGGTGGGGGGTTGGGGATCAAGTCATCTGGCAAATATTTGTGTGCTTAAGTGGGGAAAAATGGACCAGAACATTCAGCAAGTGAAAAGGACTAAACATAATGGTAGGGTCAATTCTATTCTTACAACATATGGGAAGACAATCAAAATTACCCATATAACTGAACTCATATAATTCAAATAAGGTTGCTTAAAGTTTGATGGGGACAATTTGAGCATTCTGAAAAGTTGCTAGTGTTATGTCTCTACCGTCCTTACGCAAACCTACGCCCTTGAATGTAATGATACATTTATCTAGATCAATTCATCGATTGATTAAGCAGCGATTCAATCAATCGAAATGCAAACATTGAGGAACATCATTTTCTTTTTATGTGTCGTTTGGTTAAAAAAAGGTTTTCATTTTAAATGTCTGAAACGTTTCCTCAACATCAGAATTGTTTTGTATTTTTAATTTATTTTAGTGAAATACAACTGATTTTGTTAAATGTTTTGCAAACGCTTGAGTGAAATTTAAACGCAAAAGACTAATACAGGCAATTATCATTTTACATTGCCATGAAATACCTCCGTAAAGTTGGCTCCACATCAGACGCAATTTTGTAGAAAAAGTATGCCATTCGATTCTGCTCGTTTGTGCTGAAAAAAGAAAATCGTTTTTGAGATATTGATTTCTTGAATTCTTTTATAGGTCAATCTGAGGTCAACCAGCCCGCCATTTGGATTAAAAATGGCTAAAAATGGTGTTTCTCGTTTGTGCCACGTTTGTGCTTTAAAAACTTTCGATTGTGCTGCTATCGTTTTCGAGATATTGAGAATTTCCCTCCCTACACCAACTTGGACATCAACTGATCCAATGAACCCACTCAAATTGACAATATGCGAAATTCCATGGCAATCAATGACTTTTTGAATGATATGTGAGTAAAAAATAAATAAATAAATGAATTAAAAAAAAAAAAAAAAAAAAAAAAAAAAAAATAACTGGACTGTCACACAAACATGCTAGACTGTGCGTCCCGGGCTGTTGGGGGACGGCTATCGATAAGCATTTGCTTTTTCCCGTTTTCCTTTGTCTGTCATTGTCGTATTTTTTTTCGGGCAAATTATTCCTTAGTCTGTGTCAATGTTTCTCCTTTCTGGCCAAAATATCCCACACTCTGAAACTGTCAATGATTATGACGATGACAATGACAATAAATTCATTCATTTATTCATTCAAATAATTTCAAGTGATGACGTCACCCCATTTTTTGCAAAATGGACATAAAATGGTGCCATTCGTTTGTGCTAGTTGTTGGGACACCCCTCTGTTATATAGAGAGTTGGTACGCGGGGGTGCTGCCATTGACGTCATCACTTGAAATCATTATCTCAATATCTATAAAACGATAGCAGCACAAACTTTTTTTTTTTTTTTTTTACAGCACAAACGTAGTATAAATGAATGGCACTATTTTGGGTCCATTTTGCAATAATTGGGGGCTGCGTGATGACATCAATCCAAATTAATATCTCAATATCTCAAAAATCATAGCAGCACAAATGAAATTTTTTACAGAACAAACCAGCACAAATGTAGCACAAACAATTGACACTGTTTTAAATCAAAATGGGGGACTGGCTGACCTCAGATTGACTTATAAAGAATTGTTAATATCTCAAAAATGATAGCAGTACAAACTAAATTATTTTCAGCACAAACGAGCATAAACCTAGCACAAACAAATGATATAATTTTTCGATAAATCTGCATGGGGGGGCCAGGTCCATGAAAATGGTAATTTACATTGAGTGGAGAACATCGGCAATTTTAGGAATATTGGCTGCACTGTACGTAAGAAAAAAGAAATGAGAAAGGTTTGTAACTTATTTGAGCATTCATGAGCATATATATATTCACTGTCAAGCTTTTTGTGTAACCACTTTTTACAGATTAATATTGCGTAGAAAAATGTGGAGACCGACACAGATTTTTCTGTACGTCTAACCTATTACCTCTCCAATACATTATTGAAAGTGAGGGCTTGCTGTCAAAAGCTCTAGCTAAGATTTTTAACAAAGGTTTCAATCAATAGACGGGAACATTTGTTAACAGTTTGTGCAACAGTTTAACTGTTTTGTATGGTATGGTTAGTCTCATTTATGTATAGGCTTATTGTACTATATTTTTTATTTGTTTAATGTCCAGATATAGAAATGACAAAGAAGTACATTTAAAGTATTTAACTCCTTTCATGCATTCAACTCATTCAGATCGATGTACAATCAGGGTTAAAATTGGGAACACAAATGGTGCTTTGATCCCGAAAATATGACGGCAACCGTCAAATCTTAACATTAAAAAAAAAAAACTGCCAGGCTGCCACACATGCATCTCCAAGAAGAAAATAATCTAATAACGTCAGATTTACATACACAAGTGTTAACAAGTCCAATAATGTGCTTGTGTAGCATTGTCCGTTTCCACCGATATTTATTACTTAACATATTTTTCGGAATATAAGTCACAGTTTTTTTCATAGTTTGGCAGAGGGTGCGTCTTATACTTTGGAGCGACTTATGTGTGATTATTTACGGTTGGGTCGGGCCGGACTTCTCTCTCGCTAACCTTTAAAAAAAAAAAAAAAAAAAAAAAAAAAAAAATATATATATATATATATATATATATATATATATATATATATATATATATATATATATATTTATATATTTATATATTTATACTAGAACAATGTATGGATGTTAAATAAAATAAATTATTTGGATAAAACAGAGAAGGTGCTGCGGTGCATACCTGCGCACGTAAACGCCGTGACATCGCCCTCCGCGAGTCCACATTCTGGTATTTCCTTTTCGATATGGAGCAGCTAGGAGTGAAAAACAAACTAAAGACAGGGGAATTGAAAAGCAAACAACTGTGGTAGGAGTGCTGTATGGAAAGGATTCAAATCGATTTTTGAAGATGCTATACAGAAACATGTGTCAACTTCGCTGAATGTAAACAAATGTGGCTCTTTGGTTTCATACAAGAAATATATTTAACAATCTTTTCCAGCGTTATTTCGTTGTGTAAATGCATTTATAATGATCATAAAAATATGTTAACTATTTAAACATTGAGAAAACTTGCGTTTTTTTCTGCCAACTCGATGAGATTGAAATGTATGTCAAATCCACTATCCGCCTGTTAGAACAGACACACAAATATATAAGATTTCCTCCTTCTCCTGAGTCCTCACAAATAAAACATAAAATGTAGTTTTGTTTTTTTTATTTTTCGGGCTCGTGCCTATAAATGAAACATAAAATTTCGGGTTTCTTCGGGCTAGGGCTAACAAATCAAGTTAATTGATCGGGCTCGGGCCGGGTTGGGGTATAATACCCGCGGGCCGGTCGGTCGGGCTGGATTTTTTTAGGCCCGATCTAACTTCGAGCATCATGTAATGTTAGCATACCGTACACCTCTTCAGCCTGTCGTTCTCTATTGTATTTTAAACTGCCGTTCAAGATGACAAGGAAAGAGTTGAAGTGGCTTATTTTATTATTTTTTATTTTATTTTGTCTGATGGGGAGGTTCAGAATGTCTTCCATGTTGACCCTTTTTTGCGATATCTTCAAAATTTATTCCATTTCACAGTGCATAATGTAAGTCATTTGTACTTATTTTTGTTAATGTGGATTACTTTTTTTTTCCTCTTCAAATTTAATGTACTGTACATCCTAAGTTCTTAAGTAGTTAAAATTGAAGTTTTGCATTTGGATGTGAGGAAATGAGGGAAAATAAAAATGAGGAGATGGAGGTTGGGGTTACTGGATGGTGTTTTTGTTAAATGTTAATTTGCACATCATTGAAAAAATAACAATTTTGAATCTAAATCAATTTCTCATGTATGCCTTGTTGCAATAAGTGTAATGCAGTTGCCTAATACACATGTAAAACCTGTTGTGTTTTATTGTGTGTTACACATTCATGGACGAAACAGAAAAGCTGAGGAAAAAAAGCCAAAATTGACACATTTTTAGACAAAATTCAAAAAATAGACTGGACAAAATTATTGGAATCCTCAACTCAATGTTTGGTTGCACATCCTTTGTAAGAAATAACAGAAAGCAATTGCTTCCTATAACAATCAAAACAATTTGTGCAACTCTCAGATGGAATTTTGGACCACTCTTCTTTTGCAAACTGTTCCAGGTTTCTCAGATTTGAGGGGTGCCTTCTTGCAACAGCAACTTTGAGATTTTTCCATAGGTGTTCAATGGGATTTAGATCCAGACTCATCAATGACCACTTCAGAATTCTTCAGCGCTTTGTCTCCAACCCTTTCTGGAACACCCATGACCTCTGATGCAGACCCAGTTTTCTGACAGTACAGCTTATATTGTGGCCAAAAACATTTTGATAGTCTCCAGATTTCACGACTCTTTGCACACGGTCAAGGCACCCAGTGCCAGAAAAATGAATGAGGCCCACAAACAAAAGAACACAGTGCCTACAGTCAAATATAGTGGAGGTTAAATGATGGTTCGGGGTGATTTTGCTGCCTCTGGCACTGGGTGCCTTGACAGTGTGCAAAGAGTCATGAAAAAAACAGAAAACAAAACAACAACACAAATTCTGGTTTTGCGTATACTTTCATGTTAGGGAGGGAAGAAATTCTAGCCACTTTCACCCCTGTGTACAATCCATGTGAACTGGAACGCCTGGCAGCGAATCACCATGTTTCAGGGCCATTGACGGCAATAGACATCCAATTCATTTGAGCTTGGAGGTCCAAACAAATTGGACGTCTATCGCCATCGTTTTTTTTTTTTTTCTTTTCGTATAATTTAACTGCAAATCTTTCTAATTACCCATTTCTAGCGGAACCTCTATTTCTGCAGCGCACTATAAAAAATTAGTCTTGAAGTACAAATCCAAGTGTCACGCATTTTGGAAGTCTGCAGTTCAAACAGGTATTTCCCTGCTCCTGATTATTTTTGCCAGATCCTCTTACAAGAGCTTCAATTCTTTGAAGCGCCTATGTCTTTGATTCGCCCACAATTAACGATGTATGCTGTTCAAAGATCCTTCGTAAGATCAATGAATGGATTGACAGTCAAGTGATGTCGTTTGCACAGGTGTGTGAGTGTGTGGTTTTGAGCCGTGCAAGTGTGCTGCTGTCTTACATAAAACGCGGGGGCAATAAATCAACAGCTGTCAGCAAAAATTACGCAAACAGGGGCTTTCCTTCTTGTCGCTGCACCTGAGCCATTTCTACATGGGGGCATGCATGGGGTTGTAAAGCATGTAGGGTAATGGCAGAACACTTTCATGCTGTTTGGCACCCGCACACTTTCTCGCAGTGTTTATTCTTCACATCAAAATTGGTGCTCTTGCATAACAACACAAACACTTGTTTGGATTTCAAGCGATCCCCTGCAAAGAGTGTGCTAGATTAGGATATAAAAGAAATTTTGTCCTACATTTATGGTAAAATACTGCCAAATGTGGTTGATTCGAATTTTATTGTTAAAAAAACGTGAACCATAAAATATATGGCAGAAAACACAGACAAGGCTCAAAAAGCAGTTTCTGCTCTTGCACCCCTCTTTAAAATAAACTGCTGTATTTTAAGCCATAAGAACTGTTGTGTTTAATAGAACAATATGTCTAAATGCTGCCATAGCAGTTTCATGGCGCATTAAGCCCCCGAACTATTTTTAATTTGTCCGTTTTATCCTGGAGACCCTGGTTTACAGACACTGCGACCGCTTTTGTTTCAACCCAGCCATAAAACAAAGGTAAGTTATTATATTTATTATTTGAAATGGCTATCATTTTTAGCTTTGAAGTATTAATTGATGTCTCATATTTAGTTAAAAAAAAAAAAAAAAAAACGACTTCATAAAATTATTCACTTGCGTATTTTAAACTTTTAAACAAATTACGTCACAATGAAAACAATAGTGTCTGTCAATAGGTCACGGATATCTACTTCATAACTATCACTTAATTGTATTTTTGTTTTGTTACTGTTGCATTTCCCCCCATATTTTAGATGATAAATACAACCCCAAGCAAAAAGTATGGAATCACCATTCTCGGACAAGCACTCACCCAGACATTTTATCATCACCTTGTCGAGAGTCAAGAATCTGCATTGGACAAGGTGATGATGCTGGAACTTTGTTTGGTGCTGGTCCAGTGAGATTTAGAAAGATCACTGCCTGACGAAAACATCAAAATTCCCTCAGTCCTTGATAATATGGGTCTGCATGTCAGGCAAAGGCACTGTGGAAATGGCTTTGGTTAAATCTTCAATAAATGTTGACATTGAAATTTTAGACAGCTTTCTTATCCCTTCAATTGAAAATATGTTTGTCATTTTCAAGATGACACTGCATCATGCCACAGAGCTAAAACTGTTAAAAACATTCCTTGGAGAAATACTCGTCCAGCCAATGTCACGGCCTGCAAATAGCCCAGATCTCAACCCTATTGAAAACCTGTGGTGGAAATGGAAAAAAATGGTCCACAGCAAGGCTCCGACCTGCAAGGATGATCTGGCAACTTCAAAGAGAGTTGGCGCCAGATTAATGAAGAATACTCTACAAGTCCATGCCTCAGAGACTGCAAGCTGTCATAAAAGCCAGAGGTGGTGCTACTAAATACTAGAGATGTGTTTTGTTATTTCTTTGTTTGTTTCTCATGATTCCATACTTTTTTCCTCAGAATAGAGTGATTCCATATAGATTTCCCTGCACTTGCTCAATAAAAGTAACATTTACTAACCACCACAATGTTTTTTTATTCATTTCTTATAGTGTTTCTGAATGCTAGAGAGTTGCACTTTTGAACTAATTCATTATTTTTTCAAGCTTTTAATCTTAGTTTGTTCTACATGATAAAATGTCTGGGTGAGTACTCGTCCGAGGCTGGTGATTCCATACTTTTTGCTAGGTGTTTTAATTGCTCCAAACAAAGAAAAAAAAGGGTAAATATTTGAAAAACAAAGTCTTGACCACTCCTTTATGTCTGCAATTTCTGCATTGCTACCCTTGTTATGTTACCGTGTTTCACTCATAAAATCCCCAAAAAGTTTGGCTGTGGCCATTCACAGATGTGTCTTAACACTCAGTGAGACATGCTGCACAGAGGTTTTGGATAGAAACAAGGTAAGTACACAATAATATCTCGTTAAAATTAATGTTGCACCGATCCGTCTCTAAATGGTGGTATAGGTATCGGCGAGTACCAACAAATAGGGCGCTGATACCATTTACTGGCATCACTTGAACGCAGCTGTACTGTCCTCACCAAGACGCTACGGCTCAGTCCTGCTACTCCCAAATGACGATGCAGGACATCGGCATGATTTTTTCAACTTATTTTGCTGTTGATCCTAACGTCATAACTTGAAGAATGAAACTAAAAAAAGATACGAAACAAACAACTTCGTCCTCAGTAACAAACATCAAGCAAATCGGTGATGATTAGCTGCTAATAGTTATGACATTCACAAACGGTTAACATGTGTTCACTAGTGTCCGCACTTCATCCAAACAACTACACAACTGGCTTTAAGTGGCTGATCAACAAGGCAAGGCAAGGCAAGGCAAATTTATTTATATAGCACAATTCAACACAAGGCAATTCAAAGTGCTTTACATCACATGAAGATCATAAAAATCACATTTAAATCAATACAGCGTAAAAACCAAGACAAAAGATCGCATTTAATCACAAATAGAATATAAATAAATAAAAATAAAACAAAAATATAACAAAAACTACTACTACTAATAATAATTAAAATCAGCAATGGAGATAAGCACAAGAGGAATAGAAAGCAGGTAGATTGAAATATATAGCCAGTTATGGATATGCAGTGCTAAACAAAAGCGTTTTTAGCCCTGATTTAAAAGAGCTAACAGTTTGAGCATACTTCAGACGTTCAGGTAACTTGTTCCAGAGGTGAGGAGTATAATAACTAAATGCTGCCTCACCCTGCTTGGTTCTTGTTCTTGGAAAATGCAGAAGACCCGTTCCAGACGACCTTAGGGGTCTAGATGTCTCATAGGAATCTAACAAGTCAAGCATGTATTTTGGTCCAAGGCCATTTAGTGTTTTGTAGACGAGCAGTAGTATTTTATAGTCTATCCTTTGACTCACTGGAAGCCAGTGTAGCGATTTCAAAACCGGTGTACAATACAAAAGACGATACATACAGGCCTCTGTAGATATTTTACAAGCATAAAAAAAAAGCGCATAGGCTCGCATCTGTGTTTTCCTCTCTCACTAGCTCGCTCACTCCCCTGGATGCTATCTACAGATACTGCACAGCCAGGTATCGGGGCCACAAAATGGTATCGGTGCAACACTAGCTAAAATCATTGTGTCTTTAATTATGCTCTCTCATGCTCTCACCTCAAGTTAGGGATTAGGGGTTTAATTTTTTTTCAATGCCCTCCTGTTCAAATTTTGTCTTTCCCCAGAAAATTGAGATTTTAAGTTTCCCAAAATGTAACACACATGCATGTAGGAAAAATTTTGAAATTTGGCCAAGTTAGGGGTCTCAGAGCGGAACTTCAGGTCACCTGAGTGTTTTCCACCATATGTAAAATGGTATGTTGCTGTGCCAACCGTAAATCTCCAGGTAGATGTTTGTAGATTTTCTTCAACTGAAATCATGGTGGTAGAAAAAATTAACATTATGTTTCATACTGTAATTGATATGCAGAGGTGGATAATAACGCGTTACATTTACTTGAGTAACTTTCTGAGAAAAATTTACGTATAGTAGTAGTTTTACTACGCCATACGTAGTACTTTTTGTTGAGTAGATTTGTGAAGAAGACACGCTACTCTTACTCCGCTACTTTGGGATGCACTAAAGTCACTACTTTTTTTCTTTATTTTTACCAGCACAGGCTGCACTAGCTCGCCACCCCCCTCATTGACTGGGGAACAGCTGTGGCCCTGGGGCGACTCCTGCGTGGCGTTTCCCCTGTTCTGCAGTACTATCACATGTCTGACGGGATTCACGCATGACTGGATGCAATTAGACACACTCAAGTAGACAAACTCGG
Source organism: Corythoichthys intestinalis (assembly GCF_030265065.1). NCBI lineage: Eukaryota > Metazoa > Chordata > Actinopteri > Syngnathiformes > Syngnathidae > Corythoichthys > Corythoichthys intestinalis. Next base: position 55,519,465 of record NC_080402.1, read on the forward strand.
TGTCATGGTTAGCGATCAGGCAGCACAGAATAGGATACCAACAAATCCACACTCACAAGGGATTCACAGAAAAACTGGTTTCTACACCACACATGGCTGATTTGTGTACACTCCACCCCTCCCAATCACTTATCTTTCTGTCCCCCCCTTTCTCCTTGGTCATCAGGCCCCCCACATTGTCTCAACCGGAAATACAACTAGTTAACGATAGCACCAACATGTTCATAGTTAGTGTAGCCGTTCAATGTATTTGTTGCTGTTGTTTGTGCTTTTTCTGTCTCTCTCTTCTTCAACCGCCCCTGTTAAATGCTTTCTCCTAATCAACAAATCACATTGATTAATCACAATGGGAGTATGTCATACTCTCAGGTGATACATTAAAACGGCTCAGACCATTAGCACACTCAGATTCCCATTCTCTGTGTCAAGGAGCTGAACAGGACAGGTTTTTAAAAAAAAAAGTATAAATAAAATAATTTAATTCCCCTGAGTTTATCCATTCAGTGTTTTCCATTTATTGATTAGGGGAGTAAGGGCATTACTGTTTGAAAATGTGTCATTCATTAAACATTGACTTCATAATGTAGTGACGGGACATGGGGCGCGGGGCCGATTCATAGGGGGACTATCTCCGTCAAAGATCAACGAGTGGAAACGCAAAGAGCTTTTTCCATTGAAAATTTTTGTTAATAAATGCTTAAATCCCTGAATTCTTTATAGATATGGACGTAAAACAGTCTTGATTCTTGTTTAAAAGCAAAAAAAAAAAAAACGTGCATGAAGCATTTATTTTACGTAAATATTGCGAAGTATAATGCCATTGCGGTACCAGCTAATTTCTCCCATTGATTTTTCTCACCACATTTCAAAATGCATGCATTGTACGAATAATATAATAATTACCTTGAATCCTCGAACAAATTCCTCCCGAGACAACCCTTCCTGTTTGTATGCAGTACAGCTTTCGTACTTTTTCAACTTAAATCTGGCGTTAGATCGTTGCATGTGACCGACTGCTAATAAATGAAGCGGAGTGTTGCGAACGGCCCCCTTCGGCAAGGCGTGACGCCGTTAATGGGGTATGTGTCATGTCAATACATTATGAAGTCCATGCATTAAATTAGCATGTGCTGTTTATATTGCATACCTGTCAAGTTGTACGGTTTCGGTGTAATTTGTACAAGTGAGCAATGATTTTTAAATGTGTACACCATACGTTCAAAATCTGTATGTTTTTCGTGCATTACGTTTTTTTCTCTCTGTTCTGATTTTGTTACCGCTTCGGCAACGAGACAATGCACCAAATTAATCTGGAGCTGGTTAACCGCGACAATCGCGCGTTGAGCTTAGCGTCTGCTTCTTCCGATCACGTGACTGCACTTGCACTTCCGCCACCGTTTCGTGACTCGAAATCGACAAAGTTTATACAAATGTGATAAAAATATGGAGGAACCAGCTCTTAAGAAAAGAAAAACTGTTGACCACGGACGCCATCTACCAGAATAGGAGACACAAACTGATGAATACGCTGGATGGATAAAAGCGTCTTCGAAAGGACCATGGTATTTATTTTGCATGTCGTGTGGATTGAACATTAAAGTTTTGGCATCAGGATTCGATGATCTCAAAAAGCACTTTGAGACAAAGGTCATAAAGATGCAGTCTGCAGAATGAAAAGCTACAAGCCTATCAATGAACAATTTTTACCGCAAAACAAAACCAAGCACTCATCAGATACTGTGATGAAAGCCGAGATTTGATTTTGTCAATTTGTTGCCGAACACAATTTGCCTGCAACTATTGCTGATCACTTCTCAGAATTAGCAAAAGAAATGTTCCCCGACTCAAAGATTGCATAAGTAAGTTAATTTTATCAATTTACCTTTTTTATTTCATTTACCAATATATTGCTATGCACTGTAATTTTACTCAAGCTTATGAAAGCTTGGGAGCGGACACACTAACGAACTACCTTCAAGTCAAACTGAATTGCGAGCTGAAGTGCCATGAAGTGCAGCCATCAAAAGACATGATAGAAATTGCCAAAAGTGCTACATACAATTATAACAAAAGTCACCGTTAGAATAGAATAGAATAGAATAGAATAGAATAGAATAGAATAGAATAGAATAGAATAGAATAGAATAGAATAGAATAGCTCTTTATTGTCATTATACGGTTGTACAATGAAATTGTGGAGCATCTCCCTTTACAGTGCAGGACACGTAAAAAAATCTCTAAAGTGGCTTACAAGAATAAAGTATAAAATCTAAAGAAATATAAAGTATGAATCAGGTAGTTGTATGATCAGGCAGTGCAAATAATTAAAGAGAAGTAGAAGCAGTTGACAGTGAAGGCATTGAATATTGCTCAAGTAAAAATCTCGAAAGTGGCTTGCAAAAATAAAAGTATAAAATCTAAATAGAATAAAATATGTATGAGGTAGTACTATCTTCAGGCAATGCAAATAATTGAAGTGAAGTAGCTGGTGACAGTGAAGGCATTGAATATTGCAGATTAATATTGCACGTAAATAAGTATTGCACATAGAATATGTGTGAATAGAAGTTAAGTTGAAGAAGTTGACAGTGAGGCATTGAATATTGCACTTCGTGAGTATTGCACATATTATATTGCATGTAAATGAAGATTGGACATCGGGTGATGTCGGTGTTACATATGGCTGTTCAGGGTGGAGATGGCTTTAGCTAGGAAACTGTTCCTCAGTCTGTTTGTTCTTGCTTTTAAACACCTATAGCGTCTCCCAGAGGGGAGCAGTTCAAACAGCAGGGAACCAGGATGTGAGCTGTCCTTGAGGATGATTAGAGCTCTTCTAAGGCATCGAGAGGAGTATATGTCCATCAGGGAAGAGAGAGGACAGCCAATGATCCTCTGCGCCGTCTTGACTGTACTCTGAAGCCTCTCCCTGTCTGCAGCAGTGCAGCTCCCGTACCAGGTGGAAATGCAGTATGTTAGCAGGCTCTTAATGGATGAGTGGTAGAGGGCCAGCAGCAGCTTCCTATCCAGCTTGTTCTTCCTGAGGACTCGCAGGAAGTGCAGACGCTGCTGAGCTTTCTTCATGATAGCTGTAATGTTTGGTGTCCATGAGAGGTCATCTGAGATCTGGACTCCCAGGAACCTGAAGGTGTGGACCCTCTCCACACACTCGCCGTTGCACATGATGAATGAGCAGCACTAAAGCTAATTAAGGTATCACTTCAGTACTAGAAGCTCACAATAAGTAAATTACTGTTATCTAATTCATTCAAGTTAATTTGAATACTTCAAACTCAAAATAAACAATTTATTATAATCCAATTATTAAAGTAAATTTGAGTCCTTAAAACTTGAAATAATCAATTAAAGTGCATCTAATAAATGTAAGCCACATAAAGAAAATGACATTTTCTTTCTTTTCTTTCTTTCTTTCTTTCTTTCTTTTTTTTTTTTTTTTTAAAGTCAACTTATCATATTTTAGTGTATATGACTCTGACAACCTCAACTGCCGGTATTTGACCGTAAATTCAACATTTATTTCCAGTGTACACGCAAACATTAATTTTAGGCCAAGCAAGTGCCAATGCATCATGATAGTGCTCAGAGGTGCTGTCATTGAAGGGGCAGGGCAAAAATACGCCATAAAGGAGGAGATCCAAGCTCATTTGCATAAAATGACAACTCGGGAGAGTGTAGGTTACCCCTGAGTGCATTATATAGACGTCAGTTGCTGCGTCCTGTGCTTTCCATTCTTGAGCAGGAGATCGTGCAGCAAGTAAGAAGTGAATTAGGGAGGAGGAGGCGAAAGCGAGGAAGTCCGCTAATGTGCAGAGAGGAGTTTCCCGAGGAGAGGTAGCGCACTGCCGAAGAGATGACGATGGTAGTGATGATGATGATGATGATGCGCTGATAAACTGCATCGCAGACAGGAGACGGGACACGGTTGTTCAAAGCTCATTAGCTGCGCGGGAACTTTTACTTTTTGTTTTACGGATCTCCACTTTGGGTTTTGTAAGCCCGATCGGTTCGTTCGTTTTCACTGTGATGGGGGCAGCGGCGGCAGCAGCTGAGGTTGGGATCTTCAACGGATATCTGGACAGCTTTGGCTCCGCGGGAGGTGCTCATTTCCTTCTCACCTCGGCGGGAGCGGTGGAATACAACGCGGTGAGCGGACTCGTGCAACAACAGCAGCAGGAGCACCTGATGTCGTCGGAACGCCTGTCCCGGAGCTTAGCGGATCTCAGCCACCTGAAGGGGATTCTGAGGCGGCGACAGCTTTACTGCAGGACCGGCTTCCACCTGGAAATCCACCCTGATGGTTCCGTGCAGGGCACTAGGGAAGACCACAGCAGATTTGGTGAGGAATGCGTTATTGTCATTTCTGAAGGGTAAATTGAATTTTCACTTTGATATTATATTTGATGGACGTACCACTGGAGAAACTGCCTGGCTCAAGGACTCTTCGCATCTGTTCAACGATGTAACTGCTATATTTATGTTAAACTTGCTCCTATATGAGCTATTTGCCTCCCCAAAATTATCCCCATTAGTTTGGTGAAAGGAATCACATGCACACACATGCTACAACTATTTATACGATTGTAATTTTAGCACCATGCACAACTTTTTGATAACCACACATCAGCACTTGGGCGAATTGATATCCATCAAATTAACAACTCTACTGCACTGGCAGAGAACGGCACTGCATCATTGTCAGATACTCTGACTGTGTGGCTAATCCAAATTTTAGTAATACACCAGTACAACACAACCGATCCATTTTCCATACAGATTATTTTCTCATCACCGTCGCGAGTGAAGCTGGAGCTGAGAAGTGAACTATATTGTTCGGACCGTTCACCAGCATCACAGGACACATATAGCACAACCATTCACACATTTAAGAACAATTTCGAGCCAAACTGGAGCAACTGCAGGAAACCCACACAAGCACACATATAGAGCACATAAACCTATAAACAAACATTTTATATTGAGGCTATTACTGATAACATCTATGCCCCCCCCCCCCCCCCCCCTGTATATTGAAGTACTAATAATAAGCCTAGATGTAGCACTGTACCACTGTGACGACAGCTGCTGCAATATATTGAGCTCCGCTGCCAGTAATGGGGTCCATAAGGGTCCATTTGTATCACATAAGGCTGACTAATAGTCTCCACTAACTGTTTGACTAAAGCAAAAGGCAAGTATGTTTCCAAGCTGTAAAAGCCAAGTGTCCGTGGTGCAAAATGTACTTTATATTTGAAGAATGCGCACGGGGGTGTTTTGTTTGCACATAGATTGAAAGATCTTCATTACCTCCTGGGTTATAAAGATGATCAAAAGCTTTATCGTTTACATCAAAGTAGGCCGCTTAAAGATTTATTTTGCAGCTCTGAGGTAGTAACTCATCCGGCACTTAATTCCATTCTCCCGAGGTCCAAATGTGACTTTGTGCCAGAGGCCATTCCAGACGTATAACCTCACTTTTTCATATTCCAATGGGTCTAACTCAGGGGTCAGGAACCCACAGCTCCGAAGTCGCATGCGCCTCTTTGAACTATGATGCGGCTCAATTATACAGTATATTAAATGAACAAATTTTTGATTAAACTGTTCTGGAACTTGCTACATTTGGCAAGGGACTTTTAACTTTTCTTCAGTAGGTAGATCAATTTAGGATTACAGTTTTATGTTTTTTTTAATAGAACACTCATGTAGGTCATGACTTCACACAAGTGTTAAACCGATACCATTTTTTGGCCTTGATACCGATACCTGGCTGTGGAATATAGGCTGACACTGATACCATACCGATACCACTTTGTTTGAAATTTATATATGTATGTATATAATGCTGGCCAAAAATATTGGCACCCATGCAATTCTGTAAGATAATGCTCAATTTCTCCTAGAAAATGATTGCAATTACAAATGCTTTGGTAGTAATATATTCATTTTATTTTGCTTGCAGTGAAAAAACACAAAAGAGAATGACAAAAAAAAAAAAAAAATCTAATCATTATCATTTACAGAAAACTTCAAAAATGGGCTGGGCAAAAGTATTGGCACCCTTTGAAAAAAAAAATGTGATGCTTCTCTGATTTGTGTAATTAACAGCACCTGGGACTTACCTGTGGCACACAACATCGGGTGGCAATAACTAAATCACACTTGCAGCCAGTTAAAATGGATTAAAGTTGACTCAACCTCTATCCTGTGTCCTTGTGTGTACCATCGAGCATGGAGCATCGAACATCGAGCATAGAGAAAAGAAAGAAGACCAAAGTACTATCTGAAGACTTGATAAGCAAAACTGTGAGGAAGCGTGGGCAATCTCAAGGCTACAAGTCCATCTCCAAAGACCTGAATGTTCCTGTGTCTACCGTGCACAGTGTCATCAATAAGTGGAAAGCCCATGGCACTGTGGCTAACCTCCCTAGATGTGGACGGAAAAGAAAAATCGATGATTTCAACGAAAATTGTGTGGATGGTGGATAAAGAACCTCGACTAACATCCAAACAAGTCCATGCTGTCCTGTTTTGTGTAAAATGATAATGATTAAAAAAAAAAAATCATTGTCCTTTGTGTTTTTTAAATGAAGATATTACTACCAAAGCATTGGTAATTGCAATCATTTTCTGGGAGAAATTGAGCATGATCTGTTATCATTATTGTTTTGGCTCTCAAAGGCCAAACAGCCAACTTTCATGAAATTATAAGTAATAATAATTGACCACTGCATCCTGTCTCTCTATTAGCCTCCCTCTCTATGCACCAGCAGCAACACAGACTTGCCTTTTAGCTTAGCTTGCTTCCATAGCACTTTTATTGGCTTGCCACCCGCCCTTTGAAATAAGGAATCGTTCCGAATTGAGATTAAAAAGTTGCGCTCTATATTGAAACTATGCATTTTAGGAGTTTTGGCGATGTCCCTTTTTTTCGTCGCCTGTGGGGCAGGGGGGCCCTTATTTCTATATTTTTGAAAGATGGCAACCCTACTTTGGAAACAGGTCTCAAATTACTGTGGCATTTCTTTCGGTAAAAGACAATAAAAGTTTTTTGATTTTGATGATGATGATGATGATGATGATGATGATGACAATGACAATAAATTCAAATCATAAAATCATAAAGTACACAAAGTGAACTGACCAGGGATTGTTGCTCTGGTCCAGCCCCCTTCCTCTGGACAGCAGTCCTGCTGTTGCAGCCTCAAACTCTTTGTGTTCGTTCACATGTTTCGTCTTCAAAAGTTTTATCAGGTTCGAGGTATTGAAACTGGCCGATTTCACTCCACCTCTTGAAACTTTCAAGCCGCAAATCTTCCATGCAGCCATTGATTGTAATCGACGGAAATTCTGTGCTGACATATTTCCAGACCGCCACCATTTCTCCTGGTTTGTCTTTCCTCCATATGAAAAAGCTGCCCCGGCATTGGTTAAGCGAGGCTATTGGCCCACTCTCATGTTTTTGGAGCAGGCAAATAGCAATAGCTGCTTGGCATGCAAAGTGATCATGTGTCATCATCAACAACACAGAGAAAAACTAGTTACGTTCCCTTGTTTTCAGTGTAAATCTACTAGAAATAAGTAAAAATATCTGCCAGTGCTTCAAGTACATTTTACTTAGACTTCTTGAAATAACAAAAATAGCTAGCTGAAATAAGCTTAACATTTTTATTTTAAGCAATAAATTACTACATTTAAACAAAAAAAAAGCGAGTTTGTCAGAAATGTTCTTAATTCAAGAATAGATATTCTTCAAAATATAATTTGGAAGCAAATCTTTCTTGATTTAGGTGATAAATGACCAACTTTTAGATATATGGGCTTAATAAGAAATAATAGTAATATTTACTTAAAGTAAATCGAATAATCTGACATATTAATCTGTTAACTAGTCTTTGACTCTCAAAATAGAATGGAGAAAATTATGTGATTAGATTTAAGAAAAAATAATCTGATTAAGAGGTTACAAGTTTGCAGTGTACTACCAAGTCTGCGCAATTGACAGGCACAAAGACTTGTGTGTACACCGTTCGAGTCGCAGCTGTGCTTTACATCAAGGGCGTAGGTTTTCATAGGGTCGGTAGGGACATAACATTACCAACTTTTCAGGATGTTCAAATTGTCCCCACCAACTTTTAAGCAACCTGATTTTGCATTTTACATTAGTTCAGTTATACAGTATAATAAATGTAGATTGTCTTCCCATATGTTGTAAGGGTAGAATAGACCCTACCGTTATTAAGTGATTTTTTTTCATTATGTTCGGACTTTATCCGTTTTCACTTGGTGAATGTGCCGGTCCATTTTCTCCCCCTCAAATGCACGTTTGATTGGCTAATGATCCCCCCCCCCCCCCCCCCCAAAAAAAAACCCACCACCACATAGACACACAGTCACTCACACAGAGCCAAGACAGATTCATGTCGACAATATGCCGCCGCCTCCTCCGCCCCCTTCGAAGAGGAGGGATATTAGAAGGTTTTTTTTTTTTTTTGGCCCAGCAGGAGTAAGTAAGTAAGTTTGTAAAAAGACGTCAATATTGTGGAGGTTGGGGAAACACCACTAATTTTGCTACTGAAAGTTTAACCTGCATCAAGAGTTAGCATAACATTAAAATGTGCGAACTTGCTAACCAGCAAAACTACTGCGGTCAGGCCAGCCTCCCCAAGGAAGAACGAAGTCAAGCTAGCCGTCCCTCATTTGGATCATTGTTTGCATTGTGTGTATTACAGTAATGCAAGGTGGTGGCTTCAGAGTGCAAGTTCCTTTATTTAAAAAACGGGGAGGTATCCAAGAATGGGTCTACTTCAGGCGGACACTGGCATGAACATGAACTGACATGAAAAGAAAAAAAAATCTGTGAAATGAAATCACACATCAGAATTTGAAGAGAGTACCTTGGTTCAAAGTCTTGGGGTAGTCTAGTATGCCTCAGATGTAGATTGGTCCTTGGACATCTCAAATTCTTTTTCATAACTTTTTTCCGATATCACTTTTATGTTACAATATTTTAGTTCGAGTTAGTGCTCCAGTGTCACTCAGTGTCATGTGCGCTCAACGTGCACTCATAGCTAGCATATTGCCTGATAATGCATCAGGCTTCCATCACAAAGTCTGTTCTGTCATGTGCCACCATATTGCATCACACTCATGCATCACAAAGGTTTCCATCATAGGGACTGTGCGCTCCTTAATATGTCACAAAGAACAACTGAGAACAGTATATAAGGCACAAACAAATAGCATTCAGTGTCAGGCCGTCAGCGTTCCAGCATACGCTAGCATGTCAACTGTCCATTACCGCTTGACTTGTTTTCTTTGCCTGTCAACATCAATAAAGCACTGTCTCTGCGATACAAAACTGGTCCCTCCGTCCCCTTCGTGACACCCAGAAGTGGACTCATTCTGGATGGCGATCCGTTTTTTTTAACAAAGGGACCTGCACTTCAAAATGTTTAAGTAGTTTTTGAAAACAAAGGTTTAAACCGAACATTGTATCACCTGAACCAATAGACATGAAAGTTAGTAATTTAACTTCATCACAAACTAAGGGATGATGATTTTCCAGTTGAAAATATCCATGTGGTGTGTCATATGTGTGCAGGTATTTTGGAGTTTATCAGTCTGGCTGTTGGACTGGTGAGCATCAGGGGTGTGGACAGTGGCCTTTATCTCTCAATGAATAGCAAAGGAGAACTTTATGGATCGGTGAGTACAGAAATTCAGATTAGTTTACCAGTAACTGACTCTCTAGAGCAGAGGTCCCCAAACTTTTTCCTTTGTGGGCCACATAACTTTTCCCTTCTCTGATGAGGGGCCGGGGTCAGTTTGTAACAGAAAAAGTGTGACGATTGCAAGAGTGCCTAAATGTAAAAATTTAAAAGTAAATAAAATAAAAATAATAATATAATGTAATATAATAATAATAAATAATAATTAATGAACTATTAATTAAATAGATAATAACCAAATAAACCTCTCTGAGTTCTTCACAGAAAAAGGCCAGGAAATAAATAACACTATTGAGAAAAAAAAAAAAAAATCAAAATGCTCTCTGGTATTGTTCAGGGGGCCGGACCAAATGTGGAGGCGGGCCGTAGTTTGGGGAGCCCTACTCTAGAGCAGTTGTCCCCAAACTTTTTTTTGCACCACGGGCCGGTGTAAAGTGGGCCTTTTATTCACGACAGTAAATATAAAATAACACGTCGAAGCTAAAAATGAATATTAAGTGCAGGGAAAATATCACTCACCATACACTGAATCAACCTTTTTTTAAAACAGCGGCCTCTCCTAAAACTTGTCGGCAAATATCCGTGGTCGCAAGCATAATGAGTTCTCCAATCGTGAAAGGTTTCTTAGCTTAGCAAAACGGTTTTCCATGAGCTATGATGCTCTCAGTGAATTCGCTTTTGTTGCCTCGTTTGCTAGCTTTTAGCCACATATTATGAAGAATGGACTTGGTTGTAGGCTCATCTTCTGGCTTAGCAGGTGGCCTTTTCCCCGTAAAAAAGCTGTCCAAAGATCTCGGCGCCCGCAGCACACTACCAACAGCAGCTAAAGTTACTGTTTACATTGACTGGCGCTGACCTTAAACACCCTAGTAATTACGGCTAACCACTAGATGGCGATCTATACAAATCTTTACTCGGATTAGTCTATAGCGTAGACAGGGATATTGATGTGTCAAGAGTCACAGGCCGGATTGCAGTCATTAACAAATTACCTACTTATTTCTCTGCGGCCCAGTAGCAAAATGCGACCGGTGGTTGGGGACCACTGCTCTAGAGTTAACTACGTAGCGTCACATTCTCGGAGATAGGTAGAGTAGCATAAAATTGTACTCAAATAAAAGTAACATTACTTCAGAGTAATATTACTAAAGTCAAAGTAGTCATCCAAGAAATGTACTCAAGTACAAGTAAAAAAAGTATTTGGTGAAAAAAAAAAAAAAAAAAACCTCAATTAATGAGTAACATTGTGAGTAACTGCTTATGACGTTTGATTATTAGTATTTTTTTAAATGGTATTTTTTTTATTCTTAGCACAAAGTTTATATGAACAGTGATTATTATACTGTACTATAGTCTATTATATAAACACATTAAGCCATAGAAAAATAAAAAATTCTGGCGAGAGAAAAAAAATCAACAAAACTGAAGCATCATTTGTCCAAAGAGCATGAATGCCCTCTAGTGGAGAAAATAGTTTTAAGTCCTAATTCCTTAATAATTCCTATTATAAAATCAAATGGATCATACCTCCGGTTTTCCGTTGTCTGTCGGTGCCCAATAAAATCTGGGAAAAATAAGCGCGTTCGAGTCATTTTGAGGGCAGCACTCCACGTGAAATAGTTATTTCTTACAGTGCTTTAAAGATGCCACGTGATTGAACAGGCCGGCAAAATCATAGAACAGCAAGCTTGAGTCTGATTGTTATAATGGGGTGTTGTGATTACTGTTGCCACGTCTCATTGGTGAAACTGGTAACGCTACTGTTGGCGTCACTGGCAAAAAAGTAAAGTGAGTGAGAGTAGCGTTTCTTCACAAATCTACTCAAGTAAAAGTAAAATGTATGGCTTTGTAAAACTACTCTTAGAAGTACATTAAATGTAAATATAACATGTTACTACCCTCCTCTGCACATTCAAGACTGCTGACCTGAATTTTTTTTTACTTGCAGCAAAAGCTATCGGCAGAAAGTGTATTTCGGGAGCAATTTGAGGAGAACTGGTACAACACGTACTCATCCAACATCTACAGGCACGGAGAAAAAGGAGCATTTTACTTTGTTGCGCTTAACAAAGACGGTACACCGCGAGATGGAACAAGATCAAGGCGACATCAGAGGTTCACGCACTTCCTACCGAGGCCTGTGGATCCAGACAGAGTACCAGAACTGTACAGGGATATACTCGGACAGAGCTGAGGCCTAACCAATGTGCGTCAAAACTGAGCTCAAAAGTGATCAACACGCACTGAAGATGTCCCAATTTTTGGAGGGGATGGAGGATTCAAAAGGGATGAAAAGAAACGGACCAAATCTAGTCTCGCGATTGCTGGCACAGTGGAAGTATAGCGACCATCTTTGAACCACTTTGCAAGGGAGTTTAACAGAAAAGCACCAGGGAACATCTGGGATAATACTACCCCCACGTATGATCTCATTAATTGCATATGCAGTGGCTTCAGCAGCCAAGATGGATATCCCTTAAATTCCATGCTACCTGCTTTTCCAAATCTGCATGTGTAAACGAACGAAGACGAGTTGAGATGAATAAGCAGATTATAGATTTTCTTTTCTGCTGTGGCTTTTCTGTTTCATTACAGGATACTTTCTTCTATGCTGTACACTACTGAAGCTGCTAAGTAAACCACTTTCTAAAATGTGTAACCCACTATACTGTATGGCCGGTTTACAGAAAAGGGTAGTTTTATGCACTGGAAAGCAGCCGTGTTTGCTCTGTAAAAGGGAGTTGAAGCCATCTGAAAGATCCTGATCATGCTCAGAAAATGTGTAATGCGGAAAAGAGAGAGATATTTGCAAATTTGTATGGATTTCCAAACCCTCGTACTACACCCCAGTGAAGGAGTTGTGCTGTTCGCTCGCTGATTACAGTCAAAAACGAGCAGGATTTAACAGATTCTATTATTTATGATGGGGGACAAACAGTATATTTATTTCTTATATTTATTTTGAAAATATATTTTTACAGGTGTGACATGAAATAAAAAAAAAGAGTACTTCTTTCTCTGCTGTTTTACGTTTCTTTTTGCTGAATAATGTTGGCATCTTCAATTCATTTTAGATTTACAGTGATCCTGATACAGTGAAATCAAAAATTCGTGAAGTACATTATTATTATTATTATTTTTTTTTTTTGGGGGGGGGGGGTGTTCTATTTATTCAGATTTAACAGAAAAAACCTTAAATATTTATATTTCAATGCATGTTTTTTAAGCACTGCAAATGTAATAATTATGATATTCAATCATGAAAACACTCAGGTGACTTGAAATTCTGCCTCTGAGACCCCCAATTTGGCCAACTTTTAAAATTGTCTGATATGCATGTGTGATACATTATTGGAAAGCTTAAAATCTCAATTTTCTGGGGGAAGAATTTTGAACAGGAGGGCATTTCTAAAAAAAAAAAAAATTTTTTAAACAGCAAAACCTTATCTGGAGGTGAGAGCACGCGAGAGCAGAATTAAAGACGCCGTGACTTTAATGAGATATTATCGCGTACTTACCTTGTTTTGATCCAAAAACTCTAGTAGCCTGTATCACTGAGTGTCAAGACACAGCTTTGAATGGCCACAGCTGGATTTTTTTAGGATTTTATGGGTTAAACATGGTAATATAACAAGGGTCGCGGAGTGGTCGAGCTGTTCTTTTTCATATATTTACCCTTTTAAATGTTGTTTTTCATTTTTTCTTTGTTTGGATCGATTATTTATCTTCTAACATATAAGAGAAAATGCGATAGTAACAAAAAAAAAAAAAAAACACTTAAGCCATAGTTATGAGGTAGATATCCGTGACTTTTTACAGACACCATTTTTTTTTTCATTGTGACGTAATTTGTTTAAAAGTTTAAAATATGCGAGTGAATAATTTTTGTGTTCTTTTTTTTTTTTTTTTTAAACAAAATATTCAATCAATTAATGATTCTAAGCAAAAAATGACAGAGATTTTAAATAATGAATGTAATTAATAACCTACATTTTCTGGATGGGTTGAAACAAGCGGTTGCGCGACGTCTGTAAACGGGGGTTTTCAGGGTAAAACGGACAGATTAAAAGTAGTTCGGGGGCTTAATGCGCCATGAATCTGCTGTGGCAGTTTATAGACATATTGTTCTGTCCGAACAGTTCTTTTGGCTTAAAATAGTTTCTTTTAAAGAGGGGTGCAAGAGCAAAAATTGCTTTTTCAGTCTTATCTGTAAATAAATAATTATATATATATATCTATATATATACATATATATATATATAAATATATATATGGGGGATATATAAATATATATATATATATACACATATATATAATTATTACAGTTGCAACTGCAGGAAACAACATGAAAAACATTTGTTAAAATATACATGCAAGTTTTTTTTTTTTATATAATTATACAATGGGGGAAAAACGGAAAAAGAAAACATGTCTTATATGTGAAGTGGAATGAAAAAGTATCTGAACCTTTTGGAATTTCTCGCATTTTTCTATAAAATCACCATCAAATGTGTTTTGATCTTTTTCAAAAATAACACAGATGTAAAAACAGTGTCTGCTTTAACTAAAACCACCCAAACATTTATAAGTTTTCATATTTTAATCAAGATGGCATGCAAACAATGACAGAAGGGGAAAAAAGGTAAGTGAACCATCACACTTAATACTTTGTGCCCCCCCTCCCCCTTGTGCCCAATCACTGATGGGTGGTTTAAAGCTGCCCCGCCCACTGTAAAACACACATCTGGTAAGAATTGTCTTAAAGAGAAGCTTTGTCTGATGTGCATCATCGCAGGACCTGCGATAAAGGATTGCTGATTTGTATAAACCTGGGAAAGGATACAAAACCATCTCTAAAAGTCTTGATGTTCATGAACCGACAGAGAAGATGTCTGCAAATGGAGAGAGTTTGGCACTGTTGCTTCTCTCCCAAGGAGTGGCTGTCCACCAAAGATGACGCTAAGAGTTCAGCGCAGAATACTCAGAAAGGTAAAAAAGAACCATGAAGTGTCTGCTACAGACTTACATAAATCACTGGCACAGTCCAATATCTCTATGCACACATCAACTATATTTAAACCTATGGCCAAGAATGGTGTTCATTGGAGCTCCCAATGGAGGAAGCCACTGGTGTCTAAAAGAACATTGTTGCTTGTTTAATGTTTGCAAAAAGGCACTTCGACACTCCATAGAAGTTTTGCCAAAATATTTTGTGGACTGATGAAACCAAAGTTGAATTGTTTGGGAGTAACACACAATACCAAAAATGGAATAGCTCCGCAACATCAACACCTCATCCCCAGCGTGAAGCCTGGTGGAGGAGCATCATGATTTGGGGCTGTTTTGCTGCCTCAGGGCCTGGACAACTTGGAATCATTAATGGAAGAATGGATTCAAAAGTATATCAGGACGTTTTGCAGGAAAACCTGAGGCCGTCTGTCAGACAGTTTAAGCTACAAATAGGACGGATGCTGCAACAAGGCAATGATCCAAAACACAGAAGTAAATAAACTTCAGGTTGGTTTCAGAAGAAGAAAATACACGTTCTCGAGTGGCCAAGTCAAAGACCAGACTTGGACCCCATAGAGATACTGTGGCATGACCTAAAGACAGCGATTCATGCCAGACATCCCAGGAATCGGACTGAACTACAGCAGTTTTGTAGAGAAGAATGGGGCGAGCATAGTTCTGATCGATGTGCTGCACTGATCTGCAGCTACAGGAAGCGTCTGGTTGAAGGTATTGCTGCCAAAGTGAAAATATTAAATGTGATGGTTCACTTACATATTTTCCCCCTTCTGTCATTGTTTGCATACTATCCTCTTCAAATATGAAAACCTATAAATGTTTGGTTGGTTTTAGTTAAAGCAGACACTGTTTTTTCATCTGTGTGATTTTGACAAAGATCAGATCACATTCGATGGTGATTTTATGCAGAAATGCGAGAAATTCCAAAAGGTTCAGATACTTTTTCATACCACTGTATGAATACCGTTACACTCTTGATATAGGAGAAATAAAAAAAAAAAATGTAAAAAGTGTGACCTATGTTTTTTTTCTTATTTTTTTGGAATAAAAAATATAAGTTCCATTTTTTCCATTTCCATTTTCCCATTTAGTGAAAATAAACATTTTTGATGTGAAAGATGTTACAGAATGTAATAATGTGTACAACATGAAACGTAACGTCAGTTACTTTGCTGAGTAACTAATTACTCTTACGACGAGGTAACTGAGTTACTAACTCAATTACATTTTGGGAGAAGTAATTTGTAACTATAATGATTACTTTTAAAGATTAACAACACTGCTCAAAATCAACAGGAAGTGACCCGATATAGCCACCACCACGGCGAAGTTGCCATCGCAATTACTCCAGAAATGACATTTTCTAGTTCATTTTTAATATGATTTATGATGTTCTGATGTGGAAAAAATACAGTGGTTATACAGTAGCTACAGTCTGACACCTATCCACATTTAGTGGCTGTTTTTTTTTAATTTTTTTCACTGTGTATTTCTATTTTATTTTAGGTTTGATATTACGGGATGAGGTCAAGAGCTCAGTCATTAAAACTTTGCATGAAGATAATGGACATAAATAAATCCTAAAAATAAGATTGGAGTGATTAATATTCACGGGAATTCCAATGTTAGAAATTGATCATAAATAGATGAATGGATGGATTAAGAGTTTATCAGGGGCAGATTCCAACACACAGTATGTTCAAAATCACAGAAGACCAACATTGTCACGTCGATAAAGGTCGATAAAGCAGCAATAGGTTCTGTTTTGTATGTTTTTATTATTTGTAAGTCTTCAAATGGCCCACAGACATGCACAAACTGAAACCATGCTTTTATTAGGGGATCTTATGGGTGAAACATGGTAATAATATAACATGGGTCGCGATGCAGAAATCACAGACATCAAGGAGTGGTCGAGATTTTGTTTTTCATATATTTACCCTTTTAAACGTTTTTTTTTTTTTCAATTGTTCTTTGTTTGGATCAATAATTTATCTTAAATAACTGGGAAAATGCAACAGTAACAAAAACATACAATTGAGCGATAGTTATGAGGTAGATATCCGTGACTTATTTACAGACACCATTTTTTTCATTGTGACGTAATTTGTTTAAAAGTTTAAAACATGCGGATGAATGATTTTTTAAAGTTGATTTTTTTTCCAAACGAAATATTAGACATCAATTAATGATTCTATGCTAAAAATGACAGACATTTTTAATAATAAATATAATTACCTACCCATTTTTTATGGCTAGGTCAAAAAAAAAAAGCGGTTGCACGACGTCTGTAAACGGGGGATTCCAGCATAAAATGGACAAATTAAAAATAGGAGCTTAAAGTGCCATGAATCTGCTATGGTAGCATATAGACATATTGTTCTATAGAACACAACAGTTCTTTTGGCTTAAAATACAGCAGTTTATTTTAAAGAGGAGTGCAAGAGCAGAAACTGCTTTTTCAGTCTTGTCTGTGTTTTCCGCCATATATATATTTTCCCAATGTTTTTTAAACATAAAGGTTCATTTGAAACACAGTAGCTTCCATTAACTTTTTTTAGCATGTCACAAGTGTCTTTTCCTTCTGACGTTTAAGATTTTTCAAGTTATATTTAATTGCTTCTGGAATTTAAATTTTTCGCAATACAATTTCGTGGCGACAAAATGACCATTAAAAAAAAACATTTCAACGCTAAATGGAAACATTTCTCTCTCTGACAGACAAAAATGTTTAAAAGAGTGGCTGTGCTGAAGCCAGTGGTGGATGAAGTTTTCTTTTTTTTTTTTTTTTACTTAAGTAAAAAGACAGATACGGGTGCAAAAAATTAGGAAAAGAAACTTTGACTAGTAAAAGTACAAAAGTACTTGCTATAAAAATGTATTTTACAAGTAAAACGTAGTTATGTTCTCCCCATGCAAAAATGTATATACATAAGGACAAGTTTCCGAGGTACTTCTGCTTTACTTCCACATTTTTGCTCGCGACTTCCGTTTTATATTTTTTCTAACCAAAACAACAGTGGCACTAGAGTGGAAATACTCATCACTCCTCAAAGAATTTAAAAAAAAAAAAAAAGAATCTCTCAAAAACACAATTTAGAAATGTCGCATCCATCTGCCATCAACACGACATGGGAGGACAGCATGAAGAAATGGCTAAGAGTCGCCACAACCAAAATAGTTTTGTATTTTATTGATTTAATGGCAGTGGATGGAAATGCAATCAGGGACCTGAAAAGCTCCGAAGCATCCAGTTGAATGTATCCTAATACATGAATATGGGAATTTTGTGTTCATGAAAGCAGATGTGGAACCAAGACAGTGTCACCATTAGGGATGGGAATCGAGAACCGGTTCCTATAGAGAACCGGTTCCTATAGAGAACCGGTGTTCTGCCAAAATCTGCTACATCGGCGAGACGTCTACATTAGTCGAATTTGACACCCAAGTACTACCGTGCACTCCAAACTTGTTTTGTTTAGATGTATACAGGAATAACGTACTAAAAAAATGCCTGCAGAAAATACATAAATGTAGTTATATCAAATAAGGATGGTTTAAATACGCTACGTGACTAATGTGGTCAACTGCTTCAAAGCAAAAAAACACAATGGTTAAAAGTATGAGAGGGTAATACATCACAAAAAAGTATCTTTGAGGCAGTGAAAAGGTTCTAAATAACTAAATAATAGTAATAATAATAAAAATAGTGAGTACTCGCTGCTTCTAACCGATGTGCGCATGCATGTGGATGCATGTGCAAGCGCGCTGAGCATTGTGTAGGACGTTTCGCTGCGTAGTAAGGAGTGGCCAAACATCGATTCTGTGTGTTTTAATTCCATGGAATTGTTCGGCAGTTTATCTAATGAAGACCACATGAACACTCAAAGTCAAGCAGTGCAGGATTTAAATCTTGGTCTTTGTTTTTTTGTACCTTTTTTAGTATAAACTGTTACAAATGTATAAAATGAGCCCAAACATGACATAGGCTTCAATTTATCTTAGATAGTCCTCAATAGACCAAACAATAAGCCGCTACTGTTCACCACTACATTATTAAATACAATCAAACATACTACAGTATATTATATTGAGACTTTTCACTATGCATTATTCATAGTCAGAGGTGGGTGGCATCACTCTGGGGGGATGCGCCCCACTATTTGAGAACTACTTAGTTAAGGTGACAATAAAAACGCTTTTTTATTTCCGATTTATCAGGGGGGAAAGTGGGCCGGAACGGGCCGGAACGCTGTTCCGGTAAGAGATTTGGTGCCACGGAACTGGGCGGAACAGTGCTTTGATCCGGAAAATATGACGGCAACTGTCAAAACCTCATGCTAAAAACAACCTGCTTGGCTGCCACACAGGCATTTCCAAGAGGAAAACAATCTACCGCTGTCAGATTTTTGATGGGGAGGTTCAGAACATCTTTTGTGGCAATGTGCACTTTGGACTTATTTTTGTTTATTTATGTTAGGCTATTTTTTTATTTCTTTATCATTTAAAACAGTCAATGATTGTGTGAGCTTCAAAATATACTCCAATTCACTGTGCATAATGTAAGTCCCACCCCAAAAAAAATGGCTCAGTGGCGACTTTCATGTCAGGGAGTTCCGGCAATAAATTCTACCCACTTTCACCCCTGCGATTTATCATTGGGGAAGGTGAGAGGCATAAAAGTTGTATACAGAATTTGGAAAAAATTTACGGTTCCCCAGAAATTTGCCAAAAACTTTCCCACTCGTTTTGAATGGGATGCCACGTCCAAATTTCCTATTCACATCGAATGGAATGTACATTGCATTAGGGCCATTGAAGGCCACGGACATCCAAATTTCCCATTCATTTTCAATGGCGAAAAAAACAATGTCCCCAAATCAAAAGGAGCTGACCAGATATCCATAGGACATGTCCCCCAACTGTCCCCGATTCCATTGACGCACACGTAAGTCGATGCCATTGATGGCCACGGACATCCAAATTTCCCATTCATTTTCAATGGCGAAAAAAACAATGTCCCCAAATCAAAAGGAGCTGACCAGATATCCATAGGACATGTCCCCCAACTGTCCCCGATTCCATTGACGCACACGTAAGTCGATGCCATTGATGGCCACGGACATCCAAATTTCCCATTCATTTTCAATTGCAAAAAAACCCCTCAATGTCACCAAATTAACAGGAACTGATCAGATATCAATAGGACATGTCCCCCAAATGTCCCGATTCTGACAGATATGGATGTCGATGCCTTTGACGGCCATGGACATCTAAATTTCCCATTTTCAATGGGGAAAAAAACAATGTACCCAAATCAACAGAAATTGGCCTGATATGACCAGAACATGTCCCCCAAATGTCCCCAAATGATCTGATATGACCAGGACATGTCCCCCAAATGTCCCAAAATGGCCTGATATGACCAGGACATATCCCCCAAATGTCCCCAAATCAACACTAAGTGACCTGATACTGTCCCCCAAATGTCCCCAAACCAACCAGGGCGGGGCTAAGTAGTATTATTATTATTGTAACATTGGCAAGGAAGTTGCCAGCTTTGTCAGGTTTTTAATAATTTATTTCAGAACTTGTGCAACACAACCTTAGCCGCAGCCAACAACAACAACATAAAGAAAAAATGAAAAACTTCACACTCTACCGCACCTCTCTCTCTCGTCCGTCACATGCAGTGTTGTTAATCTTACTGAAAAAAAGTAATTAATTATAGTTACAAATTACTTCTCCCAAAATGTAATTGCGTTAGTAACTCAATTACATGAATGTAAGAGTAATCAGTTACTTGGCAAAGTAATTGGTGATAATTACTTTTTTTTTTTCCCTCAAAAAAAAAAAAAAACATTGGCCACACTATGTGAAGTTTTTTGTGAAGGTTTTTGGTACAATTGGCCCGAGCCCAATTCTTTACCCTAATTTACCCTTTACCCTGAATCAACTGTTAAAAGTTGTTAAAATTGCTCCCATTATTGCATTAGTTCCCTTCTCTCTACTTTCGACATATGAAAGTTTTAAAACTGTTTCATCATTTAAAGATAGATTCAAGTCAAGATTTTGCCGATTTAGAAGTATTTTAGATAAAAAGTTACTTAGGTTCGCAAGGAAGGTTCTCTACAACAGAGCCGTCCTAAAAAGTCTACTGCTTTAAGATGGCGGCTGTCTAGTAATGCATTTAGTGCCATGTCTGTCATTTTGCATCTAGTTATATCTATATACAGTACATGTGTTATCTACCATGTCTACCATATCTACCATAACATGCGGGCGTAGTTTGTAGGCTATCAGCTACAACATGTATTATTGGAGCTACCTAGCATCGCGTTTGCTCGGCGTCACAACTTTCTTGCCTCCACTCCTGCTCTGCTCTGTCGTCTCGGTGAGTCCGTCTCTCTCTGACTTTTCGACCAATATAGTAACGCATAGTAACGCATGCCTTTCCGTCCTCAGTAACGGTAACGGCGTTGCCAAGATGAGAAAAGTAATTAATTAGATTACCCACTACTGAAAAAAATAACGCCGTTAGTAACGCCGTTATACTGTAACGCCGTTATTAACAACACTGGTCACATGGTGTGTTTAGGAACAGCATGCAATACACAACCGTACATTAGAACCAGATTCGTTACATTATTATTATTATTACATTATTATTCCGATTTGTCTTTATAATTTATTTGTGTTGTTATGTGTAATTGCCGTTTGTAATTGTACCAGCAGTATTTATTAAGGATTTGGTGCAGGTTTTTGGGCTCTTATTGGAAAGTCCTGCTCAACATACGACCATTTCGACTTACAAACCAAGTCCTGGAACGAATCAAATTCGCATGT
Organism: Corythoichthys intestinalis; assembly: GCF_030265065.1. Taxonomy (NCBI): domain Eukaryota; kingdom Metazoa; phylum Chordata; class Actinopteri; order Syngnathiformes; family Syngnathidae; genus Corythoichthys; species Corythoichthys intestinalis. The sequence goes on from NC_080402.1 coordinate 55,541,085, forward strand.
AGAGGTCCTACAATGATCCAATAATTCAATGATGAATTATTTTCAGGAATTAAATCTCTTTGCTTTTATTAATTCAATGGCTGCCATTTGATCTTTGACCAGAACGAAATGATCTAACTCAGATTTCTTTTAAAAGGATTGAAGACTTCCTTTGATGTAAAAGCTTTATAAGAGGAAGAACATTATGTCTAGGTAGGAAACGAATCGGAGTAATCCTTTAATAGGGGTAGGCAATGTGCGGTAAGAGAACCTCAGAAAGATGGCTGAGTACCAGCATGTGTGTGTCCCTGTTCAAACCAGGACAACGTGAGGAAGGAATGGCTTGAAGGTTTGTAAGAAACAGGTGGCTTTGTGAGAGCAGGAATTACAAACAGTAACGTTGCATGTGGGTTCGAAGTGTTGCAGCCTGTCATGCTGCAATCTTCCTTTGAAGTGAATGTGTGTGTGCTGGGAAGGGGGAGGCATGTTTATGTGAGTCAAAGTGACTGCATAGATTCATGTCGGCACAACTTCTGTGTGTGCACATGTGTGGAAGAGCAAAAGAGAGAGCTAGTGACTGTGTGTGAGTGTTTGTGTGTGATCTATGAATCTGTGTGAAGGTGAGCCAGGGGTTCTCCTGACCAGAGGCATGTCTGACTGATGTGTGAGGGCTTGTGTGCGTGTGTGTACACATGTATGTGTGTTAGCGCATAGTGCAATGCCTCCTCCCCCAGATTTTCTGCGACGCAGTCCTCTGTGGGGTTTTCCATCAAATGGTTAGATCACCCATACTGGATCCAACAGGCAAGCAGCCATGAAGGGACAGCCTGAGGAGGGAAAAATCATTTAAAAAAAGGAACATTCTGATTAATAATGAGGGTTAGTTCTTTCTAACTTGGATTTATACGGTGTGATTCAGCTGCAACATTGTTGTTTCTAAACAATCTATACAGACTAGTCTTCCCACGCTATATCGCAGCTTGCCCACCGCAGCCCTGTTACATTGCTGAATTTCTTTTTTGTGTGGACTGTATCTCTTTTTTTAAACATCACTTTTTACAGTAAATGTACTGTACCCTTGTATGTGGGAAAGTCTGAATAGCCGAGACAGTTTTCAGCATGTATTGAACAGCAAAACACAAATACACTGATTCGCCATTCCGTATCTTAACCTCTCTTTAGGCTGCTACCTTAAACGAAACCCTTTCTTTTTGTTCAGATACATTTGCAATGTGTTTTAGTAAGTTTAATGTGTTGAAATAGGGCTGCAGCTATCGATTATTTAAGTAATTGATTAAACTATCAAATAGTTCGTACAATTGAGTTAAACCAAAGGCTTGCTGAGATTGCACTTTCAAAAGAGCATTTAATGCGAATACAAAACAAAAAAGTTTTTTCAAACTATGCAAAAGTACACTTTTATTTAACAAGAGCAATAAGTAAAATATGTCAGCTTAGCCTCAAACGGTATAAAAAAAGAAATGAATGAGGTTTGAAGTACAACAAAAGAACAACTGGCTTTTGTGGCTATCTTGCACAGCAAATTTTTTTAAAATTAAATTTTTTTGGGGAAAAGCAGAGCATTTAAAAAAACAAAACAAACACAAAAAAAGAACCCTAACTGGAGGTGAGCGTACGCGAGAGCAGAATTAAAGACGTCATGATTTTAGCGAGACATTATCGCGTACTTACAGTGCCTCTTTTCCATCCAAAAACTCCATGTTGCATGTATCACCGAGTGTCATGACACACCTGTGAATGGCCACAGCCGGATTTTTGGCGGATTTTATGGGTGAAACTTAACAAGGGTCGCGATGCAGAAATCGCAGACATCAAGGAGTGGTCGAGATTTTCATTTTCATATACTTACCCTTTTAAATGTTTTTTTTTCTTCTTTGTTTGGATGGATTATTTATTTTCTAAAACATTGGGGACAATGCGACAGTAATGAAAAAAATACATTTAAGCAATAGTTATGAGATAGGTATCTGTGACTTTTTTACAGACGCCAATTTTTTATTGTGATGTAATTTGTTTAAAAGTTTAAAATATGCTAGTGAATAATTTTTTGAAGTTTTTTTTTTTTTAAACTAAATATTACACATCGATTAATGATTCTAAGCTAAAAATGACAGCCATTTCGAATAATAAATATCATTACTTACCTTCTTTTTATGGCTAGGTTGAAACAAAAGCGGTTGCGCAACGTCTGTAAACCGGGGTTTCCAGGGTAAATGAACAAATTAAAAATAGTTCAGGGGCTTAATGTGCCATGAATCTGCAATGGCAGCATATAGACAGATTGTTCTATCAAACACAACCGTACTTTTGGCTTAAAATACAGCAGTTTATTTTGAAGAGGGGTGCAAGAGCAGAAACTGCTTTTTCCGCCTTGTCTGTGTTTTCCACTATAAATAAATAGATAAATATATATTGCCTGGCACGGCCAGACTGTTTTCCCTGTATTTTTCAAACACTGAGAGAATAGTCTGGGACCCAGCCCATTCACGGCCTCTCAAGCAAGTACAAAATCAATCGTTGAATCAGATTCGTTTATTTGCGTGACATGTTTTTAACAAGCAACGTCACTCTTCTGCGTCGGAAGTCATCTCTACAACAACACAGATGGCGAACAGAAGAGCCGAAAATATGTTCCAATCCACGGTAAAATCAATTTTAAATTACCAAAAACACATCGACACAAGTCATTGACAACAGTCTGTCTCGCACTAGCCATGTTGAATAAACTCCGCTCTCCTCATATGTTTACTTCCGCTTGCAAGTCCCACGTCGCGTTTTTAACGTCACATCCGCCCGTCGCTGATTGGTCCACTCCGCTGTCTGTTTGCTGTGGCTTGCTCCGCCCTGAAAATTTTATCCGCTTAAGGGTGGCCAGACTCAATAGCTGGAACAGCGGTGAGTCTGGAGTACCAGGCTAAAATATGTATGTACATAATGCCAGTGTATCCACCCAAATCAAGAAAACGAAATGCAAACACTTTCAGAATAAACCATTACTAATTAAACGAATGCTCGAAGCAGCAAAATTTTATTTGAAACTGTTTTCCAATCAAATTATTCGAGTTAATCGAATAATCGTGGCAGCTCTAGAAGGAGGCAAAAAATTGAGTCATTCACTGCCAGCCCAGGTACAGTGGGGAGAACAAGTATTTGATACACTGCCAATGGGTTTTCCCATTGACTGTGTATCAAATACTTGTTCTCCCCACTGTATGTACAGTGGTATGAAAAAGTATCTGAACCTTTTGGAATTTCTCCCATTTCTGCATAAAATCACCATCAAATTTGTCAAAATCACACAGATGAAAAAACAGAGTCTGCTTTAACTAAAACCAACCAAACATTTATAGGTTTGTATATTTTAATGAGGATAGTATGCAAACAATGACAGAAGGCGGGAAAATAAGTGAACCTTCACATTTAATATTTTGTGCCCCCCTTCTTTGGCAGCAATAACTTCAATCAGACGCTTCCTGTAGCTGCAGATCAGTCTGGCACATCGATCAGGACGAATCTTGGCCCGTACTTATCTACAAAACTGCTGTAGTTCAGTCAGATTCCTGGGATGTCTGGTAGAGGTGTGCATCGGCACTGCCCTCACGGTTTGATTAGATTACGATTCGGAGGGCCACGAAACAGATCACAGCATTTAAATAGTGCTTTGAATGAGACCAGTGCTTTATCTTTTTTTTTTTTTTTTTTTACACACAGTAGCAGCCTTTCACACAGTGCATCATCTGAGGTCCTGTGCAAAATCAGTAATAACAGTCACTGTATTTTAGTCACAACGACCCATCAATAAAACTATTCAAGTAAATGTTAAAGAAAACGACAAAGAAAATATTGTAGTGCAGCAGCATCTTTATCGCAATATCAATCGAGGGATCAGTTCAGTTGCAAACAAAACATCAACTAAATTGCAATGTAGAACAAAAGTAAAATGGCCTAGCCCACTATATATGTGCAATAGAGGTTAGATTGGGCCTAAAAAATCCAGTCCGACCCAACACGGCCTGCTGGTATTGAAGCCCGACCCGGCCCGAGCCCGATCAATTTACTAGATTTGCCGATTTTAACTCGAAACCCGATTTTTTTATTTGTTTGTTTTTTTGTTGGAGTGACACAAAAAAAAAAAAAAAACGCAGCAGCAGCAATTTATTTTAATTTCTTCGAGTTGGCAGAAAAAAACGCAATTTTCTTAATGTTTAAATAGTCTACATATTTTTATGATCATTATAAAAGCATGTATACAATGAAATATTGCTGACCAGAGTTATGCGGTGTGTAAAGAATTAAATATTGCTCTGAATCGATTCGGCTTGTTGCCCGCATCGAACCGAATCGTCAATGCTCCGGGATGCATCGTCGCATCGATTATTGTTGACACCACTAATGTCTGGCATCAATCGCTGTCTTTAGGTCATGCCACTGCATCTCAAAAGGGTCCAAGTCTGGTCTTTGACTTGGCCACTCGAGAACGTGTATTTTGTTCTTCTAAAACCACTCTGAAGTTGATTTACTTATGTGTTTTGGATCAGTCTTGTTGCAGCATCCATCCTCTTTTTAGCTTCAACTGTCTGACAGACGGCCTCAGGTTTTCCCGCAAAACATCCTGATATACTTTTGAATTCATTCTTCCATTAATGATTGCAGGTTGTCCAGGCCCTGAGGCAGCAAAATAGCCCCAAATCATGACACTCCCTCCACCATGCTTCATGGTGGGGATAAGGTGTGAATGTTGGTTTGTTCCATTTTACCTCCACACATGACGTTGTGTGTTACTCCCAAACAATTCAACTTTGGTTTCATCAATACAAAAAATGTATTGCCAAAACTTCTGTGGCGTGTCCAAGTCCTTTTTGCGAACATTAAGGAGCAACAATTTTTTTTCGACAGCAATGGCTTCTTCTGGGGAGTCCTCCCATGAACACTATTCTTCATAGTTTTACATATAGTTGATGTGTGCACAGAGATATTGGACTTTGCCAGTTTACCATCGATGTTCGATGCCCAAACCTATTCATCAAGGTACAGGTACAGGCACTTGTGCTGGCGTCTGGATGGCTTCCAACGCTATCCATGAAGTATGTCGGTCTTTCAATGACTCCAGGGCCACTCCACCACCCCCAGTCCACCCCTGGTTGTGGTAGTTAGAAAACCAAAAGGTTTCAGATCAATGATGATTAAAATCAGTCGCCTACCGCATAGATGTCAAACTTCAACCAGGTCATACAGTCATTTTGACATGCCGAAAACAATGGGTTTTGAAGAAAGATGAACTGAAGGCCTGCCTGTTGACATCACGTACATATTTGTAGGCTCACTGTATACGGGCACATCGCCTTCAGCCCCTTGTTCGGCATATATGGTGAAAAGCCAATCAGATGAGACCAGGATATGCCATCTTGCTAGGAATGCCCTGTAAATTCTGCCTCGCAACAACTGGCAAAGCAAGAAAGCAGTCGTCATGGGGCATTAGGCGTGAAGAAAAAAGATAATACTGAGTCATGCCAGGACATGGACGGAGCATTATGAGGCAAAATTCCAAATTGTTCAGGCACAGACACATTTTTCAAAATCGGCTGCTTACAAAATATTTAATTGGGTGTATAGTCAGACTTTTAATGGATGGGCATACTTTCATTGACTCAATTTATTACAAACAAGCAACTAAAAAACAACATATACGCAACCTATAAGAAGCCCTTTATATCTAGAGTGGTATGAAAAAGGATCTGAACCTTTTGGGGTTTCTCACATTTCTGCATAAAATCACCATCAAATGTGAGCTGATCTTTGTCAAAATCACACAGATGTAAAAACAGTGTCTGCTTTAACTAAAACCACCCAAACATTTATAGGTTTTCATATTTAATGAGGATAGCATGCAAACAATGACAGAAGGGGGAAAAATAATTAAGTGGACCCTCTGCCTAAGGGGACTTAAAGAGCAATTGAAACCAATTTTTACCAAACATTTTAAGTCAGGTGTGTGCCCAATCACTGATGAGTGGTTTAAAGCTGCCCTGCCCACTATAAAAAACACCTGGTAAGAATTGTTTTGATGAGAAGCATTGTCTGATGTGCATCATGGCTCGGTCAAAAGAGCTGCCTGAAGACCTGCGATCAAGGATTGCTGATTTGTATAAAGCTTGGAAAGGATACAAAACCATCTCTAAAAGTCTGGATGTTTATCAATCGAGAGTCAGAGAAGTTGTCTACAAATGGAGAGAGTTTGGCACTGTTGCTTCTATCCCAAGGAGTGGCCGTCCACCAAAGATAACGCCAAGAGTTCAGCGCAGAATACTCAGAGATGTAAAAAAAAGAACCCTAGAGTGCCTGCTAAAGACTTACAGAAATCTCTGGCACAGTCCAATATCTCTGAGGACACATAAACTATATGTAAAACTATGGCCAGGAATGTTGTTCATGAGAGGACTCCACGGAGGAAGCCACTGCTGTATAAAAAGAAAAAAACAAAAAAAAAACATTGTTGTTCATTTAATGTTCGCAAAAAGGCACTTGACACTCCACAGAAGTTTTGTCAAAATATTTTGTGGACTGATGAAACCAAAGTCGAATTGTTTTGGAGTAACACACACCATGTGTGGAGGAAAAAATGGAACAGCTCACCAACATCAACACCTCATCTCCACCGTGAAACATGGTGGAGGGAGTGTCATAATTCAGGGCTGTTTTGCTGCGTATGAATTCAAAAGCTTTGCAGCAAAACCTGAGGCTGTCTTTTAGACAGTTGAAGCTAAAAAGAGGATGGATACTGCAACAAGACAATGATCCAAAAAAACAGAAGTAAATCAACTTCAGAATTGTTCTAGAAGAACAAAATACACTCTCTGGAGTGGCGTAGTCATAGTCCAGAGTTGAACCCCATTGAGATGCTCTGGCATAACCTAATGATTCATGCCAGACATCCCAGAAATCTGACTGAACTACAGTAGTTATGTAGAGAGGAATGGGCCAAGATTAGACTTGATCAATGTGCCAGACTGATCTGCAGCTACAGGAAGCATCTGATTGAAGTTATTGTTGCTTTGGGGCACAAAATATAAAATGTGATGGTTCACTTACTTATACCCCCGCCCCTTCTGACATTGTTTGTATACTATCCTCATTAGAATATGAAAACCTATAAGTCTTTGGGTAGTTTTAGTTAAAGCAGACACTGTTTTTTCATCTGTGTAATTTTGACAAAGATCAGATCACATTTGACGGTGATTTTATGCAGAAATGTGAAAAATTCCAAAAGGTTTAGATACCTTTTAATACCACTATAGAAACACGCCTCTGTTTTTAACACCCGAAATGAAATTGTAGTTTTGGACTCCTCAAAGCTCCCGACCTATTTTCAACACTATCCCATCATTACACAAGATGTGTGTTTGAAAGAGCATGTCTTATGTGCATAAAATGGGTGAGGGTTTTGTTTTTGTCAAAAGGCAGACAGGTGTGGATGTGATCCCTGCTGCTATGTAAAAACACCAGGCAGCACCCACACAGGCCATCTTCCTGAGGCCGACAGCACACGCACACGCATGCAACATCACACGAGTGCCGTCAGTCAACGCCTCTCTGTGCGTGAGATTAATGGTGCGAGTGACTCAGCTGTGGTTAATTCAGACAAAACAAACCTTTTGCCCAATGCTCGCAACAGAGATGCATGTTTTGACTAACAAATGATTTAACCTGTCACGACGCCAGTGACCCGAGAGTGATACCACCCGCATCTTTAGATACATTTTGTACAGCGCTTGTCCTCATCAGGGTCGCTCATGAACGGGAGCCTCGGCCAGCTCGGTTACTCAAATGGTCACCAATCGATCACAGGGCAAATGGGCAAGCAACCGTTCACACTCGCATTCACACAAATGGACTATTTGGAGTCTTATGTCAACTTGACGTGCACGTTTTTATGAATGCAGGATCAGATGCAAACCTCAGAATAATCTGAGAATTTCTCTAAGCCAGTCTTGGGTGTTTTCACTTGTTCTTTATCCTGCAAATGGGACTAGACTTCCTGAAGTAAAAACAAAAAAAACACAAAATAACTGAAACAAGACACAAATATAATATATAAACGCAAATAATGGTTCCAGTGAAAGCTACTTTTTCCGTTGCTGCAATAACTAATCGATTAAATCCATTAAAATCGAATAATGAATTAGTTGCCAACTAATTTGATAACTGATTTTTGCCGGCAGCTATGAGCAGTCCTGTTTGGGTCCTTGTGTGTGTGTAATGTGAGTTCACTGCTACGCTCAGGTTGGGTTGTCAAATCAAAAATATTACAGAGTGTCGAGAGTTAAATTTGTCTTTTGCGTGCCTTTTGATTGTTTTCAGTGAGCCTCTGTCAGAGGTGAGTAAATGGAGCCAATTGTTTGTATTCTTTGTTGATGAGACGTTACTACTTAGCACCGAGTGCTAAGCTAGTTAGCGATTACGCTAATCAGTGTCTAAAGTGTCCATTTGTATTGTGATTTGGAGAAGCGTATTAGGACTTGAGTTATTTGTTTGATATTAATGTTGTCTCTTTTCGTTTTATAAAGAAACCACACACATAAACCCATTCCTATAACAGTCTCCTTTCAACAGAAACTCCCATTAAAACTGTAAATTGTCATACTAGTGAGTGTGCTTTGAAATTGGATTTGGATTGTATTCATGAAAAACTCCTCCTCATTTGATTTTGTTGCTTATTTTGTTTAAGGAAAATAAATAATTCATCAATCATAAGTCATAGACACAATTTATATCAGCGCTTTTCTCCATAAAAAAATGTCAATCAGCAGCACTGATTTTTTTATTTTTTATTTGAATGAACAGGACTTTTGTGTGATTTGTATACTGAGAAATTATTTTTATGTTTTATACTCAGAACTTTTATTAACAGGATCCACAGATCGAAAGACTCGTAGTTTTTAAAAGATAAATGTACAAGTTATTATAATTTGATATTGAAACCCCTCTTGATGTTTTCGTTTTTATACAATTTGTAAAATTATTTTAACTAGTAGGTCACCGTTGTTGTTGAAGTTGCAGAGCAGTGATGTCACTGGGCCATGCTGTCAGAATTCCACCTGTCACCAGCCATAAAATGCCCAACGAAGAGAAAAAAAACATATATAAGTCGCACCGGAGTATAAGTCACATTTTTGGGGACAAGGCAATTTAATATCAAAATACAATAGAGAACAACATGCTGAATAAGTGTACAGTGCATGAACAACGAAATGCGAATATACTGTCCTCACCAGGACGCTACGGCTCGGTACTGGCTATACAGCGAGCTAAACTCCCAAATGACGATGTATGACATCCGTATAATTTGCAGAATCAATTTCGTCCTCGATACCAAACGGGTTCACATCAACGTAAATGAATGATAATTAGGTGCTGTTACAACAAGGACACAAACAGTTAGCATGCGTTCGCTAGCATTAGCACATCGTTCAAACAACCACACAACTGGCTTTAAGTGTCCGATCGCGGGTGGAAAACACACAACAACAACAGAAAGATGATACACACAGGCGTTGCCTCTGTAGAGCTATTTTATAAGCATAAACAATGAACATAGGTTCGCAGCTGTGTTTCTCTCTCGCTAACTCGCCCACTCACTCAAGCTGCGTAGCTGTCCGTCTTCTTCTGGCGTGTGTGTGGTCTTCTTCACATAAACAAGTGGGAGTGCGCCCTCACGTGGGCGTGAAAACACCACAAACTAAAAGCATGCATTTCAATATAAAAAAGTCAATAATACAATTGAACACACATTGCCAAAGGCAGAACGCTAACGTGGCCATAGCTATTAAGATTATTATTATTCAGATAACTATAGCATAAAAAACATGCTAACAAGTTTACCAAACCTTCAGTGTCACTCCAAAACACCAAAATAACATGTGAAATGATATCATAATGCGTTAATAATTTCACACTTAAGTCACTCCTGAGTATAAGTTGCACCCCCAGCCAAACTATGAAAAATACTGTGACTAATAGTCCGAAAAATATGGTAAGTATTATATAGTGAAAATATTACAAAACTAATATTTATATCACTTAAGAAATGGCACCAAGAAGAAAAGTGCATGAATCTGTATTACTGAGGCCCTATTCTCACACAGTTAACACAATAATGCAAAGCGAACTGGTATTCACAATCAAAATAGATGCGCAAAATACACATAAAACTTACTCAGCCTTTGGTCAAACTATATTTAAACATTTTAGCAACTCCTTTAGCTCAACAAATACACTGAATGGCAATATTTAGTCACAATACACAAACTAAGACAACACTCGGATGAATGTGAATCACACTAGACCCAGTCTAAAAAAAAACCAAAAAAACGGAGCTACAGCGTCAGTTGAGGGACAAAACGCACTCATTGGCATGATGTGTTATCAATGTAAAACTCGCCATTGACACTTTATGGTGTATTTAAATCACTATCTTACGTATTTAGAGCGACTGTGAAGTACGGCAGCGTGGCCCTGTGACGTTACCGCCCTGCGACGTCAACAACAGTGTTGAGCTACTAGTTGATTTTTTCATTTAAAATTTTACAAAACTTATTAAAACGAAAACATTAAGAGGGGTTGTAATATACAATTATTATTACTCGTACTAACATTTATCTTTTAAGAACTACATGTCTTTTTATCCGTGGTTCCCTTTAAAACCTTTAACAAGTTTTATGTACTTGAAACAGTACAGTCAGGATGTCAGGAAGCTGTATTAAAATATTATTTTTGAAGGAAATAGTCATCCATTTTGTCTTAATTATTACATACACCGCGCCAAAAACAACTTGAAGTTAACTTGTGACGGTCATTGAAATAAGTGACATTTATCCGATGAATCGATGAATTGTTTAATTAATCGGCCGATTAACTGATTATAAAAATAATAGTTCGTAGTGGGCTTATTCAAACTGCAGGACTTTGGGCAAAAGGGGTGGTACTAAATAATTTCGACTTAAAATGTGTGTCTGTGAAACTGAATAGGCAGTCACTCTATGAAAAGCCTGTGTGTTCAACCTTCAGCCCCTGTGTAAGTGTCCTTGAGCAAGATACTGACCCCCCCCCCCCCCCCCCCCCTTTGTTCTTGATACTGTGTCAATCATAAGTGAATCAGGAGACTATGGCAAAGTGCTTTGAAACACCATACAAGTGAAATACCATTAACCAATACTGTATATCTGTATCTATGGATACTTTGAAATAATCAACCGATGACAAATTCAATAGTATATTTTCCACGTTAACTGGTCTAACACAATTGCAGCTCACCCAATCTTCACTCACACACAAACTAACGCACACACGCAAACTCCTTTCTCTCCCTCTCAAACTGGGTGGAAGTAATTAAAGCAAGTGGAGCTAAATTGAAGTGTATTGAACCCATCTCTCACATGCTCCCTTTCTGTCAATAGATCACTCGCCAAGCTATATCGACCTCAGCAAAGACTGCGAAACACTTTTCTCTGCAGTCTGCACATATGTGTGTGTGTGTGCGTGTGTGTGGAGAGAAATAGGAAAGTGAGTGGTAAAGATTTGTGCAGGACAATTTTTACCACCATCATTTCACTACTATTTGTCCTCCAACTTATCATTTGGTTTCGTCACCTTACGTGCACTCGGCCTGCCTCCACCTCTCGTCATCTCTTCTTGTTTTCTCACTGTCTTTTTCTAATGGGAGGAGTAATGATTTTAACTAAAAAAATAAAAATCGATAGAATGGCATTTGTTTGGTCATCCGTGTGCTTACACAAGCCACATACTGTAGATTGTGCAGCCATCATAAACACCAGTGACACCCCCAGATGACTCTGCACTGCACCAAGTGATGTGCAACAAGAAGAAACATGAGAGCTGCGGTGCCGTGGAATCAGCAGGGGAGAAAGAAGGAATTGATTATTATTGAATATTCATCAGGAATTCCCCTGAAGGTCTTGACATGACAAATGTGCATCTAGCATACCGTCAATGGCAAAGGAGAAGAACGCATCTGCTGTTGTTGAAATGCCGCTTTCCTTGACTTGATGTGAATTCAATTGCAGTTGAATTGATTATGGCCATTTTGAGATCAATACTAAATGGGTTTGCTGACTCAGGTGCTCCACTGTTATTTGACTGAGATCCTTTGGACCCTTTTCTACTCTAAATGCTATGTTAACTGAAATGGCACAAAGGATTTATTTATTTCTTGCAATAACACGATATGTACACTGCTGGCCAAAAGTGTTGGCACCCCTGCAATTCTGTCAAATAATTCTCAATCTCTTCCAGAAAATGATTGCAATTAAATCTTCATTGATTTAGCTTGCAATGAAAAAAAAAACACAAAAGAGAATGAAAAAAAATGAAATCATTATCATTTTACACAAAACTCCAAAAATGGGCTGGACAAAAGTATTGGCACCCTTTGAAAAATGATGTGATGCTTCTATAATTTGTGTAATTAACAGCACCTGTTACTTAACTGTGGCACATAACAGGTGGTGGCAATAACTAAATCAGTGTTTTTCAATCGGTGTGCCGCGGCACACTAGTGTGCCGTGAGAGATCATCAGGTGTGCCGCGAGAAATTATACAATATCACTCTTTTTTTTTTTAACGTCTTTAGGCAGAGTTGCAGGTAGAAGGAAGGAGTAGGTAGAAGGTTTCAGTTTCATGTGCAGATGAGCGAGGTATTGCTCGTGTCACGTTCAAGAACTGCTCGGATTTCTAGCCATCAGCCACCTTGCTGTCTGTGACAATGTGGATCCCACAGCTGTATATCATTTAATTAGACTCGTCAAGTGTCGATATACATGAAAGTGTCCTTTCTTATTTAACCATATGTGACGATTGTCAATCCTCCCCGTGTTTTATTCCAACACATTATCGAGGAAAGCAAGGTGGCCGATGGCTAGAAATCTGAGCAGTTCTTGAACGTGACACGAGCAGCTATCCAACAGCGCCTTGGTGCAAAGCAAGCTTGTCATCTCCAAATGAAACAACCGTCGCTTCAAAACAAGTCGATGGGCTATTTTGTTCGCCTTCATGACAACAGAGAAATAGGCAACATTTTTAGGAAAAACTACAAAGGTAAATGAGAAAGCGCTCAATGCCAGTTACCTTGTTGCTGAATCCAAAAACAGACCTTAATACTACCTGCCTGCAAAGCTATTGTCAGCGAGATGCTCGGCCCTGATGCGTTTCAAGGACATTGCTAATGTCCCCGTCTGATAATTCTGAGCTTTTCAAGACAAACTGCTATAAAGAAAAACATAAAAACAGAGAGACTGAGAGCTGTTGAAGAGCTTCATGTGTGTGTCTTCAATTCCTGCCACGATAGCGGCTTTGTGTTCATCCAAGCAAGCTTACGTTTCACACTCAGTAAGTATAAATATAGTATATCATATAGTATTTCATTATTAAATATATTGTACAGAAAGTAATTTTGGAACATTTTGGTTTGTGGTGTGCCGCGAGAATTTTTCCAATGTAAAAACGTGCCATGACTCAGAAAAGGTTGAAAAACACTGAACTAAATCCCACTTGCAGCCAGTTAAAATGTATTAAAATTGACTCAACCTCTGTCCTGTGTCCTTGTGTGTACCACATTGAGCATGGGGAAAAGAAAGAAGACCAATGAAGTGTCTGAGGACTTCAGAAGCAAAATTATGAGGAAGCATGGGCAATCTGAAGGCTACAAGTCCATCTCCAAAGACCTGAATATTCCTGTGTCTACTGTGCGTAGAGCCATCAATAAGTGTAAAGCCCATGGGACTGTGGCTAACCTGCCTAGATGTGGACGGAAAAGAAAAATTGACGAGAGATTTCAACGTAATATTGTATCAAGAAACTCGACTAAGATCCAAACAAGTTCAAGCGGTCCCGCAGTCCGAGAGTACAACAGTGTCATTCCGTACTATTCGTCGGCGACTGAATGAAAAGGGACTCTATGGTGGGATACCCAGGCAGACACCTCTTTTGACACAGCGACATAATAAAGCCAGGCTGGAGTTTGCCAAAACTTACCTAAGAAAGATTTTGCAAGAATGTTCTCTGGTCAGATGAGACAAAAGTAGAGCTTTTTGGGAAAAAGGCATCAACATAGAGTTTACAGGAAAAAAAAAAAACGAGGCATTCAAAGAAAAAACACGGTCCTCACAGTTAAACATGGCGGAGGTTCCCTGATGTTTTGGGGTTGCTTTGCTGCCTCTAGCACTGGACTGCTTGACCGTGTGCATGGCATTATGAAATCTGAAGACTACCAACAAATTTTACAGCATAATCTAGTGCCCAGTGTGAGAAAGCTGGCTCTCCTTCAGAGGTCATGGGTCTTCCAGCAGGACAATCACCCAAAGCACACTTCAAAAAGCACTAGAAAATGGTTTGAGAGAAAGCACTGGATACTTCTAAAGGGCCAGCAATGACTCCAGACCTGAATCCTGTGGAGAGATATGAAAATGGAAGTTTGGAGAAGGTACCCATCAAATCTCATAGACCTGGAGCAGTTGGCCAAAGAAGAATGGTCTAAAATTCCAGCAGAGCATTGCAAGAAACTCATTGATGGATACTGGAAGCGATTGTTCACAGTTATTTTGTCTGAAGGTTGTGCTACCGAGTATTAGGCTGAGGGTGCCAATATCTTTGTCCAGCTCATTATTGCAATCATTTTCTATGAGAAATTTAGCATTATCTGACAGAATTGCAGGGGTGCCAATACTTTTGGCCAGTAGTGTAACTTGTATAACTTTCACAAACAATAGAATGGAATGGCTTGGCACACTAAAACCATCACCATTTGCGTACACCATTCAACTTGTTCCTGAGGAAGATCGACAATTCTCAGACTGAAATTGCCAAATTCGTTTGTGGACAGGAGGCAAAACTGGAGGTGGCAAAGATGAAGATGAGGTTCTCTTTGGGAGTGAACAGGATGGAAAGGATCAGAAGAACAGCACATGTTAGAAGATTTGGAGAGAAAGTCCGAGAGGTGAGGTCCGACACTGAGATGGTTTGGGCATGTCCAGAGCAGAGTAAAGGAAAGAGTATATTTTCCGACATTTACTGTTTGACATTTTGTATTACTGTAACCCACCCAATATAAAATAAATAGCATTTAAATCATAGTTTAATAAACAAGTAGAATATAATTGAAGTATGACTTGTTGGAGTTGGAGTGATTGGAATTTGCAGAGCAACAGGCAGATATGAGATAACAACTACAAAATGCCTGCTGACTTTGGAAGCCAACCTCGGAATCGTGCTGACAGGGAGACCCAACGGTGCTGACTGAGCAATACAAGCCACATGATGGAGGGGGACTCCATCCTGCCTGCTAGCGAGAAGAAGAGAAGACGCCACCACCAGCTCTTCTGGTGTCCCACAATGGACAGTCCAGAATAATGGAAGAACATCCTCTCCTACCACAAGGAACATCTGACAGCGGACGAACCCGCGACTGAGACCTGGAGACTCAGTACTCATGCTATGCAGAGTTGACAAAATCCTCAACTTTCGTTGCCCTGACAACAGTAACACAAGAACTCTCCTGCCCAATCTGCAACAGACAATTATCCTAAACAACACCCAAACACACCATTCTTCTGGCCCACAGACCACCTCATGAATGCCTTCAAAAAGAATTAATGTTTATCTAGTCACGTTCTTTTCTCAGGAATCTTTTTTTTTTACCTATTGCTTGTTGACCCTGGATCCAGCATTCCTCTTTGTCTGGGTCTGTTTGCTGTTTTTGTCTTGCCGTTGATTTGATTGCTGTTGACTTGGAATAAATTGTCAACCTGTGTTTCGAAGCTTTTTTCCAGCTTTTAAAATTGAGTCAGTGCAAGGGGTTAAAACTAAAGTGAATGGTAAAGTTTGGCCTTTTGGCCGGGTTTTTGGATTGCGCTGGCCAGGGTGTTGGAATTGCTCTAGCGTGGTTGCGGCGGTTTGGCTGGCGTGATTCCGGCGATTTGGCCAGAAGGCCAAATTCCAACAAGAGATAGTGAGTATAATGACAAAAGGATGCTGGATTTCCATATGCCAGGCAGGAGGTCTAGAGGACGACCAAAGAGGAGGTTAATGGATAAAGTTAAAGAGGACATGAAGAACAGAGTTAGATGGAGTCAACTGATTCACTGTGGCGACCCCTGAAGGGAAAAGCCGAAAGAAAAAGAAGTGCTTTTTTCGCCAACAATTGATTGATTGATTGATTTATTTCGAGCAGTAATAACAAAAACCGCAAGAATAGGGGAAAACAATAACAATAGTACATGTTGATTTTAACAAAAATTAATAACAAATACATACAGTACATACGTAGCTCGAAAAGGAGTGGGAAGAAGCAGAGCTTTTTTTTGGGTCCCACCCCCAAATTACTCCCCAAAAATTCAATGTAAATACAGTCACTTCCCAAAAATCGTCATCATCATTGCACTATCACCACCACCATCACTACCACCGCCATCATCGTCGTCATTACCGCCGTCCCCATATATGAATTGTACATTTAAAATCAAAATTTATGTAATGACAACTTTACTGGTGCCAGTGGTGATATATAGTTGCAGTGATAACACAATATATCAGTAGTAATAAGTAACTATAGCATATGTAATAATTATATATACAGTATATACCCAAAACATTTAGAGACCACTTTCTGTGTATTTTGACCAGACCTGATGTTTATAGAACAATTTGAATCTCTGAATACTTTGACACTGCTTAAATTTTAAATCTAGACTGTTCCAGAGTTTTACCCCACATACAGACATACAGAATCCTTTACGAGTACTGCGAAATTTTGGTATTGAGAAGTTGTGAAATCCTCTCAAATTATGAGACTGCTCTCGCACTGTAAAAATGGATTGTAAGTTTAAGGGTAATATTTTATGGAAGGCTTTAAATAAGAATATAGATGTGTAATATTTTACAAGATCATTGAATTTTAACAGTTTGGATTGAGTAAATAAATTATGGGTGTGAGCTAAAAATCCCACTTTATGTATGATCCGGATTGCTCGTTTCTGTAATATGACTAACGGATTTAATGCACTTTTGTAGGTGTTTCCCCATACCTCGACACAATATGAAAAGTATGGGAGTACCAAAGTGCAGTATAGTGTACGAAGTGCAATTACATCAAGGTAATGTTTTGCTTTGTTTATGATTGACAGACACTTAGAGATTTTGTTTTTTGTGTATTTAATATGGGGTTTCCATGACAATTTGTTATCTATTATAATACCCAGAAATTTTACTTCATTTACTTTTTCAATTGTTACGCCTTCAATAGTTATTTGCAACTCAGAATTTGCTATTACATTGCCAAACAGTATTGCTTTTGTTTTTTTAATATTTAAGGATAATTTATTCATATCCATCCACTTCTTTATGGCTTTTATTTCCTTATTTATAGTAGTAACAAGCTCGCTATAATTGTCATGACTATAAAATACATTGGTGTCATCAGCAAATAATATAAGTTTTAATACATTAGATACGTCAAAGATATCATTTATGTACAAAATGAACAGTTTTGGTCCCAAAACAGACCCTTGAGGGACACCACAACCCATTTGAAGTGTGCCAGATATGTTCTCGCCCATCTTAACATACTGTAGCCTATCCGTTAAGTAGCTCTTCACCCAATCCCCAGCCAAACCTCTAATTCCATATTTTTCCAACTTATTTAGTAAAATGAAGTGATTTATTGTGTCAAATGCCTTTTTAAGATCAATAAAAACACCAATTGCATGTTTTTTATTGTCTAATGCATTCGTGACTTCTTCAAGTGCGTCATTTATTGCCATTGATGTAGTTCTTTTAGTTCTAAACCCATATTGTCCCTCATTTATTATCTGATGCTTTTCAAGAAATTTATCAAGTCTAAAATTGAATAGTTTCTCCAGAATTTTTGAAAACTGGGGCAATAGAGAAATTGGTCTATAATTGGAAAAACAATGCTTGTTATCATCTTTGAATAGTGGAATTACTTTAGCAATTTTCATCTTTCCAGGAAAACAACCAGTTCGAAATGATAAATTGAATATATATGATAAGGGTTTTGCAATATTCAAAATAACTCTTTTAACCAAATACATATTGATATCATGACAGTCAGTAGACATCTTACTTTTACATTTAAGCACAGTGTTTATCACTTCCTGTTCATTTGTTGGTGAAAGAAAAAATGAATAGGGATTTTGCTTAATATTTGAGAAATGTTTGTCAGATCCTAGGTCAGGAATATTAGCAGCCAATTTGGGGCCTACATTTACAAAAAAATTATTGAATTTATCCACTATTTCACTCAATTCGTAATTCTCCCCGTTTTCATCTAAAAAATAATTAGGATATGTAGACTTTGGTGAACCCTGTTTAATTAAACCGTTCAGTATGTTCCAAGTTCCCTTTATATTGTTTCTATTTTCAAACAATTTATTTTTGTAATACAACTGTTTGCTACTTCTTATAATATCGGTTAATTTATTCTTATACTTTTTATAACGTTGTTCAGCTTCTGTTGTCTTTACTTTGATAAACAATTTATAAAGCTTATTTTTCTTTTTGCAAGCATTAATTAATCCTTTTGTGAGCCAAGGACTTTTTATACATTTCTTCCTAAGACAGCATTCACTTAGTGGACAATATTTATTTTGCAAGGAAGTGAATGTCTAAAAAAATGTTATAAGCCTTGTTCACCTCTGATTCTCTATATATTGTACTCCAGTTTTGACAAGCTAAACTAATATTCAACGAATTGATAGTTTCTTCCGTTATTATACGTTTAATCACTGTTTTTAGGGGATCTTTTGTTTTTTTAAAACTGCATTCATATAAGGTGAAGATAGGCAGATGGTCAGTAATGTCACAAAAAAATAGGCCACTGGTAATTTGATTGTCCATAATGTTTGTGAAGATATTATCAATAATTGTGGCACTATGTGATGTTACTCTGGTAGGTTTTGTAATTGATGGGTATAAGCTCAAACTATACATTGTGTCAAGAAAATCATCGATGCTTTTTTGATTCATGGGATTTAACAAATCAATGTTAAAATCACCACAAACAAATAAAGTTTTTTGTTTCAGAGTAGAGAACAATGTATCCATCCAATTATTAAAGGTTTCTATATTAGTACCAGGCACCCGATATATACATGATATAATGATATTCTTTTTTTTCTCATTTATAATCTCTACTGATAAACATTCCATTATTCCATCAATTGCTAATGTAATATTTGGTAGAACAGTAAATTTAATAGATTTATGAATGTATAGACCAACTCCACCCCCTGCTTTATTTGCTCTGTTCATATAAACTAACTCATAATCCTCAAGAAAAAAATGTATGCCCTTCTCCATATTGAACCAGGTTTCTGAAATAGCTACAATCTTGAAAGGTTGGGAAAAAGTGCTCAAATACTGCTTAATAGATTCAAAATTGGCATACATGCTTCTACTGTTAAAGTGTATTATTGACATTTTGCTTTCGGAGTTTACACTGTTCCTGTACTGCTCTTGGGTAAAGTATTTACAGCTTTTCACAATAGAAGAAAAGAAATTCCTATCGGGGTCTCTTTCAGTATCTATCTCATTTTTAGTGTCCACATAACTTTTCACTGTTTCCAGTTCTATTTGTCCATACTGTAGAATTTGCTGTACCAAGTCCATGTTGTTAGGTGGTATTGGTTTGTTTGAAATGTTTAACATTGTAATGTTGTTGAATCAAGAGTTCCAGAAGAACATGCATTGCTAAATCAGATTTGGCAACATAATGCAGACATGTACTATTGGATCAGATGTTTCACTCTCATTAAACCACTATTGCACTCATTCATATGTGTTCAGTTCTTCAATGTTTCTAACAACCATCACTTTAGCAATTTCAGGTGGACCATTAAGTTTGATATGAACTTTGCAGTTCGTAACCCAAGTATTCTGAATTTTGTTTTGCTTCCTTAAGAATCTGGCTTTTTTGGCAATATCAGCATTTTTTTTAATTAGATGATCATTTAGATAGACGTTGGTACCTTTGAGCTTTTTCCCTTGTTTCATCAGTGCTACTTTGTTTCTCCTGTTTGCGAATCTCATGATCACCGCTGGCAGATTATTGGATTTCACGGGAATAGGATGACAAACTTCAATCGTATTAATATCCAGATGTATATTTTTAGACGCAAAGAAGGCCATCACCTGTTGTTCTGCAGAGCTACTGTCAGAGTCACTTATTTGCGCCTCTGTTCCTGTTCTCGATATTGCCGCCTCAGCGTATGAACGGGGTTGAATCTTCAATCCAGTCACAATTACATCGTTTGCTCTCGAATGTTGCTCCAGATCATCAACCTTTCTTTCCAGCTCCGCCACCTTTTTGTCTCTTTCCACAAGACGCGCACGGAGATCGGCGACCTCTTTTACAAGGTTCAAAATCATATCTTGCTTTACTTTAATGTCGTTCACGTCTTGCGATAGAAAGTCCAGTGCTCTTTTTATTTCCTCTGAATCCTCAACGGTAGGATTTTTTTTCGGTCCCATACTCAAATCCGTCCGATTTCTTTACAACACTTTCGAAAATTAGCGTCGACACTGGACGCTGTGTAGCCGCTAGGCTAGCTTGCACGCCACTCACGTTCGGGGACCGCACAATCAGGGTGCCAATCCCACCACAATCCCCTTTTTACCGCTCTCCGGATGATCGATCTTCAATCTTCAATCCAGGTCAGCACACAGAGTTCTTTGTAATCCATAAAATAGCAAAATGGCATATATAATCTGTCGTCGTCGTTTTGCTGAGTTTCACCCCCGAGGAAGTGACCGAGCGAGTGATCGATATGCTCCGATATGTTTGTTATCATCTCTTGTCCAATAGCGAAAATGAAAATATTTCGATGACGAACAATTTTTTCACAAAGATGACGAGCTAAAAACGTGGCTCGGCAAACTGGTACATAATGAGACGAATGCCAGTTTTCGTCTGATGAGACCACGAGGAGACGAAAATGCAACATCGTTTCTGTCATATGTTCACAATGCGTGACATTTTCATATTGTACGTGAAGTACGTCAGCTCGCATCGTGGCAGTGTTTGGGTTGTGTCACTAATTTGATGTGTACTGCGTCTCTCCCTCACTCTCTTCAACGGAGTTTAGGATGTGTCTTACGCTAGGCTGTGCTCCATCTTGCTTGTAAGATTTGTTTTCTTATCTTGGCAAGAGAGAGTATGCAATGTTGCTTTAGCCTTTAAAGGTCTGTGCTGAGTAGGTTTGCCACCTTTCAGAAATAGAAATAAGTGACGCCCCCCTCGCGCCCAAAGCCTTACGGGCGAAAAAAAGGGGCATCCCCAAAACTCCTAAAATGCATAGAAATGTATCTATTTTTGGATGAGAAACTGTATTGTGCACTAAGTGGGCATGGCAGTGACCTTGAAGCAGATTGTTTTGTTTTTTTCTGCAGGTTAGTGAAAACAAAGTTGTGAATATAGTAATTAAAATTTGTGTTGTCGGCACTGAATCCGGTCACGTGGTTCATTGACAAGCCAAATTTCTTAAGGGAATGTTCCAGGAGAGCTACAATTCCAGCAGCTAACTAGTCTGCATTATCTATGAAGTCCAACATTTTGTTGGTGAGCCCAGACTCTGGACTAAGGTACTGGACAGCAAGGGGAAGCATCTTCCTGCTCAATTTATTCGAGGCATCGGTCTGTATGGAGAATGGGATGGGTGACGTTAAGATCTTGAGCACATCACCCACTGCCTTTGGACCCAGTACTTGTTTCAACAGTGCCTCTTGCTTTGTTCTCCCCAAAGTCATTTTCTTCACCATTTTGGAATCACATAAAAATCTTCAGATTGAGCCTGTGTCCACAGTCAGCACTATTGTAGCTCTGGCTGGCTACGTTTTACTGTGTGGTATACCTGTGTCACCTCAGCTGCAGTAATTTAGAGGGCAGGAGTGGGATGATGTCAAATTCACTATCAATCAATCAATAGATAGTATGGTGTATATCTGCAGTAGGACTATTTATTCAGTGTTTATTTGCTGTTAATCTATTAGGAATGATTCCAAATGAGGAGCATTAATTAGCGTAACAAAATATGATGTTCTTTATGGGTACATAAATTCATTCCATATTGATTGATAATAAATGCATGTTTCAAAAAAAAAAAAAAAAAAACTCAACATTCCTGAAAATAATCAAACATAGTAGCAACTGAAATAGCCTAGCTATGCTCCTATCAAGGCGAGATGTATGAAGGTAAATATAAATATAGCCTATATGTTATCCATATACAAGAGCATAATAACATACCAAATCAAGCTCAGGGGATGTTTCAGGTACAAATAATTGTAACGAAGGCTCTTCTGGGATCTTATATTCCGTTTGTGGCAGTCCCCTGCAGCATGCTGTTTTACCCTTCCGTGAGACGCTGCAAAAGCTTTCCTGCCTGCCTTGCAGTTCACTTTAAAATCATCATCAGTGACTCTATCGAGCCACCGGTTCCCCTCTTCCCACTCCACTGTATTTTTTGGAGACGTTTCCCCTTTTGAGGATGAGGTGGGGTGTCCTGAGCTTCTGCTGCTGAAGTAGACATTTTTGTTTTGAAAACGCGCAGGGCGGTGCGCTGAACAGAGCGAGCGAGGTAACTAGGCAACGAACCCGGAAGTGGAGCGCAGTGCAGGGCAGACAGCAGCGGGCAGGCAGATAACTATCTTGCTGTCTTTAATATCTCCTGCCCTTTTTGATCATTATTGTTGGCTCAGTGGTCACTCATGAGCGTAGGAGGTGTTTGTTAGTGTGTGACAGACGTGCATAGGCTGGGCGCACCACCGCCCGCCACTCCTCGCCACGGGTCGCGCGGTGTGGCCCCATGGGACAATTTGTTAGGTTTTGTGTTTGGTTTCTCCTTGTGTGACTTGTCCCTGTGATTACCCATGGCTCTCACCTGTGTGTGTTTTCCCAGTGTATCCTGCAATCTGCATCCACCTGTGTTACCCAGCTGTTCCTCGTCTTGTCACCCCTTGTTGCGTCATTGTCAATGTCAGCGTCTACGTCCGTGTCAAAGCCAAGATCTTCCAAGCCCTCGTGTTCCGTGTAAGTTTTTGAAAAGTAGTCTTTTGTTAGTGATACTTTAGTTTGCCTCAGTGTTAAAACTTTTTGGATTCCCCGGTCGTTTTATTGATACTTTGTTTTTTGTTGGCATTGATTAAAACGTTTTTGCACCATCTACCTGCCTCGCCTCACTTTCCCTGCATTTGGGTCCACACACCCCTTGCCTGCCCACGCACCACGTGACAGAATGACGCAACCAAATATGGACCCAGCGGGAAACTTCCGACCCCCCAGCCTTGCTCCTCACCTGTTTTTGGATTCGGATTTCTCTGAATGTGAAGAAGGCCCTGACTTAATTAACCTTCTTTCCGACAGCGATCCCGACCCAGATTTTGAGTTCATGCCCTAGTTTTTTTCACCCTCTCGGATTTTTTCAGGCCTCCCTCATTCCATGCCACCCAGTCTGTCCATGAACAGTTTCAAAAAGCCCCGGCGTGCTCGTCCAACGCCGACGTCGTGGGCTCGTCTTGACGGCTCGGCTTCCCGAGGCTACTGTGCCAGCTCCCCGCAGTCAAGTTCCCACGCCGGCTCCACGCAGTCAAGTTCCCGCGCCGGCTCCACGCAGTCATGTTCCTGCGCCGGCTCCACGCAGTCAAGTTCCTCCCTCGCCTGCTCCACGCAGTCAAGTTCCTCCCGCGCCTGCTCCACGCAGTCAAGTTCCTCCCGCGCCGGCTCCCCGCAGTCAAGTTCCTCCCGCGCCGGCTCCCCGCAGTCAGGTGCCTCCCGCGCCGACTCCCCGCAGTCAGGTGCCTCCTGCGCCGACTCCCAGCAGTCAGGTGCCTCCCGCGCCGACTCCCCGCAGTCTTGTGCTCCCGCCAGCAGACTCCTGCGACTCCGCTGCTGTTCCGCCAGCAGTCTCCTGCGACTCCGCTGCTGTTCCGCCAGCAGTCTCCTGCGACTCCTCTGCTGTTCCGCCAGCAGTCTCCTGCGACTCCGCTGCTGTCCCGCCAGCAGACGACGACGACGACTCCGCTGCTGTCCCGCCAGCAGACGACGACGACGACTCCGCTGCTGTCCCGCCAGCAGACGACGACGACTCCGCTGCTGTCCCGCCAGCAGACGATGACGACGACTCCGCTGCTGTCACGCCAGCAGACGACGACGACGACGACTCCGCTGCTGTCACGCCAGCAGACGAAGACGACGACGACTCCGCTGCTGTCACGCCAGCAGACGAAGACGACGACGACTCCGCTGCTGTCACGCCAGCAGACGACGACGACGACTCCGCTGCTGTCACGCCAGCAGACGACGACGACGACTCCGCTGCTGTCACGCCAGCAGACGACGACGACGACTCTGCTACTGTCACCCCAGCAGACGACGACGACGACTCCGCTGCTGTCACGCCAGCAGACGACCCAAAAGCTGTTCCGCCAGCAGACTACTCCGACTCTGTTCCTGGTCCGCACGACGACTCCGACTCTGTTCCTGGTCCGCACGACGACTCCGACTCTGTTCCTGGTCCGCACGACGACTCCGACTCTGTTCCTGGTTCGCACGACGACTCCGACTCTGTTCCTGACCCTCGCCCCGACGATGCTGCTCCCCGTTTCCTGCCACAACGTGGCGGTATGGACGACCGAGCACTACCTCGTCTGGCACGCCCGCCTGATCTGCCCGTGCGGTCACCCAATGTCTGGTGCCCCGGGCGCTCTCCCGATCGACCCGTGCGATCGGCCCACGTCTGGCGTGCTGGACGCCCGCCTGACTGGCCGTGACGGGCTGGTGTTGCTCCCTCCTCCGAGCAACCTTCTGACTTTTTGTTTCCTCGGGACGTCTGGGATCCGTCCCTTGGGGGGGGGGGGGGGGGGGGTACTGTTAGGTTTTGTGTTTGGTTTCTCCTTGTGTGACTTGTCCCTGTGATTACCCATGGCTCTCACCTGTGTGTGTTTTCCCAGTGTATCCTGCAATCTGCATCCACCTGTGTTACCCAGCTGTTCCTCGTCTTGTCACCCCTTGTTGCGTCATTGTCAATGTCAGCGTCTACGTCCGTGTCAAAGCCAAGATCTTCCAAGCCCTCGTGTTCCGTGTCAGTTTTTGAAAAGCAGTCTTTTGTTAGTGATACTTTAGTTTGCCTCAGTGTTAAGACCTTTTGGATTCCCCGGTCGTTTTGTTGATACTTTGTTTTTTGTTGGCATTGATTAAAACGTTTTTGCACCATCTACCTGCCTCGCCTCACTTTCCCTGCATTTGGGTCCACACACCCCCTGCCTGCCCACGCACCACGTGACACAATTGTGAAATACGGAATAAACTGCGTTCAATACGGAACGCAACTATTAATTTTACGGAACGATTCCGTATTTCAAGGGACGTGTGGCAAGCCTAGTGCTGAGTGATCATCAGATGCTAGAGTTTGCGTAGCATTTGCATTCGCGTTAGTATTAGCTTTAGACTTCCGGGCGTCCACTTATAACACTGGCCAGTCTAAACCAGAGCATTTCTTGTCAGTATAAGTCTAGAGGATGTTAAACGCTCGGAAAACTTTCAACAAGTTCGTGGCTTCTAGGTAGGTTTAATTGAAAATAATGTACTGCTTTTCCTGGTGAGTGTGTATTATCACGTATTATCATCACAAAGTTGGTGTTGGTGTTCTTGTCAATGCTGCAATATGTGCTCGTCTGTCTATTTTCGTTCGAAATTATTGAAAACCTTTATTTTTGGACTAAAACTTTGAATTTGAATATCACAGACGAATCATTTTGAGTAACTGTCGACTAAAACTAGACAAAATTAGCCTTGAGTTTTCGTCAATAAAAGCAAGACTAAGACAAACACATTTTGTGAGGACTAAAATATGACTAAGACTAATGAATATCGTCATCCAAAAGACGAAGACGAAAATTAAAAGGGGTGCCAAAACGGTGCCGGGATTGGCAGTGGGGCGGCGTAGGGTCGGTTGCCGGCGGGCTTACACTCACAAGGAATTCACACGGTTATTGAGTTCTAGATCACATAGCTGATTTATGTACACTCTACCCCTCCCAATCTCTTAGCTTATAGACTTTCCCACCCGCTTACCCTTCTTTCCCTGGTCAACAGGCCCCCACATGGTGTCAACCGGAAATACATCTAGCTGACGATAGCACCAACATTTTAATGGTTAGTGTAGGCGTTCAATTTATTTCTTCTTGTTGTTTCTGTTTCTTTTCTTTCTTTTCTTGTGCTTCTTTTCTTCTGTTCCCCCCATATCCCCTTCATGTTCGCTACTTTGTCATCATAAACGAGGTATGTTCAATGATCACAATGGGAGTATGTCATACTCTTAATGTGAAACATTAAAACTGTTCAGACCAACTGGACACTTAGACTTCCATTCTCCGTGTCCAACAGCGCTGAACAGGACAAGTTAAAAAAAAAAAAAAAAAAAGGGCTGCCAAAAAAAAAAACACTGCAATTCATTTATAATGTACTCATAAATAAATAAAATACTGTTCAATTTTAGTACTTAAGCACATACTAGTACATATAAACTAATATGCTTAAAGTATACAAAATATACTTGAAGTTATTCCCATTTAGCACATAAAAGTAAATTAAGTATGCTACACTTCCAATGGAACTTTCTCACAATTTCATTCCAATTAAAATATATTTAGTATAAAATTTGTTGTTCTAAAACAGTATGCTTTAAATAAATTACCCATGAACACACTTGAAGTACTGTATACAGATGATTAGTATGGCTTCACGTAAATGTTTCGCACCCCCCCTAACTCTCTGCCTAAATAGTAACATTCCTCTATAAAATTATTATATAAGTACACCTCAGCCTAACATTATGTCCTTTTTTTCTATTAAAGAAAAAAAGTAACATAGATCAACTTACAATGAAGTATAACTTTATTAACAATGTTTTGTTTGTAACAGAAGACTCGAAGTGCATCAATTTGCCTGAATTAAAAAAAAAAAAAAAAGTCACATCCAAACTGTAAAAATACACTCAAAGTACATTTGACCATTTGATACTGAAAAATAAAATTTAATAAAATAAATAATGAATTCAAATTGATTAGCAACATTAACTCATGAGGACAATATGCCAAACAATTTGACAGAAAAAAACAAAAATGAATAGAACAAAGACGACAGTGTCATTGGACACAGTTTTATTTTTGTTGCTGGCAGTATTAGCTCTTTTGCTATATTGTGAGGTTATTTTGCAATGAGCGGGCTAAACAGTGCTTGGCGGTATACTGACTCACAAAGAGAGACGATTGTTGGCAATATTTGCCCCTTTTTTCGGTGAAAAACAATCAAGCGGCTTATTAATGAGATTTGAGTCTAATGTCTTTAAGTGACGTCTTAATTGATTTGGCTTCCCGCTGTCCGCTACAAACAATTTTAGACACAGTAAACAGAGTGGTCTTTCCTCGTCTTCCAATGTATTGAAAATCAAAGCGAAACTTCCCGAAAATGGCGCATTCTCGGCGGCCGGGGGTGAACTGGAGGTGAGGGCGCTCGTCGTGACGATCAAACGGCAAGGCGAAACAAAAACACTTCTGTTTGAATCTTGTCAGCTGTGTTATCAGTTGGATATCGGGCGTTCTCCGGTGCTCAGAGCATCCCGCCATTTGTTCTGGACTGTCCGGGAGAACTGATTGCGAAAGTTGGTGCGTCAATCTTGCTCATGACGCACACGTTGGGCTTCCGTGATAAGAAGGCGTATATCTTTTATGCCCTATATTCTACTTGTTTCCCTTGAACTATGGTATATGTGCTATTTATTTTATATTGTGTGTGTTAGAGTAATACAAACAGTCAAACAGTAAGTACGAGAAATGATACTATTCCCTGATTGATTATATTAAGTGTGTTAGAGTAATGCAAACAGCTAGATGGTGCCTACGAGAAAAGGTACTATTTCCTTTATTCCTCCTCAACGATCCCCGAAAGTGCTTCGCCAAAGTATCATCTCATATGACTATGCCAGCAAAAATTACAAGCATAAATGACCAAATTTAGGAGCCATGTTCAGATTGTATATATGTAGTGACGAGAGTAATATGACCATATTAAATAGGCACATTCTGTAGATTATGCTATGTAGACTTAAAATGCCAAAGGATTTTATGTATTTATTTTTTTTATTGGTGGAATTTATATCGGGGCTATGCAGATCAATACTGGGGCATGGGCCCCAGTGAAATATGTCTGGCGATGCCCGTGGTTACAACTATGATTTAAGTATGTTTTATTTTGTATTATTAAACACATGTTGCTTTGAAAGTCAGGAAAAGATTTTGTCAGTGACTTAATTCATGTTATATTATTGTATGGAAATAATTTTAGAGGTTGAATTTGAAATCATTTGCATAACCTTTGTTTGCATGTTATGGAAAGAGGTCAAACATGTTTTATTCCAACTTGTGAGTAATCGAGTAAAAACACCACCTGTGACCTTACAATTTTTTTTTTTTTCTTAAACGGCAAGTGATAATGGAAAAGTTTTATTAGACCGTATCTATATGTGAAATAGTGACATGTTGAAGTTACAGGAAATATTTGGAAAATTGTTCCCTCCCCCTTTATTTAATAATATTGATGAATAAAAAATAAATCAATATATAAAGAGAAAAATATTGTTGCCTTATTTACTTACTTTCAAACTTGTATTTTGACTCGTATTTTGATCCTACGTTTCAGGCTAAAGCTGTCCAGATGTGGCGCACGAAGCCTGCACATGTTAGGACAAGAACATCCACGCAACCTGTGATTTATCACCACGTGTACACATTCTCGCACACACATTTACACGCACGCCAACCTCATAGACGCAGTGACAGGTGTGTTTTGCATACAGCTTGGAAACACAGAGACAAGATCACTTGCCCTATCTGTTTTTCCCATACTGATGCTTGAAGTCAGGTGGGCTTCAACATTAGGGTCGTCTTTGAAGGTGTGTTTATGCATAACGCACGCATTTCATACACACACACACACTGACCAGCTGTTTCTCTCTTCCACGACTCTTTGATGTCTGTACTTTGCCATTCTATCCTTAGCACTTGCAATCTCCTGGTCTATCTTCCTTGCACTTAAACACACATGCAAACGCACACAACAGCAGCGGTGTGCAATAGGGGGGCAAAAATTGAGCTACAAGTAGGGCTGCCAACTGTCCCTTGAAAAACGGAATTGTTCGGTATTCAGAAACAAAAGTAAAGGTCCCTTATTGAGCTTTCAAGGGACGCGCTTTGTCCCATATTATCATCAAACTCGAAAATAGTGTCTTGTTTGTTGAACAAACGAATACTGGTATGGTGCTTTAAAGGAATACAGATAGTCCCTGGGTCACGATGTACTCGACTTATGTGATTTCGACTTCTCTTGTCTCGTCTGCCATTTTGTCTCCAGTCGTTTTTTTTGTTTGTTTTTACTGGCATAAACAGTACCTTATTGAACCTCAGAGTATCTTATTTTTTTACTTTACTTTATTAATATGACGTGTTCTGTTCTCACTAAACGTGAAGTTGTTCAGCTTTACAGACATCAAACAATAGTGCTTTTTGGAGCTTTTTACTTCCTTCACTTTTGACAATTTGTAAAGCTGTAAAACACATACTGTATGTATATTTATGTTCAAAACGCACTTCAACAATAAAAAACTTGACACAAGACAATTGGTGTTCACTATGTATGTATGTATATATATATATATACATATATATATATATATATATATACAGTGGTATGAAAAAGTATCTGAACCTTTTGGAATTTCTCACATTTCTGAGTAAAATCACCATCAAATGTGATCTGATCTTTGTCAAAATCACACAGATGTAAAAAGAGAGTCTGCTTTAACACAAAACATACCAAACATTTATAAGTTTACATATTTTTATGAGGATAGCATGCAAACAATGACAGAAGGGGGGAAAATAAGTAGGTGAACCCTATGCCTAAGTAGCAATTGAAACCAATTTTTACCAAACAATTTAAGTCAGGTGTGTGCCCAATCACTCATGAGTGGTTTAAAGCTGCTCAGCCCACTGTAAAACACACACCTGGTGATAATTCTCTTGATGAGAAGCATTGTCTGATGTGCATCATGGCTCGGTAAAAAGAGCTGTCTGAAGACCTGTGATCAAGGATTGTTGATTTGTATAAAGCTGGGAAAGGATACAAAACAATTTCTAAAAGTCTGGATGTTCATTGATCAACGGTCAGAGAAGTTGTCTACAAATGGAGAGGGTTTGGCCCTGTTGTTTCTCTCCCAAGGAGTGGCCGTACAACAAAGATGACGCCAAGAGTTCAGAACAGAATATTCAGAGAGGTAAAAAACAACTCTAGAATGTCTGCTAAAGAATTACATAAATCACTGGCACAGTCCCATATCTCTGTGCACACATCAACTATACTGGACTGTCTCAGGAAATTAGAATACACAATATTCTAATTTTTTGAGACAGTCCTGTGTATATATACAGGGCTGTCTCAGGAAATTAGAATACACAATATTCTAATTTCCTGAGACAGTCCAGGAAATTAGAATATTGTGTATTCTAATTTCCTGAGACAGTCCTGTATATATACACAGGACTGTCTCAAAAAATTAGAATATTGTGTATTCTAATTTTCTGAGACAGTCCAGTACAGTGCAGGGGCGGACTGGTAATCTGTGGGTTCTGGAGGATCACAGAACGGCCGGTGCCCTGGACGGCCGGCGGCCGCCATTCATTATGCATCACTGTTTTTATCCCCCCTATCCTCTGATTATCTACAGTTCGCATCCAATCCGACAGGTGGCAGCAATGCGCCTGGCTTTTCACCGCCAATCTGATAGACTAAGGAACGACGAAAGCACAGAGTAGCCTTCATTGGTTCCTTCCTTGTGGAAGCAAAATAGCGACGAGTGTTAATGCACAATATGGATGGTGGTGGCAAAAAAACTGAAAAGAGCAGGGTGGCGCGGAGAAGGTTAGAGAGAAAAAATTAAAGAAACTGGAGAGTGAAGCATTAAAATGTCATAAATCGACAAATATTTTCGCAAGCAGCAGTCTGGCTGCAACGGCCACGTCGGGTAACAACAGCTCAGCTCCCGGCGATGGTGAGAGGGAGCTGCAGCCGCTCTGACGTGCAGACGGTGCTGGGAGAGAGAAAAGAAGAGGGAGGGGGCAACGATAAACTGTTGGAAGTTCCCCAGACAAGCGCAGGGCAAGTAAATTGGGATGAAGAGGGTTACTTGCTCTGTAAACTGGCAATTGTTATCCATCAGGTAGCTACATTTTAAATCAAATAAATGACAATTAAAGGGTTAGTGCCAGCTAGTCGATGTACCCGTTTGCAATCGTGTCAAGTTACAGTATGCTAGTCCTACTATCCCTCTCCTAAGAAAAAATATTTTAGCCGTAAAACAATGTATGCACACGCAGCATAGCAATATTAATTCAGAAGAAATATAACAAAATATTAATAAAATGAATGGTTTTACTTTAAAGTTTAGGTAGTTAAATTGATGTTATATACATTATTAATCATTTATATATCGTTTTGTTTTCTGGTTAATACTTTCCGATGAAGTTTATGTATACAGGATTTGTCTTGAAATGTGTATTGTATTTTCATTGAAATTTATTATTTGTATGGCAAGATTAATTATGGCAGGGGTCTCCAAACCGGTCCTCAAGGGCCGCTGTGGGGCCTGGTTTTTGTTTTAACCGATCGAGTACCGACAGTTTAACCAATGAAGTTTCTGCTAAAACAAGCAGCACCTGACTGCAATCAACTGATTACACTTGTAAGACACAAGATTGGTGCAGAGGTTTTGTCTTGTTTTGTTGGAATGAAATCCTGCGCCCGCCGCAGCCCTATGTGGAATAGTTTGGAGACCACTGAATTATGGCATAAACAATGAAGTCATTTTATAGACAGAGATCTATAGAGATATATTATAATTAATTGGATACGTAAAACTTGCTTTGAAAAATAAATTCTTTCATTTGTTTATTCAGGTTGATCATAGAGCTAGTACAGAAAATGAATCCAACTCCAGTTCAGCCTTGCAGTACTTTGAGCGCCCGTAGTCAGACAGTCACAGTCTAGACACATTTTCTTCATTTTTCTCTCAAAGTGCACGAAATTGGTGCATTTTACAATAAAATGTAAAAAAAAAAAAAAAATTCTCCCGGGAGGGGCATTTTCCCGGACCCCCCTATGGGGTCTGTGTTTCCCTTCGTATAGCGATTCTTATGGGCTGGGCTGAGTCAAAGTCCAGGGCTGCTTTTTAGTCCCAGTCCGCCCGTATATCACAAAAGGGAGTACACCCCTCGCATTTCTGCACATATTTAAGTATATCTTTTCATGGGACAACACTGACAAAATGAAACTTTGACACAATAAAAAGTAGTCTGTGTGCAGCTTATATAATAGAGTTAATATATTTTTCCCTCAAACCAAAATGTAGCCAATAATATCGAAACCCCTGGCAACAAAAGTGAGTACACCCCTTTGAAAAAACATATGACGAAATATTTTCGGTACTGTCATTGTTGACGAAAACAACACTGTATCGCACGTGTACATATAAACACAAACAGTGTGTATCATTCTTTTTTATTGCAGATATTGATCGCAATAAAATATTTGGACAACATGATTCCTTTTTTTGTTTTATTTAAAACGATTGGTGCATGTGCAAAACAGGTCAATAAATCACAATTAATAAAATTATTAGAAAATATTAATGAAGTTTGAGCATACAAGGAGAAGGAATGTGTTATCAGACAGCAGAGCTTAAGGGAGCCTCGCCAAACTTTCACCCGACATTACGGAGACCGGCGGCGGTCTCCAGACATGCTTTCTCTCGCTGTCCTACGTAATTCCAGCTCCAATAGCGTATCTTAAAGTTGCTTCAGTTAAAAAGCTTGTAGTTGGATCTCGGGATTGAGCTGACAGTCCGCTGCAAGGCGAGCCACCATCTCCCAACCCCAGCCTGTCGCCCCTCCACCCCCGGGTAGAACGCACGTAGATATATGTCCATCAAAGTACAGTAAGTGTTGTTGTTGTGAAGCACATCAACTTGTCTTCCCTTGCCTAACAGCGTTTTCCACCTGTAAACAAATTCAAACTGCCTACTGCCCGTAGTTAGCTCAAATAGTATCCAGCACCTCCGTGACCCTTGTGAGGATAAGCGGCAAGGAAAATGAATGAATGAATAATTATATACATATATTTTTTTAAATCACTTTTCACGTGCAAAAAAAATAAAGGGTGACGGTTATCGGGCCGGCAGGCTCTACCAATGAGGCGTCCCTTTTTTTTTTCTTTTTTTTTTTCAGGAAGTTGGCAACCATAGCTACAAGTGTGTCACATGCTGGCTATCTCTTTAATTCAAATTTTATTATACTGCTACAATTTTGAAGTTAGCTAAAATTGCTAGCCTACACTCATGAATTAATCTCGAGATCCAAAAATAATGGCGATTCTGTCTTCATTCTTGTTCAAATATTGTACATATGAGGAAAATGCGGGAAAAGAAACATGTACCGTAATTTTTGCACTATAAGGCGCACCTGACTATAAGCCGCTACCCACAAAATTTGGCACAAAAACGGCATTTGTTCATAAGGTAGATAAGCCGCACTGGACTATAAGCCGCAGCTGTCCCCACTGTATTATGGGATATTTACAGCAAAAGATACTAAAAGGTAACACTTTATTTGACAGTGGCATCATACGACTGTCATAAGACCAAATGAACCACCATGATTCATTGCTTCAAGAAGCTTCATTTGGCCACCATTGTTCCTTTGGGGGAGACAGTGAACCTCTGCTGCCACCTGCTGTCAACACTGGTGTTGTCCAACATGCCTCCTAGCAAGCAATGCAGCACTAAAGATGTAAATAAGAATATACATTCATGTTCTCTGCTAATTATTCATTCAGTTACTGTTCCAGTTGTTTCATCAATTGTTAGTTATAGTATTTGATAACACTTTATTTGACAGTGGCGCTGACTGTCATTAGACAATCATAATTATGACACAACACTGTCATGAGCATTAATAAATGCTTATAACAGTCCAGCTTGGATCTTTTACATCCATTCAAAAGTGAGATAATTTGCCAGATAGCACTTAATGACATAAGCATTCAGTAAGGCCCATGATAGTGTCATGTCATAATTATGACGGCCATATGACAGTGTTATGATACCGCAGTAAAAAAAGTGTTACCTATTAACCCAAATAAGCCAACAAAAAAGCCGCACAGGACTATAAGCCGCAGGATTCAAAATGAAGGAAAAAGGTAGCGGCTTTTAGTCCGAAAATTACGGTAGTTCTGGGAAGCGTAACCGTACGCAACATAAACTTAGCTTTTTTGCATTTGTGTCATCAAACCATCTTCCTTTCATTACTAAGCTGTCAAGACCTTCTTGCATTACTTAGTGTCTGTTTTATATTTTTTTCTTTTAAGCCTGGGCAGCAGGGAAATAGAATGGCCATGTGGGGGGCCTCCCAGCAAAGATACACCTGATATGTGCCAGGACCCCAAAAACAACGACCCTACCCTACAAGTCACCGTAAAAGCTTTTGACTCCTTTTGCATGGGAGCCAGCTGCCTGCCTTATTCATGAATCCACAAAATGAATGAATGATGTTATTGTTGTCATCGCAAACAAACACACTCTCATTCTTCATCCCCTAGTGTGTGTTTTTTTCATATTATAGCTCTGTCTATGTGGTAGTCCCTGTCTGAGCACTGTATCAATGTGAACACCCTGATGAGTCACCTTTGAAGGGCCTGACCCAACTTGACCTCTCCACTGCTTTGATTTCCTTTCAGTGAAATGAGCTCATGTGCACACTGGAGACAAGTATTGGGCCAGCTTCCTACACTGCAAAAACACACTTCCTGAAAAGGGAAGATTTCAACTAATTCCGTGCAGTTTGTCAGTCATTTGTTAGTTTCATGGCTCCGGAGTGGCTAAGCTAGCGCGAGTCAATGGTAGAATCTTAGCTTGGTAATAAAAAACAACATATGCATGCATGAAAATCACCGTTAACCCATGTAATCAATAGTGTTGGCTATTTTTTCAGGATAATGTTATTAAAACTCACCATTGCATGTCAGTAACTTTAGTATGAACAGCAACATTTTTAATCCAGCTCCGTCCAGCTCTGCAGGGAGCAGGACGGAGTGATACATCGTTTTTTTTTCACCGCTGATTTTTTTTAATGTCATTGCCAGCTGCCAGTAACCACAGTTTGTATTGTTCCTCGTTCTTCATCAGGAATTTATGGAAACTCTCATTTGCCCATTTCTTCTGTCTGTTTCCACAGCCTCTAAATGCACATTTCATCACGTTGCCTTCCTTCAGTTAACCCACCAGACTAATGCTTCATTCAAGGAAGGTGGGAAGTCGGAGTTTCCATCCTCCGACCTAGAAATACAGTGTATCACAAAAGTGAGTATACCCCTCGCATTTCTGCAGATATTTAAGTATATCTTTTCATGGGAAAACATTGACAAAATGACACTTTGACTCAATGAAAAGTAGTCTGTGTGCAGCTTATATAATAGAGTTCATTTATTTCCCCCTCAAAATAACTCAAAATATAGCCATTAATATCTAAACCCCTGGCAACAAAATTGAGTACACCCCTTAGAAACTACATCCCTAAATGTCTAAATTGAGTAGTGCTTGTCATTTTCCCTCCAAAATATCATGTGACTCGTTACAGGAGTGCTGTCAGCATTGCTGCAGAGATTGAACAGGTGGGGGGTCAGCCTGTAAGTGCTCAGACCATACACCGTACTCTACATCAAAATGGTGTGCATGGTTGTCACTCGAGGACGAAGCTTCTTCTGAAGACGGTACACAAGAAAGCCTGTAAACTGTTTGCTAAAGACATGTCAACAAAGCACATAGATTACTGAAACCATGTCCTACGGTCTGATGAGACGAAGATTAATTTGTTTGGTTCCAATGGTCCCATGAATCTGTGGCGGCGATCAGGTGAGGAGTACAAAGATAAGTGTGTCATGCCTAGGGATGGGAATCGAAATCCGATTCCATTTCGGAACTGGTTCCGAGTGTTTCGAGGCCTCGACATCACAATGAAAAAGCCTTAACGATCCCTTTAACGATTCCTAAACGCGTATTGCGTCGTGACGTGTGTTGTTGTCCAGACGCATCAAACTAGCATGGCGCCAAGAACCACTCGCTCCAAAGTTTGACTACACTTCACCAGGAAAGAGTGTGAAAATGAAAGGTTACGACGGGTAAGCACGAGCATTGCAGCCATAAACATAACAATTACAGCACGTAGGTTCAAACGCTCGAAAGTGTGTCTTCACTTCACGAGGAAAAATTACAACAAAGCGACTTGCAGTCATTGCAAGGTGGAGCTAACTGCATCGGGAGGGAATACGACTGCGATGTCCTCACCGAGACGCTAAGGCTCAGTCCTGGCTATCTGGCTATACAGCTAGCTAAACTCCCAAATGACAATGCAGAAGATGTTGGTATAATTTGCTGACTTTATTCAACCATCACTTGAAAAGTGAAACTAAGAATAGAAATGAAACAAATCAATTTCGTCCCCAATAACAAACAGGTTTGCATCAACGTAAATCAGCGATGATGAGCTGCTAATAACAGCTTGGTTAGCATTCGTTCGCTAGCATTAGCACATCGTTCAAACCACTACACAACTGGATTTAAGTGTCCGATCGCGAGTGGAAACACAACAACAACAACACAAAAGATGATACATACAGTACAGGCGTTGCCTCTGTAGATATTAACATTAACAAAGAACGTAGGCTCGTAGAAGTGTTTCCCTCTCTCACTAACTCGCCCACTCGCTTGGATGCGCATTTCTTCTTTGGGTGTAAGCGCGCTCTTCTTCACGTGGGCGCGTTCCTCTTCAAGTGAGGAAGCGCAAGGGCTCCCCCACTTGAGCGTGTAAGCGCCACAAAAACTAAAAGGCATGCAATTCAATGTAATGATAAAATAATACACGTTAACCCAGTAGTCCCCAAACTGCGGCCCGCGGCCCAAATACGGCCGGCCTCCACATTTGGTCCGGCCATTTTGAATTTTTTTTTTTTCTCAATCGTGTTATTTATTTTCTGGCCTTTTCCTTGAAGAATTCAGAGAGGGTTATTTGGTTATTATCTATTTAATTAATAGTGTTTTTATTATTAATTATTATTATTATTATTATTATAAAGAATCCAGAAAGGGTTATTTGATTGTGGCTTTCTGAAAAACAATATTTTTTTACACTTATGCACTTCTGCAATCGTCACACTTTTTCTGTTACAAACTGACCCCGGCCCCTCATCAGAGAAGGGAAAAGTTATGTGGCCCTCACAGGAAAATGTTTGGTGACCCCTGCTTTAACACATATTGCCAAAGGCAGAACAAAAACCTATCTGCCAATATATACCAATATTTTTTTTATTTCTATTAGATAACTGTTTCAGTAAAATGTTACACATTCTTGTGTATTTGCCACTTACTGCCACAGTTAACATTGAGGCTTTGGGCCTCTTTTGATCTCGTTGTGAGTTTGTAAGGTTGTGAATTCTGATTAAACAAACTCGATGCCAATCAAAACGCTTGTTCTTCTTTTTCCCCAAATTAGAATCGATGAGAGAATCGATAAAGAATCGAATCGTTAAGCAATATCGATAATGGAATCGGAATCGTTAAAATCCTATCAATTCCCATCCCTAGTCATGCCTACAGTCAAGCATTTTCAATTTCTGCAGCAATGCTGACAGTACTCCTGTAACGAGTCACATGGCATTTTGGAGGGAAAATGACAGGCAGTACTCAAATTGGACATTTAGGGATGTACGTAGTTTCTAAGGGGTGTTCTCACTTTTGTTGCCAGGGGTTTAGATATTAATGGTTATATTTTGAGGGGGAAATAAATGAACTCTATTATATAAGCTGCACACAGACTACTTTTCATTGTGTCAAAGTGTCATTTTGTCAGTGTTGTCCCATGAAAAGATACAAGATACAAGATACAAGTTTACATACACTTGTGAAGAACATAATGTCATTGCTCTCTTGAGTTTCCAGTTATTTCTACAACTCTGATTTTTCTCCGATAGAGTGATTGGAACAGATACTTCTTTGTCACAAAAACATTCATGAAGTTTGGTTCTTTTATGACTTTATTATGGGTTAACAGAAAAAGTGATCAAATCTGCTGGGTTAAAAATATACATACATGGATCTGAAAAAGCGAATCATTGACTTGAACAAGTCAGGAAAGTCACTTGGAGCCATTTCAAAGCAGCTGCAGGTCCCAAGAGCAACAGTGGTGGTAGTATTATGCTGTGGGGCTGTTTTGCTGCCAATGGAACTGGTGCTTTACAGTGAGTAAATGGGATAATGAAGAAGGAAGATTACCTTCAAATTCTTCAAGATAACCTAACGTCATCAGCCCGAAGATTGGGTCTTGGACGCAGTTGGGTGTTCCAACAGGACAATGACCCCAAACACACATCAAAAGTGGTAATGGAATGGCTAAATCAAGCTAGAATTAAGGTTTTCGAATGGCCTTCCCAAAGTCCTGACTTAAACCCCATTGAGAGAACTTGTAGACAATGCTGAAGAAACAAGTCCATGTCAGAAAGCCATCAAATTTAACTGAACTGCACCAATTCTGTCAAGAGGAGTGGTCAAAGATTCAATCAGAAGCTTGCCAGAAGCTTGTGGATGACTACCAAAAGCGCCTAATTGAAGTGAAAATGGCCAAGGGACATGTTACCAAATATTAGAGCTGCTGTATGTATATTTTTGACCCAGCAGATTTGATCACTTTTTTCTGTTCACCCATAATAAAGTCATAAAAGAACCAAACTTCATGAATGTTTTTTGTGACAAAGAAGTATCTGTTCCAATCACTCTATCAGAGAAAAATCAGAGTTGTGGAAATAACTGGAAACTCAAGAGAGCCATGACATTATGTTCTTCACAAGTGTATGTAAACTTTTGACCACAACTGTATACTTAAATATCTGCAGAAATGTGAGGGGTGTATTCACTTTTGTGATACACTGTATATCATTGGAACGCCTCTTGAACTGGGATGTCTTCGTCGCAAAGTCAGAAAAAAAAGTACCCACACATGACGAGTTGCTTCGATCTGACGTCACTCAACAAAATGACGGTGCCCGTCGAAAGCAGACTGTCTATAGTAACACTAAAGAAGACAGTTTACAGTGTGTGCTTTTAACCTCAGCCGTCGTTTTTCTTTCGCTATTTGATCACTTCCGAGAAGGCAGGTTTGCTGGAGGTCAAAATGTCTTTTGATGGCCAAAATAAAAAAAACTTATCGCGATCAGCCATCTTTGCTGTTTAAATTCGCTCGGAATGCTATGAGGTCTCAACTAGTACCATCCAAGTGGGATAAGTCCGACCTCCCACCTTCCTCAAATGAAGCATGAGCACGAAGCGCTCCTATCAGTGGCGTACCACAAGCAACATTAATATTCATGACGTTAGC
This sequence comes from Corythoichthys intestinalis, assembly GCF_030265065.1. Taxonomy (NCBI): domain Eukaryota; kingdom Metazoa; phylum Chordata; class Actinopteri; order Syngnathiformes; family Syngnathidae; genus Corythoichthys; species Corythoichthys intestinalis. Next base: position 55,580,697 of record NC_080402.1, read on the forward strand.
AATTGTTGCTAGGCGGGCAACCTCCCGTCCCCAATAGTAAATGCATAGAAAAAGTGTATGAACGAGATTTTTACTGAGCTAAACCTACCAATTCTGTCTGAAAATGATGTCCCAAATTCAATGGTAAAGATGTGGAAGAACATACAAATGTTCAGTTAAAGAGATGGCTTGAGTGTCGAGGGCTGGAAAAGACGCGAAAAAGAGCTGATGTTCTGCCAAATTTTGCACCCTTATAATATTTTGCTCACAAACTGTTGCGGCTATGAATAAGCCCTCTTTTACATTCAGTTGGACTCTCAATGTTATCCACAGGTGCCAAATAAACAAGTAACATCGTATGCATGCATGTTCAACAGGAATATGGCATAAATTAATGCTTAACTACACGGCGAAGACATAAACAGTGAGAGACCTGCGTGCAGTTGTTGTGGGTAGCTAACATGGCAGGATGTGTTTGAGGAGAAGTTTTCTACATGTTCGTCCATGATCAAACTGAGTAAATATTGCTTTGTTTAAAGAAAGTTTGTAGTGTTTACTTTGTAATCGCTGTATTCGCAGCCATTTTTAACACAAAGTTGCAATTTTTGATTGAGTGCAAAATATGACAGAACACCGACCTGATCTAGAGGTAGCTTTTTTATCGACACCTTTTTCTTGTGTGCATTGCCTTACGCCACTGACAATGACATTCTCCTGTTTCAACAATCTATCCTTTACCACCATATGCCCTGTCTTTCTTATGTATTATATCCTCTGGTCATCTTATGTCTCTGACCGTTCTTAGGGGTAATTTACAAAGCTATTTTTGTGTAGCGATTGCAAATGCTGCTCAGTGACAGCCAATGAACACGTTTATTGTTTTCATTGATAACAAATCTTAATTCTATTAATTTATTACCATTTCCCCCTTTAATAAGGTTGTTTCTTTACAACAGAAAAGGTAACAACAGTGGCAGTCAGATACCATTTAAATTTTTTTCAGGTCATTCATTGTCAGACAGAAGCAGCACGGCAAAACGCCACGCTAAAAAATAAGTAAAAATATCAAAATGGCTTACCTCTTCCTCCTCTGTAGGTCCAGAGCCCCTAACAAAATGTTTACAGCATAATTACAGCAGTTTGGTGCAACATTGTTTTGGTTGCATGGGTAATTCAAGCAATGATCTGCATTTTGAATTTATTTGACTATCTTAGATCTGTTATTATCATTTTTACATTGGTAATTGGTAAGACTTTAGCATTGACTCGCGTGAGCTTAGCCTTTCCAGAGCCCTGAAACTAACAAATGCCGGACAAACTGCACTGAATTTGTTGAAATCAACTCCACCGACTAATTAAAAACCCCGCTAACTAAGATTAAGCCTAATGTCAAAAATTCTATACTATTACTATTTAAATTCCCTTGTTTTCTGTGTAATTCTACTAGAAATAAGTGAAATTATGTGTCAGTGCTTCAAGTACATTTTACTCACTTAGATTTCTTTGAATTAAAAAATTAGCTAGCTGAAATTAAGGTTAACAGACTTAATTTAAGCAATACATTAGTATATTTAATCTTTAAAAAAGCTTTGAAATGTCGAAACATTCATAATTCAAGAATAGATATAGCTCAAACCATTATTTAAAAGCAATTCTTTCTTAATTTAGGTGAAAAATGATCTTTTAGATGTATGGGTTTAATTAAAACAAATAGTAATATTTAGTTAAATCAGCTTCTCAAATATTTTCTCTTACGCCACTCCCCATCAGCAAAATAATCTGATATAAACGTTATAAATTTCCAGTGTACTCTTTTCAGAGCATCTATCCACTCTCCTGGATAGACTCATCAAGACGTCATGTGATTAGTGAGCTTGCGCTGATGTCAACTCACAGTCATCTAGCCACCTTCTCGGGTGTGAATCTCCTTATTTGCACAAAAATAAACACCAGAACTAAAGACCACTACACTGTTGCCTCTCACTTTTTACTGCACGGCACCAATGTGCTGAAACAGCCAAGCTGCTTTGAAAGTCCACGTGCGGAATAACAGGCACTTCCACTTGCACGCTGATGACAGTTTGACTTGACAACTTGAAGTACAATGTGGCGAAACCTGTTCATGACTTTTTACTGCGTTCACAAACAGCAGTAATTGTAACGCCTGCGCACTACACATCTGCTGGGCATTAAGATGGACATTCATAAGTGCAGTGTTACCGTGAAATTTGGAATACTACAAGGATCATCCAGTTAGAAAATTACCAAAATGTTACTTTGAAAATGTTAACACGTCATGTGAGGAATCTATTTGTTTATTTAGACTTCATTTTCAAAGGATTTTTAGGGCAAGGACAGAAGTGCACATTATTTATTTATTTATTTTAATAGATGGATAGATCTAAATGACCTATATGACTGAACTCATTATACAACCCCTAGCAAAAAGTATGGAATCACCAGTCTCGGACGAGCACTCACTTAGACATTTTATCATGTAGAACAAACTCAGATAAAAAGCTTGAAAAAATAATCAATTAGTTCAAAACTCTTTAGCATTCAGAAATACGAAAAGAAATGAATAAAAAACATTGTGGTGGTCAGTAAATGTTACTTCTATAGAGCAAGTGCAGGGAAATATATATATATTGTGACCGCACACGAGTTAGGCCTGGCCAGGAAGGAGCTTGAGACGCCAATGTGTCCAACCAAACAGTTCTTTAATCAGCAAAACCAGCGGGTTTCCCCAAAAGAAAAAGGCCCAAATGTGGCACAAACAGTAACAAAGCAAACAATCAACTAAAATGTCTCAAAAATGGCAACTTAGGTCTGTTCTCATCAAAATACTCAAAATGTCTTACAAGTGGCAACTTAGGTCTGTTCTCAAAATACTTTCTTCCAAGTCTCTCTGTCAATCTCCTTACGCCTCCCCCTTTGCTTCATCTGGTCGTCTTTTATCTTGTCCTCCAGGCCAGCTGCAATTAGGTGGCTTAAGCAGCCACACCTGGCTGTGTTGTGCGGCATGCTGGGAATTGTAGTCTTTAGGCTGGCGGCCATTATGACTTGATTCTTCTGCTCTGGAAAAGGAATGTAACGGCCCTCCACTACCTGTCCCCGCCTGATGTCACAATATATATATATATATATATATATATATATATATATATATATATATATATATATATATATATATATATATATATATATATATATATATAATCACTCCATTCTGAGGAAAAAAATATAGAATCATGAGAAACAAACAAAGAAATAACAATCAAAACACATCTCTAGTACTTAGTAGCACCACCTTTGGCTTTTATGAGACCTTGCAGTCTCTAAGGCATGGACTTGATGAGTATTCGTCATCAATTTGGCGCCAACTCTCTTTGATTGCAGTTGCCAGATTTGGACCATTTTTTTCCATTTCCATCACAGGTTTTCAATAGGGTTGAGATCTGGGCTATTTGCAGGCCATGACATTGACTGGATGAGTATGAACTGTTTTAGCTCTGTGGCATGATGTATTGTCATCTTGGAAAATGACAAACATATTTTCAATTGAAGGGATGAGAAAGCTGTCTAAAATTTCAATGTAAACTTGTGCATTTATTGAAGACTTAACCACAGCCATCCCCCCAGTGGCTTTGCCTGACATGCAGCCCTATATCATCAAGGACTGAGGGAATTTTGATGTTTTCTTCAGGCAGTCATCCTTGTAAATCTCACTGGAACAGCACCAAACAAAGGTTCCAGCATCATCACCTTGTCCAATGCAGATTATTGACTCTTGACACCTTGTCCAATGCAGATTCTTGACTCTTGACAATTTGAGCATCCGGAAAAGTTGTTCGTGTTATGTCCCTATTATCCCTATGCAAACCTATGCCCTTGCGTGCACTATATGCATTTACTTGCAATGTTATTCATTTCTTGAGTATACTTTTCACCAAATACTTTTGTACTTGGATTTGAATACGTTTTTCTGCATGACTACTTTTACTTGAGTGATCTAATTTTGAAGTAACCCTACTCCTACTTGAGTCAAATTTTTGGCTACTCGACCCACCTATGGTCCCCACACACAAAGGATCAGCAGCATTTCATCATCATCATCTTCGTCATCTCCGCGATTACCATTAGTTTATTCATATAGTTGCCAATTCTAGATGTGTTCTAGACTGTATGTATAGGGCAGAGAACACTCCCCAGAGACCCCCAATTTGGCCAAATTTAAAAAATGTCCCATATGCATGTCATTGCATATGGCAAGCATCATTGGAAAGCTTAAAATCTCAATTTTCTGGGGGAAGACAAAGTTTGTTCAGGAGGGCATTTTTGAGAAAAGTAAATAAATAAATAAACAGCAAAACCCTAACTGGAGGTGAGAGCATGCGAGAGCATAATTAAAGACGCCATGATTTCAATGAGATATTATTGCGTATTTACCTCGTTTCGATCAAAAAACTCCATGTAGCATGTATCACTGAGTGTCAAGACACAGATGTGAGTGGCCACAGCCGGATTTTGGGGGGATTTTATAGGTGAAACATGGTAATATAAATCGCAGACATCAAGGAGTGGTCGAGATTTTCTTTTTCATATATTTACATTTTTAAACATTTTTTTTTTTCTTTCTTGCTTTTTCAGCCTTGTCTGTGTTTTCCGCCTTATACATAAAACTGAACACAATACACATTTACCTGCATTGACAGTAGGTTACTGCCAAGAAAAGTATCATATGTAATTATTATCAGGGGGACTTTATCATTAATTTAATGTGGTATTAGGGGGAATGTGAGTGGATGAGAAATGGCAGCTGTTGAGTCTGCAGCCTGTTTACAGAATCCAGCAGCTTTGCATGCATATGATGCATATTCAACATCCACCCCTCCACACACACACAAGACAATTTGAGGGATTGACCCTCAAGTGTCTGCTGCTGTCCCAATTATTGACAGGCAGGTATCAAAGAGGCATCATGCAATATGCAATATTAAATACACTCACATTACAATACTTTGTAAAACACTTTGATCCAGTACTTCTCAAATAGTTAAATTTTCAGACGGTGCGCAGTATTTTCGATGCAAACAAGAGCACACAGCAAAGAGCACTGGTGATATAAAGAGCTAAGATGAGGAAATATGACGAAGCGTATGTAGCATTTGGCTTTGACTTTGACAGTGGGAGATGAGGAAAGACCAGTCAGCCGGTAGCCAAATCAATTAATATGTCACTTAAAGTGCCCTTGACGGCATATAAAAATCTTAAATAGCATTGTTATGTGAATTAGAATCATATTTTGAGACGATTCGACTATATACAACAATTTGACAAAGCGCAGATGATGAGATATTAGTCTTTCAATCTGCCTGTCATTATAGCGCAGTAGCGTCCCCACTTGGAGGATGACGTCGGCAGGGTCACAATTTCACCTGATTTAGAATTGATCCCATTGAGGGGGAATTATTCAGACAATGAATAACGAAAATGACGAAAATGAGACAAAGACAGCAACAAAATGTCATTGTTTCAATCCCTCTCTACTCCAATATTTTTATAGGATATTCTTTTTATCTAAGTATTTCTCTCCAATTGCTAAAAATGGTATGGTCATGACAAATAAGTCTAATGCTAAATGGAATATGAAATGTTAAAAAAGCATTTATTCAGTACGACATGGCAATATTACTCAATAATGGTCAAAACTGTTGACTTCTTGCACCTCCCGAACGATATTTTATGTCACCGGAGTTAGTCTGGCTTTTGTCATTTCCCTGCCCCAGCTTCGTAGACGGAGGGAAGAGCGTAAACAAAACAGGAGGCGTGACAGCTAGCCGACATGCTTACCCGAACCAAGCAGCATTTCCATGTCTTATTCTCACCTTTCGAAGCGAAAAATCACACAAAACTCCCCGGATCATATCACACGGCGGCGGGGTAGTCGATTGTCTTCACCAATCGGCAACCCTCCCAGCAGCAAGCAAGTTGAAGCTCGTCGTTCCCCTGCTGCGGCCAGGAGTGCTCGTTGTAGGGGAAGCAGCTGGAGAACGACCGCCGGACAAACCGGCTGACGTCGGAGGAGCGCGTAGCTGCCCAAGCCCAACCCGAGGATAGTGGTCTATTGCCGGGCACATGAAGAGAGCAGAGGGGACTGGAAGTCTGGATGACATGGAGAACCGCAGACGAGAGCAGGGGGCTGCACAAGTATAAGCTGAGTATAGCACTCTCCCAGTGGGCATGCGAAGAGGACCGAGGGGGGTTTGTGACAAGCCGCCGGTTGTCGGCCGAGTGGCCTTCTCGGTGGACAAGGAGCATTGTCAGCCACAAAATGCAAGCCACCTCCTTATTAAAACGTGTGCCATGATCCCAGTATTTGACATAATACACAACACCATGTTTACTCACTTCCTCGTAAGTCCAATGGTTCCACAGTTTTCTGACTTGTTTTGGCCAATATCCGCGGTGAACGGAAACCTTTTGAAACGCAAAAAGGCTCACACGTCTCTCCCTGGTGCAGCAACAAAACCCTGCAGCACATTTGGCTGGCATGATGCAAAAAAAAAAACAAATCAATCTACAAAATCAGCTGAATCAGCAGTCCATCTGCATGCTATAAAGCAATGCTGTAATGAGAGATGCTGACCTGGGTGACGTCTCATTCGCATTCGTCCTAAACCCTAGACTGAAGCCGGAAGTCACTCATTTTCATGGTGCGGGATTCAAAAAGTTAGATATATAAATGAATCGCTTCCACGCACATCCAAGCGATCCATTTCATTCAGGAGCATAAAATACTGCGAGAAATATGAAATAAACATGATTTTTGCCGTCAAAGGCACTTTAAAGACGTTTAGACCCCAATCACATTGACAGGCTTCTAGATTTTTTTTTTTTTTTTTTTTCAGAAAACGTGCCGAATATTGCCAACAATCATTAGTGTTACATCCCTAAACTTGCGTGCACTGTTAGCATAGGTAATTGGCATACCAAGTTGCTCAGTGCAAAATTACCCCACAGCATAACAAAAATAAAAACTTATCGTTTTGTTGTATTAAGTTGTGTTTTTTTCAGTCAAATTGTTTTGCATATTGTTTTCATGAGTAAATGTTGCTAATCAATTTGAATTTGTTGTTATCTATTGATTTTATTAAATTTTATTTTTCAGTTTCAAATGGTCCAAAAAATGTACCTAGGGTGTATTTTTGGATGTGACTTTTTTTTTTTTCAAATTGATGTGCTTTAAGTCTTTTTTGTTACAAACAAAGCAATGTTAATAAAGTTATACTTTATTGCAAGTTGATCTATATTACTTCTTTTAAGGTGCACGTATAATAATTATAAAATAATATTTAATCATAATATTTGATAATAATATAATAATCTCTATAATATCTATACTTTCTCTGTGTGATTCAGAGCAGGTCTATAATGTGATGGGGCGGCGGGGCACAAATGGATTTGTTGCCCATCAATCCCTGGGGCAACATACAAAATCGTTCACACTCATATTGCTCATTTAGAATTTTAAATGATCCTAAAATGAATTTTGCAAAGTCGAAAGATTCGAAACCTTCAATCCTTTTAGTTCAGGACAGTGACACAGAGGTGCTAACAACAGTTATACAGTGCTGCTACAGTATGGAACTCAAAATAAATATTCTTATTTCTGAATAATAAACTATTTATTTATTTGTATTCATATAAAATACTAGTACAAATTCCACTCCTTGTCTAGGTTGTGTTGTGCTGCCCTCTATGGTCCAAATGAAGTTAATGTAGCTCAAATTCTAACTGAACAAGAGTTCCTGCACTTGCAGAGTGCCTGCAGCGAACAAAATATGTAAGACATTTTACAGTTTGGGAAAAAACAAACATACTGACAAAAAATACTTTTGAAAAATTGCAAAATGTGCCCGTAATTTTATTGCCTTTTTTTATTTTTTTTTATTTTATTTTTTTAGCGTGGCTTTTTTCATGTGGTTTATATTTTTATTTTTTGGGTGATTTAAAAAATAAAATAAAATAAATAAATAAATAAATAAATAAATAAATAAATAAATAAATAAATAAATAAATATATATATATATATATATATATATATATATATATATATATATATATATATATATATATATATATATATATATACACAAAGTATATCACAAACATACAAGAGCACTAATAATACAAAATTGTGTATTGCAGTCAAAGAAACATACAAAAACATACACACAAGAATTTCTGGTGGTCAATCAGCCACCACTATAATAGGTTGATTGCGGAAACCAGCTGCAGCCGTCTCATTTGAAATACAACCAGAGCTGAGGAGCCATTCACCAACTAACATTTTTGAGGACCTCGAACGAGCCCACCTGTGTCCACCATGCCCACAAAGAATACACTAGAGGAGCGCGTCAATCGCTTCAAGAACAAGGGCAAGACTTTGGCAGTAAGTTTGAATTTATTTGGGGGTAATGAGTCAAACGCAATTACGCAACAGTTTGTCGTGATGTTGTCTTTCTTTTCACCTAATCTGCCCAATACCAACTAAAAACAACCAGAAATTAAATGGCTTTTCTTTTCTCCAAACGAGGCAATGAAAAATGTATCCATGCTTTCATTTTTAATAGATAAAAGTGCAGCTAATCCAGAATGCTGTTGCCAGGGTATGGAGCTAAATCAAGGCCAAAAGTATTGACATTTATTGAAAAATGGAAAGAATGTAATATATAAAATGTTGAATATTCTTGAATCTTTTCGAAAGATAAAAACGATTTCAGTTTGAGTTGATATTTTAATGTTCAAATATGTTATTTATTGCACTTTCAGATATTTTTTTTACCCTTTCGGATTTTATTTTCCTCAAAACTTTTGTGGGCGTGGCCTCGACAGAGCCTATCTAAGCACCCCCAAATGATGCCTTGAGGAAACGTGGGGCCTTTGGTAATCATGACTAGGGCTGCAGATATTAAGTAATCGATTAACCTATCAATTACCGTATTGGCCCGAATATAAGATGGTGTTTTTTGCATTGAAATTAAACTGGAAAAAGAGGGTCATCTTATATTCGTGGTCTAGACATTATACCCATTCATGACGCTAGATGGCGCTAGATATCATTGAAGCGATGTTCTGTCATGACAGATCTCAGCTACTCTCCCCATTCACGACGCTAGAAGGCGCCAGATATCATTGAAGCGATGTTCTGTCATGACAGATCTCAGCTACTCTCAAGTTTAACCAGTTTGCATTATTTTATTGCAATGTTTTTCCTTATTCAGATTTGTTTCAAGACTACAGTTAGTTAGACTTTGATGGTTAATGCAGTTTTTGAAATTTTGTTGTTTTATCACAATAGATTGGTTTATGTACATTTCACAAACAAGAAGCCATTCATTTACGAATGTGATTGCACTTTAGTTTACATATTTAAATGTTCAGATATTAAGATTTGAATGAGGCAAAATAATACGCTTTTTCTCTCAAATATATTGTCATAATCATTTGTTTCGAATGAACTGTAATTATTTTCTGTATAAAAATTTGGTGTTCAAAAAGTTTTCGGATTTGACTCTTGAAAAAGAGGGGGGCGTCTTATAATCAGGGCCGTCTTATATTCGGGCCAATACGGTACTTGGTTTGAATAATCTGATTCGGAACATTTAATGCGTTGCAGAATAAAGTTTAGGAGATGTAAAACAAAGGCTTGCCAAGATTGCACCTTGATTTCACAAGAGCAATACATGCATTTAAAAATGAATTAATATACCCGAGTTTAGCGTTAGCCAAATGATATATAAAAAATTATTGTCAAAGTACAACCCAAGAACATTTGGCTAACTTGCAAAGTTTGCTAACTTAAATGCTATAAAATGCAAATATGCAACATATATATAAAACACAATGCCCTCATCAAATCATTCAAACCTGTGGTGTTACCACTGGTGCCAGGTGTGGGTGGGCATTACTCATTCCCGGGGGGCAAAAAAAACCAAAAAAAAAACCTACAATGCTCAAGTAGGTCGAAATCCAGCGTAGGGCTACTGCACCTTAAAACATGTATTGTTTTCTCCTTGACATAACTGTTGTTGTGATTTGGTCCAAACAAATAGATTTGATTTTATTTGACTTTGAACACATCCATAACTGACCAGTATGGACATGCAGGCGCCAATGTTTGTTTTAGGTAACCCATTGTGATTCCTCGGTATTATTATTATTATTATAGTTATTATTTGTTCCTCAGCCCCTTTGAGCTCAATTTGACCCCCATAGAATGCTTCAAAATACACCAAAATTGGCAGGCAGGTCAAGACAGGTGCAATCTTTTGATACCGTGTAAAGACAAATTCCAAATGCACTATGTAGCACCCCCTAGCAGTCATTCTGTGTCCCGCCGATGCTTTAAGCCCACTTTGACCCTCAGAATGCTTCAAAACTCGCCAAACTCAACAGCCAGGTGAACACTGGTGAAAACTTTGATAAAATGTGGAAAAAATAAAATAAAATGTGTGTAGCGCCCCCTAGGAACAAAACCAGCATTTTTTTTTTTTGTTTGTTTTTTTTAATTTAAGGTGAAAGAGGAGGTACCAAAGCAAAGGTCAAAACTTAGATCAAATCAGCACTATACGAATGGGATACCATATGCGGTGCCCAGACTGCCGTTAGTACTACATCCAGTTTTCTTTGGGTGGGCAGAGCATGAGCGTGTCCTTTTAATTTCTTTAGATATTTTTCCCCCTTTGGCTTAATCTTGTTATGTTATAGTATGGTATAGGAACAGTTCTATCGATAACTTTGTGGTTTTAAAAAAAAAAAAAAATCAAACATCTTGAGCAGTTACAATTTTACTCTGGTATTCTTTTCACCAAATATATATATATATTTTTTTTACTCCTACTTGAGTAAAATTTTTGCTACTCGACCCACCTCAAGTTCTGTGTTCCAAGAACAAGAACCAAGCAGGGTCAGGTGGCATTGTTATGCTCCTCAACTCGAAGTTATCTGAAGTGTGCTCAGTTATTTCCTGTTATACCAGGGATAAAAATGCCATTGTTGACTAATGTATTTATAACTGTCCATATTTTTCAAATACCCAAATGCATGACTTATGCTTTTATCTTTTTTTTTTTTTCCTGAAATAATTTTTTTACCTAATCTTACTGATTTAACAACTTGTGTATAATATTTTATTTTCATTGTACTGCTGATTTTCATGTTCTATAAAGCATTGTACTTAACAACTTTACCTTGTCTAGACATTTCGAGAAAAGAGACTTTCGGAATGCGTAGAGTTGCGCAAAGCTCAAAAGAATGAGAATTTGATGAAGAGAAGACAGATAACGCCTTCTCTTTCCGATGACGACGTCCTATCACCTACGTTCATTTCTGACAATAAGGTCTGTTACTGGACGCTGGACCATTCTTGGAAGGCTGTTGTAGGCAAAATGCAGATTATATAACGGTATGTGGCTGTCTTGTAGGCTTGCACTTTAACAATTGAAGAGATTGTCCAAGAAATCAATTCCGACTGCAAGGATGCTCAAACTCGTGGATGCCAGGCTGCCAGGTGAGCAACACTGTTAGTGCAGTGAATGACTGTTAAGCGATGTCCTTTTCAGCAAAACTCTATACCTGGCCAATACAGAGTACACCTTCAGAACACGAACGTACCCATAGGTTACTGGCAATGGCCTGCCCACATGATGGTTCTAGTTTGGTTGATTTATTTGTCGTACAGCAAACGTTTGACTCTCCATGCAGCTCATATGCTACGGCGTGCTATGGTAAAAACCGTATGTCAATCAGGTGCACCAACAAGAACTGTTTGGTGGTAGATTTGTCTTTATTATTCAATCAAAAAAAGTTGCTTCAATCAAAATATATATTTTCAATAGCTTCCCCCAAAAAATCATTACCAGTACATTACTTTTCTTTGATTATAATTTTTTTTGTGTGTGTGTGTTTTTGATTGAAGTGTTTAAGCCACTTTTTGTGTAGGACATTTGTCTTTATATTTCAATCAAAAATTGCTTTAAAAAATCGCCAATTTTTTTTATCATAGAAAAAATTTGGAATGCAAAAAAAATATTGGAGACTCAAATTTGCATTTGAACACTTCATTTTTAATTGAATGTTTTGAAGCAATCCTTTTCGTGTTAGGGCCATATTATGAGTAGGACTTTTGTGTCTAAATCATTCAATCCCCCCCAAAAGTTGCCTTAATAATAATAATAATTAAAAAAAAGGTGTCTGTACCTGTTGATACCCCCCACCCCCAATAGATATATATGGTGGAATACACAGATAAGACTGAAAAAGCAGTTTCTGCTCTTGCACTCCTCTTTAAAATAAATTGCTGTATTTTAAGCCAAAATAACTGATTGATGGAACAATGTCTATATGCTGCCATAGCAGATTCATGGCACATTAAGTCCCCAAACTATTTTTAATTTGTCCGTTTTACCCTGGAAATCCCCGTTTACACATGTCGCGCAACCGCTTTTGTTTCAATCCAGCCATAAAACGAAGGTAATTATATTTCTTATTTAAATGTCATTTTAAAATCATTATATGATGTCTAATATTTTGTTTATAAAAAAAGACGGAAAAAATTATTCACTCATATGTTCTAAACTTAACAAATTACGTCACAATGGGAAAAAATGCAAAAAAGTCACCACCTCATAACTATCGTGTAATTGTTTTTTTTTTTTCTCCCCCCTCAATGGAAAGAGGAAAAAAAAATTGGGGGGGATCTGTTTTTTTAAATTATTTTATTTTATTTATATATTTTTTTTTTGTGGGGGTGTTATTTTTGCATACGTTTTTTTCTTTGAAAATATTTTAAATTTGGGAAAGAATGATTTAGACACAAATGTCCTACCCATAATATGGGCCAAAGGGTTTTCTTCAAAGAAAACATTTTTAATGAAAAATTATGTTTAAATGCACATTTTTGAGTCTTTTTTTTTTTTTTTTTTGCGTTGAAACTGTTTTAAAACTCATATATATATAAATAATAGCAGAGTTCACTAAATCCGGACCTCGGTGCCACTTTTCCTGTCGTGTTTTCCATGTCTCCCTCCTCCAACACACCTGAATCAAAATAATCAAGATGTTTATCAGGCTTCTGGAGAGGTTGCTGATGACTTAATCATTTGATTCAGGTGTGTTAGGGGAGAGAGATGTGGGTAAACACGATAGGAAAAGTGGCACCGAGGTCCGGATTTAGTGAACCCTGGTATATATACTTTGATCAAGTCAATACAGATTTTGCATTCATCATTTAGCCTATGAATTGATTAGGTTCATATTCATGAGAAATGTAACTCTGACCCCCGTTCACTTAATCTGGTGTGTCAAGAGTCAAGAATCTGCATTGGACAAGGTGATGATGCTGGAACTTTGGTGTGGTGCTGTTCTAGTGAGATTTTAAAAGATGACTGCCTGAAGAAAACGTCAAAATTCCCTCAGTCCATGATGATATGGGGCTGCATGTCAGGCAAAGGCACTGGGGAGATGGCTGTGGATAAATCTTCAATAAATGCTAAGGGTGTAACTGTACAAGTATTTGTATTGAACAGTTTCGGTACGGGGTGCTCGGTTTGGAACGGAGGCGTACTGAACGAGTTTCTGACTTAATGTAACCCTTAATTTTCAAGGCTGTGAGTCGATCGGGTTATAGTTTCTTTGTGTAGATTAGATTTGCTCAGTCTACTATAATGGATAGGACCAACACGGTAGAACAGTATATAACCCAGAAACGTCAACTGTGTGAGAAAGCAGTGCATTGCGGGCGTTAAAGTCAATCAGCCAATGCACACCAGTCGCAGTGCGTCCGCCTGTTAGACGCTTCCCAGAAGCGTCTCAACACTACGCACGCGAAAAGAACGGGTTTATTTGACGCGAGACGCTGCCCTCCTGCATCAATACTACTAGCTAGGATCGGGCAGACCGGATGTCACTCGTGTAAAAAATCCGGTGGATCCGGTCGATTTTCAAACTAATATGCAATCGTAACCCACTTTTTGAGTCCATCAGATCTCTTGAGTGGTAGATTGGGGCACAGTTGACTTGTCTTTGTTGATTTACTGCGGTCTTCTCTACTATAATAGCCAACAAGGCCCCGTGTTCAATACAAAACCCTCCTACCACAACAAAACAAGTAGGAACTAATATTCACATAGGAACTAAAGTTATACAACATAAAATATACAATATAAATTAATACTACATCACATTTGTAAAATATAAACACATAATAAAATAAATGGCCCATTTAAATAGAAATGAGCTAAAACACCTGTAATTAAATAAGAATAATACACAGATCCTGCTTACACAATTAAATTAATTTCTGTGTGGCGCTTTACCTTGAGAAAATCCACCAATAAAGGTTTGAGAACCGTTCATAAGAAAAAAACGATTGAGGCATTTCATTTGTAAAATGCATGTTAAAATCTTTGTCACTGGGATTGCTTTTCTCTTTAGCACAGGACTTCTTTTGGATTATTATCTTTAAATACCTGCTCCTTTTTGAGCAAAATTCTACCTTTGTATAGGCTAATGTTCCTATTGTTGAAAGTGCAAAAGTGTGTAATAAACAACTAGCACATTTATATTTTGCATTTTGTTTTCTTACTGTACCGAAAATGAACCGAACTGTGACCTCAAAACCGAGGTACCTACCGAACCGAGATTTTTTTTGTGTACCGTTACACCCCTAATAAATGCACAAGTTTACATTGAAATTTTAATGAACTGTCTTATTCCTTCAATTGAAAATGTTTGTCATTTTCCAAGATGACAATGCATCATGCCACAGAGCTAAAACTGTTAAAGCATTCCTTGGAGAAACTCATCCAGGCAGTCATGACCTGTAAATAGCCCAGATCTCAACCCTATTGAAAACCTGTGGTGGAAATTGGGGGGGGGGGGGGGTGATCCACAGCAAAGCTCCGACCTGCAAGGATGATCTGGCAACTTCAAAGAGTTGGCACCAAATTGATGAAGAATACTAAAGTCCATGCATTAGAGATTGCAAGCTGTCATAAAAGCTCGAGGTGGTGCTACTAAATACTAGAGATGTGTTTTGATTTTTATTTGTTTCTCATGATTCCATATTTTTTCCTCTGAATGGAGTGATTCCATAGATATTTCCCTGCACTTGCTCTATAAAAGTAACATTTACTGACCACCACAATGCTGTTTATTCATTTCTTTTAGTGTTTCTTTATGCTAAAGAATTGCCCTTTTGAACCAATTCATTTTTTTCAAACTTTTTATCAGTTCTAATGATAAAATGTCAGAGTGAGTGCTCGTCAGAGACTGGTGATTCCATACTTTTTGCTAGGGGTTGTAGTAAAATAACAAATTGCTGTACAATGGTTTTGCAACCTGGTGGTGAAAAACTGCCGCTGTATTATGAAACTGTTGTTGATACAGTGAATATGGCTGCTTCAAGCAATGGGAAGCTAACTTTGAAACCATTTGAAGTCATTTAGCCTTCGATGCTTCTCATCAGAAAACTACTTTCTCAAGAGCGCAACCCTCCTCTGAAGGAGATCATAGATGCTGGGCTCCTGGCTCGCTTGGTGCTCTTCTTGGGCATGGATGATGAGCCCAATCTGCAGTTTGAAGCGGCTTGGGCTCTGACCAACATTGCCTCTGGAACATCTTGGCATACACAGCAGGTGATTGTCTCGTTGGGACACGTTGGAATGAATGGAACATTTGGGTCCATTTTTAAACTTTGATTTATACTTCTCTACACAGGTCGTAGAACATGGCGCTATACCCTGCTTCATTTCTTTGCTGGCCTCACCACAGTTGCAGATCAGTGAGCAAGCTGTATGGGCCCTTGGAAATATTGCAGGTGCTGCATTTACTTAATAGTGACATCATTTGTTTCATAAATTTTAGTGCAATCCATTTTGCCTTAATAAAAACTCACAGGTGATGGTCCAGTCTACCGAGATGTCCTCATTGAATGTAATGTGATACCTGCCTTACTGGCACGGGTCTCCCCGGAAACTCCGGTAAGTAATGTGTTTTTTTTCAAGGGTGTAACTGTTCGCGTGGATGTATTGAAGAGTTTTGCTTTAGCGTGTTCGGTTCACTTGTGTAGATTTGTTTTATACATTTTTAGATTTTTTTTAGTGCCAGCTAAGCACTGCATGTGGAACTGTAGTCCTGTGGGAGTTTCCACATGCTTTGTATCAGACACTCGGAATTCTGAACTTTAAACTACCTAAAACTTGGATACTTGGAATTGTTGCTACTAAGGATTCAAAATTTATCATTTTAAGATTTTATTATTAAAATTGTTATGAACGAGTTCCATTCCTACCCTGGTGACATAACCTGAATTTCTGCGTAAAATGGAATGAACCCTTTATGCACCCCAAAATATCCAAAAACATGTATTTTATGTATTTGTACTGTCCTCAACAAGATGTGGAAACTAAGCCCTAGCTAGTAGAAATGACCGTCAGACATCCATGTGGTTTGCTGGCTTTGTTCAGCGGCTCCTGGCCTCAACACTTGCAGAGTGAAACTAAAATAAAAATCTGTTTAATCTTCAATAACAGCAATTCAAATTTGCATTTTATAGCTAGCTGCTGATAGAAGAACAATCCACACAAACCGTTAGCATGTATCAGTTAGCGACCACACATCATTAAAAATAATCACATCGCCCAAGTATTTGACCACAATTGAAAACTCACAATAAGCAGTAACTGTGGTAGTGGAGTATGTGTGGAACTGCTTCCTGTGCCAAAATAAAAGCATGCATCACAGAACAAAAGCCAACATTCATTTAAAACGACTGGAGACATAATTGCGGACGAGACTCCGGCGCCGTAAAGTCGAAAACACACAAGTCAGGAACGTCTCAACTAGGGTTGGGCATTGTTGGAAATCGAACGATTCTGATTCACATTTTCGATTTTAAGAGGCAGGGTAAAAAAAGGGTAGGGTAAAAAAAATTAGTTTAAAAATTTGTTTATATTAATGTCTTAATGTCTGGATATTTATTTTTTTAAATTGTATGAATTTAATTCATTTTATTATTAATGCAATTAATATGGAATTTTTTGATTACATGAACTTCTCACAGGGCTATTTTTAACTATATATACAGTGCCTTACAAAAGTATTCAGCCCCCTTGAACCTTGCAACCTTTCGCCACATTTCAGGCTTCAAACATAAAGATATAAAATTTTAATTTTTTGTCAAGAATCAACAAGTGGGACACAATCGTGAAGTGGAACAAAATTTATTGCATAATTTAAACTTTTTTAACAAATAAAAAACTGAAAAGTGGGGCGTGCAATATTATTCGGCCCCCTTGCGTTAATACTTTGTAGCGCCACCTTTTGCTCCAATTACAGCTGCAAGTCGCTTGGGGTATGTTTCTATCAGTTTTGCACATCGAGAGACTGACATTCTTGGCCATTCTTCCTTGTAAAACAGCTCGAGCTCAGTGAGGTTGGATGGAGAGTGTTTGTGAACAGCAGTCTTCAGCTCTTTCCACAGATTCTCGATTGGATTCAGGTCTGGACTTTGACTTGGCCATTCTAACACCTGGATACGTTTATTTTTGAACCATTCCATTGTAGATTTGGCTTTGTTTTGGATCATTGTCCTGTTGGAAGATAAATCTCCGTCCCAGTCTCAGGTCTTGTGCAGATACCAACAGGTTTTCTTCCAGAATGTTCCTGTATTTGGCTGCATCCATCTTCCCGTCAATTTTAACCATCTTCCCTGTCCCTGCTGAAGAAAAGCAGGCCCAAACCATGATGCTGCCACCACCATGTTTGACAGTGGGGATGGTGTGTTCAGGGTGACGAGCTGTGTTGCTTTTAAGCCAAACATATAGTTTTGCATTGTGGCCAAAAAGTTCAATTTTGGTTTCATCTGACCAGAGCACCTTCTTCCACATGTTTGGTGTGTCTCCCAGGTGGCTTGTGGCAATCTTTAAACGAGACTTTTTATGGATATCTTTGAGAAATGGCTTTCTTCTTGCCACTCTTCCATAAAGGCCAGATTTGTGCAGTGTACGACTGATTGTTGTCCTATGGACAGACTCTTCCACCTCAGCTGTAGATCTCTGCAGTTCTTCCACAGTGATCATGGGCCTCTTGGCTGCATCTCTGATCAGTTTTCTCCTTGTTTGAGAAGAAAGTTTGGAAGGACGGCCGGGTCTTGGTAGATTTGCAGTGGTCTGATGCTCCTTCCATTTCAATATGATGGCTTGCACAGTGCTCCTTGAGATGTTTAAAGCTTGGGAAATCTTTTTGTATCCAAATCCGGCTTTAAACTTCTCCACAACAGTATCTCGGACCTGCCTGGTGTGTTCCTTGGTTTTCATAATGCTCTCTGCACTTTAAACAGAACCCTGAGACTATCACAGAGCAGGTGCATTTATACGGAGACTTGATTACACACAGGTGGATTCTATTTATCATCATCGGTCATTTAGGACAACATTAGATCATTCAGAGATCCTCACTGAACTTCTGGAGTGAGTTTGCTGCACTGAAAGTAAAGGGGCCGAATAATATTGCACGCCCCACTTTTCAGTTTTTTTATTTGTTAAAAAAGTTTGAATTATCCAATAAATGTTGTTCCACTTCACGATTGTGTCCCACTTGTTGTTGATTCTTGACAAAAAAATTTAATTTCATATCTTTGTTTGAAGCCTGAAATGTGGCGAAAGGTTGCAAGATTCAAGTGGGCCCGAATACTTTTGCAAGGCACTGTAAATAAGTCTTGGAACTTGAATGATGGGAAGTTTTTCCACAGGAGCGCACTTTCACAAAGATGTTTATTTTTTCAAAAGCTCACGGAGAAAACATATTATTTTCCCTCTTAATGGGGATCAGAAGCAAGTGGGGCAATCCAAATGAAATGGGCAATCAGCAGTAGATGTGCCCATCATCAGTTCATCAAATCCCCCGTAACTTTAATTTTTATATATCAAACCAAACAGAACAACCAACCCGAAAAGAAAGTGGGAAGAAGAAAAAATTTTTAAATATATAAATAAAATAAAAAAAATAAAAAATAAAAAAAAACAGAAACCACAACGAACGACATCCAATCCCCCAAACCCCCGGCACATATCTCCGAAACCATGTATTATTATAGTTCACCTTTAAAGGGGAAAAGAACAAAGGCTAAATAACAAAACTGTACGTATATATTTTGAGGGTTTTCAGGCATATTTCAAAAATCTGCATTAAGATGACAATCTGTGCTCTAACATACTGTATAACAAAGGGTTCCAAGTGTTCTCAAAGGACCCAGATGGTCCACTGAGTGTGTCTAATTATCTCCAATTTGAGAATATACAGCATCTCTTTGATCCAATATTCTTGTGTAGGCGGTACTGAAGATTTCCATCGCAGGAGAATTGGCCTCCTGGCCAAAAGGTTGAAAAAGCAGTGAGGTCCCTTTTCAGAGGAGGTAGAGAATGTGAAGATGGAGCTACACCAAACAAAGCAGTAAAGGCATTTGCAACAATATCTAGCTCAGTGACCTTGGATAAAACGGAAAAAATGTCAGGCCAATATGAAGTTAATGAAGTGTATGACCAGAACATGTGAACATAAATGGCTGGAGCCTGCTTACATCGATCGCAAGTGGATGAGACTATCAAATAATTTGGCCAGCCAAGCTATGGTCAGTGTTGTCACAGATTACTTGAAAAATTTAATTACTGATTACGCCTAAAAAAAAAAGTAATCTAGTTACTTTACTGATTACTTCATTATCAAAGTAACCAAGGTACTTTAAAAGTAATTTATCAGTTACTTTTTACCAATATTTCTCCCTTTGCCGCCTCAACATAAGAATGACAACAGAAAAATGTCATCACATGTAATTGACTTTCCGATGATTGAATTTAAAGGAATATCAGAATTTCGCGCTAGCTTAGCCACTCCGGAGCCCTGAAACTAACAAATATCTGCCATAGTGCTTGGAATTTGTTGAAATCAACTCCAACGACCAATTAAACCCCGCTAACTCTAAGATTAAGCCTAATGTCAAAACTTCTGAATTTCGGGTTATGGTTAACAGCATATCAGTGCCAATGTAAAACAATGCAAACTGACTGCACAAAATTGCAAAGGTGGTGGAGATCGCAGATGCGCGTGCACAACCCGGAAGTACTCCTCTCAACACGTACGCGGTCAATTTGGCCACAAAACGTGGCGACAACTAAGCACTTTATACTCAATCGAACTTACAACACATCCCACAGAGGCTAAACGAACACATCACCTCACGGCATAAATGTGCAACACGCATATGATCTAAACAAAGCTTGCCAACTTGAGCGATGACTGCCCGTCGTTGCTACGGCAAAGCTACGAAACGGCCGCCCATGTAGGGGGTCCAATCTTTTGCTGATAACCTCGAGAATGAAGCAAAAATACTCACCTTCATTTATGGATATCCACAGATCAACATTCCCTCGCAACGTCTCAACACTCGGCTCGAATGTCCACCCGTGTTACTAACGCGTTACTGACAACACTGGCTATGGTATAGTGGGCCCAGTGTAGAATTCTGCACTGAGTAAAACTGTTTTGCACAAATTGAAGACTTGTGTGTCCTATGTAAAACTTCTCTCTTGATCTCCTCCGATATACTCATTCCCAAACTCTACTCCCAGACCGCCTTCAGGGTGTTTAAGTTGGAGTCTGAACTGATTTTGTACATGTTGGACTAGACTGTCGTTATTGCACCTTTTAATGACGGCAAAGGTGTCTAAAGCAGAGACTGCAGGGAGTGTTGGGAAGCTTGGCCAAAGTGCGCGGACTTGACTGCGAATTTGAAGATATCTAAAAAAAAAAATGTCCATTAGGTAATGCTTTCCAACTAGCTGTTGAAAGGAAGCAAAAGTTAGGTGGATTGGAGCCTGACAGGAAGGCGCCTGAAGCCCAAAATACTGTATCACCTGAATTGGTTCCAAATTCTGAGACACGAGAATACCACAGAATTTTGTAAATATGGAGAGGTGGATGACGGAAGCGGTGAAAACTGTAAGGATTTCAATGTTTTTTTACACATTCTTTTGCCATACACATGGTATACCTTAGCTGGGAGCTACGATGAAGCATTAGTATAAATTCTTCAATTGATTATAATTTGAAGATATTTTAATACCGTTTTTAATGGAGGCATCCACTGCTTTAAGATGGCGGCTGTTTGCCAACGCCAGAGAGTGTGTCATTTCACTAGTCCTCTATACTTGTGCTTATGCTGCAGACTGTCATTTCGCATTTAGGTCTATATACATGGTATCGACCATAGCACGATGTAATGAATGAATGAATGAATTTATTATCATCATCATAATCATTGACAGTTTCAGAGTGTGGAATTTGCCCGAAAGAAAGACGATGACAAAGGAAAGACGGGGGAAAAAGCAAATGCTTATCGATACCCGTGCCCCAACAGCCCGAGACGCAGTCAAGCATGTTTGTGTTACAGTCCAGTTATTATTATTTTTTTTTTTTTTTTTTTTTTTTTCACATATCATTCAAAAGTCATTGATTGCCATGGAATTTCACATATTGTCAATTTGAGTGGGTTCATTGTATCAGTTGATGTCCAGTTTAACGTATTTCTATATTTCTTAAACTTCTCCTCGCAGGCCCTGTCCTTGGGAGATAAACTCGCACAGCGCTGTTTTCTTTTTGCAAGCGTTGATAAGCGTCTTGGTCATCCAAGGTTTGATTTGCATTCTTTGTCTCGTGGGTTTGCATTGTAAACATTATTTCAGTCTTGAGGCAGATGGTCGGTGATATCACAGCAATGTTGTATCCGTGCAAAGTCCGCGGTGTAGTACTTAGTTGTTCAACATGTTATTGTAAAAGTTGACGTCAGGATCAAGATTATCAGTTGGGTCATCATGGTACTCATCAATCTGGTCATCCAAAAGGTGGTAACAGGTGTCATCATTAATTTTCGAATGAGGTCAGCTCTTCCAGGCTTCTCACGACTCTTCATGTCTTGCGACTTGACAAGGATTTTGCAATCAGAGACCCAGGTGCTGGCAATTTTCCCCTCTTTTTTTTGAGCTGACGTGCTTTTCTCACTATGTGGGCATTTCGGCGAGTCAAGTTGTCATTCCGAAAAATCTTCGTTCCTTTCAGGCCGTGGCGCTGGTCAAGCAGGGCAACCTTACTCTTGTGGTCTGCCAACTTCACGACCACCGTCGCCGGTCCTCTCCCCTCAGTTGGGAGCAGAAAGCAGTGACGGATGTCCTGCGGGTCCAACTTTATTCCAAATCCTTGCAGCTTGGCTATTGCCTGTTGAGCCACAGGTGGGCTAGCTGCCTTGGCATATGGTCAGTTGTAATCCAGAGATGATATCATTTGCGCGTCTTCCTTGGTCGAGATCATCAGCCAGAATTTCCAGCCTTTTGATGCGAGCCTCCTTCTCCTCAACCACTTGCTTGAGCTTCTCGTTTTCAGCGCGCATCAGCTGTAATTCTTTCATGACTTCCCGATTCTGGCTTTGAATCAGGTTAGTCAGAGAAGCCTCAAGGTTGGTCAGAGAGACCAATTTATTCTCGACGTATTCTCGTACTATTTTCCATCCATCCATCCACTACTGCTTAATCTGGGGTTGGATAGCGGGAACAGAAGACGTAATTTGATTTACTTGCCTTTCTGACTGGTTGGAGGACCGGCACGGCACTCGGCTATGCTACTCGGCACTTGTATTTCATGAAGCTGGAGGTATTTATTCATATTGGTTGTGCAGCCACCTTTGCATGATATAGTTGTTGCAAATTAATTATTAAAAGTTGAGCCAAACATTTGAGCGCTGCCGCACCGTGTCATTCGTTGTAATCAACTTGCAGTGCACAAACACTCTCTTCTTGTGGCTGCTTCCTCGTGGTTTTCGGCAACAATTTTTTTTTCCGCTCGGCGGTCAGGGGATCTAAACATGGAATCGAAATCTAAAAATTCGAACGGTCCCGGGACCATCGCAGTGTTAGAACCGGTTCCCATCGATGCTCAATGCCCAACACTAGTCTTAACTACCTGTTTGTTTTTAAATTCATGAACTGAGAAATTTTTTTGTAATATCCCCAAAAAGTCACCTTAATTTAGTTAGACGAGGTCTGTTTACATTTTTTTTTCCTGCCAAAAAGTAACCGAACAAAAATTACATTTTAGTGTACAGTTACACCCCTATTTCTTAGCAGTTTGTAATATAACTGATTTTATTTAAAAGAAATGCCACTACTTTCCTAGGTTGGTTATCTCCGCAACCTTGCATGGACATTGTCAAACTTGTGCAGGAATAAAAACCCATTTCCACCCTTGTCTGCGGTGCACCAGGTAAATGTAACTTTACTAGCCAGATGGATTACTAATCTCATTTTACACTGCAAATATAAGGCTCCAAAATTAAAATAGCTATGTACAGTACTGGCACCCCCTGCAATTCTGTCAGATAATGCTCAATTTTTCCCAGCAAATGATTGCAATTACAAATACTTTGGTAGTAATTTCTTCATTTATTTCACTTGCAATGAAAAATTGCAAAAGAGAATTGGGGGGGGTTAATCACAATCATTTTACACCAGGGGTGCCCAATCAGTCCTTGAGAGCCCCTATCCAGCTTGTTTTCAATGTCTCCCTCCTTTAACACACCTAAATCAAAGGATCAGCCCATCAGCAAGCTCTGCAGCAGCCTGATAACGATCCTGATTAGTTGATTCAGGTGTGTTAGAGGAGGGAGACATGGAAAACAAGCTGGATAGGGGCTCTCGAGGACCGGGATTGGGCACCCGTTTTACACAAAACTCCAAAAATGGGCCGGACAAAAGTATTGGCACCCTTTGAAAAATCATTTGATGCTTCTCTAATTTGTGTAATTAACAGCACCTGTTACTTACCCGTGGTGGCAATAACTAAAGCAAGTGCAGCCAGTTAAAATGGATTAAAGTTGACTCGACCTGTGTCCTTGTGTGTACCACATTGAGCATGGAGAAAAGACCAAAGAACTGAGGACTTGAGAAGCAAAATTGTAATGAAGCATGGGCAATCTTAAGGCTACAAGTCAATCTCCAAAGACCTGAATGTTCCTGTGTCTACCGTGCACAGTGTCCTCAATAGGTGTAAAGCACGTGGCTGATGTGGACGGAAAAGAAAAATTGACAGATTTCAACGAAAAATTGTGCGGATGGTGGATAAAGAACCTTGACTAACATCCAAACAAGTTCAAGCTGTCCTGCTGTCTTAGGGTACAACAGTGTCAACCATACTATGTCGGCATCTGAATGAAAAGGCACTCTACTGTATAGTGGGATACCCAGGAAGACTCCACTTCTGACCCAGAGACATAAGCCAGGCTGGAGTTTGCCAAAACTTAACTGAAAAAGTCAAAAATGTTTGGGAAGAATATTAGAGCTTTTTGGGAAAAGGCATCAACATAGTTTACAGGGGGGGAAAAAAGACCTTCAAAGAAAAGAACACTGTCCCCACAATCAAACATGGCGGAGGTTCCCTGATGTTTTGGGGCTGCCTTACTGCCTCTGGCACTGGACTGCTCGACCGTGTGCATGGCATTATGAAGTCTGAAGACTACCAACAAATTTTGCAGCATAATTTAGGGCCCAGTGTGAAAAAGCTGGGTCTCCCTCAGAGGTCATGTGTCTACCAGCAAGACATTGACCCAAATCACACTTCAAAAACCACTACAAAATGGTTTAAGAAAACTGGACACTTCTAAAGTGGCCAGCAATAGGCGCAGATTTGAATCCCATAGAACACCTGTGGAGAGATCTAAAAATGGCAGTTTGGAGAAGGCACCCTTCAAATCTGAGACCTGGAGCAGTTGGCCAAAGAACAATGGTCTAAAATTCCAGCAGAGCATTGTTAAAAAAAAAAAAAAAAAAAAAACTCATTGATGAATACCTGAAGCAGTCGTTCGCAGTTATATTGTGTAAAGGTTGTGCTACAAAGTATTAGGCTGAGGGTGCCAATACTTTTGTCGGGCCCATTTTTGGAGTTTTGTGTAAAATGACCCCCCCCCCAAATTCATTTTTTTCATTGCAAGCAAAATAAATGAAGTATTATCAAAGCATTTGTAATAGCTATAATTTTCTGGGAGAAATTGAGCATTATCTGACAGAATTGCAGGGGTTTTAATACTGTTGCCCAACACTGTACAAGGAGATGTAAAATAATTATCTGTCAACATTTTAACTCCTCCAGGTGCTTCCGACACTGGTCCAGTTTCTTCATCTTGGGGACAAGGATATCTTGTCTGATGCATGCTGGGCAATCTCCTACCTGACAGATGGTGACAACGATCGTATTGCAATTGTAGTACAAACAGGTATTGTCCACCGTCTGGTGGAACTCATGGGCCACAACGAGCTTAGCGTCATGGTAACTAACCTCTTCATAGCTTTGCCTGTTCATCTAAAATTTGACATGTAATAGTTGGCTGAATTTGTCATTTTGAACCCGGAAACTTCAGACCCCTGCCCTTCGTGCAATCGGGAACATCGTGAGTGGCTCAGATCTGCAGACACAGGCGGCTATTGATGCTGGCGTTCTTGGCATACTTCCTCAACTCATGAGGCACCCAAAGGCTAATGTTCAGAAGGAAGCAACATGGGCATTGTCAAACATCGCAGCCGGGCCGTGTAAACAAATCCAACAGATCCTCACGTGTGGCCTACTTCCTCCTCTTGTAGAATTACTCAAAAATGTAAGTGGTAAAATGTCAGTTAAACAAGCTTTTTAAATCCTATAAATTGGCAGACTTTTTTTTTCGCAGTGGTAGAATTGGCCAAAGTAAAAGTACTTCATTACTGTACTTGAGTACAAATATGAAGTGGTACTTTTTACTTCAGTTTACAGCACATAGCTGTACTTTTCCCTCCACTACTTTTCAAATTGTCACCTACGTTACATTTTTTTCCTCCTTGTGAATAGTTAGTTTTCATCCCTCCGGCCCAATCGTTAAGCTCTGTGCAACTATACAGTCTGTAACTGGGCACTGGTAGCAACATGAGTACAACCAAAATTGGGCAGGTGAATGAGATGTTGACCAATTAAAAAAAAAAAAAGAAAAAAAAAAAAAACCTCACTAATCTACTGTAGGTGGGAGTATGCACCTGATGGTTGCAATCTGCCATTAAACTAAGTTTAGGAGTTTTTGACCTTAAGATTGTTTACAGTGCAGTCAATTATATTTACATTCTGCATGGTTTTTAAATAAAACTGAGCAGTCAATGAATTTTGGGTTCTTTGAATACAGACTCGGATATATGTATATTACATTTTTGCATCTGAAGAAAATACTTCAAATTTTTAAGCAAGTACTTTTTGTTTCCTAAAGGGAGATTTCAAGACTCAAAGAGAGGCTGTGTGGGCAGTGACTAATTTCACCAGTGGTGGTACTGTGGAGCAGGTGGTCCAGTTGGTGCACAGTGGAGCACTTGAGGGAATAATCAACCTTCTAAAAGTAAAGGATGCAAAAATTATTCTGGTCATCTTGGACGCCATTAACAACATCTTCACAGTAAGGGACTAGCGACACTGGAGCTAACGCATGATGTGAAAAGTCCGGTTTATACTTTGATTTCCTTTATCACTTAGGCAGCAGAGAAGATTGGTGAAATCGAGAAGCTAAGCCTGCTAGTTGAAGAGCTTGGTGGGCTGGACCGCATTGAAAGTCTCCAGAGCCATGAAAACGTGACTGTATACCAGGCAGCACGCAGCCTCATCGAGAAGTACTTTTCTGATGTAAGTTGGTGTGTAGATGTCTGCATTTGAGATCGCAACCCTAAAATTAAAAAAATACGGCTTAAGGTGAATTTGACTGCCTTGGGTTCACTCTCATTTTAACTCATGAATCTGTTCTCAACAGGGAGAGTTGGAGGGTCTGAATGTTGAAGACTCCTGCACAGAAGATGCTTTTGTGTTCAAGACCCCAGACACTCACAAAACATTTGAATTTTAAACTGCTGTTCCACAAAAAAATAAAATATTTTCCTAGCAAACGTGTGCCGTTTAATAATTGTGCGTGTACTCTATTAAAGGGAACAAACTTTGGAAAAATGCTTGCCAACTTACTCAAAATACTTTGTATAGAAGGAATCTGACCTTCTAGCCAGATTGCCGGAATCACACCAGTCGTACCCGCGCCGGGGAAGACCCCGGCCAGAAGGGCAAACTCGCGTTCACCTTAGTCTTAACCCTTTGTACCGACTCCATTAGGAGGCTCACTGAAAACAGGTTGACAATTTATTCAGGATCGACAGATCAAAATGGCAAGGCGAAACTCAGGCAAGGAGGCAAACTTGTTCCAAGGTCACCATATCAGAATTTCCAAAGAAAAAAATATATATGATATAACATGTATAATGTGTAGAAGATGAAAAGTAAAGTCAGTTACTTTGCTGAATAACTAATTACTCTTACAATGAGGTACAGTGCTGGCCAAAAGTATTGGCACCTCTGCAATTCTGTCAGATAATCCTCAATTTCTCCCAGAAAATGATTGCAATTACAAATGATGTGGTAGTAATGTCTTCATTTATTTTACTTGCAATGAAAACACAATAGAGAATGGAGAAAAAAAAACATTTTACACAACTCCAAAAATGGGCCGGACAAAAATATTTGGCCCGCTCAACCTAATACTTACGTAGCACAACCTTTAGACGTAATAAATGCAAACAACCACTTCCGGTATCCATCAATGAATTACAATGCTCTGCTGGAATTTTAGACCATTCTTCTATGGCCAACTGCTCCAGGTCTGAGATTTGAAGGGTGCCTTCTCCAAACTGCCATTTTCAGATCTCTCCACAGGTGTTCTATGGGATTCAGGTCTGGACTAATTGCTGGCCACTTTAGAAGTCTCCAGTGCTTTCTCTCAAACCATTTTCTAGTGCTTTTTAAAGTGTGTTTTGGGTCATTGTCCTGCTGGAAGACCCATGACCTCCGAGGGAGACCCAGCTTTCTCACACTGAGCCCTACAGTACATTATGCTGCAAAATTTGTTAGTAGTCTTCAGACTTCATAATGCCATGCACATGGTCAAGCAGTCCAGTACCAGTGGCAGCAAAGCAACCCCAAAACATCATGGAACCTACGTCATGTTGGACCGTGTTCTTTTTTTGGACTGCCTCATTTTTTCCCCTGTAAATTCTATGTTGATGCCTTTTCCCAAAAAGCTCTACTTTTGTCTCATCTGACCAGAGAACATTCTTCGAACATGTTTTTGGCAAACTTTTCCTATTGTATCCTACGTAACATATCCTACCATAGAGTCCCCTTTCATTCAGACGCCAACGGATAGTACGGGTTGACACTGTTGTACCCTCGGACTGCAGGACAGCTTGTTTGGATGTTAGTCAAGGTTCTTTATCCACCATCCGCACAATCTTTCGTTGAAATCTTTCGTCAATTTTTCTTTTCCGTCCACATCTAGGAAGGTTTGCCATGGATTTTACACTAATTGATGACAATGCGCACGGTAGACACAGGAACATTCAGGTATTTGGAAATGGACTTGTAGCCTTGAGATTTTGCTTCTCAAGTCCTCAGACAGTTCTTTGGTCTTCTGTTCTCCATGCTCAATGTGGTACACATAAGGACACAGGGCAGAGGTTGAGTCAACTTTAATCCATTTTAAAGCAGTAATGTGAAGTAAGGTTGGCCAACCATGTTTTTGAATAATATCAATGGCTAAACAGTTATCAGCATATTTTCGTTATTTTTCTTAACGCAACCCTTCCAGTTTAACGCATAGCAACGCCCTTGACAACGAAAATGCTTTTCTTTGGCAATCTTCGGAAATTATGTCACACCGTGAAGTCCGCCATAGAACAGTATTGTTTGTTGCATTGCTTCTCAGTAAGATGCCACGGCGGTGTGTGGCGATGTTTTGTTCTCACTCAAACGAAAAGTTGTATGAGTGGCCAAAGGATAGCAGGGCATGTAAATGGACATCTTTCGTTTGCACGAAGCGAATGAATTTCACGCCATCACTCACTAGCCACGTTTACATGCTGACTTTTATTCATACCGATTCTAATCATTCCGAATGGAAATTTCACATCAGCTGTTTACATGTCACTTCATCTATTCCGATCCAGCGTTTACATGTGTCTGCCTTTATTCCGAAAGGACGTTTGACAACTGCCGTCTGACATGCGCAGATTAATCAAAACAAAGCGTCACGTTGCAAAACATGGAGATCGATCGTCAGATCAGCTGCTGTTTTAACTTTTCGAGTGGAAACAAAACTTCAGAATGATACGCCGTTCATTTAAAAAGTTTTTAAAAAGGGTGCGCTGTGCGTGTGCTTGGAAGCTATGTTGCAAGTGACGTTACTTACGTCACCAAGTGACGTCACCACGTCAGTACGGCGCATGTGCAGAAAGAACGCAACCAGACACCATTCTGCTTCCCTGTTTACATGATATAATTTTACTTCTAATCTGTTTGGGAAAAGGAATATTCCACCCCTGTGAATCGAAATGAAATTCCATTCGGTTTGGGCCTGTTCATTCCGAATGAGGTGTTTATATGGAACACATTTATTCGGTTTGAACAAATATTCCGATTGTAATTGGAATATTTGGCTCCATGTAAACGTGGCAACTGACTAGTGTTCTCTGCTGCAAACACTTTGAAGATGCCTGCTTCCTTAACCGGTCTGCTTATGATCAAGGATTTGCCAAAAAGTAAGTGTGATTTTTGGATAGATGACTGATGACTTTGTCAAAGCAGAGCTGCCAACTGTTGTGGAATGAACAGTATAAGCTAGCGACGTTAGCCGAAAGTTAACTTGTGGCAATCCCCGATCATAATTGTTGTTGCATTCGCTAGGTTAAGCGTGTTTAAATTGTGCGTCATCTACGATCTTGTCCGAAAGGGTTAATCCACTGTCAATCAGGAAAGTGTGTTTAAATTGTGCGTCATCTACGATCTTGTCCGAAAGGGTTAATCCACTGTCAATCGGGAAAGGGGTGTGGATGGGCATATAAGTGGGTCGGCGTCGCGGTAATTTACGGTCACGTTGCAGTAAGAGACACATACCGCACATGAGTTTGTGCACATTTATTTGTACTTGTATTATGTATTTCCTCCTTCATGCTTCAAGCATTGCATTGCATTTGTACGGTTCGGCGTTTCTTTCACGGTGATCGCTTGACAGCCTTCTAGTTTGTGTTTCGCGAGAGCCGCTGACAGGTGACAATTTAGCGTGTTGGCATTGAGTCAATCTCGCAGCGAGCGGCTCAAGTCACGCAGTGAATCATGGGAAATGTAGTCTCAGGACAACACTGAAGTGGTGCTTTGGAATCTGTTCGCTTGTGTGAAAAAACTACATTTCCTCACGCCATTAGACGCCACTTCCTGCCGAGAGCTGTGCCGAGCTGTGTTCTTACTGTTGTCAGCACGTCGTGTGTTCGATACATTTGTAAACAAAAAGCTGTGGCGGCAGTCCGCTATTACTTTGTTTTCTTATTTTTGCCACAATAAAGTGGAGAAAGCCATCAACGAGTCATCTCCTTCTTTCCCCCCAACGTTTTTATATTACTATTTTATATGCACGAGAGCTGCCGGATCTGCCAAAATGAACACGAAGTCTGATTATTATTTTTTTTTAACAATGTAATCAGATAGACAAAAACATAAAATTATGTGCAAATGCCTGCATCTTCAAATCATGAAAATAATAACAGACTATATCTTACCAATCTTGTAATCTCAATGGGTCTTGTATCCATTCCATGTCAGGTAGTCTGGGCACATTGTTTGCATCCTGATTAGCGTCTGGCTAATACACGTTAGATCCAACATAAAATTCCAAGCTCCTCTTCTTCCTCCAACTCTTCAAAAACTTGGATCTCCTCCCTTGCGCTCGATCTATCACTTATAACGCTCTTTGAATCATTGTTTGAAGGGCTTTGTATGGCGGCCGTATGTATGGAGCTGCCATCGCTGTTCCCGGTGTAACGTATCACTTCCGGGTTCGTCCCCTTTCAGGCTCAAACTTCGGAAACACAATTATTTTGTCAAATATACAACATATAAATTATTTTTTCATGCTTTATTTGTTGGACAATGTTTAATTACTTTAATTGTGACCCTATTTGGCATGTTGTGAAATTACTTCACATTACTGCTTTAACTGGCTGCAAGTGTGATTTAGTTATTGCCACCACCTGTTATGTGCCACAGGTAAGTAACAGGTGCTGTTAACTACACAAATTGGAGAGGCATCACATGATTTTTCAAAGGGTGCCAATACTTTTAACCGACCCATTTTTGGAGTTCTGCATAAGAATTTTTTTTTAAATGTATTATTATTCTCCTTTGTGTTTTTTCATGGCAAGCGAAATCTAAGAAGATATTACTACCAAAGCATTTGTAAATGCAATCATTTTCTGGGAGAAATTGGGCATTATCTGACAGAATTGCTGTGGGGGCAATACGTTTGGCCAGCAGTGTTACGGAGTTACTCAATTACTTTTTGGGAGAAGTAATTTGTAACTAATTTTTTAAAGTAACAACACTGATCCTTACAACATTTGGGAAGACAATCTAAATTACCTACATAACAACTGATTATATAATGCAAACAAGGCTGCTTAAAAGTTGGTGGGGACAATTTGAGCATACTGAGAAGTTGGTATTGTTATCTCCCTACCGTCCCTATGCAAACCTACGCCCTTGATGCACGGTAAGTGTGATTAGTCGCATGGAAATGTTCTTAGCACCCCTGGTCAAAAATCAGTGAAAGATGTAAGGACTTACAATAACTGTAAAAAAAAAAAAAAAAAAAATCTATAGTTGGCCCGTCTAATATTGTATTCATAAATTTGAATGTTCATTTAGATTTTTAAAACAGGTTCATCGCTACAGTTTAGATATTCATACTTAATACATTTGACACTTCCTTTTGGCAAGTATTGTATTCAGTATTACAACCCCTGGCAAAAATTGTGGAATTGCCAGTCTCGGAGGATGTTCATGCAGTTTAATTTTGTACAAAAACATAGAAAAGACACAAAACTAAAAGCCAGAAAGTTGCCATTTAAAATCACTGAATCACTAAAAAAAATGTTGTGGTTGGAAAATAACTTTTTTTAGACAAAAGCCAAAGGAAAAAAACATATTCTGTACCATAATTCTTGCCATAATTTAATGGACCAAAAATCTGACACATTAAAACTCCTGGGAGCGGACTTAAATTGTGAAAGACAAAAATACATGTTTTAAAAATTCTGTAGAGTACCTTATAGTCTACATTTTTCCAAAGGTGAAAGACAAAAATAATTTTCAACGACATTGCATCTCATTCCGGTGCAGTGAATGCCCTGGCAGCAAAGCACTTAGCTAAATAAAACATGACTCGGCCAAATGAGACCAAATACAAACTGAAAACATGACAAGAGGTGCACTTCGTTCATGTTCACGTCACCTTTTCGGGCAAACGTGACTGTTTGTATTGAGAGTATAAAACTTCTGAGGTTCTGATGACTTAACTTAATGTAGCTCTGGCCGGTTAGCTGATTTACCACTGGTAAACTAACATCTCACAAGGCAGGTTTCATCATGACAATGGACAATTTAGTTCATGGATTGAGGTAAGTGCTTTATTAGAAAATCTAATACCAAAAGTGAGTTCAGAAAATGTTCCTCGCAGCATCAACGCTGGTGTCAGTTTACATCTTTTCATAGGTCAGTTCATGTCCGCAGGTCTCACAGGTTTTCTTGTAGAGGTCCTCTTCCAGATCCACCACCACCTCCGGTCCGTACTGATGTTGGTGGGCACTGGTGTCTTTGGCCCACATACTGCTCCTCACTGCCCGACGCAGCTCTTAGAAACACAACAAACGCATTAACGGTCGAAAGCCTTCATGCTTATTATATTGTTCAGGCACTCTAACTAACCTTTGACTTTCTTATTGAAGCGTTTTTGTTTCTGCACTTCTCTGTTTTCTTCCCTTATTTCCTTGGCTTCCTCCAGCGCTGCCTCTGAACCCCACACTTCCATACATCGTTTTTCTACATGTATTTTAAGGTAGAGCTTCATGTCACCCCAGCGTGGATTGTGAGGGTTTTTCCTCAGAATGAACTTGAGAGGAGGCTCTCTCTTGTCCAGGTCACAGTCCTTCAGTAGGTAGTTCTGCTTGGCCTCAGTTCTGGAGATCAACTTGTGCTTCTGGTCGTTGTCTCTGAAGTGGATAAATTGCCAATTTAACTCATTTAAATACTGTATATTTATCACAAAAGGCTTATTATCAGTTATTACATAATATCATTGCCAATCAGATTTTTCATAATGGGTGTCATTTTAAATTCATTCGTAGTGTAGAATCTGAAGTATATGCGATTGCCTCCAGAAAACTGAACATGACATGCTTTTATTTTGAAACGTTCACCGGAAGTACGTTTGCTAAGCCACTAACGGCAATCTTTACACTCAGTAAAAAGAACAAAATGCAATTCTCTTTCATCATGCATGTTGTGTCAGTCATAGACTTTTGTTCTTTTGTTCGCATCGCTTGCAAATTCTTTAATCCGGCAAGTTTTCATGTTTGATGTGTCACATTTTAACCGCAATTTTGTGTTGTGGAGAGGACTGTCAATGTTTTATAGCAGACTAAAGTGGTTAGTACTAGGGGTGTGACAAAATATCGAAATGGTGATATATCGTGATACTTTGTATCCCAAAAGGTTATCAATATGCTCCTGCCAAGAATCGAGATATCATTTTGAAAAGGTGTCAATGTCTAAAAAAAAAAAAAAAAAAAAAATAGAATAAAATAAAATAAAATAACAAGTTGCTACCAAAATTTTCCACCATAATAGTGTCTCAGTTAACTCTAAGGCTGCATTGACGGTGCTTGACGCCCGATCCATTTAGACTGGGAATGTTCGTTCATTCAAAACCAGCGCATTCACAGTCATTCTGTCCGATTTTCAGGGTATTCAAAGGTGACTTGCTGTTCATTTTAGGGCATTTACAGGTCATTTTCTGTTGAGTTTGAGTCACTGCCTATTCATTTGGGTGATTCGCAGGCCATTTCCTGTTCTGTAACTCAAAATAAACAGGAAGAGACCCATAAAATACCCCCAAATCAACAGGAAGTAACTGAAAATCAACAGGTAAATGACCTTAAATAGCCCAAAATTACCTCATTGCCTGGCATTGGCTGCCACTACTGGCCATTGACGTTCAATCCGTTTGAGGTGGGAGGGATGGCAGCGAGCTGTCACCCTCCCACTTCAAATGGATTGGACGTCTACTAGTGATAAACTCATTCCAATTCACAGCAGAAGCTTGTTTTTCTGTTTATTAGTTTGCAGAATATCCTAGAATGATTTCCTGAATGTATCAATAATCGTTATATCACCGTATCGTCAGATAATCGTTATCGTGAGCTTTGTATCACAAATCGTATCGTATCGTGAGGTACATAGAGTACACCCCGAGTACAGAGAGCAAATTTTCTGCATATTTTGTACATCCTGAAATTTCACCCAAAAGATGAATGCCCCTTTTTTTTACTAGTGTATGTCCCTCTGTTCAACAAGGCTTGTGAAACATTGTTAAGTTATTCATATGTATATTGTATACGTACCTGCACTTGTCACACACAGACAGGTCAAAGCTGTTGCTGAGGTACGAGTCCATAAAGGGCTTTTGACAGTCATCGCAAAACAAGTAGTCCGGTTCAATGACTGGAGCTGTGAATTAAAACATTACGTGAGAAAGACAAAGAAAAAAAAAACATTGCCCCCACACTTGAACGCCCCTTATGAAAACTACCTGGCTGATGAACCACATTTTTGGTCTTCTGCTCCTCCTCTATACCTTCTTCTTCATCGATGAAAAACCCCGCACCGGTGTCGATAGTTTTGCAAACTTTGGCTGAAGTCGCACCCTCCACAGCTGCTAAAGGACGGCTCGCAATCCGGGCTTGCCGCAGCATCAACGCCCGCTGTCGATTCCTCTCAATTTTTGCCAGCATCGCAGCAGAAATTTCGGGTTTTGGACATTGTTCAGCTACGGCTCCATCAGGAACAACCACCGTCGGTGACCTGGATGGGTCCATGTCGTTTGACGGAAACCTCACTGACTTAGTGGGACAGAAACAATGTGTCTAGGTTTAAGTGCCCCGCCGCATTATACAATGTGCACTGTTGCTCAGCCTGTCGAAACTTACGAAAGCAAAAACAAAGGCTCTACTTCCGGATACGTCTTCTTCTCCCCCCCCCCCCCCCCCTCTTTTGTCACTACCGCCACTATGCGGTAGCGTTGTGTACTGCTTATGGATAGCGATTGATTTGACTTTTTTTTTTTTTTTTTTTTTTTTTTTAATTGAAGTGACTTCTTTGATTGAAAATACAGGAGAGCATTTAAAAAATCTTCAGAACGTATTCGAAATATACAGCTGACTCTAAAGTTTTATTTATTTATTGTATTTATTTTACACTGTCCTCTTCAGCTGCTTGAGACGGAGAATGGAAATCTGTGAGTCTGATTGGTCGGAACAGTTTTAATGTATCACATGGTAGTGTGACATACTCCCATTGTGATCATTCAACATGCCTTGTTTATACTGTAAGTCCACTTACCATTACAAATGGGGTGCCGCAGGGGTCTGTCCTTGGACCATTCCTTTTTACGTTATACATTAATAATATTACTCTTCCTAATCAATTTTGTAATGTCCACTTTTTTGGAGATGGTTGCATTCTATATGCTCCCGGTTCTTCCCCAGCTCAAGCTCTGACTCATTTACAGACTGCTTTTGATTCTTTACAAATATCTCTTCATATCCACAGATTAGTTTTAAATGCTGAAAAAACTAAATGTATATATATATATATATATATATATATATATATATATATATATATATACATACATACATACATACATATATACACACACATACATAGCCCCCTTGAACCTTGCAACCTTTCGCCACATTTCAGGCTTCAAACATAAAGATATAAAATTTTAATTTTTTGTCAAGAATCAACAACAAGTGGGACACAATTTATTGGATAATTTAAACTTTTTTAACAAATAAAAAACTGAAAAGTGGGGCGTGCAATATTATTCGGCCCCCTTGCGTTAATACTTTGTAGCGCCACCTTTTGCTCCAATTACAGCTGCAAGTCGCTTGGGGTATGTTTCTATCAGTTTTGCACATCGAGAGACTGACATTCTTGGCCATTCTTCCTTGCAAAACAGCTCAAGCTCAGTGAGGTTGGATGGAGAGTGTTTGTGAACAGCAGTCTTCAGCTCTTTCCACAGATTCTCGATTGGATTCAGGTCTGGACTTTGACTTGGCCATTCTAACACCTGGATACGTTTATTTTTAGACCATTCCATTGTAGATTTGGCTTTATGTTTTGGATCATTGTCCTGTTGGAAGCTAAATCTCCGTCCCAGTCTCAGGTCTTGTGCAGATACCAACAGCTTTTCTTCCAGAATGTTCCTGTATTTGGCTGCATCCATCTTCCCGTCAATTTTAACCATCTTCCCTGTCCCTGCTGAAGAAAAGCAGGCCCAAACCATGATGCTGCCACCACCATGTTTGACAGTGGGATGGCGTGTTCAGGGTGACGAGCTGTGTTGCTTTTACGCCAAACATATCGTTTTGCATTGTGGCCAAAAAGTTCAATTTTGGTTTCATCTGACCAGAGCACCTTCTTCCACATGTTTGGTGTGTCTCCCAGGTGGCTTGTGGCAAACTTTAAACGAGACTTTTTATGGATATCTTTGAGAAATGGCTTTCTTCTTGCCACTCTTCCCTAAAGGCCAGATTTATGCAGTTCGTCCAGAGTGATCATGGGCCTCTTGGCTGCATCTCTGATCAGTTTTTTCCTTGTTTGAGAAGAAAGTTTGGAAGGACGGCCGGGTCTATGTAGATTTGCAGTGGTCTGATGCTCCTTCCATTTCAATATGATGGCTTGCACAGTGCTCCTTGAGATGTTTAAAGCTTGGGAAATCTTTTTGTATCCAAATCCGGCTTTAAACTTCTCCACAACAGTATCTCGGACCTGCCTGGTGTGTTCCTTGGTTTTCATAACGCTCTCTGCACTTTAAACAGAACCCTGAAACTATCACAGAGCAGGTGCATTTATACGGAGACTTGATTACACACAGGTGGATTCTATTTATCATCATCGGTCATTTAGGACAACATTGGATCATTCAGAGATCCTCACTGAACTTCTGGAGTGAGTTTGCTGCACTGAAAGTAAAGGGGCCGAATAATATTGCACGCCCCACTTTTCAGTTTTTTATTTGTTAAAAAAGTTTAAATTATCCAATAAATGTTGTTCCACTTCACGATTGTGTCCCACTTGTTGTTGATTCTTGACAAAAAAATTAAATTTCATATCTTCATGTTTGAAGCCTGAAATGTGGCGAAAGGTTGCAAGATTCAAGGGGGCCGAATACTTTTGCAAAGCACTGCATATACATACAGTGGGGAGAACAAGTATTTGATACACTCACAATGGGAAAACCCATTGGCAGTGTATCAAATATTTGTTCTCCCCACTGTATATATATATATTCTGAGACCCCCAATCTGGCCAAATTTCAAAATTGTCCGATATGTATGTATGATACATTATTGGAAATCTTAAAATCTCAATTTTCTGGGGGAAGAAAATTTTTGAACAGGAGGGCATTTAAATTTTTTTTTTTTTTTAAACACCAAAACCCTATCTGGAGGTAAGAGCACGCAAGATCAGAATTACAAACGCCATGTCTTTAACGAGATATTATCGCGGACTTACCTTGTTTCGATCCAAAACCTGTAGCATATATCACCAAGTGTCAAGACACAGCTGTGGATGGCCACAGCTGGATGTTTTTTGGGATACGGGTAAAACATAGTCATATAACAAGGGTCGCAATGCGGAAATCGCAGACATCAAGCAGTGGTCGAGATTTTCTTTTTCATATACTAGTCGTTCTGAAAATATTAGCATATTATGATTAAGTTCATTATTTTCTGTAATGTACTGATAAACATTAGACTTTCATATATATATATATATATATATATATATATATATATATATATATATATATTTTTTTTTTTTTGGGATTGTACTTTTACTTAAGTATTTTTGTGTTATTAAAAAAAAAGTACTTCATCCACCACTTTTTGTTGCCTGTTGGTTCTGAGTTAGCATGTAGCACACACGTGCGCCCTTTGGGTGTGCTGATAACTTCTCTTGGCTAATCATACATTTAGGGAGCCTGGCGGTCGTAGTTCATTTGAACTTTTTTTTTTTTTGAGGTCAGTATTCATTTATTTCATAATGACAGTTTTTACAATAAGTTTAGCAATACAGTACATTTGTTACATTGTAATACATCACCATCCTTACATAGCACAAGATGGAAATACAAAAATAGTATTGGTCATGATACCCAACGATGGTCTGTTGATATTTTTCCTTGGGCATATGCCCATGCATAATTCACGGATAATCATCGAAGCAACAATTTCAATTTCATGAGCGGCCTAAAACAAACTTAATGATATACAGACTTGAAATATATATATATATATATATATATATACTTTTAAACAATTATATACACAAATGCAAAATAAAACATTCTGATACTATTAGATGAGTTCAATTAAAATACTTATGAGAAGGTTGGGGGATGACTAGGAGATCAAGTGT
The DNA here is from genome assembly GCF_030265065.1 of Corythoichthys intestinalis. NCBI lineage: Eukaryota > Metazoa > Chordata > Actinopteri > Syngnathiformes > Syngnathidae > Corythoichthys > Corythoichthys intestinalis. The sequence continues at coordinate 55,619,425 of NC_080402.1, forward strand.
GTTTCTCTGTTATTGTTGTTGTTTTTACCTTAATAATAAAAAGTGTCGGAAAAGAAAAAAAAAAACTCTTATATTGATAACAAGAGAAAAATGGGAAACGCACAAGCAAATATTTAGATAAATATGAAAAAAAAAAAAAAACAGATTCCAGCACCTCACCACCATACACTTGGACTATACAGTACATGTATGAAGCACTGTTGAAATTGCATAAAAAAAGTTTTTGTAAGCACAGAATAGATTGGATGACAAGACAAAATGCAGCGGATGGTGTTAATCAGGAATCATGGCTGTGCCTTTATAGGGCATTTCATTGTGACATCCTAATTAATGACCGTTTTATTCGTCCATTCAAGTAAAGTGAGGATGCTAATTAAATTAGTAATTACTGGTAGTAAGAAATTAGTACCTTTTTTGCTTTTGAGTGTATGCAAACAAAACACTATTTGCATCCTCTTTTGTAAAATAAACAGATCATTTGAGCCTCAAATTCATTTCTTGTTAGTCATAGTTACAGTAGTAGTTGGTTATTTTGTAAATTACACAGACAAAAGTCTTGAGACAAACCATGGTGTTCTGACCAACTTCATGTTTCTTCCATTTTCATTTCCTGTAGGAGTCCCAGTACTTTTGTTTGTAATGAAAGTCCGTGAGGGTGACTGCCAGGATGTGATGCATATAAAGGCATACCAAAACAAATTTGTGTTTGTAGATGTCATTAAAGGAAATAGTATCTTTACCCGTATTTACTGTTTGTATTACTCTAACACACCCAATATACACCCCTATCAAAAAGTATGGAATCACCAGTCTCGGACGAGCACTCGCTCAGACATTTTATTATGTAGAAGAAACTCAGATAAAAAGCTTGAAAAAATAATGAATTCGTTCAAAAGTGCAACTCTTTAGCATTCAGAAACACTAAAAGAAATGAATAAAAAACATTGTGGTGGTCAGTAAATGTTACTTTTATAGCGCAAGTGCAGGGAAATAAATATAGAATCACTCCATTTTGAGGGAAAAATAGAAAGATTCATTAGAAACAAACAAACAAAGAAATAACAATCAAAACATATCTCTAGTATTTAGTTGAACCACGTCTGGCTTTTATGACAGCTTGCAGTCTCTGAGGCATGGACTCGATGAGTATTCTTCACCAATGTGGTGCCAACTCTCTTTGATTGCAGTTGTCAGATCATCCTTGCAGGTCGGAGCCTTGTTGTGGACCATTTTTTCAATTTCAACCACAGATTTTCAATAGGGTAGAGATCTGGGCTATTTGCAGGCCATGATATTGACTGGATGAGTCTTTCTCCAAGGAATGCTTTAACAGTTTTATGCATGATGCATTGTCATCTTGGAAAATGATTTCATTATCCCCAAACATATTTTCAATGTAAACTTGTGCATTTATTGAAGATTTAACCACAGCCATCTCCCCAGTGCCTTTGCCTGACATGCCGCCCCATATCATCAAGGACTGAGGGAATTTTGATGTGTTTTCCAGTGAGATCTTTGTAAATCTCACTGGAACGGCACCAAACAAAAGTTCCAGCATCATCACCTTGTCCAATGGAGATTTTTGACTCATCAGAGAAAATAACCTTCATCCAGTCATTCACAGTCAATGATTGCCTCTCCTTAGCTCATTTCATTCTTGTTCTTTTCTGTTTAAGTGTCAATGATGGTTTCCTTTTAGCTTTCCTTTATGAAATTCCAATTGCCTTTAGGTGATTTTGCACTGTTCTGTCACATACTCCAGCTTCCTCCCATTTCTTCTGTATTTGTCTTGTTGTACATCGCTCAACTTTAACAACCTTGCCATGCTGTTTGTATTTGGTCCAGATTTTTGATACAGCGACTGTGAACAGCCCACATCTTTGGCAACCATACTGTATGTGTAGCGTTACCTTCTTCAAAAAGTTTGATAATCCTCTCCATGTCTCAAGAGACATTTCTCTTGCTGGAGCCATGATTTTTGTGAATCCACTTGGTCCAGCAGCCCTCCAAGGTGTGATAACTGTTTTTAACTGCTGACTAACGAGTAGATCTAATCTGAAGCAGGGGCCCAATTAAGGAAAGGAAACTGACTGGGTGTGTCTGTATTTTCTACACAAAATAGAGTGATTCCATATTTTTTAATGGAGTGATTCTATATTTATTTCCCTGCACTTGCTCTATAAAAGTAACATTTACTGACCACCACAATGTTTGTTATTCATTTCTTTTAGTGTTTCTGAATGCTAAAGAGTTGTACTAGAACTAATTTATTATTTTTTCAATTTATCTGAGTTTCTTCTACATAATAAAATGTCTGAGTGAGTGCTTGTCCGAGACTGGTGATTCCATACTTTTTGCTAGGGGTTTGTCAAATAAATTGCATTTAAGTCATACTTTAACAAAAAATAAGGGAGATAACAACTACAGAAGGATGCCTGCTGACTTCAGAAGCCGACCCTGAATTGTGCTGACTGGGAGACCCAACGTGCGCGTCATAGAGCTGACTGAGCGAGACAAGCAGGGGATGGCCATCTCACAAGCCCACGTCTGGACCACCAAATGTCATCATCAGCTCTTCTGGTAACCGACAATGGACAGTCCGGGACAATGGAAGGACTTTATCTCCTCACACAAGGAACATCTGATAACGGATGAGCCAGTTGCCACTCACCACTCAAGTGGCGCTGAGGCTGGCAAAATCCTCAACTCTCGTTGCCCTGACAACAGTAACGCACGAACCTTCCTGCCCAATCCACAACAGGCAATAACCCTAAACAATGCCCAAACACACCCTTCTTCCGGACCACAGCCCGCCCACAAGAGCCTTCAAAAGACTGAATTCTTTATCTAGCGCTGGCTTTTCGTGGGAATGTTTTGTTTACCTGTTGATTGTTGACTTTGCCTTCTTCTCGTCTGGGTCTGTTTGCTGTTTTGCCTTGCTGTTTTAATTGCTGTCGACTTGGAATAAATCGTCAACTTGAGTTTCGAAACCTGCTTTTAAAATGGAGTCAGTACACAGGGTTAAAACTAAGGTGAATGCGCGGAGTTTGGCCTTTTGGCTGGGTTTTTGAGCTTGCGCTGGCCTGGTTCGTTGGAATTGCGCTAGCGTGGTTGCGATGGTTCGGGTGGCGTGATTCCGGCAATCTGGCTAGAAGGTCAAATTCCAACATATAGTATAAATATATACTATTACTGTTAGTGGGAAAATAAAATAATGGACACCTCCACCAATTAAAATTCTGTATTCTGCAATGAGAATTTTTCAATAGCCTGTTTGTTATTCATGAAATAAAACAACAATTCTGTGCAAATTATTCGGATGAACCCTAGTGAATGACAATGTACAGGAATCCAACATTTCAAATCTAAATACCTAGCCTTCACACATGTATGGTCCACGTGCCTCTCCTTTTCCTCCTTGATTATGAAAACAGTAGCCTCAGAGCTTCAAAACACAAAATAATGTCCACTCAAATTCTCTTGTCATAAATCATATAAAGACTTCATTGCTTTCATCGGTGCAATTTTTCCACACACATCAGCATCTCTGATGAACTCTTCTTGACTTGCTCAGTTCAGTCAATGTTCAAGGAACTGGTCCATCAGTTTCTTCAAGTAGGTGTCAACCCACAAAATGCAGCCTCACGGCTGAAATTAAGTTATGAAGTGGCATCAATGCCTCATCTCTCAGACAGTTACTGGACATACTATAATTTTGTCCTCCAGCATGACACTGACGATGAGGAAAACAAAGTAGAGCAGGAACATGAGGAAGCCAAGCAGCTTGCTCATCCTCCACTTACAGGCTGCGATCGAGATGATGACAAAGAGGAGCATGAGGAACAGGAGGACGATGGCGCAGAAAAGGCCATTGCTGCTCACTTCCACTGGCTTGAAGTCATTTATGATGTTGTAGATCAGCCACGGAAATGGAAGCCTAGAAGTAAAGTCGGAGTTCGATCGTGAGCTTGGATGGTGGGGGTTATATCCTTTCTAAAGCAAAACTCCCACTTACCCTACAGTGATGTCGAAGATGTTAGAGCCCACTGAGCTGGACACGGCCATGTCACCGAGGCCTTTTCGGGCCACAATTACGCTGGTGATGAGGTCAGGGATGGAAGTGCCTGCTGCTAGAATAGTCAGACCCATGATTTCCTCTGTGATCCAGAATGTCTCTCCAACCTACAGATGAAACGAAACACATGAAATGTCCTGTAACTGCAGCCTTTAAGCTTTTAACCACATGAGGTGAACTGCAGGAATGATAAGTTTATGTGCCTCACACTTTAAGAGACCAAATATAATGGGAACATTGACTTCTCAATTGTTTATATTATAAATACTGGACTATATATTTTATAGCGAAGCAGGCTTGTGTTCGGGAAGCAGTGTTGGATGAAGTACTCACTTTTTTTTTTTTTTTTTTTACTTAAGTACAGATACAGAGGGGGAAAATTACTTGAGTAAGAGTACAAGCATACAGTGGTATGAAAAAGTATCTGAACCTTTTGGAATTTCTCACATTTCTGCATAAAATCACCATCAAATGTGATCTGATCATTGTCAGAATCACACAGAGGAAAGAACAGTGTCTACTGAAGATGTCATCCCGATTGATCGGGTCCGATCACGTCATTTTCAAAGTATTTCCAGAGTCTATAGTTTTGGCTTAATGTAGGGCTATCAAATTTATCGCGTTAGCGGCGGTAATTAATTTTTTTAAAAAATTAATCGCGTTAAAATATTTAACGCAATTAACGCATGCGTTGCACGACCCACTCACGCATTGTCGCGTTCAATCTATAATGGTGACGTTTTACCTATATATAGAGGTAAAAGCGTAAAATGAGTAGAGTGAATTTTGGCAGTCTTTGGAGCCTGTTTTTAATTGACTGAAGCCTTACAATCCCTCTTTCAACAATTAGAAATATCATGGGAAGCAATGTGGGGAGGAAAGGTAGTAGTTGATCTTTTTCTTAACACCATATGTTATTTCCCAATGCAGAGAAGATACAGTATATCAATTGGTGCCACTACGCACAGTCATGGTTGCACTTCCCATTATGCATTTGGGCAGAACAGTTGAATGGCTACAGTATCATTTACTGAAAGCTCAACAAATACACTAGATGGCAATATTTAGTCACAATATACAAAGTCACATTTATCCTTTAAGAATTACAAGTCTTTCTATCTGTGGATCCCTCTCACAGAAAGAATGTTAATAATGTAAATGCCATCTTGAGGATTTATTGTCATAATAAACAAATACAGTACCTATGTACTGTATGTTGAATGTATATATTCGTCCGAGTTTTATTCATTTTTTTCTTAATGCATTGCCAAAATGTATATGATCGGGAAAAATTATCAGGGAATGATTGGAATTGAATCAGGAGCAAAAAAAAAAAAGCAATCGGATCGGGAAATATCGGGATCGGCAGATACTCAAACTAAAACGATCGGGATCGGATCGGGAGCAAAAAAACATGATCGGAACAACCCTAGTGTCTACTTTAGCTATAACAACCCAAACATTTATAGGTTTTCATATTTTAATGAGGATAGTTTGCAAACAACGACAGAAGGGGGAAAAAATAAGTGAACCATCACATTTAATATTTTGTGCCCCCTCCCCTTTGACAGCAATAACTTCAACCAGACGCTTCTTGTAGCGGCAGGTCAGTCTGGCAGATCGATCAGGACTATTATTGGCCCATTCTTCTCGAAAAAACTGCTGTAGTTTAGTCATATTCCTGGGATGTCTGGCATGAATCGCTGTCATTCGGTCATGCCGCAGCATCTCAGTGGGGTTCAACTCTGGACTTTGGCTTAGCCACTCCAGCACGTGTATTTTGTTCTTCTGAAACCATTCTGAAGTTGATTTACTTATGTGTTTTGGATCATTGTCTTGTTGCAGCATCCATCCTCTTTTTAGCTTCAACTGTCTGACAGACATCTTCAGGTTTTCCTGCAAAACATCCTGATAAACCTTTGAATTCATTCTTCCATTAATGATTGCAAGTTGTCCAGGCCCTGAGGCAGAAAAACAACCCCAAATCATGATGTATGACGTTTTATGTTACTTCCAAACAATTCAACGTTGATTTCATCAGTCCACAAAATATTTTGCAAAAACCTCTGTGGAATGTTCAAGTCCCTTTTTGTGAACATTAAACGAGAAACAATGTTTTTTTAGACAGAGTCCCCCCAAGAACACAATTTTTGGCAATAGTTTTACATATAGTTGATGTGTGCGCAGAGATATTTAACTTAAGTCTTTAGCAGACACTCTAGGGTTCCTTTTTTTTTTTTTTTTTTTTTTTTTAACCTCTCTGAGTATTCTCTTGGCATCATCTTTGGTGGACCGCCACTCCTTGGGAGAGAAGCAATGGTGCAAAACTCTCTCCATTTGTAGAAAACGTCTCTGTCTGTTGATTGATCAGCATCCAGACTTTTACAGATAGTTTTGTATCCTTTCCCAGCTTTATACAAATCAACAATCCTTGATCGCAGGTCTTCAGACAGCTCTTTTGACCAAGCCATGATGCAATTCGACAATGCTTCTCATTAAGACATTTCTTACCAGGTGTTTGTTTTATAGTGGGCAGGGCAGCTTTAAATCAGTCATCAGTGATTGGGCACACAACTGACTTAAAATGTTTGGGGAAAATTGGTTTTAATTTCTCTTTAAGTCTCCTTAGGCAGAGGGTTCACTTACTTATTTTTCCCCCTTCTGTCATTTTTTGCATTCTATCCTCATTAAAATATAAAAACCTATAAATATTTGTGTGGTTTTAGTTAAAGCAGACACTGTATTTTCATCTGTGTGATTTTGCCAAAGATCAGATCACATTTCATGGGGATTTTATGCAGAAATGGAAGAAATTCCAAAAGCTTCAAATACTTTTTCATACCACTGTATTGAAAAGAAATTCCTCAAGTAAAATGCAGAGTACTTGCTTTAAAATTTAAATAAAAGTATTTTTTCCCGACGCAACGATAAATGTTAGTTATAAGTGAATGTGGATACAGTACTTTTGCACCCACAATATTACCATTTTCTTTTTCACGTTTTAAAACTGTGCAGAATGGGAAAAAAACACAAGCAGTAAAATTGACTGCACTATAACACAAGTTTAACAAGCTCATAAAATGGCGGATGACAGGCAACTATCAACTGCATAACCCCCACCTACTGTACAAGAGTGTACAAGTTTTTTTTTGTTTTTTTTTTGTGGTGAATATCTTGTTCACCTGCCTAATTTTGTACTCGTGTTGCTACCTCAAGTGCTCAATTGCGATATAGCTGCACGGGGGCTATCGATTGCTCCGGAGGCATGAAAACAAAACCGTCAATTCACAATGAGGAAAACAAACAAACAAAAGTAATGTATAATGCTGGCGACAATTTGAAAAGTAACGGAGTAAAAAGTACAGATACGTGCTGTAAAATGTAGTGAAGTAAAAATAAAAAGTACCAGTTGTACTTAAGTAAATGGTGTTATACTTATATAGCGCTTTTCCACCTTATCAAGGCGCTCAAAGCGCTTTACACTATCTCGCCATTCACCTACTGCTGACACAGCACCAGGAGCAACGTGGGGTTCAGTATCTTGCTCAAGGATACTTAGGTGAGTTCATCAGGGTGAAGAATCGAACCCACAACCTCTGGGTTGGGGGGACAACTACTCTACCACTGAGCCACGCCACCCCAAAGTAAAGTACAGATACACCAAAAAATGTACTTAAGTACTGTAACAAAGTACTTATACTTCGTTACTTTGCACAACTGTTGGGAAGTAGCGTTTACACTATCGATCATATTATGAAAAATATATAAATATATAAAATATGAGAAAATTGGCTGCTCAACTGTTGTTTTTATTACAGCATCTACTATGTTTTATACTATACTATACTGTCTATACTATATTTTATAGCTAAGCAGGCTTGTGTTCGGGAAGTAAATGGTACACTATCAATCAAGGCGCTTGTATTCAAGTAACATTATGTCCATCCTGATCTATACGTAGATCAATTAAGCAACCATCCGATCAAATTGCTCAAAAGGCAAAACATTATTTAATATACTATAGTCACCTTTTAGACTTTTTGAAACAGAAATTCAAAAAGTATTAAATTTTTCATCAACAAAACTGTCCAAAACTGCACAGAACTTTTATCGCTTTAGGTGAAAATGTACAGTGATCTCTCGCTACTTCACTTTTCAAACTTTGTGCCCCATAGGCGGAGTTTGACTTTTGGGGCAGGGGGGGCACAATATGTTGATGACCCTGAAACGCAGTGTCAGCAATAAAATTAACTTACAAGAATATTTATAATAATAATAAGTTGAAAATGAGCGTTTCTTGTTTCCTATACTTCTTAAGGGGAATTCGAAAATCAGGCTGCTTAGGCTATGCTTTTCGCCAAGATCGTCATTCATTGAATACAAGGGCGTAGGTTTGCATAGGGATGGTAGGGACATAACATTACCAACTTTTCAGGATGCTCTAATTTTCCCCACCAACTTTTAGGCAACCTTATTTGCATTATATAATGACTTCAGTTATATAGGTAATTTCTTCCTATCTATCCTTCCTATCTTCCTATATGTTGTAGGGATACAATTGATCTTACCACTATTAAGTGAATTACAGTACTTTTATTATGGTCAGACTTACAGTGACCCCTTTTCACTCGCTGAATGTGCCATTCCATTTTTTTCCCCTAAAACGCACGTTTGACTGGCTGATGAATTGACCCACCCCCACACACACACACACCCATTCACAGCCAGACATAAATACAACATGGCCACCTCCCCTGGCCCCTTCAAAGAAGAGGGATATTAGAAGTTTTTTTCTGCCAGCAGCAGCCACTGTAAGTAATGTAAAAAGACGTCAATGTTGTGGAGGTGGAGTACACTCCACTAATTTTGCTACTGCTACAGTGCTTGAAGTCGATTTTACTCACCAGATTTCTAGAAATAAGAAAAACAGCTTGCTGAAAATAAGCTTAACATACTTATTTTAAGCAACACGTTTGTATATTTAATCTTGAAAATCTTGTTTGTCAGAAATGTTCTTAATTCAAGAATATTGTTCAAAACATTATTTGAAATAATTTTTTTCTTGATTTAGGTGAAAAATGAACAACTTTTAGATGTATGGGCTCAATACGAACAAATAATAATATTTACTTCAAGTAAGTGTAAGAATCTGGCGCATTAATCTGTTAATTAGCCTTTAACACTCAAAAAAAGATGAAGAAAATTATTTGACGAGATTTAACAAAAATGATCAGATTAAGATGTTATAAATTTGCAGTGTGAAAGTTAGTATAGGTTAATACAGATTTATTTTGCATTAATCATTTAGCCTATCAATTAATTAGGTTCATATTGGTGAGAAATGTAGCTCTGACCCCCATTTACCAAATATGTTTGGTCTTATTAATGTCCCGCCCCCAGCAAAAAGTGTACATGCAGGTTATGCTGTCATATCGTCTGTACCAATATTAAGATCAAACCTACGCCCTTGATTGAATATGGCACGCCGACCGGTGCCGTGCCAATGTAGTTACCCCAGTCTGGGTGGAGTCACTGCACTGCACTGATTTGCTTGAGTTCCGTGTTTTGGTGATGTAGTTATCCACGAGGTTTTAAAACATGGCACATCCATAAAAAAAAAAAAAAAAAAAACTTTTTTTTCCTGTCGTATACCGTAACATACGTACTGAACTTAACGTTCAGTACGTTAAAAGCGTTAAAAGGCAATGTTTCACTGTTTTGCTCGTAGGACGACTTATAACTGTTCTTACTGTAATTCAAGTCCTGTATGGAGCTTCTCCAGTTTAGTAAACGTCGATGTCCAAAATATATAACTGTGGTTCTTTTCTAGCTTCAATTAATTGTTTAAGTTGACAACCCTCATAACTAATGTGTGTGTGTGCGCTACCGCGGCCAGGGGACACAATTTTTGACGGAAGTAACTACATTGGCAAGACACCGGTGGTGGCTCTGTTTTACAATTAGCGTCTTTAGTGGGGCAAATTAAAACTCCGCTCACCATTTTGACGGTCGTCTCTAGCGTTTCATGGCCCACATTTTCAATCATTATTTCTTGCTCAGTAGAGTGTGTCCCTTTTGAAAGCTTAGGTTTGAAAAAAATTACGTATATCCATCTTGCCTTTTTGGTCCTGGGGTGGTTTTGGCTAAGCAAAGCAAATGACCGTCTAAGGTGTTAGTCACATAATCTGTTCGAAAAATAATTTTGACCCATTATAAAAAATATTTTTTTTTGTTCATTTCATTCATTTTTGTTTGTTTTATTGCTTTACAACTTTTATAGACAATATTTTACCGGAAAATTCATAATTTTAAAATCATATATTGTATAGGAAAGTCAATTACATGCAGTGACACTTTTCGGCCACCAGAGAGGGGCCTGGCCCCACTAGCCCCGCCCCTGAAAATCTGCTTATGTCGTGCCCTCAGACCATTGCGGATTTCAAAGAAATATATAATAATACAGTATTTTATTTAAAAATGGTAAGCTATATGCATGTATAAATGTACAAATCATTGTGTTCTTATATACATACATATATATATATATATATATATATATATATATACTGTATATATATATATATATATATATATATATATATATATATATATATATATATACATTTTTATATCATAATTATTACATTTGCAGTGCTTAATAACAGTTTACAGAAATAAACATTTGTGTTTTTTTTGTTTTTTTTAATCATACTTGGGGGTTTGGGGGGGTGAGAGAAAACAGGTCTGGTATGTATCTCTTTCCAATGCTGTTAAATCTGGATAAATACATTGAACACATATTTTTTTTCATGTAAATAAGCTCTGCCTCTACTTCATGGGTCTTCGATTTTCGCACATTAATCACAAGAAACGAGGGATCACTGTAATTTATTGTGTGAAATGTGTTCATAGTATAGTATTCAAACAATTAGAGGCCTTTTATTGGAATTGAAATTGAATCGCGGCAGACTTTGTAATACAGTTAGTCCCCGGGTTACGAACGAGTTTCCTTCCTACGCTGGCGACGTAACCCGAATTTCTGCTTAAATGGAAATGAACCATTTAAGTACCCCTACATCTCAAAATAACTATCTAAAAACTTGTATTATACGTCATATTAATTAAATAAAATACAAAAAAAACAAAAAAGACACTGTAATTATTGTCAATGCTGAGAGGTTGCTGGACGAGACACTAGCCCTTTTCAGACATATGCTGAACTCTGGTTAACTCCCTGGATTTAAATTGGAAGCCCTTCTATCCGCTGAAAGCAATTTCCCTGGTCGACTGACACCGAAATTAACCAGGTCGCGTCTCATTATAATGTCCGAGACTTAACTGGAACGTGGCATGTATGAAAGCAGTTGGTTAATTCCCGGGTCAGAGCGCAAAGGCTGATGAAGTATATATATATATATGATATGATGGCGCGCCGATCATCATTTCCTCTTTCTTCGCAGTAAACACACATCGCAGTTATCAACATGGCAAATTGTAAATGACAAAATTAATTTGCTACTGGATCTTAGAACCCAGGAAGATACAGTCCATCATCCATCTTTGGAAATGTGTGGTTTATTTTGTTGCCGACGCCGACCAAAAATGACAAAATGTCCGGGTTATCAAAAACTCATCGCCATCTCCGCACAGAGAGCGCCAACACGGCACAAACCTGAGGGGCAAAACACACGGGAGGCCATGCGCGATGGCGAAATGCAAAAGTCATCGCCGTTGAGCTGAAAGCCAACACACAGGGCGCGATGCGACTGCAGTGGCAAGCGACACGCATCGCCCTCTGAATGTGCATCATCGTTTGTCTCTGATTAGCTATGAATTTGGAGGCATTTCAAAATTACTGGTGAACGCCCCTTACTTACTGGTTGCTCTTTTTAACCCTTCCCCTGTGGCCCTTATGCCCCCCAGGTTTTTCCCCAAGGTCCTAGCGCCCTTCCCATTACAAAACAATTTAAAAAAAAAAAAAAAAAAATGTAATGATTGAAGATTTGTCAGCGAGCCAGATGTAGGCGTCAAAAGAGCCATATCTGGCTCACAAGCCATAGGTTCCCGACCCCTGGGCTAAATGATTAATGCAAAATACTGTAAATCTGTATTGACTTATACTAACTTTCCAATTTACACTATTACGCCTTAATCTGATCATTTTTCTTAAGTGTAGTCCAATAATTTTCTTCATCTTGTTTTGAGTTTTAAAGGCTAGTTAACAGGTTAATGCATCAGATTCTTCCACTAAGCCCATACATCTAAAAGTCAGTCATTTTTCACCTCAATCAATAAAAAAAATGCTTTCAAATAATGTTTTGAACAATATTCTTGAATTAAGAACATTTCTGACACTTTTTGTTTTTCTTTTTTTAGGATTACATATACAAATGTTTAGCTTAAAATAAGTCTGTTAAGCTTATTTTCAGCTAGCTATTTTTCTTATTTCAAGAAATCTAAACAAGTAAAATTACTTGAAGCACTGGCAGATCATTTCACTCATTTCTAGTAAATTTACACTGAATACAAGGGAATTTACAGTAAGTTTATTTATTTATTTTGTTTTGTTTGTTTGTTTCAAGGAGGTGGGTTTTTGCAGTGTATATGTATTGGTTCAGCTGATACACGGTTTGATTCAAACCTTTGTTTTCAAAAACTGCTAAAGAAACATTTTGAAAACTTCCAGAATAAATGTCTGAAATTTATTAGCAAATTTAAATTGCGTTATTTAAACACAAATTATATTAACATACAAAAGATATACAAACTTGTTGATCATCTCTTAAATATCCAGGAATACAAAAAAAATAAACATTTGTCTTAATCCTACTCAAAATTGTCTTCCTAAATGAATTAAAAAAAAAAAAAAAATGTCAGGGAATAACAAAAATAAGTCAAAATGGAGCCTTCATTCAGGAAATGCACTACTGTTTTTGCCCACAAGCACAGCCAAACTCAACAATAAATGAAAGCTCCTTTGTGCTGCATTAGGACGACAAGTAAAATAAAAATGAAAACTGGGGAGAAAGGGGTAAAGCTTGGTTCACTACATTTCTTACAGCTGAGCAGAATTTACTATATTTCTTACAGTTTGATTAAAGTTAATATAGTAGAAAACACATACCGGCGGACACAGCAGCTTCCTACTCAGGTTAGGAAGTTCAGTTGGTAATGCTAACTCTGATGCAGATCGGACTTTCAGTAGCAAAATTAGTGGTGTGTTTCCCACCTTCACAACAGTAACTTTTTACTTACAAGGGCTGCTGGCCGAAAAAAAAAAAAAAAAACTTCTAATATCCCTCCTCTTCGAAGCGGGCAGAGAAGGCGGCATGTCGACATGTAACGTCGTTTTGTACTGTGAGAGTGTGCTTGTTTCGGGGGGTCAAGTCATCAGCCAATCAAACGTGCATTTTGAGGAAAAAACATGGTATATTCAGCAAGTGAAAAAGGGGTGAATGTAAGTGTGAACATAATGAAAATAATTCACTTAATAATGGTAGGGTCAATTATATCCTTACAACATATGGGAAGACAATCTAAATGACCTATGTAACTGAACACATTATATAATGAAAATAAGGTTGCTTAAAAGTTAGTGGGGACAATTTGAGAATCCTGAAAAGTTGGTAGATTTTTAGGTCGCTACCATCCCTATGCAAACCTACGCCCTTGATTTACGCTATCAATGGCAAGCTTCTCATACGGAGATCTGGCCACACCCTATTACACAGCAGATTCCGCTACCACCACTGATTTGTACAGTAAATAATCAATTAAGTTAGGATGAGCCCTGTGATTGGCTAACAAACAGTCAAGGGTGTGCCCCACCTTTACATGCATGATTTGATTTCTTCTTTCATTCCCACCATTAAAATAGAGCACTGAGTTGATCTGGCAGTGGCTCAAGAAAGATTAGCCAGGGATTAGCAGCAGATGTCTTACATTTAACACCTTGACTGCAGCATTCCGTGTTGAGCTCCGAAATAGACAGTACAGAATAGGAAAAAAATAAGCATGTGTATGTGTATATCAGTTACCTGATGAGCCCACCACACCATCAGGTATGAGAAGAAAGCAATCCAACTGATGGAGCCAAGGAAGGTGATTGGGAAGAACTTTTCTGAGCTCTAAAACAACCAGAGGGACCAATATTCAGTGTCCAGACTTAGTTGATATCTTATTTAAGATTCAGTTCATGCCATAGTGCACAAACTTTTAGTTTCATCATCGTGAAAAACATGATAATACAGTAATCTGGTAGGCCTGTGTGTTGATCAAAGATCAAGGCAGGGGTTTCAGTTATAGAAATGCACAATTACTATTTATTATTGTAAGCTGTATAAACTTTATGCACATTTTAATCATTAACACTGTGCTTGAGAATTGATATAATTTTAAAAAAGGAAATCAAATGGCATATCAATAGTTTTTTCTGAAACTATACATACTATGTGTATTATAATAAATCAATATCATTTAAGAATGTAAATTCCCACATTGCAGTAATTGTACGAATAATACTGTAGCATTAATAGGCTATACAGTATTTAATTATTTGACATACTTTACAAAATTTAAAATGACATTTTCCTCTTTGGTCTAAATATAAAAAGAATTCATTCTTGATCATTGCTGGTGAATAGTTGTTTTTCAGGTTTCAACAAGCCAAATTTAAGACTTTTGAAGACTTTTTAAAGACCATGATAAATACAATTTCAGACCCTTTTTTACATCAATACCGAGCAAAAAGTACAAAAGACTTGAACGAAAATTGGAAGCCCGGATTTACTCGCAAAGTATATGAATTTATTTCTCTTTATTTCTCTGTTGCCAATCAAGACTTGTAAAGTCTATATCCAGTGGCCAAGTTTTCTCCGCTGCTATGCTAACTAAGCTGTCAACACACAACTGGGCAAGCACACACTGCAAAAATCTTAATCAGATCATTTTTCTTAAATCTAGTGGAATAATTTTCTCCATCTAGTTTTGAGTGTTGAAGACATGCTAACAGATTAATGCGTCAGATTCATAGACTTCATAATGTATTGATGGGACACGAGGCCGATAAATAGGGGGCCTGCATTGATGGCGAGGCCGTCAAAGCTGACCGAGTGGAATCAGAGACAAACAGCTTTTTCCGGTGAAAATTCTTGAGAATAAATGCTTAAATCCCCAAATTCTTTATAGATATGGTCATAAAACAGTCTCAATTCTTGGTTAAAAGTAAAAAAAACTATGCAGTTAGCATTTATTTCACGTAAATATATCGAAGTACAATGCTAGTCTGTTAGTAAATGTAGCTAGCGGCTACCTTATGTTAACAAAGCTTTTATCGGTGAAAATTCTTGTGAACAACTGCTTAAATGCCCAAATTCTTTATAGATATGGACGTAAAACAGTCTCGATTCTTGGTTAAAAGTTGCTTAAAAATGCAGTTAGCATTTATTTTACGTAAATATTGCGAACTATGATGCCAATGCAGTAGAGGCTAATTTCGGCCATTGACTTTTTTCACGTTTAAAAATGTATGCATGGTACGTAAAATATAATAATTACCTTGAATCCGCGAACAAATAACTCCTGAGACAATCCTTCCTGTTTGTATATGGTACAGCTTTTGTACTTTTTCAACCTAAATCCGGCATTGGATCGCTGCATGTGTTGAATAACTGCGACCGACTTCGACCGACTGAAGCGGAGTGTAGGACTACCCCCAACTTGAAGGCGTGGCACAGTGTCTGGCGAATTTGACCCGTTAATATCGTTATAAAGTCTATGTCTAAGCTTTTTTAAGATTAAATATAATAATAAAATATGTCTGTTAAACTCATTTTCAGCTAGCTTTTTTTGTTATTTCAAGAAATCTAAGGGAGCAAAATTTACTTGAAGCAATGGCAGTTAATTTCACTTATTTCTAGTCGATTTACACTGAAAACAAGGAGATTTAATTAGTTTTAAGGAGGTGTGTTTTTGTAGTGTAGCCGTGGCTTGTTTTTCTTCTGGTTCCCAGCTATAGTGCGTATCGTAAAATGTATACAATTTTGTTTCTTTCGGCAATAACGTTGTACCTTTGGATTATTTTCCCGTGTTGCAACCCTTAATATTTTTTTAAATAAAAATCAATACATTTTATGAAACCCAATATTTTTTCACAAGATTTCAATCCTCTGAAAAATGACGTGATCGTCCCGATTTCAGATCATGTGATCGGGTTGGGAAATATTTAATCATAGACTTCATAATGATATTGACGGGTCAGATTTGACCTTCAGTGTGCCACGCCTTCAAGTCGGGGGCCTTCCCACAATCCACTTCATTTATTCTCAGTCGGTCGCAGCGATGCAACGCCGGATTTATGTTGAAAAAGTACGAAAGCTCTACCGCATACAAATAGGAAGGATTGTCTCAAGAGTGATTTGCTCGAGGATTCAAGGTAATTATTATATTTTTCATACAATGCATGCATTTTGAAATGTAAAAAAAATCATCCATCCATCCATTATCTTACGCTTAGTCCAGGGTCGGGTCGCGGGGGCAGCAGCTTTAGCAGGGAAGCCCAGACTTCCCTCTTCCCAGCCACTTCAGCCAGCTCCTCCGGCGGGATTCCAAGGCGTTCCCAGGCCAGCTGAGTGACATAGTCTCTCCAGCGTGTCCTGGGTCAACCCCGGCGCCTCCCGCCGGTGGGACATGCCCGGAACACCTCTCCAGGGAGGCGTCCAGGAGGCATCCGAACCAGATGCCCGAGCCACCTCAACTGGCTCCTCTCAACGCGGAGGAGTAGCGGCTCGACACCAAGCCCCTCCCGGATGACCGAGCTTCTCACCCTATCTCTAAGGGAGAGCCCGGACACCCTGCGGAGGAAACTCATTTCGGCCGCTTGTATCCGGGATCTTGTTCTTTCGGTCACGACCCACAGCTCGTGACCATAGGTGAGGGTAGGAACGTAGATCGACTGGTAAATCGAGAGCTTCGCTTTTTGGCTCAGGTCCTTCTTCACCACAACGGACCGGTGCAGAGTCCGCATCACTGCAGACGCTGCACCGATCCGCCTGTCAATCTCCCGCCCCCTACTACCGTCACTCGTAAACAAGACCCCAAGATACTTGAACTCCTCCACTTGGGGCAGGATCTCATCCCGACCCGGAGAGGGCATGCCACCCTTTTCCGGCTGAGGACCATGGTCTCGGATTTGGAGGTGCTGATCTTCATCCCAACCGCTTCACAGTCGGCTGCAAACCGCCCCAGTGAGAGTTGGAGGTCACGGCCTGATGAAGCCAACAGCACCACATCATCTGCAAAAAGCAGAGATGCAATGCTGAGGCCACTAAACTGGACACCCTCAACGCTTCGGCTGCGCCTAGAAATTCTGTCCATAAAAATTATGAACAGAATCGGTGACAAAGGGCAGCCTTGGCGGAGTCCAATCCTCACTGGGAACGAATTCGACTTACTGCCGGCAATGCGGACCAGACTCTGACACCGGTCGTACAGGGACCGAACAGCCCTTACCAAGGGGCTCGGTACCCCGTACTCCCGGAGCACCCTCCACAGGACTCCCCTAGGCACACGGTCGAACGCCTTCTCTAAATCCACAAAACACATGTAGACTGGTTGGGCGAACTCCCATGCACCCTCGATCACCCTGCCGAGGGTGTAGAGCTGGTCCACTGTTCCACGGCCGGGACGAAAACCACACTGCTCCTCCTGAATCCGAGATTCGACTTCCCGACGGACCCTCCTCTCCAGCACCCCTGAATAGACTTTACCGGGGAGGCCGAGGAGTGTGATCCCTCTATAATTGGAACCACCCTCCGGTGGGGGACCACCACCCCGATCTGCCAATCCAGAGGCACTGTCCCCGATGTCCACGCGATGTTGTAGAGGCGTGTCAGCCATGACAGCCCTACAACATCCAGAGCCTTTAGGAACTCCGGGCGGATCTCATCTACCCCCGGGGCCTTGCCACCGAGGAGCTTACCAACAGCCTCAGTGACTTCAACCCCAGAGATCGAAGAGCCCACCTCAGAGTCCCCAGACTCTGCTTCCTCAAAGGAAGGCGTGTCGGTGGAATTGAGGAGGGCTTCGAAGTATTCTCCCCACCGACTCACGACGTCCCGAGTCGAGGTCAGCAGTACACCATCTTCACTATACACAGTGTTAATGGTGCACTGCTTTCCTTTCCTCAGACGCCGGATGGTGGACCAGAATTTCCTCGAAGCCGTCCGGAAATCGTTTTCCATGGCCTCGCCGAACTCCTCCCATGTCCGAATTTTTGCCTCGGCGACCGCTGAAGCCGCAGTCCACTTGGCCAGCCAGTACCTGTCAGCTGCCTCCGGAGTCCCACAGGCCAAAAAGGCCCGATAGGCGTCCTTCTTCAGCTTGACAGCATCCCTTACCGCTGGTGTCCACCAGCGGGTTCGGGGATTGCCGCCACGACAGGCAACAACCACCTTACGGCCACAGCTTCGATTGGCCGCCTCAACAATGGAGGTGTGGAACATGGCCCACTCGGACAAGTACAAGTGAGAAGTTCTGCCGGAGGTGGTTGTTGAAACTCTTTCTGACAGGGGATTCTGACAGACGTTCCCAGCAGACCCTCACAATACGTTTGGGCCTGCCAGGTCTGGGCAGCAACTTCCCCCGCCATCGGAGCCAAGAGTTAGCTTCTGCAACTGGGGGTTGGACCGCCAAGGCCCCCGCCTTTGGCTGCCACCCAACACTCTGCGCACCCGACCCCTTTGGCCCCTCCCACTGGTGGTGAGCCCATGGTAAGGGGAACCCATGTTACCTTTTCGGGCTGTGCCCGGCCAGGCCCCATGGGGAAAGGCCTGGCCACCAGACGCTTGCCTTCGAGCCCCACCTCCAGGCCTGGCTCCAGAGGGGGGCCCTGGTAACCCGCGTCCGGGCAAGGGAAACTGGAGTTCATTTATTTTTCTCATCATAAGGGGTCATTTTGAGCCATGCTTAGTCTGCCCCCTCACCTAGGACCTGTTTGCCATGGGTGACCCTGCCAGGGGCTTAAAGCCCCAGACAACATAGCTCCTAGGATCATTGGGACACGCAAACCCCTCCACCACAATAAGGTGATGACTCACGGAGGAAAAAAATCAATTGGAGAAATTAGCCGGTACAGCATTGGCAATATTTACGTAAAACAAATGCTACCTGCGCGATTTTTTTGCTTTTAACCAAGAATCGAGATTCTTTTACGTCCATATCCATAAAGAATTCAGGGTTTAAGCATTTATTCACAAGAATTTTCTACGGATATAGCTCTTTGTTTACATATGGTGGCCGGTAATTGCCTTACTGACTAGATTCACAGTTTGCGTATATTTACGTATATAATATTTACATAAAATAAATGCTGACTGCACGTTTTTTTTTTTTTTTTTTTTTGTGCTATTAACCAAGAACTGAAACGCTTTTATGTCCATATCTATAAAGAATTCAGGGATTTAAGCCTTTATTCACAAGAATTTTCAACGAAATAGCTCTGTTTACATATGGCGGCCCACATTGATTGACAGACTAGCATCGTACTTCGGCACATTTACGTAAAATAAATGCTAACTGCACGTTTTATTTTGCTTTTAACCAAGAATCGAGACCGTTTTACATCTATATCAATAAAGAATTCAGAGATTTAAGCATTTATTCACAAGAATTTTCATCGGAAAAGCTGTTTCCATATGACAGCCGCCACATTGACTGACAGACTAGCATCGTACTTTGACATATTTACGTAAAATAAATGCTAACTGCACGGTTTTTTTGCTTTTAACCAAGAATCAAGACCATTTTACATTCATATCTATAAAGAATTCAGGAATTTAAGCATTTATTCACAAGAATTTTCACCGGAAAAGCTCTGTTTACATATGGCAGCCGCCACATTGACTGACGGACTAGCTACGTACTTCAACATATTTTAGGGTGACCATATTTTGATTTCCAAAAAAGAGGACACTCAGCCCGGCCTCAAGATACTTGAATTTTACTCGAAGTTCACTCAAAGATACCTATATCACTTTAATATATTTAAAGTGTGCCCCCTCACTGTGGATGGAAAAATGCATTTTGAAAAAAATAAATAAAATAAAATAAAAAGTAATGACTAATATATATTAGTGCTGTTAAGATTAATCGATTAACTCGAGTATTCGATTAGAAAAAAATATTTAAATTAAATTTTGTTGCTTCGAGTATTCGTTTAATTAAAATGGCATTGTAATGGTTTGTTTTGAAAGTGTTTGCATTTAGTTTTATAGATTAGGGTGGATACACTGCCCTCTGGTCTGCCTCTTTTCACATGGCTGAATCCAACTGCTCCCTGTTAAGGTCAACATAAGTTAAGTTTTTGTTTGAGCTAATGTTTTTTAATGCATTCATAATTTAGTTTATAGGTATATATCGCCGTTTTTTTTATGGGAATATGTGTCTGAACCATTTGTTTAGAGAATTGAAAAGAAAAAAAAACTTTAGCATTTTGTAGCATTTAAGCTAGCAGACTTTTTCTATGTAAGTTAGCAACCAATTGTTCTTTTATTTTACATAGATCCTCATTTTTCAAAATAAAATTTATACTGTTTGAGGCTCGGCTCAGGTATTATTCAGATATTATTCCCATTCAACTGATATTCTCATTCAATGCTCTAGATTGCACACAAACAAAAACCGAAAAAAATTGACAAACTATTCACCCAGCATGTTTCCAAACATAGCAGTTCAAAATTACGTTTCCCATAATGCCTAGCGTGGTTTAGCTTACTGATAGTTAGCTGAGGCAAAAATCAAACTTTGCTACAAGTTTACAATCATCGGCAGCGCAACGATGCGACATCAAACGGGATTTTACAGTCAAAGCTCCTACAGAAGTCAACAGTTGCCATTATATACGTATTTATCGTAAAAAAACTTAGCAACTGGGTAGGCGTTGTGGCCAAATCGTCAACGCAGTAGATGGCGGTAATGCCTCAAGATAGGGGTAAACTGCCAACAAAAACAAGAAGAACAACACCTTCCCTCCCTTCTAGTAGGAGCCATGTCAACTGCTGCCACCCAGCGGCCGGAGGGATTCTCTTCAAATTGGTCCCATGAAAAATCATAAAAACCGGACATTTTTATGAATTTATAAAACCCGCCCGGACGACGAGGATACAACGTGAAAGTAGGACTTGTCCGGGCAAAAGAGGACGTTTGGTCACCCTAACATATTTAAGTAAAATCAATGCTAACTGCACGTTTTTTTTTGTGTGTGCTTTTAACCAAGAATCGAGACTGTTTCACGTCCGTATCTATTAAGAATTCAGGGATTTAAGCATTAATTCACAAGACTTTTTAAACTAAAAAAGCTTTTTGTCTGTATTTCCACTCGGTCAGCTTTGACGGCCACGCCAACAATGCAGGCCCTCTATTAAACGGCCCCGCGCCCCCTCAATATCCTTATGAAGTCCATGTTTAATTTATACAGTCAAGTACATGTGTGTGTATGTATTGTCACCTCTCTCCTGACATCAGGCAATGTGAGCCAAAGAGGAAAGACAATAGGTAGGATAACGAGGTAGGTGAGACGTTTCCTGTTGGTGTCAGGCCAGGCCAGGCTCAGAGGCTGATCTTCATCTTCCTCCTCCTCACCCATCTGATGGAGAGCTCATTTATTATATATTCTGTACAAATTTCAACACCTTCTTCACATAAAGATCTGATTACAAAAGGAGCAAACACCATACCTCATCTCCTGCAACACCGTTCATTGGAGGGGTGACTTCTACTGCAACCTTTGTACTCGAAGATATGGTTTTGATTGCTTGAGGAAAGAGCACACAGCAAGACATATCCATGTATAACCAATTTACATATGCACAAATGTATACATTTATATACACCCACACCCACACGCTCTGTAAATGAAAAGAAAAATGTATGAGCTACATGTTTGTAAGTGTTAGTTGCCCTGCGATTGGCAGATGACTAGTCTCGGGTCCACCCTGATCAGTTCTCAGTCACCCACAGCAAATGTGAAATGGAAAATGAATGGATGGGAACTGAAAATATTGTAACTCACCGACACCGTTAGTACTAACAACCTGTTCTTCTTTACACTTCTGTTTTGCCATTTTGTGAAGAATTGATGCCTTCTCTTTAAATCGTCCTGAAACCGGAAAAAGAGAGTTTTGTTTTCTGATAACATTTGAACATTAAAGGAAAGAAAATGTTTTTGGGAGGAGCAGAAATAAGAATATAAGACATTTCCAACGCATTGTTGTTGTTTCATTTTTAGCGTAAAAATGGAACATAGGAAATTATGTTCAGATAGGGCAACCATTTCAGTTTTGCGCTGTCATCTCATTCAATTTCCAAATTTAACAGTGCATTATAGTATTGAGGTTTCTTTATATTTGCAGTGTAAAAGTACAGCGGTGTCTTATGAAACAACCTGACTTGTGAGCCTTTCGCGATACGAGCATCCACTCAGACAAATTTTAGGCTTTGTGATAGGCTCATTTAACTACATCAGCTAATGTTACCATGACAACGTGTTCACCTCTTATCCTTTAGATGAACTAACGAAAGTTGAAACAAAATGTGCCTGACCTTGTGTGGATGACGTTAAAGATCACATTTCACACATTTGACTTTAGCAATACCATATTTGTTCAACCAATAGGAAATAATACATTATCATATAATGCCATCTCTTAGTGAACCACTCCCCATTCGTGAGAGCACTGTGTGACAGAGATGATGCTCTGTTGCACTGTTTTCTCCAAATTGCAGTTGGTAATAAAGAAATTAGAGTGTTCAAAGCAGGCCCGGTCGCCTGGATACCGCAGCTAGGAGTAATGGAATAGGATTCTGGTTCTATTTTGTGAGGTTTTCTCGCCTCATGCGAAGAGCAGCTATTGCGCAGGTATGCCGGGGGAGCCTGGCAGCATGAAGCAGTGTGAAAGAAGTCCGCCATCACCAACGGGTTTCGAGGGGCCAGTCTGCTGCGTGCCGAAGAGGACAGCACGGGCTCAGGAGTGCATTTGCCTCATTATGGGAGACATTGAAGGCGACGGCGAAGGAGAGACTGAGTAGGTGCGTGGCGAAGTGTATCTGAGCGTCTTCATATCCGACACTGAGGGTGAAGACTTCCATGGTTTGAGTGCACAGGAGGAAGATGAAGATTGCTAACAAAGACTTTTATGTTTTTAATAACCAGCCCAATTTGTGCTGTACCGCCGTGCTGATGCTATGTAACTTCCGTGCCGCTGCTATATAACTGCCGTGTTTGCTGGCGCTGTTTGGAACGAAAAGTTAAGGTGTGTTATTAAAATTTTGAAAACTGTGTGTATTTCTTTGTCAATATCTCATGTTACTAAGTGGGCACACGCGGCTTATAGCCAGGAGAGGCTTATGTATGTACAAAATGGTTTTTCCTTTAAAAATGTACTGGGTGAGGCTTGTAATCAGGGGCGCCCAATAGTCCAGAAATTACGGTAGATCACTTTTTTGAGGGGTAATCAGTAATTAAATTACTTTTTCAAGTAATATTTGACAACGCTGTTTGTCATGGTAACATTGGCAGATGTACTGTAGTTAAACAGTCTACACTCAAATTTCCATCACAGCTTCCAAGCGTATACTCGGTATACAAGTTCTGTATTATAGCAGTGTAACTCAATTCGCTTCACTGTAAACAGCAATTTGGCATTAAGTGAACAATTCTCATTAAAAAAGACTTATTCAAGTCAATTTCATCATTTGTCTCTATATACCGTAAGATTCGTACTATAAGGTGCACCTGACTATAAGCTGCCACCCACCAAATTTGTTCATAGATAAGCCGCACTGGACTATAGGCCGCAATTGTCCTCACTGCATTATGGGATATTTAGCCCAAAGATATTAACTGGTAACACTTTGACAGCAGCATCATACGACTGTCATAAGACCAAATGAACCACAATGAAGCTTTGAAGCAATTGACTGCAAAGCTTCATTGCTTCAAGAAGCTTCATTTGGCGCATCACTGCTCCCTTGGGGGAGACAGTAAATCTCTGCTGCAACCTGCTGTCAACACTGTTGTTGTCCAACATGCCTTTTTATTTATTTTTTTTTTCATTTCATTTCATCTCACTTTTGTATGGATTTAAAAGATCCTAGCTGGACATAAATTGAGACATAATTTGCCAGATGACACTTAAATGACACTTGTCATAAGCATTCAGTAATGCCCATGACAGTGTCATGTCATAATTATGACGGTCTTATGAAAGTCTTATGACGGCGCTGTCAGTTTTATCAGTGTTATAAGTGTTATCTATTAACATAAATGAATTAACAAATAAGATGCACTGGACTATAAACCATCAGATTAAAAATGAAGGAAAAAAGTAGCATTTTATAGTCCGAAAATTACGGTACATAAAACTATTTGTGAGGAGGCATACTGTAGCAAACTTCTTTCACTGCCAATCAAAACTATCCCTCTCATTCCCTTTAAATATTGTGTATTTACATGTTTCATAGGGACGTCTCGAACTATGCAGCAATCTTTTGGTTTAACAGCCATTATGACAGGCTTGCTTTCTCAATGTCAATCTTCTGTCTACGCACCTTCATTGCTCAGAGGGTCCAGTGTGTGTATCATGAGCTGGAAGATACTGTTTCTCATCAGTGAGTTGTGCAGTGACGCGCAGCTGCCTTCCCTCTGTAACCTTGGTTTGGCCTGTAAAAATGTCATCAAATGTCAAACATGTCATCACTCATAATAATATTTGTATTCAAAGCAGACTTACCATCAGTTTGTTCTCGTCATCTGCAGGTGGGGTGTTGACCTGTCAAGAGAAACACGCAGAAAAAAATATCCTCATTATTCAATTCCATTTTCACAGTTCCTGGTATTTTTAGGCCGTCTTATTAAGAAATTACAATACATGGCACTGCTGTACATTTGGAGGCCCTTAGAAGATAAATTCATAATGATGATCAAATAAGCAAGGAAACGTGAGCAATAACAAGTAAATAATAGGATACTTTCACGTTACTATGAGCATTCCAAGTAATTTACTGTAAAATTTTACAATTATCTGACACACTTGCTATGGTGGACGAATGTTTTTTTTTTTTTTTTAAATGACATTCACAGCACCGTCATTTTACCTAAATTATGTCACGATTTTTCTTCATTTTGTTATAATACTCTTCTCTGTTGAATCACTTATGTGTCCGCATACTGCACTATCAGTGTAATTGTCATGTGGATCTACTATCAGGTAATTCTCTGCTTAAGCCTCAGTCATGTTACTTTCAGTCCTATTACCAAAACAAGCAGTTTTACTAAAGTCAAACAATTTATGAACATGAAAAGATTTTTGAAGAATTCAACACAGATTTAGAGTCGGGGGTGGAGGGGTGTCAATTTTGAAAGAGTTATAACAAGAAATGCCCTCATTTGGTGGAAAGAAGCTTTTAATAAAAAAAAAAAACCATTACCAAGCAGATGCTAACATATGTAAAGTGAATACTATAGTTAATGTTTCACATCGCTCACTTTATATTTGGGCCTAAAAACCAGCTCTGTAAGCAATGTTTTATGGGGGATCAATTTTACTTTATTTTAGATATAGTCAGGGGTTAAAGTAGGCTGGAACCAAGGGCATAGGTTTGCATAGGGACGGTAGGTACACTACCAACTTTTCAGGATGCTCAAATTGTCCCCACCAACTTTTAAGGTAACCTTATTTGCATTATATAGTGACTTCAGTTATACAGGTAATTTAGATTGTCTCCCCATGTGTTGTAAGGATATAATTGATCCTACCATTATTAAGTAAATTATTTTCATTATGTTCAGACTCTCATTTACCTTTTCACTGCTGAGTGTGCCAGTCCATTTTTTCCCCTCACGTGCACGTTTGATTGGCTGATGACACCCACACACACACACACACGCACTCACAGCCCCATGCCGCCTCCTCCACCCCAAGAGGAGGGGTATTAGAAGGTTGTTGTTTTTTTTGACCAGCTGCAGCCACTGTATTTAATGTAAAAAGAGGTCAATGTTGTGGAGGTGGGGAACACACCACTAATTTTGCTACTGAAAGTCCGGCCTGTATCAGAATTAGCATAACCTTAAACTGTGAATTTGCTAACCTGCAAAACCTGAGTAGGAAGCTGCTTAGAAATAGTGTCGTCCTATATGTATTTTCTACTGTACCAAGGTTTATCCCTTTCTCCCCAATTTTCATTTTCATTTTATTCATGGGGTTTTAAAGCAGCCCAAAGGAGATTTCTTTTTTTTTTTTTTTTTGAGTTTAGCTGTGCTAGTGGACAAAAGCAGTAGTGCAATACATGAAGGAAGGTTGATTTTTTATTTTTTGTCTATCCCTAAGAGGTTTTTTGTGTTATTTCTAATGTATATTTTTATATATTATATGGATGTTATATTAATTTCTCAACAATGTTGAGTGGTTTTAAGACAAATGTTTATTTTTTGCATTCCTGGATCGTTAAGAGATCATTAACAAGTTTGTATTTATGGTGTATTTGAATATAATCTGAGTTATGTTCAAATATTGAAATATAAATGTGATAATTAAATCCAGACATTTATTCTGGAAGTGTTTCTTTAGTAATTTTTGAAAACAAAGGTTTGAATGGAACCGTGTATCACCTGAACCAATACATATGAAAGTTAGTATAACTCAATGCAGCTGTATTTTGCAATGTTTATTTAGCCTATCAATTAATTAGGTTTATATTTGTGAGAAATGTAGCCCTGACCCCCATTCACTCGATCTGTTTGGTCTTATTAATGTCCCTTTCCCCAGCAAAAAGTGTACATGCAGGTTATGCTGTTATACCGTCCCTACCAATGATGAGACTTAAACCTACGCCTTTGGCCAGAAAGATCTTGAACGCCGTTTGGGGGCGGAAAGTAGACTTTTTGGGGGGATCCTGAAAATATGATGGTAATTGTCAAACCTCCATGTTAAAAAAAAAACTGCCAGGCTGCCACACACGCATCTCCAAGAAGAAAACAATCAACTAACGATGATTTACATCCACAAATGTTAATCACAAGTTTAATAAAGTGCTTGTGTAGCATCATCCGTTTCAACCGATATTTATTATGTATTTAGTCCACGGATTTTCACAGAGTTCTCCCAGCGTGTGTGTCTGAATTCGACGAGACAGTCAATGTACGCATGCGCGCAGCAAACCACCAAGCCTGGACTCCAGTTGTACGTTCAATTGGCTGACATTCTGACATGTGATCAGCATGGATAGTGAGCGCTGATTGGTTCAAATGCATATGTTTTCGGGAGAAAAAAGAAAGAACAAGCTTGTTGAATTATTGCGTTAGAAAAAGGGCAGTGCAACGGAAAATTGATCAGATCTTTAGGAGAAAGGAAAGAGTTGAAGAGGCTTATTTTATTTTATTCATTTATTATTATTTTATTTATTTTGTTCTGATGGAGAGTTTCAGAACATCTTCCATGTTATGATGCCTAAAAATAATTCACAGAAAATTTGTATTTTTTTTTTTCGTTTTGAATTTGAAAGTTCTTAAACATAATATAATAAAATACAATAAAATAAAATGAATTTGTATTTATGTTCTCTAATTTGTATCATAAATGATACATAAGCATTACATGCCGTTCTCATGGTAAAACAAATTTAGCTAAAGTGAGATTGAACACAATAAGCTTTTAAACATTTTTTTTACTGCAATGAGGTCCAGAAATGCTTGTCTTGAATGTGATACATTTGACAATTTAGTTGTTGTAGTTTAATGTACACTTTGGACCTATTTTTGATCATTTACCTATATATCTTAGGCTACTTATTAATTTCCTTATTATATAAAAAAAGTCAATGTTTGCGATATTTTGTGCATAATGTAAGTCATTTGTACTTATTTTTGTTCATGTATGTTACTCTTTTTTTTAAGTCAATGTTTACATTATCTTCAATTTGAACCCTATAACATGTCGGAGGCGATATGTTTACGCGTATCATATTTGAAGCCTCATCACGCTGTAATTACGTCACCCACGTAACACTGGTTGGTCTCATTTGAAAGTGCGGAAGTTGAGGTCCATGCCTGTTTTTACGTGAAGTCAATCGACCAAGTAAAACGGGAGATAATTTCATTTGAGTTTTACTGTTTTATTGACCTCATAGATAAGCATTAAAACGCTGCATGGACCATGTGTTTATGTCCATATTCCCATCATTTGTTGTCCTTTTTCAAAATCAAAAGCACCACGAAAGACTACATATCCCAGGAGCCATTGTGAGGTCACGAAGGACAGACGTAATGTGAACATTTTTAAGAAAATGCCGAGCGACGCACCACCTAAGGAGAGGGAGGCGAGGTAGCGAGTGACGGCCGGTTGGCCTGAGCGAGCGACTTTGAAACGTGCGGAATGAATTGAAAACTAAATTTAGTGCAAGCTAATGCATTATTTCATCAACCTGAGCAAGAGGATGAACCAGATTTGTCATTTTTTTCTTCGGATGAGTCGGCGAGTTGGGAAGAGTGACAGGCTGACAGCGCAAACGGCAGAAGAGTGGGCTGTGTGACGTAGCCCTTTGTCTTGTTCAAGATGGAACTGAGTGGCATGCTTGAATAAAATGGAACTGAATATATATATATTCACTATTTAACACTGTTGGTCTACCGTATATAACCTGTTTTGACCATAGTATGTGTAAAGACCAAAAACGCCGATGACTATACTATATATATTTATATTTATATATATATATATTTATATATAATATAGATATTTATGTTGAATTGTCAAATACAAAACTATTCCGTCTTATTTTTTTTCTGTCGAATGTTTATCTTAACAAGTTGAATAAAAATTTTCAAGCTTCAAAACGGTTCGTCGAGCATATTTGGTTGTCATCAATATTAGAAATTTTGACAAAAGATTTTGAAATTTTTTTTTTTTTGTCTTTTTGTTGATTATAAATGGTCAGTGAAGAAAACAACCGTCTGGACATGTAGGTTATGGTTTCCTGAAGAAAGGGACCCAATCAGGCCATTGTGAACGTTTTTTTTCTTTGAAATATAAAGGCAACATCAAAGGCATGCGAATTCGGACAAAATGGGCTCAGTTGTTAAAGGGTTTATAATGTACTGTACAGCCTATGTTCTTAAGTACCGTAGTGGCCCGAATATAGGACAGTGTTTTTTGCATTGAAATAAGATTGAAAAAATATTCGCGGTCTAGACATTATACCCATTCACGACGCTAGATGACGCCAGATATTATTGAAGCGATGTTCTGTTATGACAGATCTCAGCTACTCTCAAGTTTAACCAGTTTGCATTATTTTATTGCAATGTTTTTCCTTATTCAGATTTGTTTCAAGACTACAGTTACAGTTAGAATTCACTTTGACGCTTAATGCCGTTATTGCAATTTTGTTGTTTTATCACAATAGATTGATTTATTTACATTTCAAAAACCAGAAGCCATTCATTTACGAATGTGATTGCACTTTAGTTTACATATTTAAATGGTCAGATATCAAGATTTAAATGAGGCAAAATAACATGCTTTTTCTCTCAAATATATTGTTTTAATCATTTGTATCAGATTAATTTGGTGTTCAAAAAGTCTTTTTTCAAACGTGAGTCTTGAAAAAGAGGGGGTCGTCTTATAATCAGGGCCGTCTTATATTCGGGCCAATACGGTGGTTAAAATTGAGGTTTTGCATTTAGATGTGAGGATATGAGGAAAAATAAAAATGAGGAGGGGGAGGTTGGGGATACTGTGTGGTGTTTTTGTTAACAGTTATTTCGCACCTCACTGGAAAAAAATACAATTTTGAATAAAAAACAGTTTGTATTATTGTATATTGTGTGTTATAGGTATAACTGTCAAAAGCACTTTTCTTTGCATTTCTGTGGTTTTAGGAGTTTTGACACTTCATACCCGAAAAAACAAAATCTGGTTCCGTGGCAACCTTTCTGTCAGGGAGTTCAAGCAAGAAATTCTGGCCAACTTCTACCCTGGATTTAGTCTGTAGGTGTCCTCATCCTACCATGACCCTGACCCTGCTTTGCGGTTAGAAAAGGTGCTCAGTGACTAAATGTTTAAGTTGCTTCCAGTCTGCAAGCAAACCACAGGAGTGAACATTATGAAGTGTCTTTTATGGTTAATGTTGTATTTGATTGTCTTATAAAGGGTTTTCGTACAAGTATTTTCTATAAAGTTGACTTGATGATTGAGATTTGATACATTACGACTAACGGGACCAACTGTGGATCTGCTGTACAGATTTGTTCAATTTACACTTGTATTATATTTAGGAATATTCAAATATTAGTACCAACAACAAATAAATCAACTTTGCAATATGTCCAGTAAGAACTATTATTTTTAAAATGGTTTATATATTCATTAGCATCATAGAGCATTTAATCAACGTAAAATGTTAAGGATGTCCCGATCGCATATTTTTGCATCTGAGTCCAAGTCACCTGATTTTGAGAATCTGCCGATACAGAGTCCCAGTTGTTAAAAACAAAACAACAACAAAAATCCAAACTTGTTACTGTCCCACCGTGCCGTCTTCATAATGTGAATTACTTTGAAACAAGAATAACATAGAAAAATGCTTGTCTTTATTAAATGCATCTATAGACTTAATAATGTATTGACGGGTCAGATAGGTCATGCACTGCGCCTCGCATTCAAGACGGGGGCCGCCAATATCAAGAGGAGCTATTCACAAACACACGCACACGCACACAGCGATCTAACGCCAGATTTCTGTTGAAAAAGTATGAAAGCTGTACCACATACAAAAAGGAAGGATTGTCTCAGGAGTGATTTGTTCGAGGATTCAAGGTAATCGTTATATTTTTCTTATCATGCATGCATTTTGAAACGTTGTGAAAAAAAAATCAATGGGAGTAATGAGCCGCTACTGCAGTGGCAATATTTACGTAAAACAAATGCTACCTGCACGTTTTTTTTTTTTTGCTTTTAACCAAGAATCGAGACTCTTTTACGTTCATATGTATAAAGCATTAAATGTTTAAGCATTTAATCACAAGAATTTTAAACGGAAATAGCTCTTTGTTTACATATGGCGGCCGGTAATTTCCTTACCAGAAGGAAGATGGCGAGATAGTGTAAAGCGCTTTGAGCGCCTTGAAAGGTGGAAAAGCGCTATATAACACCATTTACCATTTACTGACTAGCTTCATAGTTTGCAATATTTACATAAAATTAATGCTGACTGCATGGTTTGCATTTATTCACAATAAGTTTCACCGGAAAAGCTCTGTTTACATCAGGCGGCCGCTAGCTACATTCACGAACAGACTAGCATTGTACTTTGACATATTTACGTAAAATAAATTAATTGCACGTTTGTTTTTTTTGCTTTTAACCAGGAATCGAGACTATTTAACGTCCATATATACAAAGAATTCGGGGATTTAAGCATTTGTTCACAAGAATTTTCAATTAAAAAAGCTCTTTGTCTGTTATTCCACTCGGGCAGCTTTGATGGCCTAGCCAAAAATGCAGGCCCCCTATTTATCGGCTCCGCGCCCCGTGTCCCGTCAAAATATTATGAAGTCTATGATGCATCACTGAGTGAGTCCCTTTACACTTTGACGCTCACGCTGTTGAGCCTCTCACTTACACAGTTAGTTAGCACACACACTTCTGCCATTTTGACTAGGATTGACGCATTTCTGCCTTTCATCGTAGAGCTACCAAGCGTCTCCGGCAAAATCAAAGATACAAACCCGTCAATCATCATTTATTTTAAGTATCAAATATGCTTGTCAGTTTGGCTGCACTGCTCAGCAGGAGGGAGGGTGAGTGGCTGTTTGCCTGGAACTCCAGACAAACTCTGGCGCGAGGAAATAAACATAAGAGGAGAGCGGAGAACAGAGAAGTTTATTCAACATGGCTAGCGCGAGACAGACTGTTAGTTTAAGCAACTCAATGTGTGTTTGGTCATTTAAAACTGAATTTACCGCAGATTGTTGTGGAGACGACTTCTGACACGCAAGAGTGATGTTGCTCGTTAAGAACACGTTACGCAAATAAACGAATCTGATTGCACGGTTACTTTCATTAGGGCTTGAGAGGCCAATGAGGAGCTGGGTCCCAGACTGTTCTCCCGGTGTTTAAAAAATACAGGGAGAACAGTGTGGCCGTGCCAGGCAAAGAGGCTGTGGCGCTGTACGAGCATGAAGAAGAAAGACATCAATATACTGTATTTTTGAAAATTAAAAACCCGATCCTTTTCACCTCATTCCAAACCTCAGAAAAATGGCATGATAGGCCCGCTTTTCTATCACATGTTTGGATTGGTACATCGCTATAAAATATATAAGTTAAAATGTCCATGTTTATAATACTGATAGGCAGTGTTGTTAATCTTACTTTAAAAAAGTAATTAATTGTAGTTACAAATTACTTCTCCCAAAAAGCGTTACTAACTCAGTTACCCAAATGTAAGGGGCCGTTTACATGGTGACTCTCCGAGAATACGAAAAATTTCAAATTTGCATTTGCGTCTCCATTCGAACAATGTCGCAATTCCGAATGAAAACGATGTAGTATTCATGCCAGGCCCTAGGGGGCAGTGCAGATTTACAGGGCGACAGAGAATGATGCACTTTGACCCCACCAAGCTCCCGCAGCCCGTAAAAAAATATGCCCGCCCACTCGAAGCAATGGCATTTTTCTTTGTTCAAAAAGGCTCAAAAAACGGAAACATTCAATGTATCTAATTTAAAAATATTATCAAAACAGTAAATTAAAGCTGACATTCCGCCATATTTGCTGTTTTTAATGTTTAGTAGCACCGCTGCGCACGTCCAATGTGACGTGAACGAGTGCTGACGTTATCGGCACGGTCTCGCGCAGCAGGAGACTTTGATATGTATGCTGAGGAAGCCCCCCTCTATCCACTGCAATCGGATTCTTCCACTTTGGAGGCAGGATTCAGAATTTTTCGTCTTCGCCTTCCGTCTTCACCGACACCATATGCACGCGAGGCGAGTCCGCTACTCAGTCATTGCGTCTTTGTGTCGCACAGTCGCCATGTAAACTGCCCCTGAGTAATTAGTCACTTGGCAAAGTAACTGGTTTTTCTTTTCATGTTTTCTTTTCCATTCCATTCCAAAAAAAAAAAAAAACATAGGTCACACTATGTGAAGTTCAAAGGGTTATTGGGACAGTCGCCCTATAGCCCAATTCTTTACCCAGAACTAAACTAAACACAGGGGTATTGCAGATATTGTGATTGTTGAGGTGGTTGCAGCTCAACGTTGCATTCGTAGGAAGAATTGACGGAGAATAAGTTGTCTTTTAGCCAAAACTTGGCATGTTTAATTTCCACTGACATGCGGATACATCCTCTGTCATTGCTGTCTTCACAGGCAATCCCACAAATCAAAGTAATGGCAAAGTAAATGAAGTAATAAATGTTCCACTTTAGACAATTAAGTCCCATCCTGCCATCTTGTGGAGAAAAGATATTATGTCAATAATAACAAGCAATAGGAACATTATTTCAACATCAACTGAGGACACATTTATGAATACAAAACATTTCCTCCACCATTTCTCTCAACACCCCACTTGTTCTCATGTTGATGCCTTTTTAACAACCAAATGAAATTTTACATTTCAAATTCCAAAAATAACACTGTCAAACTTCTTCAATTTTAACTTTGTTACAGGTTTTGTCATGATATCAGCTATCATGTCATCCGTTGTCAATCAGGTAGCACTCCGCATCTCCTCTTTTGAATGCGACTCCACTGCACCGGGTACCATCTGCCTACTCGACGCTGTGGTTCTCTGGTTTGAACGTCTCCTGGAAGCTTTTGAATTTGGTCTCGTCAGTGATGATATGAGATGTCGCTCCCGTGTCCACCATCAGGCCTCGTTTCCGGATGCTGTGTGTATCCTGCCGCCTGGTGTCGGGCTGTTCATCTCTCACCTTGAACGCGAAGTCAGGATCTCCATCTTCAGCAATTTTTCTCGCTCCGTCCGGTGTTTCCTTGCGTCTGCAAGTGGTGTCTTTGTGCGTGTCCGTTTTGCACCGACTACACCATGTCTTTTGTCGACATGATTTTGCACGGTGGCCTTTGATCCCACATTTGAAGCGCACCAACTCTGCGTCGTCTTTGATCCGGTCACAAGCGTTTGCTTTTGTGGTTTGCTTTGAAGCTCTTGCTTTAGTCTTGATCACTCTGTCGCTTGTTTCTGCTGCATTTAACTTTTCCGTGTCTTCAAAACTTCGGAGTTTGTTTTTGAATTCTGCAAATGTCATGTTCTCATCGGTATGCGCCACATGAATTGTAAATGGCTTGTAACTTTCTGGCAGCCCCTTCAAGACCATTGCAATAAGTAGACCATCTGCCATTGTTTCACCTGCATTTCGCAATGCTGTGATGGCGGTCTCAGCTCTTATTATGTAGTCCACTATGCTTTCTTCAGTTCCCTTTTGAAGAGATGTTAGCATGGTGTACAAATTTATAATCCTGAGTTTTCCCTTCCCAGCATAATATTCTCTTAATATTTTCAGAGCTTTTCTTCCATCATTTGGCGCTTTTCTTCCGTCATCTGGCGCATCTCTCATTATTAATGAAAGGCTTTTATCATCAAGAAGTTGTATCATTTCACCATACGCGTCCACATTTTCATTTCATCATTTTCTCTCTTAGCTTCAGTGGTTGGTCCTACCAGCACTGTCTTCTTTAGCCCGATTAGATGAAAATGTCCCAACATTTTAGTTTCCCAGAGTTCATATTTAGCTTCATTTCCGTCAAATGCCAGTCGAGGTAACCTACTTGTTCCTCGTGGATCCATGTTGCTTGTTAGCTTTTTCCGCTAATCAGCAGTCCGTGAGCATGCTGTCCTTCGCAACCTTCTACACGGTGGAAACTGACTTTACCTCCGAATGACTCCTGGGCCCATAACCTGTTGAGGTGGTTGCAGCTCAACGTTGCATTCGAAGGAAGAATTGACTTAGAATAAGTTGTCTTTAGCCAAAACTTGGCATCTTTAATTTCCACTGACATGCGTATACATCCGCTGTCATTGCTGTCGTCACAGGCAATCCCACAAATCAAAGTAATCAAAGTCAAACACAAAGGAGTAATAAATGTAGCACTTTAGACAATTAAGTCCCATCCTGCCATCTTGTGGAGAAAAGATAATATGTCAATAATAACAAGCAATAGGAACATTATTTCAACATCAACTGAGGACACATTTATGAATACAAAACATTTCCTACACCATTTCTCTCAACAGCGATAACTAGATGGTAACCTTTGCTATGTTTGGAAGTCATTTAATGTTGGGAATCAACAGTTAAAATTGCTTCCGTTATTGCACTAGTTAACTTTTGTTTACTTTCTACACGTGAAAGTTTTAAAACTGTTTCATCATTTAAAGATAGATTCAAGTCAGGATTTTGCCGATTTAGGAGTATTTTAGATACAAAGTTACTTAGGTTCGCTAGGAAGGTTCTCTACAACAGAGTCTTCCTGAGAAGTCTACTGCTTTAAGATGGCGGCTGTTCACTAACGCCGGAAAATGTATCATTTCGCATCTACTTCTCTTACATTTGCTAACGCCGCCATGTCTGTCATTTCGCATCTAGTTCATATACATGTGATATCTAGCGTAGCATCTTGTAGGCGTAGTTTGTGGGCTGTCGGCTACAGTCAGGTATTATTAGAGCCACCTAGCCTAGCATTGCGTTTGCAACAGTGTCACAACTCCCTCTTTCCCATTCCCGCTCTTCTCTGTCCATGTCTCGCAGACTTTTCTTGCGTCAGTCAACCAACGTTGGGACGCAAAGTGACGCACGCCTTTACATCCCCAGTAAAGGTAACAGCGTTGCAAAGATGAGTAAGGTAATTAATTAGATTACTCACTACTGAAATAAATAACGCTGTTAGTAACGCCGTTATACTCTAACACTGTTATTAACCACACTGCTGATAGGTTTAAATATATTAAATGATTATCCGTTGGATGGCAGAAGCTACAATCAACAGAAAAGGTGGCTCATCATGTGGCTCTTTCTGCTGTGAATTTAAATGAGTTTCTCACTGGTAGACTTCAATCCGTTTGAGTTGGGAGCCCTTCAAATGAATTGGACAGCTATCACTGTCAACGGCAGCCAGTGAGTTAAACAGCCCCATATTTCAACTCAAGTCAAGTTCTGATGTTTCTCATGGAAAATGGATTGCGCATCTTAATAAAAGAATGAAAAACAGTAACAGGGAGAAGGAGCTCAACACCAAAAGGGCCTTTATTTGTCTTCGTGGAACAATGATATTGTGTGTAATCACTGTATTGTGGGAACGTTTGAGAGCACACCGAGATGTGTTTGCTGTCGTCACTGCCAGTAAGAAGATATTAAGCGGATCAGAAAGGATTGGTTTCTTTCGTGCTTGGAGGAAGCAAAAGAGCAGCTTCTTATACACCATTCATCAAAGGCAACTTGCGAAAATGTTGCATTCGGTTTGCTAACGATGTCCCCAAAAGTCACAACTTAAGGATACTGTGAGCCAATATTGAGGAGATGCCTTCTTATTCTCCACCCATCTGTGTTCGGCTGTGATTCCCTCTACCTGTGCATAGTGCCTGCCTATTATTAGCGTCTCTAATGGGATTTAAGAGTATTAACCTTTGGGATTATTTAGCAGCAACCATTACATGAGGACAGCTGGACATCAAGTGCCTTGCAACAAAAATGGATAAGCTCTTCTTCAGAGTGATGTTATGTAGGCAAAAGTACAGGTCATTCCCAGAAGGCAGCGGGGAAAAAAACACCATTTGATTGCTTCAAAGTGCTAACCTTTGAATATACAATGCAATAAAAGAATGTTTAGGATAATAACACAGATGAAGACATTTTGTGATAGCTCATTACCACAAAAGCAATAAAAATGAGAAAAATAGTCATCATAACAAGAAAAAAAAAGTCCAGAAAAAAGCAAGTCATTCTTAGGAAGCAGTTTGTTAATTCCAAACTGTTGGATGAGCACCAAAGGGGAGGGACATCTAGGTAGTGTTGCATATCATCTGCTCAAGGCATCAATTAGCATCAATACCACCATCCTAGTTTGACCTTGCATGACGTCAACACATCACAATGAGAAATCATAATTTGGACTTTCGACGCTGAAGTGATTGCACAAGTGGATGTCAAGTGATTGCCTTTGTAAGTATGTTATCACAAGGTCAGTCATCAGTTATGTACAGAACAGAACTACAGATAAACGAGATAAGAGACAAGAAAATAGTAAAATACTCAAAATGGTCTTTTCTGACATTTTCTTGCACTTTGAAAAAAGCTTCTAGTGATCTTTTAAAATAACCAGTATCATTTGGCTATTACATCAGCCTCTGCTTTGAGAGCTGACTGGTTTTGGTGTCTGGACCTGATTTCTAAAAGTAGACGCTAAAGTTGAAGCCTGATCTTTAAGTCAGCACGAAGAGGCCGTGGCCTGTCTCAGTGCCTTGTCTTGAGTGACACAGGTTGGAAACACAGACAAACATTTGTATCCTTGCACAGAAGAACTCACATGAGTTTGACCTTCAGTTAATGACTGAGCAGTGCATCAACACCCTGTGGGTTCCCACCTCATCACCCTGTCTGGCTTCAAAGTCAGCATGCTTCAGTGTGGAAAAAAAACATATGTGGTAGGGACATGAAGAAAAACTACTAGGGATGTCCCGATCTCATCACATGATCGGAAATCGGGCCGATCACTCCATTTTTCAGAGGATCGGAATCAGGTTTTTAATTTTGTAAAATATATTTATGTTTTCTGCTTCATGCTTGTACAGCGTCACGGCCACTCATCCTCCCTTCCACTGAGCAGTATGGCCAAACTGTTCAGCTTGCGTTTGGTACTTAAAGTTAATGATGATTGCCAGGTTTATTGCTTTGATCTTGGCAGAGAAACTTGGTAGCTCTGCAATCAAAGGCAGAAATGTGTCAATCATTGTTAAACTTGCATAAGTGTGCTGTGACAACTCATTGTGTAAGTGAGAGGCTGTTCTCAGCAGCATGAGCGTCAAAGTGTGAGTGGGTTTGAGTAAACTCACTCAATGAAGCATTTAATAAAGACAAGCAGTTTTCTACGTTGTTCTTGTTTAAAAATCATTCACATTATAAAGGTGGCCGAACCAGTCTACATGTGCTTTATGGATCTGGAGAAGGCTTTCGACCGCGTGCCTCAGGGAGTCCTGTGGGGGGTGCTCCTGGAGTATGGGGTACCGAGCCCCTTGGTAAGGGCTGTTCGGTCCCTGTACGACCGGTGTCAGAGTTTGGTCCGCGTTGCCGGCAGTAAGTCGAATTCGTTCCCAGTGAGGGTTGCACTCTGCCAAGGCTGCCCTTCGTCACCGATTCTGTTCATAATTTTTATGGACTTAATCTCTAGGCACAGCCGAAGCGTTGAGGGGGTCCGGTTTGGTGACCTCAGCATTGCATCTTTGCTTTATGCAGATGATGTGGTGCTGTTGGCTTCATCAGGGTGTCCGGGCTCTCCCTTAGGAATAGGGTGAGAAGCTTAGTCATCTGGGAGGGACTCGGAGTCGATCCGCTACTCCTCTGCGT
This sequence comes from Corythoichthys intestinalis, assembly GCF_030265065.1. Classification (NCBI taxonomy): domain Eukaryota; kingdom Metazoa; phylum Chordata; class Actinopteri; order Syngnathiformes; family Syngnathidae; genus Corythoichthys; species Corythoichthys intestinalis. The sequence continues at coordinate 55,658,135 of NC_080402.1, forward strand.
TGAGAAGAGCCAGCTGAGGTGGCTCGGGCATCTGGTTCGGATGCCTTGTGGATACCTCCCCGGCGAGGTGCTCTGGGCATGTCCCACCGGCGGGAGGCCCCAGGGACGACCCAGGACATGCTGGAGAGACTATGTCTCTCGGCTGGCCTGGGAACGTCTTGGGATCCCACCAGAGGAGCTGGTTGAAGTGGCTAGGGAGAGGGAAGTCTGGGCTTCCCTGCTAAAGCTGCTGCCCCCACTACCCGACCTCAGAGGAAACGGAAGATGATGGTATAGTATGGTATGGTATAGTATCTAAATTCCTACCCTCATCTATGGTCACGGACTGTGGGTCCTGTCTGAAAGAACAAGATCCAGGATAAAAGCGGCCAAAATGAGTTTTCGCCGTAGGGTGTCTGTGCTCTCCCTTACAGATAAGGTGAGAAGCTTGGTCATCCGGGAGAGGCTCGGAGTAGAGCCGCTGCTCCTCCGTACCGAGAGGAGCCCGATGGGGTGGCTCGGCCATCTGATTAGGATGCCTCCGGAGTGCCTCCCTGATGATGAGTCCCGGGTATGTTTCATTGGGAAGCGGCCGCGGGGCCGACCCAGGACACGCTGGGGAGACTCCCAGATAGCCTGGGAACGCCTTGGGATCCCTCTACAAGATTTGGATGATGTGGCTGGGGAAAAGGGAAGTCTGGGCTTCCCTGCTAAAGCTGCTGCCCCATGATCAGACCTCGGATAAGCGGGAGAAAATGGATAGATGGATGGATGGACGGACGGACGGACGGACGGACGGACGGACGGACGGATGGATGGATTTTTTGGTATCAGATCAGGACTCGTTACGGGCGGATTCTCAAAGTCAGGTGACTCGGACTCGGGTGCAAAAATATGCGACCGGGACATCCCTAAAAACTACCATTGAGGAATTTCTGTTTTTGAGTGGAATAGTTTGGACACCTCTGCTGTAGCTGGTTGGCCCGACTGAAAGGAGAAACGGTTAGTTGGAGGAATAGACATACCTTGGGTGCTGACTCCATGATGTCAACCTGGTTGCTGCCCAGTTGTCTTTTGATGACCTGTTCCACTTTGGCATTGAACTTCATGAAAGTCACATAGGTGCAGTAGCACATTAGCAGGCTGATACTTTCCACCAGTGTGATTTGATTATCCAGAAAAAAGTAGATGAGCATGAGCAAGCCGATGATGTAGAAGGAGACGTCTCTGAACAGAGGCCACCAGGTGAGGTTCAGCACCTCTTTGGAGAAGAGAGCGCACATCCCAATCACAAACAAGATGTTGAAGACGGCAGAGCCAACGATGGTACCGATGCCCACGTTACTGTGGGAGATGAAGACTCCTATGACGGAGGTGAACAGTTCTGGAGCTGAGCCACCCGCAGCCATGAAGGTGGCTCCTGCTACGTCATCAGAGATCTCAAGCTTCTCGGTAATGACAGTCAGTGCCGGGACAAAGAATTCATCACACACGATGGCTAAGGCTATAAACATGTACAACATGCCAATCATATGAAACACCACAAAGCCTTGACGTCTGTCCTCCACACTGAAGTAGTCTGTTGGGTAGTCCCCGTGATTCATCTCAATTTCTGATGTTTGCTGGGCCCCAGCGTCAGAGACATTCTGGTGCTCCAGGAGAGTTCTTTGGGGCAAGTCTGCATCTTCAGGTCCCTCAGAATTTGGCTCAATGGGCACCCCCGTGGTGACAAGAGACAAGGCACTCCATGAACACACCGTACATACCACCGCCAGGCTAAGGATGAAGCCAAGAATTCTCCCGGGCCTCAGTTTTCTTCTCACACCCTGATAGTGATGCCTCATGCAGCTTAGAGGAGGTCTGGGAAGGCCGACAGAGCCGGACCAATCCATGGTGTCTCGACTTCTTCTTGATAAGAAGGACTTCATCATGTTTGGTTCTGAGGCAGAGTGGAAATATCCTCAATCCCCCCCACCCAAAGATAGGCTGATGCTGCTGTTAACTACAAGGGCGGGGGTCTGGCAGGCCACACTGGTTCACCGATTGGTTTGCATGTTGCCTTTCCCTTTAAATCCTGTGGAGGCCCATCAGTCGAATTCCGGGGTCTAGCCCGTTTAAAGGCTTCCTCATTATAATTTCTGAAATGAAAAAAAAAAAATCATGAAAACTTTGTATTTAGATATTATACGGTGGTATGAAAAAGTATCTGAGCCTTTTGGAATTTCTCACAATTCTGCATAAAATCACCATCAAATGTGAGCTGATCTTTGTCAAAATCACACAGATGAAAATACAGTGTCTGCTTTAGCTTCATATTTTAATGAGGATAGTATGCAAACAATGACAGAAGGGGGAAAAATAAGTGAACCATCACATTTAATATTTTGTGGCCCCCACTTTGGCAGCAATACCGTTAACCAGATGCTTCCTGTAGCTGCAGATCAGTCTGACACATCAATCAGGAATAATCTTGGCCCATTCTTCTCTACAAAACTGCTGTAGTTCAGTCAGATTCCTGGGATGTCTGGCATGTATTGCCGTCTTTAGGTCATGCCAGAGCATCTCAATGGGGTTCATGTCTGGAATTTGACTTGGCCACTCCAGAAAGTGCATTTCATTCTTCAGAAACCATTCTGAAGTTGATTTAATTCTGTGTTTTGGATCACTGCCTTGTTGCAGCTTCCATTCTCTTTTTAGCTTCAACCATCTGACAGGCGGCCTCAGGTTTTCCCACAAAACATCCTGATAAACTTTTGAAATCATTCTTCCATTAATGATTGCAAGTTGTCCAGGCCTTGAGGTAGCAAAACATCCCCAAATCATGATGCTCCCTCCACCATGCTTTACGGTGGGGATGAGGTGTTGATGTTGGTGAGCTGTTCCAATTTTCCTCCACACATGACATTGTGTGTCACCCCCAAACAATTTAACTTTGGTTTCATCTGTCCACAAAATATTTTGCCCAAACTTCTCTGGAGTGCCCAAGTGCCTTTTTGCAAACATTAAACGAGCAACAATGTTTTTTTTATAGACAGTAGTGGCTTCCTCCGTGGAGTCTACCCATTAACACCATTCTTGGCCGTAGTTTTACATAGAACTGATGTGCGCACAGATATTGGACTGCGCCAGTGAGTCTTGAGCTGACACTCTAGGGTTCTTTTTTACCTTTCTAAGTATTCTGCGCTGAAACTCTTGCCTTCTTTTTTGGTGGCCGGCCCGTCCTTGGGAGAGAAGCAACAGTGCCAAACGCTCTCCGTTTGTAGACAACTTATCTGACTGTCAACTGATGAACATCCAGACTTTTAGAAATGTTTTTGTATCCTATCCCAGCTTTTTACGAACCAATAATCTTTGATCACAGGTCTTCAGACAGGTCTTTTGACAGAACCATGATGCACATCAGACAATGCTTCTCATCAAGACATTTCTTACCAGTTGTGTGTTTTATAGTGGTTAGGGCAGCTGACTTAAAATCACATCTGAAAACACATCTGACTTAAAATGTTTAGAAAAAATTGGTTTCAATTGCTCTTTAAGTCTCCTTAGGCTTAAGGCTTAGGCCTTAGGTTCACTTACTTATTTTCCTCCTTCTGTCATTGTTTGCATGCTATCCTCATTAAAATATGAAAACTTATAAATGTTTGGGTGGTTTTAGTTAAAGCAGACACTGTATTTTCATCTGTGTGAGTTTGACAAAGATCAGATCACATTTGATGATGATTTTATGCAGAAATGTGAGAAATTCCAAAAGGTTCGGATACTTTTTCATACCACTGTATACTGTACATGCACATGAGGTACAGCATTAGAGCTGCCGTTGCGAAAATACAATGTTCAATTGTTAATGACACGGTCATCTGGCGACATAATGTCTCCACTGCACTATATTGAACATTGTAGCTTATTAATATCAGTGTAAAAAAACACACACAAATTGTACTGCAATTTAAAAATATTAAGCATATTGCTAAATTACTAATATCTCATGGACAATGTCAAATGTGAGCATTACTATCCGATCTCACTGCTCACTACGTGATATAAACGGTAAAATAATAGTCCAGCAGTCAATTATAACGAGTGAATACTACTGCACTTAGACAGTGGAGTTTACTCCACTTTACTGGGAAAAGGACAAGGGAAAGCACATTTGCATTATTTTACTTGATCATTGAATATTTAAAACATAGTTTTAGAACTGAATTACACCTTCAACGTTGAAGGTTTTCCATTCCCAGACAATACTGTATAAAACTATCTTGCACAGGGGAATTAAATCCAAGTTTATTCTTTTTTACATTATACAATAAAGGAATTAACAGTGCTTTTTCAAGAACGATTTTAGCCTGAGTGCTTACTTTTAGCCTCTCTGTTATGAGGTTATATTGAACGTATTCTGTGACTGCAGCAGCCGTCTTAACATTGTGCTGAGAACCTGTGAGCATCTTCTGACATTAGTGAAAGCTTATTAGGAGGCTCTCTAATCCCTGAAAAGATATACTTAGATAAGCCACAGACCCAGGACACTGCTGCTGCAAGTTAAAAATGAGACACCAACACAAATCAAACAAATTTTACCGTCAAAACTGGAAATAACATTACGGATGCAATGTGCTGTGACATTTTTAAACCACGTTTTCATTAGTCTTCATATCACCGAAACATTTTCTGTGAGAAGAATTAGAAGATTGAAACGAATAACTGAAGTGCATTAGAGCACTAACTACTGTATATCAATACATAAAGAGCACACAATTATGCAAATACGTTCAATAAAGTACTTAAGTGAAAATCCTCACCTCAGTTGGAGGTTGCTAGGCCAGCTGGACGGACGATCGGATAATATTCCAATTAATTCAATTCCATCGAGAAAAAAACAAACCCTCCCTGTATAATGCAGTGTAAGGGTTCCACTGTTAATTGTCCGTAAGATTTTCCTGCTTGACAAGAAGTTCCAAAGACAGCAAACCAAATGCCATCCACCAAGTGCTCCTCCCTCCCGCTTAGATGCTGCCTCCTTCCTTCCTTTCTCCCCCTCCCATTCTACGAAGTGGACGCCAGTCCTGTCTCTCGGCACCGCCACCTCACTCACCCCCTCCTTCACCTTCTCCTCATCCTCACACCCAAGTCGATAGGTGCTGTCAGCCTCAACAAGCTTATGGCGCGATAAAGCTGTGGCCTATCGTGCCATCAGGTCACAAGCCTGTTCCCAAAGCCCGGGAAAAGTATCCCAAGTACAGTACTCTGATGTAAGCGCAAAGTTCAACTTATTTCACGGGTTACCAACCTTTGTGAAACAGAATGTTCTTGGGTGGTGATCATCGCAAAAGGCTACAAGAAATCTAAATTTCATATGTTTACCATTAACTCATCGGCAGGGGCGTCACTAGACCGAATACAATACTGGGGCACAGCGGGGCACTGGCAAGCGAGCAATTTTTTTTTTTTTTTTTTTTAAGCACTTATCGATCATAAAAAGTCAGAAATAGAGCCTTAACCTACAGTGGTGTGAAAAAGTATAGCATGCAAACAGGGACAGAAGGGGGGAAAATAAGTAAGTGAACCGTCTGCCTAAGGAGACTTAAAGAGCAATTGAAACCAATTTTTACCTAACAATTTATGTCAGGTGTGTGCACAATCACTGATGAGTGGTTTAAAGCTGCCCTGCCCACTATAAAACACACACCTGGTAAAAATTGTCTTGTGAGAAGCATTAGCCACGTTTACATGCTGACTTTTATTCATACCGATTCAAATCATTCCGAATGGAAATTTCAGATCAGCTTTTTACATGTCACTTCATCTATTCCGATCCAGCGTTTACATGTGTCTGCCTTTATTCCGAAAGGATGTTTAACACCTGCCGTCTGACATGCGCAGATTAATCAAAACAAAGCGTCACGTTGCAAAACATGGAGATCGATCGTCAGATCAGCTGCTGTTTTAACTTTTCGAGTGGAAACAAAACTTCAGAATGACACGCCGTTCATTTAAAAAGTTGTGTGGGCTGGTGGAGGGATTCATGGATATAAACTTTCCGCCGGACTCCAATTAGGTGCGCTGTGTGTGTGCTTGGAAGCCATGCTGCAAGTGACGTTACTTACGTCACCAAGTGACATCACCACGTCAGTACGGAGCATGTGCAGAAAGAACCCAACCAGACACCATTCCGCTTCCCTGTTTACATGATATAATTTTACTTCTAATCGGTTTGGGAAAAGGAATATTCCACCCCTGTGAATCGGAATGAAATTCCATTCGGTTTGGGCCTGTTCATTCCGAATGAGGTGTTTATATGGAACACATTTATTCGGTTTGAACATCTAAACCGATTGTAATTGGAATATTTGGCTCCATGTAAACGTGGCAACTGTCTGATGTGCATCATGGCTCGGTCAAAAGAGCTGTGGTCAAGGATTGTTGATTTTTATAAAGCTGGGAAGGATACAAAACCATCTCTAAAAGTCTGGATGTTCATCAATCGACAGTAAGAGAAGTTGTCTACATATGGAGAGCGCATGGCACTGTTCCTTCTCTCCCAAGCAGTGGCCATCCACTAAAGATAGCATTAAGAGTTCAGCGCAGAATATTCAGCAAGGAAAAAAGAAACCTAAAGTGTATGCTAAAGACTTACAGAAATCACTATCACAGTCCAATATCTCTGTGCACACATCAACTATGTAAAACTATGGCCAAGAATGGTGTTCATGGGAGGACTTCACGGAAGAAGGCACTGCTGTCTAAAAAAAACATTGTTGCTCGTTTAATGTTCGCAAAATGGCACTTTGACACTCCACAGAAGTTTTGGCAAAAATATTTGTGTACTGATTTAGCCAAAGTTGAATTGTTTGGGAGTAATACACAACATCATGTGTGGGGGAAAATGGAACAGCTCATCAACATCAACACCTCATCCCCACCGTGAAGCATGGTGGAGGGAGCATCATGATTTAGGGCTGTTTTGCTGCTTCAGGGCCTGGACAAATTGCAGTCATTCATGGAAGAATTAAGTGAAACGTTTATCAGGATGTTTTGCAGGAAAACCTGAGGCCATCTGCCAGACAGTTGAAGCTAAAATAGGATGGATGCTGCAACAAGACAATGATCCAAAACTCAGAAGTAAATCAACTTCAGAATGTTTTCAGAAGAACAAAATACACATTCTGAAGTAGCCAAGTCAAAATCCAGACTTGAACACAATTGAGATGCTCTGGCATGACTTAAAGACAGCGATTCATGCCAGACATCCCAGGAATCTGACGGAACTTCAGCAGTTTCGTAGAGAAGAATGGGCCAAGATTAGTCCTGATCGATGTGCCAGACTGATCTGCAACTACAGGAAGCGTCTGGTTAACGTTATTGCTCCTAAAGGGGGGCCCAGAAAATATTACATTTGATGGTTCACTTGCTTATTTTTTCCCCTTCTGTCATTGTTTGCATACTATCCTCATTAAAATATGAAAACTTGAAAATGTTTGGGTGGTTTTAGTTCAAGCAGACACTGTATTTTCATCTGTGAGATTTTGACAAAGATCAGATCACATTTGATGGGGATTTTATGCAGAAGTGTGAGAAATTCCAAAAGGTTCAGATACTTTTTAATACCACTGTATGCATAGTTTGTTTGAGTTTATGTTCTACACATGAACATTAAAACAGCTTCAACATTTGAAGGCATTGTCTTTACGTCTATCTATGGTATAATCGCTGATGGTTTAAAAAATATGAATATCGCACCCTCTCAATCATTTAGCCTAACATGTACATATCTACAGTGGGGCAAATACGTATTTAGTCAAACACCAATTGTGCAAGTTCTCCTATTTGAAAAGATTAGGGAGGCCTGTAATTGTCAACATGGGTAAACCTCAACCATGGGAGACAGAATGTCAAAAAATAAAACAACAGAAAATCACATTGTTTGATTTTTAAAGAATTTATTTCCAAATTAGAGTGGAAAATAAGTATTTGGTCACTTACAAACAAGCAAGATTTCTGGCTGTCAAAGAGGTCTAACTAGGCTCCACTCGTTACCTGTATTAATGGCACCTGTTTTAACTCATTATCGGTATAAAAGACACCTGTCCACATTCTTAGTCAGTCACACTCCAAACTCCACTATGGCCAAGACCAAAGAGCTGTCGAAGGACACCAAAGACAAATTGTAGACGATCGCAGGACTCGGAACTCGGAGAGTGCAAACGTAGAACGTGGACGAGCGTAGACGGCGCGCGGCCGTTGGCCGAAACGTAGACCGCGGCCCGCCTCCTCCTTTTGCTGTAGATAATCCCGCGTCGCCGTTGGCCGAAACGTGGACCGCGGCCCGCCTCCTTTTTTCGGCCGCGGCCAATCGGCTCTCCTCGCCTACGACCGCGGACGCCCGTGATTGGCTCCGCGAACGCAGACCGCGGCGGCCCGCCTCCTCCTTACGACGCGCTTGCGGTTGGCCCAAAAGACGCAATCGGCGAAAAGACCCACGCGCTCAATCGACAAGCCGAAAAGGTAAATATTGTGTATGAAATTCGCCAAAAACGATGCAAACCGAGTGTTGTTTTTCAATTACCGATTCGAGCTAACGCTAGCTAGGCTAGCTGGTGTGTGGATAAGCCGTGTTGTGCGCGTTGCGCCGCGCCAATAATAATTAGCCATGTGCAGGCACGCACGTAACGTTAACATTCAATGACTCCGTGTGCTATACGTCTTGTATTACTTGTAACTTGTCACAAATTTAACCGATAACTCATTCATTTCACTTGTGTTCAATGCATTTTTTGTTGTGACGTGATCCTCCCTAGTATGATGCCCACACTGTAAATGCTCCCTATTTGGATTACAAAAAACACTAAACAAAACAGAAATACTGTACTACATAGACGTCATCATTTTGTAAGTGGGCCAATTTTGCATTTTCCCCAATAACTTCGGTTTTATTTGGAATTTGGGAATTAGATGAACTCAAGACACCCCTCTCAACATTTTAGCATCTCTGAACATCAAGTCATTTTTCTTTTTCTAATTGCCAGCTAGGAATGGAGGCATCCTCTTCAAAACCAACAAAAACGCAATTTTATTATTACCATCATCTAGAATTTTTCCTCCGTGTCATGTCCTGCTTTTGTGTTGACACTTGCCTTTGTGTTTCTCAGTGTACATCAGAAGCGATGACCGGCCACCACGCTTTGCTGCCTAAACTGCGCTTGAGAGGTACATGTACAAACAAGGTATTGTTCTGGATGCCTTTTAAAAAAAAAAAAAACATCTCCTTCATTTATAAAATGAATTGAACTATATTATTACTTCTTGTCTGATGTGTTTTTTTTTTTTTTTTACACCTAACAGGTAGGAAAAACTGCCTTGCCGTCACCGCAGCTCCAACAGGCCAGCAGATCCCCGGCCAGCTCACGGTGACCTTTGGGAAATACAAAGGCAAGACCTTCATGTGGCTTACGGAGGAAGATGTCGGCTATGTCAAGTAGTGAGTATATATAAGAAATTGATAATAGGCAGTGGATTGTGTGTCTTTGTTACCCAAAATAAAAAAATCGGTTTAAAACAACTACTGCATGCTCTCTTAAAAAGTCTCCTCGATGGCCACGTGAAGGAGAGGCGACGACAGAAGGGAAGGTGCGACACCAAAACTGGGGAGTGGAGGCTGAAGGAGCAGCTTCTACGCTACGTGGATATGTTCCCTCCGGTGTCATGCCACTTGGAGCAGAACATCGACCGGGCCATCTGCGGGCATGGCCGCTTCTGGTCCTTCACGTTCGAGGATATGTGGCAGTTTTATGACTTCTCCAAGCTCATCCGTAACGATCTCCAGGCCGAAAGCGCAGAAGAATGGAAGATGGCCCAGGAAGCCTTCTGCTTTGTGCGTCAGTGGCTACTGATGACGGAGTAGGACATCAATGTCACGTTAAGAGATTTCGATTGTACATCCTCACAAAGGAGGAGGAGGTTAGTAGGTCGATTAAAAAATAACATAATTTCCTTTGCCAGTGTTTTAATGCATTTCAGGGCTTACCCGTGATATTTATTTTTTGTTCTGTAGCGAGCTAAAGGCAAAGTTGCACCAGCTACGCCCCTCACGTCAGCTTGTGCATCAGCATTAGCAGCATTATCAACATGACCTGCTGTAGCAAATACACCATCAGCAGCAGCAGCAGTAGCAGCAGCACAACAAGCACCACCACCACAAGGTGATGATGAAGACTGGCAATGTAAAATACTACGCGCCTGGGCGCTTTGTGGCCAATCCGCACAGGGTCACAAAAAATATTCCAAAAAAAACCAAACAAACAAAAACTACACGGTCAAGGCGTCCACGTCCAAAGGACTTTCTGGCAGGTCTTTTGAAAACTTTGTAAATTTTAAGGAGGCGGTCAATGACCTTGTAAAATAAAACACATTGATATGTACTTCATGTCTCAGCTACTTTTTACACACACAAATATGCAGTATGTTCGGCATAGCATATAGTCCTGTATATTGTGCACTTTCCCAATGAGTGCAGACAGAAAATTAAAAACCTAGTCCTTATTTCTCAACACTTCAATATCTGCAAAACACTTGCTTATCATTAAACTTATTTAAGACTCAATACAGGCTGCTTAACTTTTACTGTGTACTATAGCTCCTTTATTGAAATACAAGAAAAAAACTGGAATTTGAGTGTTATAACAAATACATTTAAAGCATACAGAGATTGGGAAAAGTCCTAATGCCCTTAATTGAAAGTGGAGAAAAAATAGGCCAAGACAACACAACAGCTAAAACGCAGTAATGATGAAATCTATAATGCTGCGCTTCGGACTACGACGTCACTTGAAGGAAACAATGTCACACTTTGGTCCCGCCCTCCCGCAGCCTCTGAACAGATGCTCAACCACCCTGCGGAATGGAAAGATGCCAAGACCACCCAGAGGTAACTTGTTACCTGTTGGGCAGAATGACCTCGTGAATGAAAATTTAAAACCTAGTGACTTACTTCTAATGGAATACTAGTTTCTTAACACTTGCATATTGCAGTTTGCTATTGGCGTAGTTCAGGAGTCAGCTATCATTTATTTCAACATCATCCTTCGTACACTGCTTAGTTTAAATTTATTTTTAGTAGTAGTGTATATTATTTATTTATGTATTGACATTAATTTATTGTGTGATGCACTGATAGGGTGTTGCTATTTTTAATGTCATTGTACTATTTGAATGACAAAGCCTATTCTATTCTAACATTCAAACAGCCGTATTCAACCGCCTGCAACTACCACAGAAAAGACAACACACACAAATTGACCTAAAATATGAATGAATCAGCTCATCTGTGAATACGTATTTTATATAACAAACAAGGCATTTAGGATTCTTTTACATTGGCCAAAAACACACTTCCTTAAAATAAATTCCTATATGTAATCTTTAAAAAGCTTTGAAATGTCATAAATATTCTTAATTCCAGAATAAATATGGTTCAAAACATTATTTGAAAGCATTTTTTTTATTTAGGTAAAAAATGAACAACTTTTAGATGTATGTGCTTAATAAGAACAAATGGCAATATTTACTGAAGTAAGTAAGTGGAATAATCTCACATTCATCTGTTAAATAGTCTTTAACGGGCAAAACATGATGGAGAAAATGATTTGACTAGACTATGTGGGCCTAAAGTGCAGTAAGCAACCGGAATTAGTGCTCATTGTTTAAATACACTTTAAACTCATTCATAAACTGTTTTACAAAAAACTCACAGCTGCCACCCTGGAGGGGATGTTCAATTGGAGTGGGTTCGGTCACACACAGATTGCAGACCGGAAGGAGTATTGGCCAATCAGAGCAGGGTTGGGGTTCCACCCCACAGTCTGGACTGATGACCAATCAGAGAGGGCGTATTTAATTGTAGGGCAGAATTGATACAAATCAGTCAACGTTTCGCGATTTGAAGACAGAGGCCGCATCGCGCTCGACCTTTGACCCTTGACTCTAAAGTTTGGCCCCGGACCTCAACGTTGAGCGCAGGTGTCGCTAGAGTTCGATTGCACTTCACGTGGGAGGAGGCCCCTGCACCAGGCTGAATCTGCAAAAGGTGTAAAGAAATCAACTGTGGGAGCAATTATTAGAAAATGGAAGACATACAAGACAACTGATAATCTTCCTTGATCTGGGGCTCCATGCAAGATTTCACCCCGTGGTGTCAAAATGATAAGGGTGTCAACAATAATCGATGCGGCGATGCATCCCGATGCGGGGCAGGGACGATTCGATTCGATGCGGGCAACACGCTGGAATCGATTCAGCGCATTTTAAAATATATAAGTACGATCAAAAATCTTCCCTGCGCAATTACCGGTGATGCAATGGATTTGGTTTCCCCATTTGTATTGTTATTCTCATGTTTACCTGTAGAGAGAGCTACTTTACATTCAAAGCAAGCCCACAGAGGTTAGATCGGGCCTAAAAAGTTCCAGCCCAACACGACACGGCCCGCTGGTATTGAAGCCCGACCGGCCAGATCAGTTAACTAGATTTGCATGCCCGAGCCGAGTGATGCGGGAAAAAAAAATGCAGCAGCAGCAGCAGCAATTTATTTTCATTTCTTCAAGTTTTCTTACTGTTTCAATAGTCTAGATATTTTTATAAGAGTTATAAAAGCATTTACACAACGAAATAACGCTGGGAAAGTTTAATATAAAAAAAAAACACGGTTTTGCAGACACACAGAGGAGAAGATTCGAAAGGATCTCATTTGCCTTTGTGTGCATAAATAAAAGTGTCTTTCCTAACAAATTCTCAGTTGGCAGACAAAAAAAAAAAAAAAAACGCAAGTTTACTCAATATTTAAATAGTCTACATATTTTTATGAGATTTATAAAAGCATTTACACAACGAAATAACGCTGGGAAAGTTTAATAAAAAAAAAAAAAAGAAAAAAAAACACGGTTTTACAGACACACAGAGGAGAAGATTCAAAAGGATCACATTTGCCTTTGTGTGCATAAATAAAAGTGTCTTTCGTAACGAATTCCCAGTTGGCAGGAAAAAAAACGCAAGTTTACCACAGCCCTCTGCGCATTTTAAAAAAAAAAAAAAAAAAAAAATTTTTAAATAATTTATTAGTCCAGCGCGGCGGCCCGACCCGACCCACCCAAAAGTGAATGCTTAACATTTTGAGTCGGGTCGGGTTCGGGCACAAGATCTAACCTCTATGCAGGGGGGACGAGGAACCCAAATCCGCTTCCTCACCGGAGTAACGTCACAGACAAGCGCAGTTGTAATCGACAGAGCAGAGAGATAGGACATAACATAACAATGGCTGAAACGGAGAAAGGGAGCGAGAAATATTATAGTTATAAGATAGGCTAGGCCTACATTTTACTTTTGTTCTACATTGCAATTTAGTTGATGTTTTGTTTGCAACTGAACTGATCCCTGGATTGATATTGCGATAAAGATGCTGCTGCACTATAATATTTTCTTTGTTGTTTTCTTTAATATTTACTTGAATATTTTTATTGATGGGTCGTTGTGACTAAAATACAGTGACTGTTATTACTGATTTTGCACAGGAGTTCAGATGTTGCACTGTGTGAAAGGCTGCTACTGTGTGTAAAAAAAAAAAAAAAAAAAAAAGAGAAAGGCCTGATCTCATTCAAAGCACTAATTCAAGGCTGTGATCTGATTTTTTTTTTTTTAATATATATGAAAGTATACTATTTTCATTTGACTTCAACCAGGAGTGACACAAGAGCCAATAAAAAGTTGTTTAATGTCTGTCCGCTTGTGTTTGCTCATGATTCACGAAAAATATGCTTTGTTTTAGAATTTTAATGCATCCCAGGCTTTAATGCATCGCAATGCATTGCCGAATCGAACCGAATCGAATCGTGACCCTCTGAATCGAATCAAATCGAATCGAATCGAATCGTGGCCCTCCGAATCGTAATGGAATCGAATCGTGAGGGCAGTGCCGATGCACACCTCTACAAAATGATAACAAGAACGGTGAGCAAAAATCCCAGAACCACACGGGTGGACCTAGTGAATGACCTACAGAGAGCTGGGACCACAGTAACAAAGGCTACTATCAGTAACACAATGCGCCGCCAGGGACTAAAATCCTGCACTGCTAGACGTGTCCCCCTGCTGAAGAAAGTAGGCGTCCAGGCCCGTCTGCGGTTCGCTAGAGAGCATTTGGATTATCCAGAAGAGGACTGGAGAATGAGTTATGGTTAGATGAAACCAAAATAGAACTTTTTGGTAGAAATACAGGTTCTTGTGTTTGGAGGAGAAAAAGTAATGAATTGCAGCCGAAGAAAACCATACCCACTGTGAAGCATGGGGGTGGAAACATCATGCGTTGGGGCTGCTTTTCTGCAAAGGGACCAGGACAACTGATCTGTGTAAAGGAAAGAATGAATGGGGCCATGTATCGAGAGATTTTGAGTGAAAATCTCCTTCCATCAGCAAGGGCATTAAAGATGAGTTGCGGCCGTGAGTCCTTGAGTGGCTTAGCCAGTCTCCAGATCTCAACCCCATAGAAAATCTGTGGAGGGAGTCTGTGTTGCCCAACGACAGCCCCAAAACATCACTGCTCTAGAGGAGATCTGCATGGAGGAATGGGCCAAAACACCAGCAACAGTGTGTGAAAAGCTTGTGAAGAGTTACAAAAAACGTTTGGCCTCCGTTATTGCCAACAAAGGGTACATAACAAAGTATTGAGATGAACTTTTGGTATTGACCAAATTCTTATTTTCCACCATGATTTGCAAATAAAAATACTTAGTTTCCACCATGATTTGCAAATAAATTCTTTAAAAATCAAACAATGGGATTTTCTGTTTTTTTTTCCACATTCCGTCGCTCATGGTTGAGGTTTACCCATGTTGACAATTACAGGCCTCTCTAACATTTTCAAGTGGGAGAACTTGCACAATTAGTGGTTGACTAATTACTTATTTGCCCCACTGTATATCTGCCATCAAATGGATTTGATGTCTATCACTGCCAATGGCCTGAATGAGTAGTGCTCTTCATTTATTGGAGGACATCGATCACGCTAACTGCATGTTTTTGTCCCCAAACAATTCAGTAGTGTTGGATTTAAATAATCTGCCGTTCTGTTTCACATCTCCTACTGTGCCCATCCGATTAGGCAGGAGCATACTTAATGGAGTGGTACTCTCACTTTCATTCACTAGCAAATGTTGCTGTTGAGGGCTTAGAGAAAGACAAGCTCCACCTGAACCTTTTAAGCAAAACCCATACAAAACTCCTCCATGCCAAAGAAGCACATTTACACTGAGTAAGGGGTTACAAAACTGGAGAATTCTCATGTTAGACAAAAGTTTGTCACAGCCTGCAGTGAATTGTTTGATTCCTAATGTTTAAACATAATAAAGGTTCTCTATCAGGTCATAGCTGCTAAATTAAGACCTATGCAATGTCCTTTCAGGGCTAAACTTGTTACATAAGCTAGCAAACTAAAGCTATCCTTCCTTCAAGACAGCCTGACGTATAGTAGATCACCTCCCTTGCCCTGAAATAAAAATAAGTCTCTGCCCATTCAAATTCAAATAAAACCAAACTTAGCACAAAAAACTAGCAAGCTTTGAACTGTAACAAGATCTCAGATCTGGTGTTGTTGAATTGACCATTTTATATATATATATATATATATATATATATATATATATATATATATATATATATATATATATATATATATATATATATATATATATATATATAGCTAAATCAAGAAAAAACATTTGGAAGCTTTCAGACAAAAATATTAGATGATATGAAATCATCATTGACAAAATTTTAGGTTGAGAGATTGCTTTTAATGGTGAGGATGAATTAATAATAGTGTTGAGGCTTCTGAAGGTGGTGTTCTGCCAAGGCTTAGTGGCGTAAGACTGAGCCTGAAATAACTGCAGCTCTCCAGTCACCCTTCCCCCCATTTTTTGAGAAATTCCATTGGTGCATTGACATTAAAGGGGAAGTTCAGAATTTTTGACATCAGGTTTAATCTTTGCGTTAGCGGGGGTTTAATTAGTCGGTGGCGTTGATTATTAACAAATTCTGTGTAGTTTGTTATTTTTTAGTTTCAGAGCTCCGGAGTGGCCACGAAAAAACAACATATGCACACATGAGAATCACAAATGACCCGTGCACTCAAGAGTGTTGGGTATGTTTTCAGGAGAAACTTATTCAATCTAACCATTGCATGTCAATAACAGAAGTATGAACAGCAACATTTGTAATCCAGCTGATCTACAGGGAACAGGCTGTCTAGGCAAACAGGGCGGAGTGATATCCAAGGGCATACGTTTGCATAGGGAGAGTAGGGAAATGACACTCCAAACTTTTCAGAATGTTCAAATTGACCCCTCCAACTTTTAAGCCACTTTATATGCATTATACAATGAGTTCAGTTATGTACAGTGCCTTGCAAAAGTATTCGGCCCCCTTGAATCTTGCAACCTTTCGCCACATTTCAGGCTTCAAACATAAAGATATGAAATTTAATTTTTTTGTCAAGAATCAACAACAAGTGGGACACAATCATGAAGTGGAACAACATTTATTGGATAATTTAAACTTTTTTAACAAATAAAAAACTGAAAAGTGGGGCGTGCAATATTATTCGGCCCCTTTACTTTCAGTGCAGCAAACTCACTCCAGAAGTTCAGTGAGGATCTCTGAATGATCCAATGTTGTCCTAAATGACCGATGATGATAAATAGAATCCACTTGTGTGTAATCAAGTCTCCTTATAAATGCACCTGCTCTGTGATAGTCTCAGGGTTCTGTTTAAAGTGCAGAGAGCATTATGAAAACCAAGGAACACACCAGGCAGGTCCGAGATACTGTTGTGGAGAAGTTTAAAGCCGGATTTGGATACAAAAAGATTTCCCAAGCTTTAAACATTTTAAGGAGCACTGTGCAAGCCATCATATTGAAATGGAAGGAGCATCAGACCACTGCAAATCTACCAAGACCCGGCCGTCCTTCCAAACTTTCTTCTCAAACAAGGAGAAAACTGATCAGAGATGCAGCCAAGAGGCCCATGATCACTCTGGATGAACTGCAGAGATCTACAGCTGAGGTGGGAGAGTCTGTCCATAGGACAACAATCAGTCGTACACTGCACAAATCTGGCCTTTATGGAAGAGTGGCAAGAAGAAAGCCATTTCTCAAAGATATCCATAAAAAGTCTCGTTTAAAGTTTGCCACAAGCCACCTGGGAGACACACCAAACATGTGGATGAAGGTGCTCTGGTCAGATGAAACCAAAATTGAACTTTTTGGCCACAATGCAAAACGATATGTTTGGCGTAAAAGCAACACAGCTCATCACCCTGAACACACCATCCCCACTGTCAAACATGGTGGTGGCAGCATCATGGTTTGGGCCTGCTTTTCTTCAGCAGGGACAGGGAAGATGGTTAAAATTGACGGGAAGATGGATGCAGCCAAATACAGGAACATTCTGGAAGAAAACCTGTTGATATCTGCACAAGACCTGAGACTGGGACGGAGATTTATCTTCCAACAGGACAATGATCCAAAACATAAAGCCAAATCTACAATGGAATGGTCTAAAAATAAACGTATCCAGGTGTTAGAATGGCCAAGTCAAAGTCCAGACCTGAATCCAATCGAGAATCTGTGGAAAGAGCTGAAGACTGCTGGTCACAAAAACTCTCCATCCAACCTCACTGAGCTCGAGCTGTTTTGCAAGGAAGAATGGGCAAGAATGTCAGTCTCTCGATGTGCAAAACTGATAGAAACATACCCCAAGCGACTTGCAGCTGTAATTGGAGCAAAAGGTGGCGCTACAAAGTATTAACGCAAGGGGGCCGAATAATATTGCACGCTCCACTTTTCAGTTTTTTATTTGTTAAAAAAGTTTAAATTATCCAATAAATGTTGTTCCACTTCACGATTGTGTCCCACTTGTTGTTGATTCTTGACAAAAAAATTAAATTTCATATCTTTATGTTTGAAGCCTGAAATGTGCCGAAAGGTTGCAAGATTCAAGGGGGCCGAATACTTTTGCAAGGCACTGTAGGTAATTTTGATTGTCTTCCCATATGTTATAAGGATTGAATACACCCTGCCATTATTAAGTGAATTATTTTCATTATGTTCAGACTAAAATTCATCCCTTTTCACTTGCTGAATGTGCCGGTCCATTTTTATTTATTTCTTTCCCTCAAACACACGTTTCATTGGCTGATGACTTTACCCCCTGCTCCCTCCTCCCGCCACATAAACATACGCACACTCACACAACCTCGCCGACAGAAATAAGGGCTGTCAAATGATTAAACATTTAAATCGATTTAATCACAGCTTTAAAATTAATCGTAATTAATTGCAATTCAAGCCATCTCTAATATATGCCATATTTTTCTGTAAATTATTGTTGGAATGGAAAGATAAGACACAAGACAGATACCGTATTTACATTCAACATACTGTACATAAGTACTGTATTTGTTTTTCATAACAATAAATCCACAAGACGGCATTAACATTATTAACATTCTTTCTGTTAAAGGGATCCACGGATAGAAAGTAGTAGTTCTAAAAAGATAAATGTTCTTACAAGTTATAGTAATTTCATAATAAAACCCCTCTTAATGTTTTTGTTTTGACAAAATTTGTAAAACTTTCAATCAAAAAATAAACTAGAAGCTCTACATTGTTGACGTCGCCGAGCGGTGACATCACAGCGGTTCTTCCACAGTGTCTTTAACTACGTAAGATAGTGATTGAAATACACCACAAGGTGTCAATGGCGAGTTTTAAATTACTTAGAAATCAAGCTAATGAGTGTGTGTTGTCCCTCGACTGACGCCGTAGCTCCGTTTTTTTAAATTTTTTTTTAGACTGGGTCTATTGTGATTCACGTTCAAGTGCTGGCTTCACAACGTACGGGACCACTGATAATTTGTATATTGTGACTAAATATTGCCATCCAGTGTATTTGTTGATCAAACGAAATGTTTGAATAGAGTTTGTTTGAATAGAGTTTCACCTTTTGTGAACATTATTATTTTTGAGAGATAGGAATAATATTTTTGTTGTGCTTGCACTAAATTATACTTATGTTTGTTGTGAAGGAGTTGCCGAAGCTTATGCCAATAAACAGCGCGGTCCAATGAACACCTGTGTCCACTGCCTTTCTCTACCTCTTAGCTCTCAATGTGCAAAAAATGGCTTAATTGTAATTTGTTTGAGGTAATGCATGAGCGGGTCCTTCCGCACATGCGTTAAAAGCGTCAAATATTTTAACGTGATTAATTTTAAAAATTAATTATCGCCTGTTAACGCATTAAATTTGACAGCACTAACAGAAATACAACGTGCCGCCTCCTCCACGCCCTTCAAAGAGGAGCACTCCAAATGTTGGATAATATCTAAAAAACTATGATTGCTATGAAACAAGGCTGCCATGCCCAACAAGGTAGTAAGACACTTCAACACAAGAACACAAGAAAAAAAACTCAGGTAATATGTACACACACGGGGTAATGGGGAACAGGTGGAAATAGGCGATTTGGTGACAAGAGGAAGGCCAAGTACACAGACACAAGGAGGGTAAAGCCTTCAAAATAAAACGGGAAACAACATGACATGACCTGACAGTAACTTGTCTTTGCAACTTTTTTTCTTCAACTAAACTTTGTGCCTAAAACAAGGTGAAGGAAATTATGAACAGTTTAAATTAAATGGCAGTAATAGCACACAGTCTTCGAGCTTCCGGGGAGGTAAAGAATTCCAGGAAAAACTAGTATAACAGAAATTTATCGGAATATGGAATTATTTAGAGGCAGCTTATATGCTTGCAGGTCTGTCTGTACATCTTTCCATTCTACGAAATACAACCTCATTGGTTTTTGGCAACATTCACTTAACAGTTATAAGATGTGCACACTTGTGCAACTACAATATTTCTGGGTTTATTTAATTAATTAATTTATTTTTCTATTTTCTCTTAAGAGGCTTTTTTCCCCTCAGTTGAGTTTGCAAGTTAAAGGACACAGTAATCGTGGAAACTTTTAAATGACTTGTTTCACTATTTAATTAACAAATACATTTGATCAGGCATGTGAAGACTTTTTATATCCACGGTAAAAAAAAAAAATGCAATGCCAGTAGAAGACTTTATTTTTCTACTCGTGTTGGGTCAAAATACAGTCTATGTAGATTTCAACAAGTAGCAGATAAAAATTTGCTGGAGGGAAAAAAAACAACCTCGCTCAATCAAAAAATGCTAAATACACCAGGCAAATGGGTTTTGTTTTTTCTATCTGTCTTTGCTGTAGTTAACTGTCAAAGATGGCCGACCCAATTTTTTGCTCTTCAGTTTCATGTGAGTGGATGTTGCCTCAGTATTTAGATAAATTATTTATTAGAATTATGTTTAATAATAGCAATACAAAACAATAAAAAACTAGGCCTGCAAGCAGGACTGAACGGGCCCTCGCAATCTAGCGCAACTGGGACGTCACGCAACTTGGACAGTGTGCAGGTCAGGGTGGTGGCAGATCGTCCTCTCTAATCATCTCATTAGAACCTAACATGCTCGAAAGTCGCCTCTTTACATTGACACACGTAAGAGATAAAAACCCCTATTGGAGAGAGTACTACAAAAAAGGAGGTACTATTGAGCTGTGCAGCCAAGCCCTTATTCAAAACCAAAATGAATCTTCTAACTGGGCCAATTCGACCAAGTGTGCCAAATTCTGTGGCTCTATAAGCTGCCTGAGTCTCTGAAAAAAATATTTCCTTTTAATGGCGAACAAAGGGTCGTCACGGCAACAGACAGATGGGCCGTAAAATAGTGAGGTCTTGAAACTACAATGACCAACCTGAAAAGAACTGGACATGTATTGGAAAAACGAGTGACTTTCTATTGCCACTAGTTGGCGCTGTAGGGTTGATGGAAATGACCCCTGCAGGACCCTTCAGAGTATGACTCAACAAGCACGAGATGTTTGGCGCAGATATGTTGTAGATCTTCCAAGTTATGACTGTTCAAAACTTGTGGTTAGACGAAATGGCTTCAGTCATTTTCACTTCCCCTGTTGGACCCTTCTGCTTCAACCAAACCTCACTATTTTTCATCAGGCACCTGAACCCATGTCTTAAGGCTCCTCTGATGCAGGTTTGAGGTGAATAGATTTTTTTTCCTTGGAGGAGGAGCCTGTTTCGTAAAAAAAAGGCATTTCCTGTTCCCACTAGGGGGTGCTAGGCCTAATGGGTAATATTTCAATGCACTCGTGTTAAGGGTGGGATCTCGCACATACATGCCAGATATGAAAAAGATTGAATGTTGTGTCAAGGAGCTATTAGTCATTTACTGAATTTGTCATTTTGCCGAAAAAATGGCCAACTTTGGCACCACGCCCAGGTCAGACCCATGAATGAAAACGCACCATTTAAATTTGAATTGAATTTATTGTCATTGTCATCATCATCATAATCATTGACAGTTTCAGAGTGTGGAATTTGCCCGAAAGACAGACGATGACAAAGGAAAGACGGGAAAAAGCAAATGCTTATCGATACCCGTCCCCCAACAGCCCGGGACGCACAGTCAAGCATATTTGTGTTACAGTCCAGTTATTATCAGTTTTTTGTTGTTTTTTTTTCCACATATCATTCAAGTCATTGATTGCCATGGAATTTCACATATTGTCAATTTGAGTGGGTTCATTGTATCAGTTGATGTCTAAGTTGGTGTAGGGAGTTTAGCTCATTTCTATATTTCTTAAACTCCTCCTAAGCAGGCCCTGTCCTTTGGAATACTTATACAGAGCTGTTTTCTTTTTGCGTTGATAAGCGTCTTGGTCATCCAAGGTTTGTTTTGAAAATTTAAGATCGCCTATGTCTCCTGAATAGTCTAACCAATTTTGAAGATGATCCAACTAACTCCATCTGTGACAAGGTCTCAAATGTGCACCCTGTTAATTGATAAAAATTTCACATTCGATCCAAAATACCGATTTCCTGGGATTTGGAATATGGGTTCAAGAGACTTTTTGGAGCAGTTATGCACAAGGTATTGACTCCCCAAATTTCATTGCTCTACATTAAAAAAAACTAATAGGAAACACCTTTTTGAAAAATTCAAGGGGGCGCCACTGAGCCATTTTGTTACATTTTTTTTTTTGTAACGTCGCAAGATGATCGAAATCCACGCAAAGCCGCATGTATGTGCAAAATTTGGTAAGTTTTCGTGCATGTTCAGGCCTCCAAATGTAAACTATACTACAAATAGATAAACATTTCACATTTGATCCAAAATACCCGATTTTCTTTTGGATTTAGAAAATGGGTGCAAGAGACTTTTTGGAACAGTTTTGCATAAGGTATGGACTCCCCAAATTTCATTGCTCTATGTTGAAAAAACCCAATAGGAAAGGCCTTTTTAAAAACTCCTTTCCGTCGCCACTAGTTGGCACTGTAGAGTTGATGCAAATGACCCCTACAAGACCCTTCAGGGTATGACTCTCAACAAGCACCGGAAGTTTGGCGCAGATATGTTGTATAGCTACCGAGTTATGACTGTTCAAAGTTTTTTGCGAGACAAATTGTTGACTGTCATTTTCACTTTCCTGTTTGGACCCCTCCGCTTCAACGAAACCTCAATATTTTTCATCAGGCACCTGAACAAAGGTCTTAAGGCTCCCCTGATCCAGGTTTGAGGTCAACTGATTTTTTTCCCTTGGAGGAGGAACCTGTCTCGTTAAAAAAAGGCATTTCCTGTTCTCACTAGGGGGCGCTAGGCCTAATGGGTAATATTTCAATGCACCCGTGTTAAGGGTGGGATACCGCACATACAGTGGGGAGAACATGTATTTGATACACTGCCAATGGGTTTTCCCATTGACTGTGTATCAAATACTTGCTCTCCCCACTGTACATGCCAGATATGAAAAAGATTGAATGTTGTGTCAAGTAACTATTAGTCATTTACTGAATTTGTCATTTTGCCGAAAAAATGGCCGACTTTGGCACCACGCCCAGGTCAGACCCGTGAATGAAAACACACCATTTTAAAAACTTAAGATGTCATATGTCTCCTGAACAGTCTCACCAATTTTGAAGATGATCCAACTAACTCCCTCGGCGAAAAGGTCTCAAATGTGCACCCTGTAAATCGATAAAAAATTCACATTCGATCCAAAATAACCGATTTCCTGTTGGGTTTGGAATATGGGTGCCAATGCTTTTTTGGAGCGGTTTTGGACAAGGTATAAACTCCCCAAATTTAACTGCTCTACGCTGACAGACCCTGGTGTTATAGGCCAATTTTAAAATTTCAAGGGGGCGCCACTGAGCCATTTTGTTACATTTTTTTGCAACGTTGCAAAATTATCGAAATTTACAATTTTCCGCACGTATGTGAGAATTTTGGTGACTTTTCGTGCATGTTCAAGCCTCCAAATTGGCCGTTTTCATTTGCCCTGAAAAAAATTAAATTTAATTAAAAAAATAATCCTTTGCAAAACAATAGGGCCTTCGCACGCTTAGTGCTCGGGCCCTAAAAATAATGTTTTGCTGCTGTGTGGGAGTCTGGCCTCGGAGGGGCAGTGTGGCGCACACATTACCAAAATCCCAATTTAATTTTATCAGTCCAACAAATTGTTCACATATTAGGAGGAATATAAGATTGCATTTGTCTGTAAATAATCATTATTTGGAGGTGAACCCCTCCATAAATTCTACTGCTAGTGAGTTTAATTTTATTTATGTATTCATTTATTTTATAGTAACTCAAGATCAGTCAAGATAGTGATCACTTGTTCATTAGGTGTTCGAATGAGGGTGCTGGTGTTTTACTTTAAAAAATGTGCCCCCCCCAAGTGTAGCCTTTAAGTTTTCTGCCAAATTCAACATTTACAAGTGTATAAAAAAGACAACTGACATACTGGAAATAACATAGAACTTGCTTAATAGATCCAACACATTGGTAAAGTGGGATTCAAATCAAAATTCCATTGTGATACAAGATTTGAAATAAACAGTGTCAACAATTGTGATATCACTTATCTAACATTTAACAAATTAGCAACATCTATTTACAGTGCTGCTCAAAAGTTTGTGAACCCCCTCAACATTTTGGAATTTTCTATTATTTCAACCTGATTTCCTAATCAATCAATTCAGTAGTTTTTTTTGTTTGTTTTTTTAACAGTTGTGTTGTCGAGACTAAATTAAAAAGAGTTTTCATCAACTGATGTAGGTGCAAAATTGAACTGTTTGGTCACAACCAAAACCGCCATGTCTGGCGAAAAGTCAACACTGCATACCACCAAAAGAACCTTCTCCCAACAGTGAAGCATGGAGGTGGGAATGTCAAGATCTGGGCTTGCTTTTCATCCTCAGGACCTGGACAACTCCACATAGTCCAGGGAATCATGAATTCTGAGGAATATTGTCAAATCCTAGAACATAACCTGACGCCATCTGTTTTGAAGTTAAAGCTTGGCAGAAGGTGGATCATGCAACATGATAATGATCCAAAGCATTCCAGCAATACAACCAAGGAATGGCTGAAAAAGAAGAAGATTCGTGTTCTGGACTGGCCCAGTCAAAGTCCTGACCTAAATCCCATTGAAATGCTGTGGCGGGACCTGAAGCGAGCAGTTCATGCCAGACGCCCATCAAACCTCTCTCAACTGACTGCGTTCTGCAAGGAAGAATGGGCAAAAATCTCCCAAAGTAGATGTGAGAGGCTGATTAGTCACTACAGAAACCGTTTGGTTGAGGTAATCTCTGCAAAAGGAGGCGCAATATCCTATTAACTGAAGGGGTTCACATACTTTTGCACACATGATATCTGAGTTTTTCTTAAATCAACCACTTTTGTTAAATAAAGAATGACAATATAACTATTTCTTTTGTTTCAGTCCATTATTTGGAATGTCAGTATTGTGGATTTGGGTATAACTTAACATTTAATAAGGTTATTTTAGTTTTTTTTACAAAAAATCTGACCATCGCTGTGGGGTTCACAAACTTTCGAGCAGCACTGTATATTGTTATTTCAATGTCCTGGGATCGCGATTTTTGTTTGCAGTAGAGGACTACGGCAAGGACAACTGCGACAATGAAGAGCGCGGTGATAGTGATGACGAGGGTAGCGAATGCAGTGGTTGTCAGCAATAGCGGACTGCTCATATTTTTGTCCTGGGGCAGTGAACAGTTGAAGTGAAGGTCGCAGTGTTTGGTGCCCACCATACTTTCCACCGTGCAGCGATAGCTTCCACACTCCTGCTCAGTGTTGTTCAAATGCAAGGTGCCTCCTTTGGGGTCCACAAGGGCTTGAGTGGACAAGACCATATTTCCGCTGGTCTTGGTCCAGATGTAATGCAAAGGTGGGGTGCCGTGCAGAGATCTGCATTTGAGCGTCATACTGTTGTATTCTTTGTCCACACTGCACAGAGGCCGACTGGGTGCCTCTATGACCGTCAGGTCTAAGTTCTTCTGGTCCACGCCTGGTAACTTCACCGTACAACGGTACATCTCCATGTCTGAGGGACGTACATCTTTGATGCTGATAGACGCGTCTCCATTTTGGGGATCTGCTGATGTAAAGTGGACCCTCCCCTCCATTGGTTTGTACAAATCAGTATACAGGTGGCCGCCAGTAAACCAAATGATGGGCTGCTCGTCCCGGTCTGCAGACACGATACTCCACAAGACGTCCATGTCCTGCCGAGAGTCCACGGTGTGAGTATACGCACAGGGTAGCTGGACACTTGCCCCCCTGGCGACGTAGTAGTGGTTCTTTTCCTTCTGGATTTGCAGCGGGCATGCTGGACAAATGGTGCAAAACAATCCCAGGAGGACAGAAGGCCAAAAGAGGTGCCACATCATCATCATCTATACACTGGTAAGTACAAACAAAAACATACTGGAATCAGTAACATGTATTTTATTTTTTATTTTATTTTTGTGACAAAACACTTAATGGCCTTGGACCAAAATACATGCTTGATTTGTTAGATTGCTATGAAACATCTAGACCCCTGAGGTCGTATGGAACCGGTCTCCTGTATGTTCCAAGAACAAGAACCAAGCAGGGTGAGGAAGCATTTAGTTATTATGCTCCTCACCTCTGGAACAAGTTACCTGAAGGTCTGAAGTATGCTCAAACTGTTAGCACCTAGCTTCAGGGCTAAAAACGCTTTTGTTTAGAACAGCATATCCATAACTGTCTATATATTTCAATCTATTTGCTTTCTATTCCTCATGTGCTTTATCGCCATTGCTGATTTCAATTATTATTATTAGTTAGGGGTGTGACAAAATATCGAAATGGTGATATATCGTGATACTTTGTATCACAAAAGGTTATCGATATGCTCCTGCCAAGAATCGAGATATCGTTTTAAAAAGGTGTCAATGTCTGGAAAAAAATAAATAAATAGGAACCAACAAGTTGCTACCAAAATCTTCCACCATAATAGTGTCTCAGTTAACTCTAAGGCTGCATTGACCATGCACGACGCCGAATCCATTTAGATTGGGAATGTTCGTTCATTCGAAACCAGAGCAGTCATCCTGTCCGATTTTCAGGGCATTTACAGGCCATTTCCTGTTGAGTTTGAGTCACTGCCTATTCATTTGGGTGATTCTTGCTTTTTATTTTGAGTTACAGAACAGGGAGCGAGCCATAAAATACCCCAAAAATCAACAGGAAGTAACTGAAAATCAACAGGTAAATGGCCTTAAATAGCTCAAAATTACCTTATTGCCTGGGATTGGCTGCCACTGACGGCCATAGACGTTCAATCCGTTTGAAGTGGGAGGGATGGCATTCGCTGCCACCCTCCCAGTTCAAATGGATTGGACGTCTACTGGTGACAAACTCATTCCAATTCACAGCAGAGGCTTGTTTTCCTGTTTATTAGTTGTTTGTAGAATATTCTAGAAGGATTTCCTGACCAATGTATCGATAATCGTCGTATCGCCGTATCGTCAGATCATCGTTATCGTGAGCTTTGTATCGCAAATTGTATCGTATCCTGAGGTACCAAGAGGTTCCCACTCCTATTATTAGTAGTAGTATTTTTTATTTTATTCATTTTTTTTTTTAATTCTACTCGTGATTAAATGCGATTTTTATGTATAATTTTATTTCCTGTTTTGATTGTCTTTGTTTTTACATTCTATGGCTTTAATGTAATTTTTATGATCTTCATGATGTAAAGCACTTTGAATTGCGTTGTGTTGAATTGTGCTATATAAATAAATTTGCCTTGCCTTGTTACATCACAAGAAAGCATAGACTTGATGTCAGCAATTGTTTTTTTTTTTTTTTTTCATAACGAGTGTAAAAAAAAAAAACGGAAAACAGAAGAACACATACTTCAGTTAGATGTATTTTGCCTCATTACAAGTGTAAATGTTATAAAACATTAATGTTTACACTTTAAATGAAAACATACAGTTGAGGTCAGCAATTATTTTTTCATGACAGGTGTAAAAAAAAATAATAATAATGGAAAACACAAAAACACTGACATATGATGTTTTTTTGAATTATTGCAAGTGTAAAAGCTATCAACCAGCAATGCTGAGACTAAAATGAAATTACACACACACACACAAGATAACGGAACACTGTACAACACCACAAAATTTTTGCTGTTATTGAGTTACTGTAGTTACAGTTTTACACAACTAATTACACTGGTCTAAAACATTTTGGGGAAGAGAATCTTTACCTGGTAAACTTTAGGAAGGAAGAGGCACAGCAACACTTGTCTGTTTCTTTGGTATTTGTTAAACAACTTAATATCGAAAACGCTTAACGAGAAGATCAAAGCATCTTAGAGGAAAAAGGGACACTTTACTTGTGACGTCACGCATTGCTGACACGCCTCATCCGCCATGACTGACGGCAAAATACGCCTTTGAGTGCCGCAAAGCATACAAACAAACAAACAAACAAACAAACCTATAATAAACAAACCTTGTCGTGGTGGGTTGACGAGGGAACGAGAGGGGGGCTCGGCACATTGGCCACAATAAACTGATGCATGTCGGTACTGTGCTGCTCCATTGCCTAACGGTGACACCTGATGGATCCTAATATCTTTGCAAGCAACATCGTTAACTCACAGGCTAATTAATTACATGACCTCTAAAATTAATAAGGACAAAGTATAATTCATATTTTAAACTATTCTAAATATATGGCGCTTTAAAACATGTTTTTTTTAATGAAATCAATAAATATGAACAATAAAGTCAGAGTAAAATTGTTTAAATGTGATGTTGCTTGATTTTAATTTTCCATCTCAAAATGTTATTCAAGAAATTAAGAATCTCTAATGATTTGGGCTTAAGGAATTTCGTGCCTAATGCCCCAAGAGACCCTGGCAACGACACTGCACAGTTTTATGAGTGTTGGTGACCTGCTGAGAGGTGTCATGCACCCAGAGGCGTAGCAAGGGTCCCTGGGGGCCCCAGGCAACAAGCAACATGGGGCCCTTCGAGCGTGTGCAAGTAAGGGGGACAGTTGGACTTGGAGCAATAGCATATTTAATAAAAGTCTAATAACGCCTTGCTCTCATAGAGCGCTTTTTAGGACACTCAAAGTGCCCCCCATTGCATTATTCATTCACTCCACACTCAGTGGATGTAAGCTTCTATTGTAACGACAGCTGCCCACACACCTTCTGAAAAAATTCCTACATGAAAATGTGTATGTTGATTCTAAACACTGACTTTATGTTCTAGGTAACATCTTTATGTGTGAAGAAACGCTAGCATGCTGCAATGCTTTTAGCAAACGCTAACAAGTTAGTTACAACAACTCAAGGCAGTTAATTGGTTTAGGACATAAAAATACCACGACCACTACTAGTCTGCAGTGCTTCTACTACATTAGGACATAAAACAACAGTGACATAGTACACTCACTGCTGTTTTGCTTCCTTTTTTTCTTTTCTTTTTTCGCTTCCAGAAGAATAACTTCTCTTCATTTTGCCAATTAAGAAAAGGCCAGATCGCCAACCACTTTCATTCTGAGTCACGTGACACACATACATACTGGCGCAGAATAATGAACACAAAGGTGCGGGGGTGCGAGTGCGCGCTGCGTGCACGTGCGGTCATCTTGGCCATAAAAGTGGCGAAAACTAAGCACTTTACGCTGACTCATATGGATGTACTTACATTCGTTCATGGATGCACACATTTTAACAGGTGGCCATCCTCTGCTCAAAATGCGCACCTTAATGTTTTGCGTTTTGGACACATTTTGGCTAGGACATTTGTATTTTAATCACTTTAATCAAAAAAGGAAACATTTCAATCATAGAAAAATAATTTAATTTTTCATTGAAAATGTTTTCTTTGATTGAAGCAATCATTTTCATGTTTTGGGCCAGACATTTGCGTCTAAATCCCCCCAAAAAAGTAGCTTCGATGAAAAAAATATTTTCAATCAATGAAAAAAAATCATTTGAAAAACAAAATTTTTGAAAATAATATTTTTATTTGAATTTTTTTTATTTTTTTTTTTTTGCTGAAGTGTCACTTTTTTTGAGGTGCAAAAGGTTTTGAACTACCTTTTTTGATTGAAGAGGGAAAAGTTTTGAAAGTACTTTTTTTTTTTTAATTGTAATTTTGACACAAATGTTGCACTTCGCCAATAGAGCCTACCCACGTACCACGTGTTCGCTGTAGGGTTCCGCCCACTTGTCCGTCAAAACGACTCTGTATTAGCATTGTTTTCAATTGATGGCGCAATTTAAAATGCATTTCATGGAAGACCCGGTGCTTTCTGATGCCGCAAACTCACTGGATCTGTTGCATAAAAGGCGTTATGAGGAAAAGCTTCGTTCTATACAGTCGCCAGATCCATATTTGATGCCCAAATCGATGTTTTTCGACCCACTGTCTTCGTCCTGTCTGCCTGACATCTGCTACGCAGATATTTACAATGATCTTGTCCACACAAAATCAGCCTATTCTCACGAAAAACTTCAAGAGCTTGGACACTTATAAATACTTCGTTGCTGGTTGGGTGAAACAGGTCCTCGTTTGGCAGGAATCTATCTTGTGCTTGGAAAGGTGAGTTACGAAATTTTCAATTCGAATTCTTTTGTTATTGCTAACATCCACTGTCAAGTCTAATGTATTTCATGTCGTTTGTCACTGGAGTTAAGGCTTTTAATGTTTTTATGGTTTAGCGATAGCACTCACTACATACATACGTGTATGTTGTCGGCGATGAGCCTAGCAATGATCTTAATTGTGGTTATTTGTCAGCCCCGTAGACGAGGCCAGTTTCTTTTACTTGGTACCAGCTAAATATTATTCAAAAAATAACGATGGTGGAAGAAAGGGAAGTCACAAACATCTTGAATTTGAAACTATGTCGTACTACGTCGTATGTTGTCGCCGATTAGCCTAGCAATGATCTTAATTGTGGTTATTTGTCAGCCCCGTAGACGAGGCCAGTTTCTTTTTCTTGGTACCAGCTAAATATTATTCAAAAAATAACGATGGTGGAAGAAAGGGAAGTCACAAACATCTTGAATTTGAAACTATGTCGTACTACGTCGTATGTTGTCGGCGATTAGCCTAGCAATGATCTTAATTGTGGTTGTCAGGCCAAAACCCTCTAAATATATATTAAATGCATCTTACCGGATATAAAATGACTACTACATAGTCTGTGGTGATTTTTTGGTGTCCAGTTTTCACGTCGAATTGCAGCCGTCCATTTCGCTCTTCTCTTTGGATCCCTCGGAATACGGTAAAACTTCAAGTCTCTCCTTCCATCTTCTCTATTAGTGCAACCAACAGCCACACACGCCTTCACCATTTTGATTATTAATGTTAAGGAGCAGAAAAACACGCCGTAAATAGGAGAAATGTACGTAGCCGTAATAGGTTAACACTATGTTTTGACGGACAAGTGGGCGGAACCCTACAGCGAACACGTGGTACGTGGGTAGGCTCTATTGGTCAGACATGCTTGTGTGACAAGTGACTATGCCAGTGGCGTAAGCCATAAAAGCATGATGAAGCAAGAATCATGGCCACCACTCGTTGGGCTCCAGCTGTCGGCTCCAGCCCAAGCCAAAAATAGCGCAAAGGCGGATGACTTCGATGCGAGGCAGCGCTTCTATGATCCGAGAGCCTGCTGCATCATGTGATTCAAAACAGTCAACTTCACTAGCTAGCTTGACGGCTGGCTATCAGGGTCCAACCGGAGCGTGACTTTTTTTTTTATTGAAAATATATATTTTGATTGAAGCAACTTTAAGACACAAATCTACCTCCATACAAATCCGCCTCACACCAAAATACAATCTTTCATCTACCTCAACTACACTCTAAATGGAACATTTTCTCATGAGCATGGATGCTACGATGCATGAACCAATCAGGTGTCTAAACAAATGGAATATACAAATCTAGTATGCTTTCTTTGTGAGTCTAGTCAAATCTTTTGTTGTTATTGAGTTACTGTAGTTAAAGTTTTACACAACGAATTACACTGGTCTACAACATTTTGGAAAATATCTGCTTCAGTGATAAGATATACAGTGGGGCAAATAAGTATTTAGTCAACCACCAATTGTGCAAGTTCTCCCACTTGAAAATATTAGAGGCCTGTAAATGTCAACATGGGTAAACCTCAACCATGAGAGACAGAATGTGGAGAAAAAAAACAGAAAATCACATTGTTTGATTTTTAAAGAATCCATTTGCAAATCATGGTGGAAAATAAGTATTTGGTCAATACCAAAATTTCATCTCAATGCTTTGTTATGTACCCTTTGTTGGCAATAACGGAGGCCAAACGTTTTCTGTAAATCTTCACAAGCTTTTCACACACTGTTGCTGGTATTTTGGCCCATTCCTCCATGCAGATCTCCTCTAGAGCAGTGATGTTTTGTGGCTGTCATTGGGCAACACGGACTTTCAACTCCCTCCACAGATTTTCTATGGGGTTGAGATCTGGAGACTTGCTACACCACTCCAGGACCTTGAAATGCTTCTTACGAAGCCACTCCTTTGTTGAGCTGGCTGTGTGTTTGGGATCATTGTGTCAGCCACGTCTCATCTTCAATGCCCTTGCTGATGGAAGGAGATTTTCACACAAAATCTCTCGATACATGGCCCCATTCACTCTTTCCTTTACACAGATCAGTCGTCCTGGTCCCTTTGCAGAAAAACAGCCCCAAAGCATGATGTTTCCACCCCCATGCTTCACAGTGGGTATGGTGTTCTTCGGATGCAATTCAGTATTCTTTCTCCTCGAAACACGAGAACCTGTGTTTCTACCAAAAAGTTCTATTTTGGTTTCATCTGACCATTACACATTCTCCCAGTCCTCTTCTGGATCATCCAAATGCTCTCTAGCGAACCGCAGACGGGCCTGGTCGTGCACTGGCTTCAGCAGGGTGACACCTCTGGCAGTGCAGGATTTAAGTCCCTGGCGGTGCATTGTTTTACTCATAGTAACCTTTGTTACTGTGGTCCCAGCTCTCTGTAGCTCTCTCTGCAGGTCTACAATTTTTTCTCTGGTGTCCTTTGACAGCTCTTTGGTCTTGGCCATAGTGGAGTTTGGAGTGTGACTGACTGAGATTGTGGACAGGTGTCTTTTATACCAATACAACAGGCATTAAAACAGGTGCCATTAATACAGGTAACGAGTGGAGCCTTGTTAGACTTCGTTAGAAGTTAGACTTCGACAGCTGGAAATCTTGCTTGTTTGTAGGTGACCAAATACTTATTTTCCACTGTAATTTCGAAATAAATTCTTTAAAAATCAAACGATGTGATTTTCTGTTTTTTTTTTTTTCCCAACATTCTGTCTCTCATGGTTGAGGTTTACCCATGTTGACAATTACAGGCCTCTCTAATCTTTTCAAGTAGGAGAACTTGCACAATTGGTGGTTGACTAAATACTTATTTGCCCCACTGTATAGACCCGACTCACATGACGTCACAACCACGCCTCCGCGCCATATTGTCCGTCAGCTCGTCGTGTTTACGCATTACCGCTATGTAAATTCCTCCTATTATGGCGTGGTTTTCTGCTCGTTAACATTAATAATCAAAATGGTGAAGGCGTGTGTGGCGGTCGGTTGCAATAACAGAGAAGATAGACGGAGAGACTTGAAGTTCTACCGTATTCCGAGAGACCCGGAGAGGAGAGCGAGATGGACTGCTGCAATTCGACGAGAAAACTGGGCACCAAACGATCACCACAGACTATGTAGTAGTCATTTTATACCTGGTAAGATGCATTTAATATATATTTAGAGGGTTTTGGGCTGACAACCACAATTAAGATCATTGCGAGGCTAATCGCCAACAACATACAGTTTCAAATTCAAGATGTTTATTTCTTATGCCACCATTATTTTTTGAATAATATTTAGCTGGTACCAAGTGAAAGAAGCTGGCCTCGTCTACGGATCATCAGTTAAACAGGGGTGTCCAAACTTTTTGCAAAGGGGGCCAGATTTGGTGTGGTAAAAATGGGGGGGGCGCTACCTTGGCTGATTTACGTAGAACAATATATTTAAACAATTTTTAGCAAGCCCTTCTGTGTGTCACATTTGCTTTATTATCATTTTTTTAAATTCATAATTTCAACAATCTCGCCTTTGTGGCATTCTCTTTCGACACTCGGGCTCTTGCGAAATACTGCTGCTGTGAAATTAAACTAGCTTCAAGTTGCTGTAATTTCTCGCTGCGTATCTTCCTTGTAATGTCGTACATCTCAGCGTGTCTTGTTTGGTAATATCGCGTCACATCGAACTCTTTGACAACAGCGACTGTCTCTTTGCAAATGAGGCAGACACAGTTGTTGCGTATTGTATTGAAGAAATAGTCCAATATCCACCTATCCTTGAAGCGTCGGCCAACGCAGTAAACTTTTTTTTTTATTGATTGTCGCCATTTTAGAAAATTGAAAGTAAAGGGTCACACGGGGTAATGTTGCTTGGAGTGCTGCTCTTAAAGTTTTTCAAAGTTTCGTGAGAGTAGGCTGAGTTTCTGTTGACAAGATAGTTGTAGATATCAGGGTAGCAGATGTCAGGCAGAGACGGCGAAAAATATCGATTTAGGCATCAAATATGGATCTGGCGAATGGATAGACTGAAGCTTTTCCACATAACGCCTTTTATGCAACGCATCCAATGAGTTTACAGCGTCTGAAAGCACCGGGGCTTCCATGAATTGCACTATAAATTGCACGAAAAATTGAAACCATTGAGAATACGGATAAACAATGACGGACAATATGGTGGCCGGATACAGCGACAGGTCATTGTGTGACGTTGGTGAGTGGGGTCTATAGACCCCAATCACGTGACGTCACAACTCCGCCCTCCTGACTGGTTCCGCCATATTGTCCGTCAGCTCGTAGTGTTTACATATTACCGCTACGTACATTCCTCCTATTACTGCGTGTTTTTCTGCTTGTCTAAGGAATCACCGCCTAGTAAACGAACCCAAAAACCTTCCTGACAATCGTTAACATTGATTGATCTGACTGATTAATCAAAATGATGAAGACGTGTGTGGCAGTTGGTTGCAGTAACAGAGAAGATAAACGGACATTTTAGAAGTTGCTGTGTGTGTGCCCATTGTTAAAAGGGCAAATCTCTAGAGCAGCACGGTTTGTTTATCTCGGTCGATGGTGCGTCTGTGTCGACAGCCGTCAGACAGCGGCGAAAACATCAATATGATACCAACACGAGACATCATCAGACGGAGACTACGAAGCTCGTCTCTACGGTCGTGCAGCAAGAAGGTGAGCGCAACAGGTGTGAAAAATAGCCGCCCTGCATGAAATGTCCCCCCTGACGGGAGCGCCCACACGGAAACTACTTTCTTGTAGCCTACCGTGAATATGTATTATTTTACTCTGCTTGAACTAATGTTATACCTGTGTGACTGTCATTGGGATATGGTCGTGAAAACCTGTCGTGTACTAATACATTTCTGTTCAAAGATGGTTATGTGGCCCAGTCCACGATTTGTTAGTAAAATACAGTACTAATATTTTGTGTAATTTAATTATTTAAAACTGATCTTACAGTCGTAAATCCATTACTGTAATGCGTCCATGAAAACATTTGATGTTTTCACGTCAATAAAGTGTTATAAATAAGCGCTCCCGTCAGGGGGGACATTTCACGCGGGGCAGCTATTTTTCAGCACATGCCGGCCCGTTGTTGATCAAGTTTCATTTTACAATCGTGACAACGGTGATGCTCAGCTGACCAAATGTCGGTTTATATTTGGGCCGGTGCCGATTTTGGGTACCCGACTCCTCATCGTGACATAAACTAGAGTATGATTGGAAATTTTGTGATCTCAGGACGAACTCTGACGCATGGGACGGAACCGGACGGGAGGAAACATCGGTTTGGGCATCAAATATGGATCTGGCGACTGGATCGACCGAGGCTTTTCCAAATAACGGCTTTTATGCAACTAATCCAATGAGTTTACAGCGTCTGAAAGCACCGGGGCTTCCATAATTTGCAAGTGGATCCACCTTACAAACTACGATCAGTAGCCACGTTTACATGCTGACTTTTATTCATACCGATTCAAATCATTCCGAATGGAAATTTCAGATCAGCTGTTTACATGGCACTTCATCTATTCCGATCCAGCGTTTACATGTGACTGCCTTTATTCCGAAAGGACGTTTGACAACTGCCGTCTGACATGCCCAGATTAATCAAAACAAAGCGTCACGTTGCAAAACATGGAGATCGATCGTCGGAGTGCTGCTGTTTTAACTTTAACCCACTTGTTGTGTTTGTGGGGTCGTATCCGCTTCTGCTGTTTTGCTCTTTTGCCTTGTAGTAGCCGGTTTTCCACCGGTTTCTAATCTGGTCAACGCTCCGGTCTATTCCGGCTTGTGTAACCTCTCGTGAACTTTAAATAGTTCACTGTTCCTCGTTTTACGCCCGTCTAAGCGAGCAATTATATTCAATTATTTTAAAGTTTAAATTAAATACAATCCAGGCATGAAAATGGGTCAGGGGTTAAAAAGGTGAGAAGGGTGTGGAGGAAATATGTTCCGGCGTTCTGCCAAAATTTTGCCTACATGAGGCGAATTTGACAATTTTAATTTTTCACATAAGGCTTAATATTAGAGTTAGCGGGGGTTTAATAGTTGAAGGAGTTGATTTCAACCACCATTGACTCGCGCTAGCTTAGCCACTCCGGAGCCCTGAAACTAACAAATAACTGGCAAACTGCATAGAATTTGTTCAAATCAACTCCAACGACTAATTAAACCATAGCTAACTCAACGATTAAGCCTAATGTAAAAAATTCTGAACTTCCCCTTTAAAATAAAGACCTTTGAATATGGCCACTAAAATGTTGTCTATAAAAGTTTTAGAGCAATAAAACAAACAACAAAAATGAATGAAATGAACAAGAATCCTTCAAAGGGGTCCAAATTATTTTTCGAACAGATCATGTCACTATAGCACCTTAGAGACAGCCGTTTGCTTTGCTTAGCCAAAACTACAGCTGAGGAGGCAAAATGGATATTTAGAAATTTCCTTAAACCTAAGCTTTCAAAATCTTCAACAACAACTGAGCTTGAACCGAGGATTGAGCACGAGCAGTATCAAAAAGTCCTGGCTGTCTTGTTACCTGTTGTGCTGTAATTCCAAGTGGTGCTTGAATTGGATGCTTTTAGCGGTCGACAGTCTTTTTGAGCCAGCGCAAAGTTTCGCAGCGCACGGAGATATTTTTGTCCTCTTTACTGGACAAAAATGTGAAGTAATGTCCGTGTTTCCAGTGTGCAAATGCAGCCATTTTTGTATATCTCCTGCCTATTTCATTGCATCCTGGCGAGGTAGCAAGGCAATGTTGTTTTGGCTGCAAACTCCCAGCGCTCATGGCTCACGCATCATAGTAACCTGTTTTTTTTTTCCATCCCCGATTAGAAAATGTGACATGTGATGTCACTCCCATGACTACAGTATTCTTCATTCTACATACATTATGGGGCAGTAACAAAATAGTAACGCACATGCATCAAGGAAAGTAACTTTAATCAGATTACTGATTTAGAAAAATGAACACGTTAGATAGCTCTTTACTGAAAGAAAGTAATCAGATTACAGTTACGCATTACTCACATAACACGTAACTGACAACACTGCTTTTATATTACCGTTAAATACACAAGCTTGACACCAACTTATCGGGAGCTATTTTTTCACCGGAGATTTGGCTAGCTCTGGCAGTGTTCAACGCAAGCTGCAATGAACGGCAGTAACTTTGTCCAGCACAAAATATGAAAACGATTGAAACCATTACACACCATATTCAATATGCAGGCAAATGCATTTATCTAAAAAAAAAATTGGGAGTGAGACCTCTCCTCGTCCATCGAACGTGAATTTGTGCTTAGGACAAGATCATCTGTCGCTATTAGCGATCTTTGACGCTCTCTTTTTCTCCCCCTGCATTCAAACTTGTTTCTCTCTCAGCGGCTGTGATTAACCTCAGTGTAGTTGTTCTCCTAGCTAAGCCTTGCCTATCATTCGTCCTTGTAAGTTTTTAGTAACTTTGTGTATTGAATTTGAAAGGAAAATGTGTGTTTTGTTTTTGGCAAACTTTTTCATGAAGCTAAACTGTTGAAGCTACTCACGTGGAAAAATACGATTGCACAACGTTTTAAATGTATTCATTTGGTATATTTTAGTCACCACGATTTGAGAGATCAATAAATTGAAGAAAAGTACGCCTTGTGTTTGGAGTGTTTGTTTTTGGGTTTGCTGGAATAGCGTCACTGACACACGCAGCATCAAAAGGGGAAGGGGTAAGCGCTGCCGTGCCAAGCCACTTCTGGCTGCATTTTTGACACATGAAAAATAACGAATACGTACTACTGTCTGACAGAAATTTTTAACCGCGACGTTTTCATAGCATGGTAAACCGTGAAGGTAACTGGCACATGCCAACACCCAACCCCCCCACCCCTCTTAAAAAAATTCTCCTCGGATCTACACGATTCACGTAGGTCATCCTTTTTGACTTCAAAACGGCGAATTTCGCCGAAAGGTGAGAGATTTTCATGCCTGACAATCTTTCCGCCGGACTCCAATTAGGTGCGCTGTGCTTGGAAGCCATGTTGCAAGTGACGTTACTTACGTCACCAAGTGACGTCACCACGTCAGTACGGAGCATGTGCAGAAAGAACGCAACCAGACACCATTCCGCTTCCCTGTTTACATGATATAATTTCACTTCTAATCTGTTTGGGAAAAGGAATATTCCACCCCTGTGAATAGGAATGAAATTCCATTCGGTTTGGGCCTGTTCATTCCGAATGAGGTGTTTATATGGAACACATTTATTCGGTTTGAACAAATATTCCGATTGTAATTGGAATATTTGGCTCCATGTAAACTTGGCAATTGACAATACGGACACACAATGACGGACAATATGGCGGCACAATACAGCGATCACGTGATTGTGTGGCGTTGGTGATTGGGGTCTATATGCTGCCATAGCAGATTCATAGCGCATTTTTATAAGCCCCCGAACTATTTTTAATTTGCCCGTTTTACCCTGAAAACCCCCGTTTACAGACGTCGAGCAACCGTTTTTGTTTCAACCTAGCCAAGTAAACAAGGTAACTAATTATATTTATTATTCAAAATGTCTGATATTTTTAGCTTGAAATAATTGATGTTTAATATTTTGTTTTAAAAAAAATGACTTTAAAAAATTATTCACTCGCATATTTTACTATTTAACTTTTAAACAAATTACTTCACAATGGAAAATTGCCGTCTGTAAAAAAAGTCACGGATTTCTACTATCACATAAATTGTTTTTTTTTTTTTTTTTGTAACTGTCGCATTTTACCCAATATGTTAGATGATAAATAATCGATCCAAACAAAGAAAAAAAAAAGTTTAAAAGGGTAAATATATGAAAATCTCGAACACTCCTTGATGTCTGCGATTTCTGCATCGCGACCCTTGTTGTATTACCATGTTTCACCCATAAAATTACCCAAAAATCCAGCTGTGACCACTCACAGCTGTGTCTTGACACTCAGTGATACATGCGACATGGAGTATTTGGATCAAAACAAGGTAAGTACGCGATATTCTCGTTAAAGTCATGGCGTCTGTAATTCTGCTCTTCCGTGCTCTCCCCTCCAGATAGGGTTTTGCTGTTTTAAAAAACGTTAAAAAAAAAAAAAATGCCCTCCTGTCCAAAATTTTTCTTCCCTCAGAAAATTGAGATTTTAAGCTTTCCAATGATGTATCACACGTGCATATCGGACAATTTTGAAATCTGGCCAAAATGGGGGGTCTCAGAGCGGAAATTCAAGTCACCTGAGTGTTTTCCGCCTTATAGATTTTAGGAAGAAACAACCTGCACCTCCTCAACCCACTTGTATTAAAGGTAGCAGTATAGAGGTGGTAGAGTAAAATATGAACCAACTTTAATTACACTTGTAACTTCTGAATTTCATGATTTGAAAAACAAAACAAAATAAATAAAAAAAAAAACTTATTTCAGTCATCCCTTCAGATTTTTCTTTGATTTTGAAAAAATGGGAGCAGTATTTTTGGGCACTATTGTTAGTCAGTGCTTTCATTGTTTTTCCAGCATTAGTCCTTGTTGGGATTGACCAACCACCAGGGGTGAAACTTAAGGGGGTGTTGGTAGTGTGACAGCACCCGTGCCTCTAAGGAGCCCATTTTGCGGGCATAAAGTGGCGTAGCTGGGCGAGGGTCAAACAGAAAGGTATGATGATGCACAGAGCTGTTTAAATGTTAATATATCTCTGCCACTAGGGGTGGGTCCCGTTTATGCTAATCGCACCCGGGCCCTGCTCACATTTGTTATGCAACCGCCTACCAACACTGATGTTTTTCACAAAATTTCACAAGGATTGATCTAGGTACATTAAAAATAATACAATGACTTCGAGCATGTGCATATTCCGTTTTTATTAGTCACAAACAGACATTGAATTATAGAAAAAAATGCGAGATGTGACCTTTAAGTGCACCTTGTTGAGGAAAGACGCATCCTCCATTGTTTGTGATATTGGCTTTTCATTACAGTACATTACAGTTGTTAATTAGTATTTCTTCAGTCTGCTTGTTTCTGGGAACGGCCCAATTTGGGCTCTTGCCACCTCAGAAAACTGTAAAGATCATCTTTATTCTGATTTATAAACCTGTATGAAAGTCAATCATTCATTCACCAAGTTATGCCCACGTGATTATGGTCCTCACCAATTAAGTGCTTCTCTTCCCATCCCAAACGTCTCATCTATCCACAGCACTTGGCTTTCTTTCCATAGCATTCCACCACATCTGGTGAGACGCTCTCATCCTCATTTACATCCTCTGTGACAGTCTTGCCAACCAAATGGAAGATGTCTTCGGCCGCTACTCCCATGGGCTCGGCTACCTTCACTGCCAACATGTCCAGACTCAGGACAGTTCCTTTGGTTATCTTCACTTTGGCCACAACTGACTTCCCGAGCTGGAGAAAAGGAATGACGTTAAAACTGGTCAACTTTTGACTGCAATGCGCCTACTCATATGAGCAATAAATATGCTATGCTGTACTAAATCCACTATAACGCTGAACCAATCAAAATTTGGACATGTTTTCTAATGTTATTTAATCACAAGGTAAGAATCGTACCTTATCGTGACACGGCTTCTCACAGGGTAACATCTTTTTGAGGCCACTTCCTAGTGCCTTCTCCACCAGTCGAATGGAACGAACCAACTCGACTAGCTCAGACGGCTCTAGAGATGCTTCGTGGTCGCTTCCCTTCCATGTCTTATCCAGTGTGATATGACGCTCTATGACCTTTGCCCCCAGAGCAACAGCTGCCACTGAAATGTAGATTCCTGACTCATGGCCAGAATACCCGATTGGAATATCGGGAAATTCTTTCTGGTATTCCTGTTAATGGCGAGCAGTCAGAAGATTAGGCATACTTTCACATTCTATATTACCACATTTTTTCAATCAAAAGGCACACCTAAATGTCAAAATTTTTCTCCAAAATGGACAGAACGCCTAATATTGTGGACTGAGTACCAAATTGTGTCTGTCTGTCTGACTGACTGAGCGATTTTTGAAAAGGTGGATGTGAGAGTCGCATGGGAACCTTAAAGGGAGAAGGTTGTGTGTGATGGGGGCATCCCCCCAATAGCTGTAATGTTCGAGTGTGTGCGTTAGGCTAAACAACATTGGTTTGGTGAAGGACCCTCAAAAATGTCATCTACTGCGAAGAGACACGCTTACGAAGCCCACTTCAAACTAATGGATATCACCTACGCGAAACAAAAACAAACTGCCACCCATGGGGATTTTTAAGAAGACGACGCTGCCTAAAGAAAAGTTGAGCTGCCGTGTTTGATGTAGACTTATCCTGGCTGTTCAATTCAGATACGGATGAGGACTTTGATGGATTTGTGGATTGATTAAGTTTGATGTGAGTACTTTGTTAAATTCTATAATGAAGTACAATTGAACACAGTTTTGCTTTTGCTGCCTTTAAAAAATATATATATATCTATATATAGATATCTATATATGCAGATATCTACCGGTAAGTATATCTTTTCATGGGACAACACTGACAAAATGAGACTTTGACACAATGAAAAGTAGTCTGCGAGGGGTGTACTCACTTTTGTGATACACTATATATACGCTAGCGCACACGGTAGCGTGTATGCTAGCGTATGTTTTTCATGGGCAAATTTATTAGAAACCGGTTCCCATCTGCTTTGGGAGTGTACCCACTCACAATTTTTTGGGTTGACCTGAACAATTTGATCAACTCTTAAATTAAGCCCTCATTGAAAATAGTTTTCAGATATATTTTGTTTGGCCTGTCCAACCTTGAACTAGAAATAGATAAAAGACATGTTAAAATGTTATCTTAAATTTAGCAAAATTCCGAATTCGTTGCGTAAAATATTAAAATCAAAGACGAAAGTTTCATGTTTTTGTAAAAATGTTTTCTTTATACTTGGACGATTTATCTTTGAACCCCAAGGCTATAATGACCAAGAGAATTTGCAAACAGTACAGCTTGTTTTGAAAAATAACCCCAACCCTTCTATTTATTTTTTCTTTTGTGTGTGTAATTTTGCTAACTGTATGTGAATCGTTCACCCCATATTTGTATTTGTTGTGAATAAAGTTAAAAATAAATAAATAATAATGATGCGGTACGCCTTGTTTGTGTGTTAAGTACAAAAATATCACCGAAAATGAGCATGCGCGTTTTAATACAGTGCGCCCTTAAGCCGCAAAAATACAGTATATTACGAAAAATACAGTAACTTAAGGGGAAGTTCAGAATTTTTGACATAAGGCTTAATCTTGGAGTTAGCAGGGGTTTAATTAGTCAGTGGAGTTGACTTTAACAAATTCCGTGCAGTATGTTAGTTATTTATGTCTATGGGGCTGCCGTGGCACAGTTGGTAGCTCGAATTGTTCCTGGGACTGAAGGGTCAGCGGTTCAATTCCCGGCTATGACTTCCCACTGCTGAAGTGCCTTTAGGCAAGGCACTGGACCCTAATTTGCCCCCAAAAGGTTGGCAGCGCCTTACATCTAAAAAAAATGTCCCGCAGGAATAAATGAATTACTGCAGTTTGGTGTGACATCGTTTTGGCCACATGTCACATCTTGAACAACAATCTGCATTTTGAATTTATTTATGTTAGATCTCTTAATGTTTTTTTATTGGCATGCTAGAAAGGGACCATTAACTTGTACTAGATTAGCCACTCCGGAGCCCTGAAATTAATAAATGGTAAATGGAGAGTACTTATATTGCGCATTTATCTACATTGCTACAATGCCCAAAGCGCTTTACATTAGCACACATTTAACCTTTCACGCACACATTCACACACCAATGGTGCTGCTGCCATGCAAGGCGCTGCCAACCCAT
This sequence comes from Corythoichthys intestinalis, assembly GCF_030265065.1. Lineage (NCBI taxonomy): Eukaryota > Metazoa > Chordata > Actinopteri > Syngnathiformes > Syngnathidae > Corythoichthys > Corythoichthys intestinalis. The sequence goes on from NC_080402.1 coordinate 55,701,115, forward strand.
TGAACAACGATCTGCATTTTTACTTTATTTGACTATGTTAGATCTGTTAATATCGTTTTTTATTGGACCACTGACTCGTGCCAGTTTAGCCACTCCGGAGCCCTGAAACTAACAAATACCAAGTGACAAACTGCACGGAATGTGTTGAAATCAGCTCCACCGACTAATTTAACCCCCGCTAATTCAAAGATTAAGCATAATGTCAAAAATTCTGAACTTCCGCTTCAGGCATGTTCAAGTAATTTCTGTTTGATTTACTGTGATCACTCTAAGGTTGACATCCTCCGCCTCAAGGGGGTAGGCACTGGTACACTGCAGGATGGCAAAATTTGGGTTGTGCTCCTTCACTGTTTTGTACACTTTACGCATCGTCTCCATGGACTGCATCCCACTGGATACCACCATGGGACGTCCTGAAACATGCACACAAGGTAGAAAAACATATTCAACAAAATACCAGACAGGTTAATTTATGAATGTTCTTGAATCATATCGGTCTTTATTGTGCACATGTGACATGTCCTGCACCCCCACCCTCTCACCGATGACTGTTGGTTAACTCATTCACTACCAAAGACGTACAGTGGTACCTCTACTTATGAACATCACTACATACAGAATTTTCAGGTTACAACACGCCTCAACGGGAAAATATTGCCTATTTGTTACATAAGACGTTTCAGGATACAAAAGTCAAAAACACTATGTGGGCTGCTACTCGCCGCTTCCTACATAGAACGTAACATAATTATAGCTACTCTGCAATTGGCTATGCCTAGCAATGCATGTTCTTGGCATCTAACCGGCTAAGAGGGACCTTTACTGTGTGTGTACTGTAAGTGTGTGTGTCTCAGCGTCCTCTTCATTCGCCCCTCATGTTCTGACAGCTTTACGTGAGTGTATTAACTTTTATTCTTTACTCTTTGTTTTTTACATTATGCACAACTCTCATTGTATGTTTATTGGGTGGTAATCTAATTGTAAAATGTATGTGTTACATGTTTTGATGCACTTTTATGCTTTATAAAAGATTTATGTCTGAATTTAGAGGGCTTGGAACAGATTAGGGCATTTACATGGAAAACGTGTCTCTACTTACAGAATTTTCAGTTTACAAAACTACTTACAGAACCAATTAATTTCGTAAGTAGATGTACCACAGTATAAACAAAATTGTTCTTCAAGCCAAGCTACACTCCTGGCTGGCTTGTTTTGACACACATGGTACGATTTGGTTTCTTACCTTGATAAGAGAGAATATACAATGCTGCTTTAGCCTTTAAAAGGCTGTGCTGAGTGATCATCACACGCGAAATGTAACTCATAGCGTTAGCATTAGAGGTGGGAATCTTTGGGCACCTAACGATTCGATTCCGATTACAATTCAGAGGCTCCGATTCGACTGAAAATCGATTATTGATTTTACCCCCTACGCCTTTAATGTGTTGTACGTTAGTTCCAAAATTGTTCAAAAATCATCTCAGGCTAAACCAAACTAATATTTCATTATCAAGTTAACAGTTAGAAACAGTAAAATAAATACTCAAGTCTCCATTCTGTATCAGCAGCTTTAAACTACATTCAATTAATTTATTGATGTGAATCAACCGTTAAAGTTGTTAAAATTGCTATCATTATTCCATAATTTCCCTTCTGTCTACTTTCAACATGTCAATGTTTTAAAACTGTTTCTTCGTTTAAAGATAGATTCAAGTCAAGATTTTGTCGATTTCGGAGTATTTTAGATAAAACATTATTTAGGTTCGCTGCAACAGAGTCTTCCAGAGAAGTCTACTGCTCTAAGATGGCGGTTGTTTACAATGCGGCAACTACTAAACGGCAAGTCTGTCATTTTGCATCTAGTTCTACATATATGTGATATCTATCATAGCCTTATGTGTCCGTATGTTTTTACCAACTAGCAACTGGGTGTTGTTTGAAGCAGCTGTCGGCCGCAGTCAAGTATTATTGTTTTTTTATCTGGAGGCATGAGTTGTACATGATATTTACTCTCTGTCCGTTCCTCATTGCGTCCCGAAGACCGCGCTGACTGTGTTTTATTTCTGCTTTACCTGGTATAATTCAATAATCGGAATTTGGATGTTTGTGAATCGGTCTCGAATCTTTTCACGGCCGAATCGCGAATAATCCATGAATCGGAAATTTTGCACGCCTCTAGTTAGCATAAAATCCAGGTTAGCATTAGTATTAACTTTAGAGTAGTGAACCTCCTCTTAAACTGTTGTTTTCGTTTTATTAGCGTCATCTACGGCTTATATTAGTCGTGCTCAGTGTTTCCGTTTGCATGTTTTTTGCTTTTTTTTTTTTTTTTTTAATAAAAATCAGCCAAATTTACTATCTAACAATAACTAAAGTGCTAATATGCTTCTTCAAAATACAATAGAAAAACGCTTAAGACACTGATTGGCATAATCGCTAACGCATACCGGGCCGTGCTAAGTCATAACGTCTCATCAACAAAGAATACAAAATATACAGTTGGCTTCATTTACTCACCTCTGATGGAGGCACACCAGATCTAACAACACAAAAGACAATCAAACACACGACACTTCATAAAATTATTGATTCAGCAACTCAACCTGAGTGTAGCAGACTAGCAGTGAACTATTTCTCTCTTGCTGTAATCACTGGCGCACATGCACAGCCTCAAATTATACACAAAGACCCAAACGGGACTGCTCAGAGCTGCTGACAAAAATCGATTATCAAATTTATTGGCAACTAAATTAAAAATCGATTAGTTGTTGCGGCCTTAGCTCATTCACTACCAAAGACTTATGAACAAAAATGTTCTTCACAGCCAGGCTGCACTCCAGGCTTGTTTGTTTTCAAACGCACGATAAGATTTGTTTTCTTGACAAGAGAATATGCAATGCTGCCTTAGCCTTTACAAGTTTGCTGAGTGATTATCACACGCTAAATGTAACTCATAGCATTAGTGTAACATCCACGTTAGCATTAGTGTTAACTTTAGCGTAGTGATTCTCCTCTTAAACTGTCGATATTCGTTTTATTGTCTAATGCTAATGCTATCATTATCATAACATCCACGTTAGCATTAGCATTAACTTTAGCCATAGACTTCAAAATTATATTGTCGGGACACATTCCCCAGACACTGCGCCACACCTTTAAGTAGGGGGCCGTCCCAGACTCCCCTTCAGTCGGTCGAAGTCGGTCGCAGTTATTCTCATACACATGCAACGATCTAAAGCCGGATTTTGGTTGAAAAAGTAAAAAAGCTGTACCGCAAAAAAAAGGAAGGATTGTCTCAGGAGTGATTTGTTCGAGGATCCAAGGCATTTATTATATTTTTCGTTCCATGCATGCATTTTGAAATGTGAAAAAAATCAATGGGAGAAATTAGCCGCTACAGCATTGGCAGATTACTTTGCAATATTTACGTAAAATAAATGCTACCTGCACTTTTTTTTTCTTTTTACCAGAATCCAGACTATTTTAACGTCCATATCTAGAAAGAATTCAGGGATTCAGGCGTTAGATTAAGCATTAATTCACAAGAATTTTCAACAGAAAAAGCTCTTTGTTTACATATTGCTGCAGCTAATTTCCTTACTGACTAGCCTTGTAGTTCGCAGTATTTACGTAAATTAAATGCTACCTGCAAGTTTTTTTTGTTTTTTTTTTTTGCTTTTAACTAGTGCTATCAAATTTATCGCGTTAACGGGCGGTAATTTTTTTTTTTTTTTAATTAATCACTTTAAAATATTTGACGCATTTAACGCATGCACAGAATGACCCGCTCATGCATTGCCTCAAGCAGATTACAATGACGCCGTTTTTTTTTGCAAATTGAGAGCCAAGAGGCATAGAAAGGCAAGTGGACACAGGCGTTCATTGGACCACGCCATTTATTGGCATAAGCTTCGGCAACTCCTTCACAACAAACATAAGTATCATTGAGTGAAAGCACAACAAAAATAATATTATATTATTTATCTCTCAAAAAAAATCATGTTCACAAAAAGAAAAGTGCTTCAATCTGTATTAATGAGGTCCTATTCTCACGCAGTTAAACAACAATGAAAAGAGAACTGACATTCCCAATCAAAATAGCTATGCAAAAAACACATAAAACTTACTCAGACTTTGGTCAAACTCTATTTAGTCACAATATACAAACTATCAGAGGTCTCGTATGTTGTGAAGCCAGCACTCAAATGACCGTGAAGTACAATGGATGGAACAGTAAACAGGGACTACGGTGTCAGTCGAGGGACAAAATACATCATTGGCTTGATTTCTAAGTAATTTAAAACTCTCCATTGACACCTTGTGGTGTATTTCAATCACTACCTTACGTAGTTAAAGACACTGTGGAAGAACGGCAGGGAGTCCGATGTGACGTCACCGCTCGGCGACGTCAACAATGGCGAGCTACTAGTTTATTTTTTGATTAAAAATTTTACAAATTTTATTAAAATGAAAAACATTAAGAGGGGTTTATTGTTATAATAAACAAATACAGTATTTAAGTACAGTATGTTGAATGTATATTACAGGTACACGATAATTATCCTTTCGATAACAGGAATTATGACGTCATCCCAATAAATCCAATAACATTATTAATAGGACCGATAATATACGTATAATATTTTTGGCACGGTGTTGGCGGATTGGGATGAGAACGTTTGTTTCCACTCCTGTTTTGCCTGTACAACATATCAGTGACTGTGTGTGGTTTGGGAAAAGGGAGTTTTACAACAAAACGAGCACTCCATTTCTGTGACGTAACGCTTAAGTGACGGCAGTGTGCAGCACGGCTAGCTAGTAAACAACAAGCATGGCATCGGTTGTGTGGGATTTTTTAAATTGTCGGTGGAGAACTCTTGACTTGCAATTTGTAACACATACAAAGCCTAAGTTCCACGAGGAGGGGAAAAGTTGTCGAGCTACAACACATCTTAATAAGCCACATAAAAGATCACAATCGCTTCAATGGTGTTTTAAACGAGTATGAGGACGTGCGAGCTGCGTATGAAGCTGCCCATCCCAGGTTCATCATTCCAAGCCACGGCCACTTTTCAGATGAGTGTTTACCGGCCAATTATAATGAGATTGCCACGCTTGTCCATACTTTGATCAGCAACCATGCACGGCACATAAGTTTCACCACAGATATATGAACGTGTAATGTTAGTCCTGTCAGCGTGCTTGGCCTGACGGTGCAGTGGCTGGATAAGGATTTCGTACTGTACAGAGAAGAAACCTCATGCTTCATTCAAAATGGGTTCACTCACTGCTGTTTATGTGATTATAAGGCAAGCCATTAATGCTTTTTGTTATACCATATTTGATCATGAGGATAGGCTTTCACTAAATTTCTAACTTGTTTCAGTGTCAGTTATTTACTTTTGGATACTGTGAAGAAAGAGTCTTAATGCACTTTTTGTTTCAGTTAAATTTATCAACATTTACCTGTATTTCTTTACTTGAATCCTAGCCTTGGCTTATGCAAAGTTTTGTTACTGTTCAAGAGGGCGTATTTTTCTATCATTGTGTGATGAACCTTACTATGGCAATTAGCAAATGTTTGAGAGGCCTTTTGATTATTGAAAGGCTTTCTGTCCCATAATTGCCAGGTTAAGTTGTTTAAAGGACCAAGACCACAACAGTCTCCTCTCCTCTGGCAGCAAATGTGTTTGTCTGATGACAAAGCACAATATTTGTTGGGTTTATGTTTTAGTTCAGTGCTCATTGTTCAGGGAACACCTCCTCAATGACATTGACTAATTGATTGTGAATGACTCAAATTATACTTATTTGAAAAAAATAAATATTGGCACTTTAATTGAAGTCGCGACTATTCTTGTCTTTGTTTTGTTCATTATATTAATGTTAATGTCATCATGACAAATCTGGTTAGGTCAAAGGAAAATCTATGTTGAATCCACCACTAGTTTTTTTAACTTCCAGTTCAAAAACTGTGAATATACATTTAAAAATTATACATTTATTATCAGTTATCAATATCGGTATCGGCTTTGAGGAGCAGAAGTTATAGATATCGGTTTCAAAAAATGGATATCTTGCACCCCTAATGTATATATCCGTCTTGTGTCTTATATCTTCATTCCAACAATAATTTAGAGAGAAATATGGCATAAAGATGATTTGAATTGCGATTAATTAATTTTTAAGCTGTGATTAACTTGATTAAACATTTTAATCGTTTGACAGCCCTACTTTTAACCAAGAATCGAGACTGTTTTACATCCATATCTATAAAGAATTCAGGGATTTAACCATTTATCCACAAACATTTTCAACGTAAAAAGCTCTTTGTCTCAGTTTCCACTCGTTCAGCTTTGACGGAGATAGGCCTCCTATTAATCGGCCCCGTGTCCCGTCAATAAATTAAGAAGATTATGTTTTACCATTATGTTGGCATTTTCCTTGTAGATGCTACAATATGTGCTCGTCTGTCACTGTTCATTCAAAATTGTTGGAAACCTTTTTTTTCTATTTATTTTTGGACTAAAACCTTTGAATTCTTACAAAAATATTTTGAATATTCGTTGACAAAAACTTTTTTAAGTATTTTTCAATAAACACTAACACATTTTGAGATGACTAAAATATGACTAAGACAACCCAGTACTCAATACTTCGTCAAAAAGGCACAATGGAATAGAATAGAATAGAATACAATACAATAGAAATAGGCACAACAAAAATAGCACAATTAGCCTTGTTTTTGGCAGCACAAGGCTAATTGTGCTATAATAAGTTCACAGGTGTCATCTATTAAAACTGTTTCTCAACCATTATTGAACCATATTTGACATTAGAACTGCTGTTAACAGTTCTATGCAGTTTCATTATGTACACCTTATTATCACAACAACGATAGAAAAAATATTTCATAATTTTCATGGTAATGTTGTCAAATAACAACGTGCAAAAATTCTATACATGCTTTAATTTGGAACTCGTTACTGAATTGGATTTTCCCACCTTTCTTGGCCGTTTTCTCCAGGTAAGGAAAGTTGTTGGTGTCTCCTGAGCCCACTTTGAAGAAAGGCACATTCAACTCATGGAGGAATTCTACCGCCATCTAAAGTGCAAATATTTATAGTGAAACGCATTTTTCATTTATTAATTAAAGTGTAAAATCTAAAAAATGAATGGAGTGGCCTACCTCATCCATTCCCGAGGCGGTGAAGAAAATCCCAATCTCCTTTGCATACTTCTGCAGCTCCCTGTACTGCTCATGGCTGAACTCTAGGTGGCGCTTGTGATCACCATAAGTTTCCCCCCATGAGTTCTTTGTCTTGTAAGGACGCTCTAAAGCACGTTTGTTAAACTTGTACTCCAGCTCACTCTTCTGGAACTTGGCACAGTCGGCACCACAGTCCTGTCAAAGTGCAATATAGTAAGGTCCAAAAACATGCTATATATATTTACTTTAATGGTGGCATGTGTGACAGTGTGACGCACGTCCACCTCACAGTTCTGGCATCAATCTAGAGCTCCGGCCTTCCGGTGTGGAGTAGTTTACATTTTATCGCCGCGTGTTTGCGTGTGCTGCATGCATTCGGCATAGCACAAATGCCTGTTAATTGCATATGAGATTCCAGTTCCTTTCACAGATGTTTATTGGTCATCAACACACCGTTGAAATAAAGTTCAGACATACAAAATAAGAAAAACATCTGTATTAACATTGTTAAATGTTAGCATTGCTATATTGAAGCTAGTGGATAAAAGACACTACTAACCACGAGTGGTGTGACAAAATATGGAAATGGTGATATATCGTGATGTTTTGTATCCCAAAAGGTTACTGATATGCTCCTGCCAAGAATCGATATATCGTTTAAAAAAGGTGTCACTGTCTTCATGTTCATTTACGGGCATTTACAGGTCACTTCCTGTTGCCTTATTCATTTGGGGAGATTTTCATGTGACTTCCTGTTCTCTAAACCAAAATCAACAGGAAGTGACCCAGAAATGCTCCAAAATCAGGAGAAAGTGATCTGAAATGCCCCAAAATTAAACGAGCTATGCATTGTGTTTATGTGTGTGTGTTTTTCAAATATTTCTTACTTTTAGAATAGCTTCTGTTTTATTTAACAATAACAAATTTATGCATTTGAATGCGTGATTTATTAGGATGTATTGCCACTACATTAAGCCCATTTCAGACTTACACTGCTGGCCAAAAGTATTGGTACCCCTGCAATTCTGTCAGATAATGCTCAAATTCTCCCAGGAATTGATTGCAATTACAAATGCTTTTGTCGTAATATCTTCATTTATTTTGTTTGCAATGAAAAAAAACAAACACAAAAGAGAATGGAGGGGGAAAAAATGACAATCATTAACATTTTAATTTGAACTCCGTATTGGCACCCTTTGAAAAATCATGTGTTGCTTCTCTAATTTGTGAAATTAACAGCACCCGTTACTTACCTGTGGCGCATACAGTGGGGCAAATAAGTATTTAGTCAACCACTAATTGTGCAAGTTCTCCCACTTGAAAATATTAGAGAGGCCTGTAATTGTCAACATGGGTAAACCTCAACCATGAGAGACAGACTCTGGGGAGAAAAAAACCCCAGAAAATCACATTGTTTGATTTTTAGAAAATTTATTTGTAAATCATGGTGGAAAATAAGTATTTGGTTGTCACAAAAAGTTCATCTCAATACTTTGTTACGTACCCTTTGTTGGCAATAACGGAGGCCAAACGTTTTCTGTAACTCTTCACAAGCTTTTCACACACTGTTGCTGGTATTTTGGCCCATTCCTCCATGCAGATCTCCTCCAGAGCAGTGATGTTTTGGGGCTATCGTTGGGCAACACGGACTGTCAACTCCCTCCACAGATTTTCTATGGGGTTGAGATCTGGAGACTGGCTAGGCCACTCCAGTTCCTTGAAATGCTTCTTACGAAGCCACGCCTTTGTTGCCCTGGCTGTGTGTTGGGATCACTGTCATGCTGAAAGACCCAGCCATGTCTCATCTTCAATGCCCTTGCTGACGGAGGGAGATTTTCACTCAAAATCTCTCGATACATAGCCCCATTCATTATTTCCTTTACACAGATCCGTCGTCCTGGTCCCTTTGCAGAAAAACAGCCCCAAAGCATGACGTTTCCACCTCCATGCTTCACAGTGGGTATGGTGTTCTTCGGATGCAATTCAGTATTCTTTCTCCTCCAAACACGAGAACCTGTGTTTCTACCAAAAGGTTCTATTTTGGTTTCATCTGACCATAACACATTCTCCCAGTCCTCTTCTGGATCATCCAAATGCTCTCTAGCGAACCGCAGACGGGCCTGGACGTGTACTTTCTTCAGCAGGGGGACACGTCTAGCAGTGCAGGATTTGAGTCCCTGGCGGCGCATTGTGTTACTGATACTAGCCTTTGTTACTGTGGTCCCAGCTCTCTGTAGGTCATTCACTAGGTTCCCCCCGTGTGGTTCTAGGATTTTTGCTCACCGTTCTTGTTATCATTTTGACGACACGCGGTGAGATCTTACATGGAGCCCCAGATCGAGGGAGATTATTAGTGGTCTTGTATGTCTTCCATTTTCTAATAATTGCTCCCACAGTTGATTTCTTTACACCAAGCGTTGTACCTATGGTAGATTCCGTCTTCCCAGCCTGGTGCAGGTGTACAATTTTGTCTCTGGTGTCCTTCGACAGCTCTTTGGTCTTGGCCATAGTGGAGTTTGGAGTGTGACTGACTGATGTTGTGGACAGGTGTCTTTTATACCGATTATGAGTTAAAACAGGTGCCATTAATTCAGGTAACGAGTGGAGCCTCGTTTGACCTCGTTAGAAGAAGTTAGACCTCTTTGACAGCCAGAAATCTGTTGACAATTACAGGCCTCTCTAATCTTTTAAAGAAGGAGAACTTGCACAATTGGTGGTTGACTAAATACTTATTTGCCCCACTGTAACAGGTGGTGGCAATAACTAAATCACACTTGCAGCTAGTTAAAATGGATTAAAGTTTACTCAACCTCTGTCCTGTGTCCTTGTGTGTACCACATTGAGCATGGAGAAAAGAAAGAAGACCAAAGAACGGTCTGATGACTTGAGAAGCAAAATTGTGAGGAAGCATGGGCAATCAACAAGTCCATCTCCAAAGACCTGAATGTTCGTTCCTGTGTCTACCGTGCGTAGTGTTATCAATAAGTGTGAAGCCCATGGCACTGTGGCTAACCTCCCTAGATGTGGATGGAAAAGAAAGACTGACGGGAGATTTCAACGAAAGATGTGCGGATGGTGGCTAAAGAACCTCGACTAACATCCATACAAGTTCAAGCTGTCCTGCAGTCCGAGGATACAACAGTGTCAACCCGTAGTATTCGTCGCTGTTTGAATGAAAAGGGACTCTATGGTAGGCTACCCAGAAAGACCCCACTTCTGACCCAGAGACATTAAAAAGCCAGGCTGCAGTTTGCCAAAACTTTATTGAGAAAGCCAAAAACATTTTGGAAGAATATTCTCTGGTCAGATGAGACAAAAGTAGGGCTTTTTGGGAAAAGGCATAACAGAGTTTACAGGAACAAAAACCAGGCCTTTAAAGATAAAAACACGGTCCTCACAGTCAAACATGGCGGAGGTTCCTTTATGTTTTGGGGTTGCGGGCAGCAAAGCACCCTTGTCAAGAGTCAAAAATCTGCATTGGACAAGGTGTCACGAGTCAAGAATCTGCATTGGACAAGGTGATGATGCTGGAACTTTGCTTTGGTGCTGTTCCAGTGAGATTTACAAAGATGACTGCCTGAAGAAAACATCAAAATTCCCTCAGTCCTTGACGATATGGGGCTTCATGTCAGGCAAAGGCACTGGGCTGGCTGTGGTTAAATCTTCAATTAATGCAAAAGTTTAAATTGAAATTTTAGACAGCTTTCTTATCCCTTCAATTGTAAATATGTTTGTCATTTTCCAAGATAAGAATGCATCATGCCACAGAGCAAAAACTTAAAGCATTCCTTGGAGAAAGACTCATCCAGTCAATGTCACGGCCTGCAAATAGCACCGATCTCAACGCTATTAAAAACCTGAGGTGGAAATTGAAAAAAAAATGGTCCACAACAAGGCACCGACCTGCAAGGATGATCTGGCAACTGCAGTCAAAGAGAGTTGGCACCAAATTGATGAAGAATACTCATGAAATCCATGCCTCAGAGACTGCAAGCTGTCATAAAAGCCAGAGGTGGTGCTACTAAATACTCAAGATGTGTTTTGATTGTAATTACTTTGTTTATTTCTTATATTTTTTTCCTCAGAATGGAGTGATTCCATATATATTTCCCTGCACTTGCTCTATGATAGCAACATTTACTGACCACCACAAAGTTTTTATTAATTTCTCTAAGAGTAGCACTTTTGAAGTTATTCATTATTTTTTCAAGCTTTTTATCCGAGTTTGTTTTAAATGATAAAATGTCTGAGTGAGTGCTCGTTCGAGACTGGTGATTCCATACTTTTTGCTAGGGGTTGTAGGACACGACCCAGTTAATCTCCGTGTCAGTCGACCCGGGAACTTGCTTTCAGACATAAGGGCTACCCATTTAAATCCCGTGATTTAAACAGAGTTCAGCATTTGTCTGAAAGGGGCTTTTTCGTGATTGGTTAAAAAAATGACAATCATATCGCATATCGGCAATAATTCATGAGATAATATATCGCCTAAAAAAATTTATGGCGACAGGCCTACTGTATAGGGATGTGACAATATATTGAAAAGGTGATTTATCGTGATGCTTTGGTGCCCAAAAGGTTATTGATATGCCCCCACCTAGAATCGGTACAACGTTTTAAAAAGGGATCATTACTTAAAAAAAAAAAAAAAGTTGTTCCCAAAATCTTTCATTGGAATAGTGTCTACGTTAGCTTACTGGCTGCCATTGACGGCACTAGACGTCCAATTTATTTTGACTAGATTGCACATCTAGTGCCGTCAATGGCACTGAAACCAGAGCATTCACAGCCTTTTGTGGGCATTTACATTTTACTGCATTTACGGGTTACTTCCTGTTGATTGTGAGTGATCCGACAAAATACATTTCTGAAAGTTTGAAACTTGGTTTAAGATAAATGAATCACACCCTTCACTCCCCCCACCCACAAAACAAACAATCACCTTTGCATTTGGACACTGTCCATTAAATGTTGCTGCACTTTCATGTGTAATAAATAGTAAAAAATAAAATCCATAATATTAGCCACAAGAAAATAATGTTTATTATTGTCTTTAAAAGATCGTTTTGGCAGTAATTACCTTAAGAAATTTAAAAAGTGAGATTGGTTTGGCATTAATTACCTTTAAAAAAAGAAGTGACATTTACCATTATGAATGTACTTTTTATTTGTTTGGTCGATTGATACACTTTTTGTTCAAGCACATTCGGTTAACTTTAACGCATAAGGCGGTTTTGGTTTCATATCCGTGTCACCGTTATAAATGATTACCTTTGCCATTTTGATCATTTTCTTAGCGACCTCGATGTCTCCCTGGTGGTTTTGTCCTATTTCGGCAATAATGAAGCATGGGTGGTTGGCTCCGATCATCCGACCCGGGCAAAGTTCAAATTTTAAAGGCATCTTGTTGAAAGAAATATTAAACCAGCACTTACAAATATATTTAAATAAATGAAATTGATCGGAGTGACGCTACGACTGGCTCTTCTCAACTAGGGAAGACCAAGCGGAACGCTTATTGTGTTGCACGTCCCGGAAGTGTGATTATTTCCGCGTTTGTAAGAGTTGCCGACGTGGCGGCCATGTTGGATAGGTCAACATCTATGGAAATGAACCATAAATGTTTTCGAAATGTGGGAGGACAACACATCTACCGATTATATAACGTTTTTTTTTTTTTTTTTACCTCATAGATGACCAAGGCGGTCTTCTAGGATAGAAAATGTAAACAGGTGTACACAAGGAATACAAATTCCAGTCTAACAAGTCTACATGTCCATTGTTAAAACAAGTGGAAAAACAAATAAAGGGACAAAGCACATTTATTTGAAACGCATTACATGAGCAAATGTCTGTTCATTATGAGAATACCTTTAACAAATTTACATTACCCAAAGCTGCGCTAAACTAGGGTGACCATATTTTGATTTCCAAAAAAGAGAACACTCAGCCCGGCCTTAAGTTACTTGAATTTTACTCGAAGTTCACTCAAAGATGGCTATATTACTTTAATATATTTAAAGTGCGCCCCCTCACTCTGGATGGAAAAATGCATTTTGAAAAAAATATATATATACTGGACTGTCTCAGGAAATTAGAATACACAATATTCTAATTTTCTGAGACAGTCCAGTATATATATATATATATATATATATCAGAGGTTGCGCTAGACATTTTCGTTGTCTGTCATTTTGACTGACAGGGTCATAAAAATCCGGTCATAGTCTATTTTTACCCGTCACTTAAATTTTTAAAATGATAATGATGACATATTCAATAGTTTAGTTTTTATTCATTTTGAATTAATATTGTAACGCTTGCTTGGCGGCGAAAAATTAGACACGGAAGTCGTGGTATTTTTCTCCCTTTTTACTCTGCTTACCGCCAACAACTCCGCCCCCAAAGAAAAAGAGGCAGCGATATAGACCCCAATCACCAACGTCACACAATGATCTTAATTGTGGTTGTCAGCCCAAAATATTCTAAATATATATTAAATGCATCTTACCAGATATAAAATGACTACTACATAGTCTGTGGTGATCGTTTGGTGCCCAGATTTCTTGTCGAATTACAGCAGTCCATCTCGCTCTCATCTCGGGTCTCTCAGAATACGGATAGAACTTCAAGTCTCTCCGTCTATCTTCTCTGTTACAGCAACCAACCATCACACACGCCTTCACCATTTTGATTATTAATATTAACGAGCAGAAAAACACGCCGTAATAGGAGGCATGTACGTAGCGGTAATGTGTAAATATGACGAGCTGACACACAATATGGCGGCTCCGGTCAGGGGGGCGGAGTTGTGACGTCATGTGATTGGGTGATTGGATGACGCGCTGGCACACCGGGTGCACCAATAAGAACCTCGCGTTGATGTGTCAATCACGGTGCCGCCGCCAGACCCCGGTGACGCTACAATATTCTGACAGAAGAGCCAACGACATCATGCATTAAGAGAGACAATAGCTAATATGCTGACTCGCCACCCTGTGGTCTGGGGTGTGAATTGCAACCTGTCAAAATGATGGACGGATTTCAGTTTTTTCCATCACCGTTTTAAAAAACCGGTCAACGACGGAAAATATCCGGTTAACGCGACCCCTGATATATATATATATATATATATAATGCAGACCCATGGAAATGTAGTCCAGTCAATACATAATACAATAATACAACAATCCAATAGTAGACTATGTGCCAACTAAACATTTTTATAAATTACTATAGCGACAAATGTCATTGACAAATTGTTATTCCCATTCAATGCTCTAGATTGCACACAAACAATAACCGAAAAAAACTGACAAACGATTCAACCAGCATGTTTCCAAACGTAGCAGTTCAAAACTACGTTTCCCATAATGCCTAGCGTGGTTTAGCTTACTGATAGTTAGCTGAGGCAAAAATCAAACTTTGCTATAAAAATTTACAATCATCGGCAGCATAACGATGCGACACCAAACGGGATTTTACAGTTAAAGCTCCAACATAAGTCAATAGTTGCCATTATATACGTATTTATCGTAAAAAAAACTTAACAACTGGGCAGGCGTTGTGGCCAAATCGTCAACCCAATATATGGCATTAATGCCTCATGATAGGGGTAAACTGCCATCAAAAACAAGAAGAACCAGTCCTTCCCTCCCTTCTAGTAGGAGCCATGTCAACTGCTGCCACCCAGCGGCCGGAGGGATTCTCTTCAAATTGGTCCCGTGAAAAATCATAAAAAACGGACATTTTTATAAATTCATAAAACCCGCCCGGACGACGAAGATACTACGTGAAAGTAGGACATGTCCGGGCAAAAGAGGACGTTTGGTCACCCTACGCTAAACTAGTGTGTTGTGATTTTCCTTTGAGTCTGAGGTGATTTTTTTTTTTTTTTCTGATTTGTCTCAAATCTTTCCAATAATGTCACTTTGTCAAACGGTGCATATTTACATACATAATGAACAAACAGCTGCCCATCTGTGTATAGTACAAACACAATGAAAATACTGTAGAGTATGATCACCTCTATATGCAGAGGTGGGTAGTAACCATAAGCGGATTTTCAGGAGGGGTCAGGCCCCTTTTCTGTTAAAATATTCGCTATAAAAGTTGTAAAGCAATTAAAACAACAAAAATGAATGAAATGAACAAAAAAGATATTTTTATAATGGGTCAAAATTATTTATCGAACAGATTATGTGGCTAGCACCTTAGACGGTCATTTGCTTTGCTTAGCCAAAACCACCCGAGGACTAAAAAGGCAAGATAGGTATACGTCATTTTTTTCAAACCTAAGCTTTCAAAAGTGACAACAACTTCTGAGCAAGAACCAAGGATTGAAAATGTGGACCATGAAACGCATGAGACCACCGTCAAAATGGTGAGCGGAGTTTCAATTTGCCCCACAAAAGACACTAATTGTACAACAGAGCCACCACCGGTGTCTTGCCAATGTATTTACCCCCGTCAAAAATTGTGTCCCCTGGCTGCGAGAGCGTGCACACTCACACATTAGTTATGAGGGTTGTCAACATAAACGATTAACTGAAGCCAGAAAAGAACCATAGTTACCGGTATATATTTTAGACATCGACATTTACAAAACAGGAGAAACTCCATACGGGACTTGAATTACAGTAAGAACAGTTATAGGTCATTCAACGAGTAAAACAGTGAAACATTGGCTTTTTTAATGTTCAGTACGTATGTTACGGTATACACAGAAAAAAAAAGTTTTTTTTTATGGATGCATGTTTTAAAACCTCGTAGATAACTACATCACCAAAACATGGAAATCAAGCAAATCAATGCAGCGCAGTGGCTCCACGCAGACTGGGTTAACTACATTGGCATGACACCGGTGGGCTTACCATATTCAATGGATGACAATCTATGCGAAAAGTATAGCCTAGGCAGCCTGATTTTAGAATTCCCCTCAAGAATGATGGGAAACAAAAAACGCTCATTTTCAACTTATCATTATAAATATTCTTGTAAAATAATTTTATTGGTGACACTGCGTTTCGGGGTCATCAAGATATTGTGCCCCCCTGCCCCAAAAGTCAAACTCTGCTTATGGTAGTAACGCATTACATTTACTTGAGTAACTTTTTGAGAAAAATGTATTTCTAAGAGCAGTTTAACTAAGCCATAATTTTTACTTTTACTTGAGTAGATTTTTTAAGAAGAAACACTACTCTTACTCCACTACTTTGGGCTACACTCGTCGTTACATTTTTCCTCTTTTTTTCTACAAAATAGATTTTCCTTTTTTTATTGCCAGAGACGCCAACAGTGGCTTAACCATTTTCACCAATGAGATTTCGCGACAATAATTACATGACTCCGTTGTACCAGGCTCAAGCTTGTCGTTCTATGATCATGCCGACTTGTTCAATCACTTGGCGTCTTTAAAGCACCGTAAAAATGAAGTATCTGACATAGAACGCCGCCGTCAACATGACTCAGTAGCGTGAATTTGAACCGCTCTCCCAGTTTTTAATTGGCACCGATTGACCACCGAAAACCAGAGATATGATCCTATTGATTTCATAATAGGAACTATAAAGGTAATATTCACTGTTCAACTATTCAAACTAGGAAATATTTTCTCCACTAGAGGGCACTTATGCTCTTTGGACGGATGATTCTTCAGTTTTGTATTATTATTTTTTGTCTCTCGCCGGAATTCAATGATTTTTACTTTAAAAAAGTATATTTGGCCTAATTGAGTTATTTAATGGGTTACCATTCAGTATAATAATAACAGCTAAAATAGGTAACTTTATGTCGCAAAAAAACATTGTTTAAAAGAAATGTTTTGAACATTGTAAGCAGTTACTCACAATGTTCATTACTTGAGTCTTTTCACCGAATACTTTTTTACTTGTACTTTCTCCACTAGAGGGCACTTATGCTCTTTGGACGGATGATTCTTCAGTTTTGTATTATTATTTTTTGTCTCTCGCCGGAATTCAATGATTTTTACTTTAAAAAAGTATATTTGGCCTAATTGAGTTATTTAATGGGTTACCATTCAGTATAATAATAACAGCTAAAATAGGTAACTTTATGTCGCAAAAAAACATTGTTTAAAAGAAATGTTTTGAACATTGTAAGCAGTTACTCACAATGTTCATTACTTGAGTCTTTTCACCGAATACTTTTTTACTTGTACTTGAGTACACTTTTTCGACGACTACTTTTACTTGAGTAATATTATTTTGAAGTAGCACTACTCTTAACACTACTCTTACTTCAGTAAGATCTTTGGCCATTAACTTCACATGCAGATTGCAGAATGAATTTAAGTAAACTTGTCTCTAAATTTACTCACATAATAAAACTGTCAGTCTATTCAATTACATTTATTGTTGTCTTTTAACGTACTGTAAATAGTTACTGTATACATAATCCTATAACATACATAAATAATGCTAATTTCTTTTGATGTAATTACATAGGTAAATACGTGCTCTACGTAATGTAAACATCTGTCTCGATAGAAAGAATACACTGATAGCAGGATTTTTTAAAATGAAATCATAATTTAATTTATAATTTAAGATGAGCAAAACAACACATGATTTTGTATAGAATCTGACTGTGCCTCGACACAAAGGAAATCCGTACATTCCACAGTATTCATTTGGGGATAATTAATATAATAACTGATTGTGTGTTACTCTGTAGAAGAATTTCTCCAGATTGAACAAAATGATCACATTTTAGAAAATGGCTACAGGCCATCCACTACTTCTGGTATGATGCTCTCATCTTCACCAACATCCTCATTTACAACTTTGCCAACCAGCTGGAAGATATCTTCAGCTGCGACACCCATTGGTTCGGCCACCTTCACCGCCAACATGTCCAGACTGAGGACAGCTCCTTTGGGGATCTTCACCTTTGCCACGACAGACTTTCCCAGCTGAAAAAAAGCAGGTCATAATACTTTACCATTCATACTTGGTCAATGAATCCTAGTCTCCCACAAATCTAGTACAGTAAACATAGGCAAAAGACGGCACCAGACCAGATTATTTGGCTACAATGTTATGTTATGCAATGTTGCTTTTAAAGTTTATCAGTGGTCTTCCACTATGTTCTTTTGTGGAAAAAATACTTGTAGTACTTGTTTTAAAATTGACTTTAAAAATAAAAAGTAAAAGTATTTTCTCCATATGCAAAAATGTAATTGTAATTTACTGGGGTTCATAAGTATTTGTTCCTCTGAGAATCAGCAATAATTATGACACTCAAAGAGTAGTCGGTCTACCTTAAAAAAAAAGTCCACCTTGACCCCATAAGTAAGCACCCACCCACCACCGGTTTAAGCTCAATATTGTCACCTGTGCACCCCACAGTCAGTCATAATTCAACTGCTACCATGGACAAGACCCGAGAGCTTTCGAAAGACACCAGAGAAAAAAATTGTTGAGCTCCATGAAACTAAAAAAGGCAATGGGATGATTGGAAAGCAGCTTGGTGAGATTAAATCAACTGCTGCAGCAATTGTTAGAAAATGGAAAAGGCTAAACATGACTGATCTATCTCGGACTGGGGCTCCATGTAAAATATCGTCTCGTGGGGCATCCCTCATGATGAGAAAAGTGAGGGATCAGCCTAGAACTACACGGCAGGAGCTGGTCAAAAACCTAAAGAGAGCTGGATGCACATTTTCAAAGGCTACTGTCAGTAGAACGTTACGGTGCAATGGTTTGAAATCATGCATTGCTCAGAAGGTTCCCCTGTTGAAGCCAGTACATGTGAAGGACCGTCTGCAGTTTGCCAGGGACCATCTGAATGAGACAGAGGGGTCATGGAAGAAAGCCATGTGGTCAGATGAGACCAAAGTCAAACTTTTTGGTGCAAACTTTACTTGTCGTGTGTGGAGGAAAAAGAAGGATGAGTACAATCCCAAGAACACCATCCATACTGTGAAGTATGAGGGTGGAAACCTAATGCTGTGGGGCTGCTTTTCGGCAAAGGGAACAGGACGACTGTACTGTATCATTCAGAGGATGAATGGTGATGTATCGTCAGATATTGAGCCACAACCTCCTTCCCTCACTCAGAGACTTGAAGATGAGTCGTGGTTGGATCTTCCAAAATGACAATGATCCGAACCACACAGCCAAGCTGACCAAGGAGCGGCTGCGTAAAAAGCATATTAAGGTCCTGGAGTCGCCTAGCCAGTCTGCAGACCTCAATCCAATAGAAAATCTTTGAATGGAGCTGAGACTTCGTGTTTCTCAACGACAGCCCCGAAACCTGACAGATCTAGAGAAGATTGGTGAGGAGGAATGGGCCAAAATCCCTGTTTTCATATGTGAAAACCTGGTGGAGAACTACAGAAAGTGTCTGACCTCTATAATTGCAAACAAAGGCTTCTGCACTAAATATTAGCACTGATTTTCTCAGGGGTACAAATACTTATGGTTAAACTATGCTCTCAGTTATATGTTTTTACTTGATTTTACTTTTACTATTTTACTTGATTGTGTGCACCTGTGTGGGCGTGGTGAATAAATGTCCTCCTGCATGCAGTTGCTATGTGTGCAGCGAGTGACCGAGCAAGCAGCAGCGTTTCCTTGTCCTCCTTATTTTGACAGTTTGTATTTACTTCTATATTCGGTGCTTTTGCGAACTGAAAAGGTACACGACATGTACCGCTGTGAGAGTTAACTCTGCCAACACTTATGAGCCCCAGTAAATTACAAATAAATTATTGAAAAATCATGCAACGTGAGTTCCGGATTTTTTAAATTTAGATTATCTCTCTGTAGGTGGAAATAAATCTACAGTATATATATTCAATAATCTTTAACAAAAGACACTTCAACTTTGTATATTTTTGCAGGAAGTCACTGCCACCGTACAGTGGTCAACACTGTAATTACACCCAAATAAATGAAAGCCAGGAAAAAAACAGACAATTGTACAAAAATGATGTGTTATAGTGGGACCACAAACCAGGAATATCCCATGGATCGGATTAGTAATCCTCGTTGCATCTAAGGGCTAATTTGATCAAAAGGGTACACACAATTTTTTTCCTTAGGCCAACTGCAATCTTTTATTTTCTCTCACGCTCGCTGCATTTCTCTTTTGCACACACTAGACAGCTGTTGGACCAGTTTGGCGATTCTTTCTTTTAGTGCTAATTTCTCATGCATACTCACCATCTAGGATTTAATTGGCGTCATGGGTCTACAAGACTTGTAGTACAAGTAAGGTTGCCAACTCCCTGAAAAAATACCAAGGGCCCGATAACCATCACCCTTTAGTCATTTCTTTGTATGTTAGAAGTGTTTTTTTTTTTAATTATCATCATTATTTTTACACAAAACTGAATTAATCAGGTACAGATTTGAGTGAAAAACAATAATTATCAGCAACATATTTTTAATAGGAAAAATACTACAATAAAACTAGCATCTGTCATACTAAATTTAAAACTGCATAATTTAACCTTTAAGCCTTTTGTTTGTGGGTGCGGGGTGCGTGTGTGTTGTGTATGTGTGTTGGGGGGGTGATATATATCTATATATCTACATATATATACATATATATACACACACACACACACACACACACACACACACACACATATATATATATATATATATATATATATATATATATATATATATATATATATATATATATATATATATATATATATATATATATATATATTAGGGCTGTCAAACGATTAAAATTTTTAATCGAGTTAATTACAGCTTAAAAATTAATTAATCGTAATTAATCGCAATTAATCGCAATTCAAACCATCTATAAAATATGCCATATTTTTCCGTAAATTATTGTTGGAATGGAAAGATAAGACACAAGATGGATATATACATTCAACATAAGGTACATAAGGACTATTTGTTTATTATAACAATAAATCAACAAGATGGCATTAACATCATTAACATTCTGTTAAAGCGATCCATGGATAGAAAGACTTGTAGTTCTTAATAGAAAAATGTTAGTACAAGTTAGAGAAATTTTATATTAAAACCCCTCTTAATGTTTTCGTTTTAATAAAATTTGTAAAATTTTCAATCAAAAAATAAACTAGTAGCCCGCCATTGTTGATGTCAATAATTACTTACTCAATGCTCATGCATGCCTATAAAATCAGTCGCACCCAAGCGCCAGCAGAGGGCGGAAAAACTCCATAAAACACAACAAGTGAGCGTTTCAATGTGTACTGTCATTTAAAACTCCCTGAGCGGGGCATCTGCGTTAATTGCGTCAAATATTTTAGTGTGATTAATTAAAAAAATTAATTAACGCCCGTTAACGCGATAATTTTGACAGCCCTAATATATATATATATATATATATATATATATATATATATATATATATATATATATATATATATATATATATATATATATATTAAGGGTGTAACGGTACATGTATTTGTATTGAACCGTTTCGGTTCGGGGTCCTCGGTTCGGTACGGGGGCGTACCGAACGAGTTTCTGACGAAACGTAAAGTGCTGTCAAACTTAACGTCAAACGTAAACGGGCGGTAATTAATTTTTTTGAATTAATCATGTTAAAATATTTGACGCATTTAACGCAAGCGCGGAATGCCCGCTGATGCTTCCCATAATCCCACTGTTACGTCCCACGGACGGCTGCTAAGGGCGTAACATAAAACGAGGCACGCACACAAGTTGCAAGTGGACACAAATTTATTCACACAAGTCGAACTCGCAATGAACAAAATACACAAAATGCGGAAGAAGCTAGCTTCAGCGTAAGCTCAGGCCAAAACAACAAAAAAAATGAAACTACACTTGAACCCCACCCGCTAAGTAAACACTGATTGTAAAAAAGAAAAAACAATACAGCCACTAACCTGGCTTCTACACTAAACAAAACGGGTTGAACGAAAACGGCAGTTTACCTCTACTGCTGCGATGCTCTTATTTACAGTGGTGAACAAAAACGATCCAATAACGAATGAACACAAAATACCTCACCGAAAAAGCGGGAGTGTAACAAAATAGCGATCAAATGCACAGGTGAATGAATAGCGAGCTAACAGCTGGCGAGGAGGTACGCGGCACGTATGCTGTCAAATGCGAAGTAGTGAACTCTTTGAGTGTTGACTGTATAATGACGAGCGGTCAGATGACTTTTGTTAACGCGGCCTTTATTTGGTTAACAATACAACACACACGCGGGTATGCAAGCTCAAACAACGGCCTAATAGTATTACCCAGAGCCGTATTACCGTGTATCGGATTAGCTGCCGTAAAGTGTCGTTATTGCCGCAAATGTAAACAAAGCGCTGCATAATGGATACATGTCAGACAGCGGCTAGTTCGGGTGGCCCGTCAGCGGCGGTGACGTCGTCAGCCTGTCCGGCGTCAATCAGAGTACGCCACGTTGGGAGGGGAGGCAGCAAGCTGGCGGACGCGGCGATCAGATGACTGACAGTCTCAAAAAAGATAACAATTAAACGGCCGGGGCCGTCGCACCACTCAGAAGTGCAGTGAGCAGCGTGGGTAATGGTTAAATGTTAACATGGAAGATGGTTGGCTTTCTGGGTGGGGAATTCAAATTAAAAAAGAATATAGATGGAACAACTCTTCACTTCAGTGTTGCAACAGTTCAATTTTGCACATCAGATATTTATTTTAAAGAAAAAGTCTTAGCCAAAGTTATTTTTATTTTGTTTTTCAAAATTTCTACATTTCAGAATATTGTATTTTCTATTTTTGACCAGAATTCCAGCTTTGTAGAGGCTAATGTTCCTATTGTTGAAAGCACAAAAGTGTGTAACAAACAACTAGCACATTTATATTTTGCATTTTGTTTTCTTACTGTACCGAAAATGAACCGAACCGTGACCTCAAAACCGAGGTACGTACCGAACCGAGATTTTTGTGTACCGTTACACCCCTAATATATATATATATATATATATATATATATATATATATATATATATATACATATATATATTTAAAAATATATATATTTTTTTTAATGTGCAAATGTTAACTCTGCAACAAACTTATGTTTTTTTTTTTTTTTTTTTTTCAAACAATTTTTCAAAGTCCCCCTCAGCAAAAAACACTTTCACAAATGATCACTCCAAATATAATGTGGAAATGCAAACGAAATTGACAGAACTCAAAAATATAATACATATAGTGAAACTAGGCGGCACGGTGGCTGAGTGGTTAGCACGTCTGCCTCACAGTTCTGAGACCAAGGGTTCAATCCCGGGCTTCGGCCTTCCTGTGTGGAGTTTGCATGTTCTCCCCGTGCCTGCGTGGGTTTCCTCCGGGAACTCCGGTTTCCTCCCACATCCCAAAAACATGCATGGTAGGCTGATTGAACACTCTAAATTGTCCATAGGTGTGAGTGTGTGCGTGAATGGTTGTGTGTCTCCTTGTGCCCTGCGATTGGCTGGCAACCAATTCAGGGTGTCCCCTGCCTACTGCCCGAAGTTAGCTGGGATAGGCTCCAGCACCTCCGCGACCCTCGTGAGGAATAAGCGGCATGGAAAATGAATGAATGAATAGTGAAACTAAAGTACACAGAGAAGAACAACAAAACAAATGATCATCATTTTGAATAAGCTTTTTACTCGCTCTTCACACAAACCCCTTTTTTCCTACATTCTTATGTTGTCTTCCGTTTTCCTCATGGCAAACGGCAGTACCTCCTCGACCATTGAGATGAGCTGGATTGTCATTTTTCTGTCAGCTCATTGTTCAGAAAACATGAGGGCGTGGGAAGCGTTGCGTTCCACCACGTGTTCTTGAAAAGCACCATGACAGTGTTCATTCGGTCTACAAGTAAAACACGATTATGAATATTCATGGTAATACTGGAAAAAGCGCGTCCCTTGTAAACTGAATACGGGACGGACACTTTTGTTTCTGAATACGAGACGATACTGTTTTTCAAGGAACGGTTGGCAACCCTATCTACAAGCGTCTTAAGAAAATGGCCATGTATGTCGAATCTATTGGTGCCAATGTACATGGATTACATTGACGCATATGTAAGTCAATGCTATTGACGGCCATGCACGTCCAAATTTCCCCTTCATTTTTTCCAATGTCATTCGCATTGCGTTGATGCACACGTACACAATTGCAAATGAGGGCTATGCACGTCCTTGCCATTGACGGCCATGTATGTCGATTCTATTGATGCCGATGTACTTGGACTCCATTGACTCATATGTAAGTCGATGCCATTGACGGCCATGGACGTTCAAATTTCCCATTAATTTTCACGACAAAAAAACAAATGTCCCCAAATTAACTGGAAATGAACAGATATAAATAGGACGTGTCCCCCAAATGTCCCCGATTCCATTGAGGCATTTGGAAATTGATGCCATTGACGCCCATGGACGTGCAATTTTCCCCCATTCATTTCCAATGGCATTAACAGTAAATTGAGGCCAATTTAATCAGATGCCATTGATGGCCATGTATATCAATTCAATTGATGCCAAAGGTACTTAGATTCCATTGACGCATATGGATGTTAATGCCATTGATGGCCATGGACGTCCAAATTTCCCATTCATTTTCAATGGCAAAAAAACAAATGTCCCCAAATCAACAGGGAACGACCAGATAGCAATAGGACGTGTCCCCTCAAATGTCCCCAAATGACCTGATATGACTAGGACCCACCCCCCCCCCCCAAATGTCCCCAAATGACCTGATATGACCAGGACAAGCCCCCAAATGACCTGAGATGACCAGGACAAGCCCTCAAATGACCTGTTATGACCAGGACACGCCCTCCAAATGTCCCCAGATAACCTGACTAGGACACAACCCCCATATGTCAGCAAATGACCTGATATGACCAGGACACGCCCCCCAAACAAATGTCCTCAAATCAACATGAAGTGGCCTGATATGTGCCCGAAATGTCCCCAAACCAACCTGGGCGAGGCTAAGATCTGTATCGCCACACATCAAAGACCCAGAGTAATTTCTCCAGAAATTGCAGTTTCAAGTAACAGAATTAAGATTTGTTATTAATAAAAACATTAAAAGTGTTCGTTGGGTGTCACTGAGTAGCATTTGCGAGCACTACGCAAATATAGCCATGTAAATTACTCCCAAGAACGGTCAGAGACGTAAGACAACCAGAAGATATAATATTTAAGAAAGACAGGGCATATGGTGGTAAAGGATAGAGTGTTGAAACAGGAGCCATTGTCAGTGGCGTAAGGCAACGCATACATGAAAATGGTGTCGACAAAATAGCTACCTCTGGATCAGGTCGGTGTTCTGCCAAATTCTGCAATCTTATAATATTTTGCTCTCAAAGCTGTTGTGGCTGTGAATAAGCTTTCTTTTACATTCAGTAGGACTCTCAATGTTAATAAACTTATACTTTATTGTAAGTTGATCAATGGCGGAAAACACTCAGGTGACTTGAAGTTCCACTCTGAGACCCCCAGTTTGGCCAGATTTGAAAATTGTCCTATATGCATGTGTGATACATCATTGGAAAGCTTTAAAAAATTTTGAACAGGAGGGCATTTAAAAAATTTTTTTAAAAAGTTATTTAAACAGCAAAACCCTATCTGGAGGCGAGAGCACATGAGAGCAGAATTAAAGACGCCATGATTTTAATGAGATATTATCACGTAGTTACCTCTTTTTGATCCAAAAACTCCATGTAGCATATATCACCGAGTGTCAAGACACAGTTGTGAATGGCCACGGCCGGATTTTTGGCGGATTTTATGAGTGAAACATGGGTCGCAATGCAGAAATCGCAGGAGTAGGAGTAGTCGAGATTTTCTTTTTCATATATTTACCCTTTTAAACGTTTTTTGATTTTTCTTTGTTTGGATCGATTATTTATCATCTAACATATCAGAGAAAATGCGACAGTAACAAAAAAAAATGCAATTAAGCGATAGTTATGAGGTAAATATCCGTGACTTTTTTTACAGACACCATTTTTTTCATTGTGACATAATTTGTTTAAAAGTTTAAAATATGCGAGTGAAAAATGTTTTAAAGTCTTTTTTTTTTTTAACGAAATGTCAGACATCAATTAATGATTCTAAGCTAATAATAACATTTTGAATTATAAATATAATTAATTACCTTCGCTTTATGGCTGGGTTGAAACAAAAGCGGTTAAGTGACGTCTGTAAACGGGGGTTTCCAGGGTAAAACGGAAAAATTAAAAATAGTTCGGGGGCTTCATGCGCCATGAATCTCCTATGGGAGCATATAGATATATTGTTCTATCAAACACAACAGTCCTTTTGGATTAAAATACAGCAGTTTATTTTAAAAAGGACTGCAAGGGCAGAAACTGCTTTTTCAGTCTTGTCAATGTTTTCCACCCTATATATTTTTTTCTTAATTATTAAAAAGGACACAATGTTATGCAGAGGTGTACTTATAATAATAATAATTTTATAGACAATTGATAACATTTACAGTGGTGGCAGAGCGTTGGGGGGCGAGAAAGGTCCTCGGGTGAAGAAGGGGCTTAACAGAAAAATAATTAAATGATACAGTTTTAAATTTAGCATGACAGATGTTACTTTTAGTATTTTTTGTATTAAAATACATCGCTGATGATTGTTGTTTTTCATGTGCTTGAGCTGAAATATGTACCAAATTAATTCAGTTTTGAGTAAAATTATTATGATTTTTAAAAATCGCTTTTCATATACAAAGAAATAATTAAAGGGTGACGGTCATTGGCCCGGCCGGCTCTACCAATGAGGTGTCCTTTATATTTTTTTTCCAGTGAGTTGGCAAGCCTGATTACATCTGAAAAACTTTTGGTTGAATTGTAATTAGAGAAGTTGGTCAGTAATATCCCACCTTTCTGTGAAATGGCTCCTCGCAGGGCAACCTCTTCTTAAGGCCACTTCCAAGTGCTTTCTCCACCAGTCGGATAGAATGAATCATCTCAGCCAGTTCAGTGGGCTCCAGAGATCCTGCATGATCACTCCCCCTCCAAGTCTTGTCCAGTGTCACGTGGCGCTCTACAACCTTTGCGCCCAGAGCAACAGCCGCGACTGAAATACTGATTCCAGGCTCATGGCCAGAGTACCCGATGGGGATATCGGGGAACTCCTTCTGGAATTCCTGTTGAGAGATGTAGTTATTAGATCAAGCATGCAGAATTCTAGCGCATACTGTAACTGAAAGGTGTTTAAGTCATTTCTATTCTATTTACTGTGATCACTCTGAGGTGAACATCCTCAGGGTCAAGAGGGTACGTGCTGGTGCACTGCAGGAAGACAAAGTTTTGGTTGTGCTTCTTCACAGTCTTGTACACTTCACGCATCGTCTCGATGGACTGCATGCCACTGGACACCACCATGGGACGTCCTGACACACACACAAAAGAGAAGTATAATGGATAAATTAAAGAAATGTTCAACAATACCACAAGTGTTATATAACACATATAGTAAAATATCAGTACAATAAGCATAACGTAATTAGGCGCTGATTATTAACTTTATATGCAAACGGTAATTCCAATCAATGAAAAAAAATGACTAAAATTCGATGTTCTTTTCCATGTTACTTTCTTGAGAAGCATTTCATTAGGTTGTTACAGTGGTATGAAAATGTATCTGAACCTTTTGGAATTCCTCACAATCCTGCATAAAATCACCATCAAATGTGATCTGATCTTTGTCAAAATCACACAGAGGAAAAAAATGCTTTAACTAAAACCACCCAAATATTTAGGTTTTCACATTTTAATGAGGATAGTATGCAAACAATTGCAAAAGGGAGAAAAATAAGTAAGTGAACCATCACATTTAATATTTTGTGCCCCCCCCCCCCCTTTTTGGCCGCAATAACTTCAACCATACGCTTCCTGTAGCTGCAGATCAGTAGCCATTGTAATTTCATAGGGAGGCCATTCCATATGGAATCACATAAGTGTGGAAATTAAAAAATAAATGAATGAACATACATAAATAAATATATATAGAAATAAATGGATGAATAAATAAATGAATGAAAATATAAAAGTATGTTTTGTCATTGACTTTTACTTTTTGTCATTGAAAATCCCAAAAGGAAAAAAACAATGGCAATTTTTATGTTTCCTGCGATTGGCTGGCAACCAGTTCAGGGTGTCCCCTGCCTACTGCCCGTAGTTAGGTGGGATAGGCTCCAGCACCTCCGCGACCCTCGTGAGGAAAAGCGGCATGGAAAATGAATGAATGAATTTTTGTTTCATTGACTTTTAGTTTTATTCATTGAGAAACACAAATGACAAAAACATTGGCAATTTTTTTCTTTGCCTTTTCTATTTCGCTTGTCATTGTTATCACCAAATGGCATTGGCAGGGGCTTTCCAAACAGCAAAGGGTTAGTTATCAACAGCATTAAATTTAATTGTCTTGGTGACGGGGTAGTTGGTTGAGGCGAACCATCTAGCCTGTCAGCTGCTCCTCTAAGCAGTTGTAAAAAGGATTTTATTCATTCAGTGGTATGAAAAAGTATCTGAAGTTTTTGGAATTTCTCACAATCGTGCATAAAATCACCATCAAATGTGATCTGATCTTTGTCAAAATCACACAGAGGAAAAAAACTGTCATTTTTAGGTTTTCATATTTTAATTGGGATAGTATGCAAACAATGACAGAAAAATTAGTAAGTGAACCATCACATTTAATATTTTGTGCCCCCGCCCCCTTTGGCAGCAATAATTTCAACCAGATGCTTCCTGTAGCTGCAGATCAGTCTGGCACGTCGATCAGGACTAATCTTGGCCAATTCTTCTCAACAAAACTGCTGAAGTTCAGTCAGATTCCAGGGATGTCTGGCATGAAGAGCTGTCCTTAGGTCATGCCACGGCATCTCAATGGGGTTCAAGTCTGGACTTTGACTCGGCCACTCGAGAATGTGTATTTTGTTCTTTTGAAACCATTCTGAAGTTTATTTACTTCTGTGTTTTGGATAATTGTTTTGTTGCAGCATCCATCCTCTTTTTAGCGTCAACGGTCTAACAGACTGCCTCAGGTTTTCTTGCAAAACATCCGGATAAACCTTTGAATTCATTATTCCATTAATGATTGCAAATTGTCCAGGCCCTGAGGTAGCAAAACAGCACCAAATCATGGTTGTCCCTCCACCATGCTTCACAGTGGGGATGAGGTGTTGATGTTGGTGAGCTGTTCCATTTTTCCTCCACACATGATGTTGTGTGGTACTCCCATAAAATTCAACTTTGGTTTTAATAGTCCACAGTCTACTTCTTTGGAATGTCCAAGTGTCTTTTTGCGAACATAAACGAGCAACAATGTTTTTTGAGACTGCAGTGGCTTTCTCCGTGGAGTTCTAACATGAACACCATTCTTGGCCATAGTTTTACATAAGGTTGATGAGCACACAGAAATATTGGACAGTGCCAGACACTTTAAGGTTCTTTTTTTACCTCTTTGAGTATTCTACACTGAACTTTTGGCGTCATCTTTGGTGGACGACCACTCCTTGGGAGAGAAGCAACAGTGCCAAACTCTCTCCATCTGTAGACAACTTCTCTGACTGTCGATTGATGAACATTCAGACTTTTAGAAATGGTTTTGTATCCTTTCCCAGCTTTATACAAATCAACAATCCTTGATCGCAGGTCTTCAGACAGCGCTTTTGACCGAGCTTTGATGCACATTAGACAATGCTTCTCATCAAGACAATTCTTATCAGGTGTGCGTTTTATAGTGGCCAGGGCAGCTTTAAACCACTCATCAGTGATTGGGCACACCCCCGACTTACATTGTTATGTAAAAATTGGTTTCAATTGCTCTTTAAGTCGCCTTAGGCAGTGGGTTCACTCACTCCCCCCTCTGTCATCGTTTGCATGTTATCGTCATTAAAATATGCAAACCTATAAATGTTTAGGTGGTTTTAGTTAAAGCAGACAGTTTTTACATCTGTGTGATTTTGACAAAGATCAGATCAGATTTGATGGTGATTTTATGCAGAAATGTGAGAAATTCCAAAATGTTCAGATACTTTTTCATACCACTGTAGAAAGGTTAGAAATGGAATATTGTGAAAACGTATATACATATATGTATTGGGCATGTCAAACGAATACAATTTTTAATCGAGTTAATCACAGCTTAAAAATTAATTAATCGTAATTAATCGCAATGAATCCATCTCTGAAATATGACATGTTTTTCTGTAAATTATTGTTGGAATGGAAAGGTAAGACACAAGACGGACATAAACATTCAACATACTGTACATAAGTACTGTATTTGTTTATTATAACAATAAATCCTCAAGATGGCATTAACATTATTACCATTCTTTCTGTTAAAGGGATCCACGGATAGAAAGACTTGTAGTTCTTAAAAGATACATTTGAGTACAAGTTATAGTAATTTTATATTAAAACCCCTCTTAATGTTTTCGCTTTAATAAAATTTGTAAAATTTTCAGTCAAAAAATAAACTAACAGCTCGCCATTGTTGACGTTGCCGACCGGGACGTCACATGGGCTCCCTGCCGTTCTTCCACAGTTTCTTTAACTACGTAAGGTAGTGATTGAAATCCACCACAAGGTGTCAATGGCGAGTTTAAATTAGAGATCTAACCAAGGCAAAGTCTGAGCAAGTTTTATGTGTATTTTGCACAGCTATTTTGATTGGGAATGCCAGTCCTCTTTGCATTGTGCGCTTTTCTTTTTGTGAACATTATTTTTTTGAGGGATAGGAATATTATTATTACGAAGTGTCGTGAGTTAGATTGTCTTGTGTGTTGTAAGATCCAGTGTGCCCCGTCAGAGGTGAGTAAATGAAGCCAATTGTCTTGTTTGTTGCCTGTATTCATTGTTGAGATGTTACTACTTTGCACGGATGATGCGAATTTGTGTCTTAAGTCGCCATTTGTATTGTGCTTTAGAAAAGCATATTAGCACGTAGTTATTGTTAGATAGTAAAGTCTTCTCATTTCTTTTTAAAAAGAAACAACACACATAAACCCATTCATATAAAAGATTTAAACAGAACCTCCCATTCAAACTGTATGTAAATTGTCCTACAACAGAGTGTCCTCTGAAATTGGAGTTGGATTGCATTTATGAACAACTGTTTGATGAAGACAATTGATACATTTTAGTTTGCCTCCTCCTTAATCAGTTTTGTTGTTTAGTTTGTTTAAAGATAATAAATGAGTCATTGACACAATTGATATCAACGCTTTGACCACAAGGGAAAAAAATATCAATCAGCAGCCCTTTTTCTAAATTCGAATGAACAGGACTTTTGATTTGTGTGTTGAGAAATTCTTTGTATTTTATTTTTTTTTATACTCAGATGCTTTATTAAAAACTTTAAAAAGTTTGATAAACTTCAAAATGTACAGTTGTAGACTACACAGTTAAGTACAGTTAAGTCAGGTAATAACATTTTTTAAAAATAGTCATCC
The DNA here is from genome assembly GCF_030265065.1 of Corythoichthys intestinalis. Lineage (NCBI taxonomy): Eukaryota > Metazoa > Chordata > Actinopteri > Syngnathiformes > Syngnathidae > Corythoichthys > Corythoichthys intestinalis. The sequence goes on from NC_080402.1 coordinate 55,732,783, forward strand.
ATTTTGTCTTCATACTACTTTATTTGTATATTGTTCGCTGGATTCAACTCCAAACTATTCAGCATTGGCTCAAATGCCTTCTACTCGATGTGATGCGAGGCATCAATGGACAGCAACTTCAGAACGCGCGTGTAGCAGTGTTCAAGCAAATTTATTTTATTTTCCTTTATTTAATAATGTATATGGTGGAAAACACAGACAAGGCTGAAAAAGCAGTTTCTGCTCTTGCACTACTCCTTAAAAGAAACTGCTGTATTTTAAGCCAAAACAACTGTTGTGTTTGATAGAACAATATGTCTATATGCTGTCATAGCAGATTCATGGCGCATTAAGCCCCCGAACTATTTTTAATTTGTCCGTTTTACTCTGGAAACCCCCGTTTACATATGTCGCACAACCGCTTTTGTTTCAACCCATAAAACGAAGGTAATTAATTATATTCATCATTCAAAATGTCTGTCATTTTTAGCTTAGAATCATTAATTAGTGTCTAATATTTTGTTTAACAAAAAAAAAAAAAGACTTTAAAAAATGATTCACTCACATATTTTAAACTTTAAAAAAAATTACGTCATAATGAAAAAATTGGCATCTGTAAAAAAGTCACGAATATCTACCTCATAACTATCGCTTAATTGTATTTTTTTGGGGTTACTGTCGCATTTTTCCAATATGTTAGATGATAAATACTCGATCCAAACAAAGAAAAATTGAAAAAAAAACTTTTTTTCAAAAGGTAAAATACATGAAAAAGAAAATCTCGACCACTCCTTGATGTCTGCGATTTCTGCATTGCGACCCTTGTTATATGACCATGTTTCACCCATACAATCCCCAAAAATCCAGCTATGAATTTCCTGACACTCAGTGATGCATGCAACATGGAGTTTTTGGATCGAAACAAGGTAAGTACGTGACAATATCTCGTGAAAGTCATGGTGTCTTTAATGCTGCTCTTTCATACTCTCACCTCCAGATAGGGTTTTGCTGTTTAAAAAAATTTGGGTTTTTAAAAATGCCCTCCTGTTCAAAATTTTTCTTCCCCCAGAAAATTGAGATTTTAAGGTTTCCATTGATATATCACACGCGCATATCGGGACAATTTTGAAATTTGGCCAAATTGGGGGTCTCAGAGCGGTCAAGTCACGTCACGTCAAGTCACCTGAGTGTTTTCCGCCATATATATATTTTTCAGTCATCCCTTCAGATTTTTCCTTGATTTTGAAAAAAAGGGATCGGTATACCTGTCAGGGGAGAAAATCCATTCTCCCTTTGTTTTAAGAAGAAAAAGGCTCTCACTCCAGAAGTCTTTTCAAAGTTTACTTGTGATCATAAGGAGAACATCAATCACATAATGAACAATGGTCCTATGATTACAAGACAAAATACATCATATCATGAAGCGTGGGTGGCCAGGCTGCGCTTTTACCAATTAAATGTTACACTGTATCTTTTGAAGAACAGCTTTAGCCCTTAAAGCGCCTCAAGAAGTAGACAGCTGTGCTCTGAATTATGACTTTTTAGATAATACTTGTTCAATAAAAAAGCATAAAGTGCCTGTGACAGAATAAAAAAATCTTAAATAGCCTTCACCGAAAGATGAGCATTCACAGCCAGCCAGGCAGGACAACCCCACAGGCCGGATCGGACCCCCTGACGGGCCTTATATTTGACACCCCTGCTCTATTCCGAGCTGATGGTGGACTATATTAATTAATATTCATTTGGGAACAGTGTGCTAGCTCCAACTCTCTGGAAGCAGACAGAATGCTACAAATTTGTGTTGATCCTTTGGTGATTTATCATTGTCTGCCAAAGGTGGTGATAAGACGTTTAATCCATTCCCAATTAAAATATTGATGATTGAATGAATGAATGAATGAATGATGTGGTTTTTTTTTTTTAACTCCCAGTAACAGTAAACTCACCTTTCTTGGCAGCCTTTTCCAGATAAGGAAAGTTGTTGGTGTCTCCTGAGCCCACTTTGAAGAAAGGCACATTTATCTCATCGAGGAACTCTACCGCCATCTAAAAGGTGCAATTTGATGTTACTTTTGTTGAAAACGTTGAACATAAAAATAAATCGAGTGACTTACTTCATCCATTCCCGAGGCAGTAAAGAAGATTCCCACTTCCTTTGCGTATTTCTGCAGCTCCCTGAACTGTCCATGGCTGAACTCCAGATAGCGCTTGTGGTCACCATAGGTTTCCCCCCATGAGTTTTTGGTCTTGTAAGGACGCTCCAAAGCACGTTTGTTGAACTTGTACTGCAGCTCACTCTTCTGGAATTTGGCACAATCAGCACCACAGTCCTGTCAAAGCAATTATTATTTGTAAAGGATTAAACGAAATAGTGACACCATTTGAAGAAAACAAAAATACTGGAAGCACAATGTCAATACGTGTCACGAAGGGCGTAGGTCTGCATAAGGACAGTAGAGACGTAACACTAACAGCGTTTCAAGATGCTCAAACTGTCCCCACCAACTTTTAAGCAACCTTAATTGCATTATATAATGAGTTCAGTTAAATAGTTAATTTAGATTGCCGTCACATATGTTGTAAGGATACAATTGACCCTACCATTATTAAGTTAATCACTTTCATTATGTTCAGAATTACATTTAACCCTCTTTTCACTTGCTGAATGTGCCGGTCCATTTTTCCCCCCTGAAACACACATTGGATTGGCTGATGACTTGACGTCGGCAATATGCCGCCGCCTCTGCCCCCTTCAAAAGGAGGGATATTACAGTGGTTTTTTTTGTTTTTTTTCCGCCCAGTAGCAGCAGTTACTGTAAGTGAAGTAAAAAGACAGGAGGTGGGGAACACATCACTAATTTTGCTACTGAAAGTCCGACCTGCATCTGAGTTAGCATAACATTAAAGTGCATGTGACACAAAAAAACATGTTTATTTCATATTACACGTGGTATTTTACGCTCCTGAATGAAATGGACCGCTTGGGTGTCTGTGGAAGCGATCGATATACAGTGGTATGAAAAAGTATCTGAACCTTTAGGAATTACTCACATTTCTGCATAAAAATCACCATCAAATGTGATCTGATCTTTGTCAAAATCACACAGATGAAAAAACAGTTTCTGCTTTAACTAAAAATACACAAACATTTATAGGTTTTCATATTTTAATGAAGATAACATGCAAACAATGACAGAAGGAGACCTATAGAGCAATTGAAACCAATTTTTTACCAAATAATTTAAGTCAGATGTGCCCAATCACTGACGAGTGGTTGAGAGCTGCCCTGTAAGAATCGTCTTGATGAGAAGCATTGTCTGATGTGCATCATGGCTTGGTCAGAAGAGCTGTGTGAAGACCTGCGATCAAGGATTGTTGATTTGTATAAAGCTGGGAAAGGATACAAAACCATCTCAAAAAGTCTGGATGTTCATCAATCGACAGTCAGGGAAGTTGTCTACAAATGCAGAGAGTTTGGCACTGTTGCTTCTCTCCAAAAGAGAGGCTGTCTACCAAAGATGACGCCAAGAGTTCAGCACAGAATACTCAGAGAGGTAAAAAAAAAAACCAGAGTGTCTGCTAAAGACTCACTGATATCACTAGAGCAGTCCAATATCTCTGTGTATACATCAACTATGTGTAAAACTATGGCCAAGAATGGTGTTCATGGGAGGACTCCAGAAGAAAGCCACTGCTGTCTAAAATAAACATTGTTGCTCGTTTAATGTCTGAAAAAAGGCACTTGGACACTCCACAGATATTTTGGCAAAATATTTTTTGGACTGATGAAACCAAAGTCGAATTGTTTGGGAGTAACACACAACGTCATGTGGAGGAAAAATGGAACAGCTCACCAACATTAACATCTCATCCCCACAGTGAAGCATGGTGGAGGGAGTATCATGATTTGGGGCAGTTTTGCTTCGTCAGGGCCTGGACAACTTGCAAACATTAATGTTAGAATTAATTCAAAAGTTAATCGGGATGTTTTGCAATAAAACCTGAGGCCGTCTGTCAGACAGATGAAGCCAGAAAGAGGATGGGTGCTGCAACAAGACAATGATCCAAAACACAGACGTAAATCAACTTCAGAATGGTTTTACAAGAACAAAATACACATTCTGGAGTGGTCAAGTCATTGTCCAGATTTGAATCCCATTGAAATGCTGTGGCATGACCTAAAGACAGCGATTCATGCCAGACGTCCCAGGAATGTGACTGAACTACAGCAGTTGTGTTGAAAAGAACGGGCCAAGATTAGCCCTGATCAATGTGTTAGACTGGTCTGCAGCTACAGGAAGCGTCTTGCTATTATTGCTATTACATGTTATTGCTGCCAAAGGGGACACAAAATATTACATTTGATGGTTTTGTCTTATTTTTGGCATACTATCCTCATTAAAATATGAAAACCTATAAATGTTTGGGTGGTTTTAGTTAAAGCAGACACTGTTTTTTTCATCAGTGTGATTTTGACAAAGATTAGGTCACATTTGATGGCAATTTTATGCAGAAATGTGAGAAATTCCAAAAGCTTCAGATACTTTTTTATACCACTGTATATATTTAACTTTATGAATCCCGCACCATGAAAACGACTGACTTCGGGCTAGAGCCTTGGGTTGAGGAAGAAGGCAGATGTGACGTCAGAGAATGAAATCATCTCCACTATACAGCCATGCGACTGTATGCAGAAGGATTGCTGATTTCACGTCACGCCTGCCCAATGTGCTGTAGGCTTTTGTTGCTACACCAGGGAGAGTGGGGGGAGCCATTTTGGATTTCCAAAATATCCTGTTCACCGCGAAGAATGGGCAAAACAAGTCTGACAATCAAGCTACCATTAGAGGGACGAGGAAGTGAGTAAGCAACGTGTTATATACTATATCTAATACAGCGATCATGGCCCACGTTTTAATGAGGAGGTGGCTTGCTTTTGTGGGTGACAATGCTCCCTGTGAACTGGTGAAGGCGGGAGTGCCCGTCTTCATCGGCCGGCGACCACGGCGTGTGACAAGCCTCCGGTTTGTCCACCGAGAAGGCAGGAATGCCCGCCTCCCGGGCCAACCAATGAAAGTGGGAGGGCCCGTGCTCGGGCAGCCACATGCTCTCGTCTCCGACTCTCGATTGTGTCGAGCCTCCACCCCCTCCCTCGGCCCTCTTCGCTTGCCTGCCTAGAGAGCGCTATAATCGGCTTGGCCTTGAGCAGCCACGCGCTCCGATGTTGGCCGGTTTGTCCACCGAGAATGTGCCATTTTCGGCATTCCTTCCCCTGCTGTGTCCCCCGAGACAAACACTACAGCCTGCCGGGGCCGCAGCAGGAAAAAGAGGAGTCGAAACTTTCCCACCGCCTGGGGCTGGCTGATCGCCGCCGTTTGTGACATGAGTCAGGGTAGTTTTGTGTGATTTTGGTATTCTAAAGGCGAGGAATTGATTTGGAAGTGCTGTTCAAGTATTATAATTTAAATTTGCAAATGAAATCCAGACATTTATTCTGGAAGTTTTCAAAATGTTTCTTTAGTAGTTTAGTAGTTTTTGAAATGAAGGTTTGAATCAAACGGTATATCACCTTAACCAATACACATGAACGTTAGTATGACTCAAAACAGATTTATTTTGCATTGACCATTTAGGCCATCTATTAATTAGGTTCGTATTCATTAGAAATGTAGCCCTGACCCTCGTTCACCCAATCTGTTTGGTCTTATAAATGTCCCGTCCCCAGCAAAAAGTGTACATGCAGGTTATGGTTATACGACAAATGACGGCAACAAGCTTATATACTGTATATATAGTATATATAAATCAGCTCAAGGTTGTTGCTGTCATTTGCCTGTAGTAGCACATGCTTGTTTTTACTATCTCCAGCCTATCTCTGGCGATCAGCAGCAATCCTGCAGCCGTTGGGAATACATCCAACCACAAGTTAAGAGGCGGAGGCTCTCGCAGCCTTTGCTCATCAGCACCTCCACAGCGCCTGAGAAACACAGGATTGGCAGCTCCTACGCAACTACATTTTTACCCAAACGGCCCAATGATATTTCCCCGCCCTCTTTAGGCGAACCTCAACCCAGATGCAGGTTTTGCAGTTAAATTGAAACCCAGCATTTCACCTTTCAGCTGTTATTTGATCTAACACAAGGAAACGCAGGTTTTTTGCTCTACCTATCAAGCCTTGACCATAGCAATTTTCGTGTTACTTTTACGTGAGTATGTATACTTGAGAGCAGTATTGACTAAACCGAGAAGAGATTTGTGTACGTCGCCTTTTAGTGGTGGCCACCATTACAGCACCATCAGTCATTGTAAACAGCAGCATTACTGTAACTGTGTGTTGTGGTCGCTGTCACTGTCAGAGTGCCTGCAGCACAAACACAAAATACAATTTAAATAAAGTGTCTCCAAATGTGTATTTTTACCTAGATATTGTTATTATCACAATTATTCATGATTGCCGCCAATGAGTAGGTTTTTTTGGCGTCACGTCCACTCATCCCTTGTCAGCCCACTTGTTGAGCTGCGGCAGGAGGGATGGGCTGTGGCACTGGGGCGGCCCCTGCGAAGCATTTCCACTTGTCTGCAGGACTATCACACGTCTGATGGGATTCACGCATGACTAGGTGCAATTAGACACACTCACGTAGAGAAACCATCAGAACCAGGAATAGCCATCAGGTAGCATAGAATAGGATGTCAACTTATCCACACTTACAAGTGATTCACATAATACTGGGTTCTACACTTCACACTGCTTATTTGTGTATGCTCCACCCCATCCAATCACATCACTTTCTGACTCCCCCCACCCCTCTTTTTTCTCCTCAGTCATCAGGTCCCCCACATGGTTTCCACCGGAAATACAACTAGCTTACGATAGCACTACTATATTCATAGTAGGTGTAGGTGTTTAATGTATTTCTTGTTGTTGTTTCTTCTTTTCTTCTCTGTCTCTCTCCTTTTCTGTTTTCCTTTCTGTCCCCCCTTAACCCCTTCCTGCTCGCTGCTTTCTTCTAATAAACGAAACATAATGAATAAACACAATGGGAGTATTTAATACTCCCATGTGATACATTAAAACTGTTCAGCGCAATAGGACACTCCCGTGTCAAGCAACTGAGTATGACAGGTTAAAAAAAAAAAAACAGGTTGTACCAAGAAAATTATTTTATGTAATTTGACCCTTTAACACCGAACGTGTCGGCAGGCAGCAACACGTTTATGCATATCATCTTTGAAGCCTCGTCACGCTGTAATTACGTCACCCACGTGCCACTGGTTGGTCTCATTTGAAAGTGCGGATGTTGAGGTCCACACCAGTTTTTACTTGAAGTCAATCGACCACGTAAAACAGGAGATAATGTCATTTGAGTTTTATAGTTTTATTGCACTCATAAAAAAGCATTAAAACGCTGCATGGACCATTTGTTTATCTCCATATTTCCATCATTTGTTGTCCTTTTTCAAAACCGAAAGCAACGCAAAAGACTACATATCCCAGGAGTCGTTTTGTATGGCAAGGGCATTACTGGGGGGGCAGGGGGACACGCTCTGACCACCCAAAGAAAACTGGATGTAGTACTAACGGCAGTCTGGGCACTGCGTATGGTATCCCATTCATATAGTACTGAAGTGTTCTAAGTTTTAACCTTTGCGTTGTTACCTCCTTTCACCTTAAAAAAAAAAAAAAATGAAATGGTGGTTTTGTTCCTAGGGGGCAATACACACATTTACGCATAATTAGATTTTTTTTTTTTTTTTTTTTTTACATTTTATCAAAGTTTTCACCAGTGTTCACCTGGCTGTTGAGTTTGGTGCGTTTTGAAGCATTCTGAGGGGGTCAAAGTAGGGAAGTAGGGCTCAAAGCGTTGGCGGGACAATGAATGACTGCTAGGGTGCGCTACATTGTGTATTTGGAATTTGTCTTTACACGGTTTCAAAGATTGCACCTGTCTTGACCTGCCTGCCGATTTTGGTGCATTTTGAAGCCTTCTAAGGGGGTCAAATTGAGCTCAAAGGGGCTGCGGAACAAAGAATAACTATAATAATAATAATAATAATAAAACCGAGGAATCACAATAGGTTACCTAAAAAAAAACATTGTCACCTGCATGTTCATACTGTTCAGTTATGGATGTGTTCTAAGTCAAATCAAATCAAATCAACTTTTATTTGTTTACACCACAGGTGTCAAAACGATTCCAGAAAGGGCCGAGTGGGTGCTGGATTTTGTTCCAACCGATACAACGCAGAGAGTTTAACCAATGAACTTCCTGCTGAAACAAGCAGCACCTGACAAAGTTTAACTGATTACACATGTAAAAGATCTAATTGGTGAAAAGGTGTCCTCTTCATTGGTTGGAAAGCAAACCTGCACCCACTTGGCCCTTTCTGGAATCGGTTTGACACCTGTGGTTTACACCAAATCACAACAGCAGTTATCTCAAGGAGAAAACAAAAGTAGCCCTACGCTGAATTTCGACCTACTTGAGCATTGTAGCTTTTTTTGTTGTTGTTCATTGTTCACAGTTTTATGACAGATAAAAATTTAATTGATAAATGGCAGAGTCTCAACCTAGGGGTTAAGCGTTACTCTTGGTTCAAAGCTAGCAGAATTGATTATTGGTTAGTGAGTAATAAGGTTTTGATATTTCTCAATCTGAGATTGCTAAAGCGCCCCTGTCAGATCATTGTTTTGTTGAGTTAGCATTGGAATCCAAAAGAAGGGAAAGCCGGAATAAGGGGTATTGGAAATTTAATGCCAAATTGTTGCAAAATGAGGAATATTGCATTAAGATTAGGGAAATAATTAAGGAAATTGCTGATAATGGCTCACTGGAAAGTAACGCAGGCAAATGGGAATTCATTAAGTTTAAGATAAGACTGTTCTTTATTCAATTTAGCA